>NC_092338.1:256512500-257712500 GCF_046630445.1 Rutidosis leptorrhynchoides | reverse complement strand
AGAATTGGGTAGTCAGTATATAAGACTAGGGCTGTTCTTTTTTATCAGAGAGCACTAGATTCTAATACAACTACTGCTTTACTAGTATTTTTAATGGTAACCAAGTGTTTAATATAAAAATTTTAAAATCCGAAAGAATTTAACCCCTTCCCACACTTAAGATCTTGCAATGCCCTCATTTGCAAGAAATCAGTTAATAATTTAAATTATTGAGGGTGATTTGTGTGAAAATGATTAAATTTTTACCAAAGTTTCCAAATATATTGGCGTTTGTTTGCTGAATGATAAATGGTGCACATCATTTGTTCATTCCGTCTTGTTGTTATTTCACATATATTTTGCATCTTGTCGTCAAAATTAGTTGCTTTTGCTGAACTTAATGCCAGTCTTTGAAAATGCGTTGTTTTACCCTGTTGTGTACATAAGATAAACTGCAAACATATATACATATTTTTGAAGTTTGGTATATTACCCCACGTTTAAAAATTATTAAAATCTAAGAATAAAAGTTAGATAATTATAAAAATGATTACAATATTAACAAAAATATTAAATGTATCAATAATTACAAATTACAAAATAAAAAAATAATAATAAGTAAACTAAGGATGATATTGGTACCAATAGGGGTTCCAGGCATAACCATAAGTGCTATAGAATGCTTCGGCAGGGTCATACGTAGGATATGGTGGCTGCATCTCTATCGACCAAGGAGGGAAGACGGGTTTCGGTGTAGGAATATAGTTTCTACCTATATGTTGGCAATGCGCTATGATCTGGTTCTGATGAACTTGCCAATCTTCAAATGCTCTCTGTCTAGCATTTTCGTATTCCTGAGAAGCTATAAACCTATGCATTTCTTGCATCTCATTCCCCCCTCCTACATTACCTTGTTGCTGGTTTCTCTCCACCTGTGGATGTCTACCATGGTATCGTACTGCGGCGTTATTTTGCCTCTTCAAAACTTTCGCACCATGGTATACATTTAAACCTATAGTGTCGCGGGGTTCCGGCTCTTCTAGTAATAATCCCCCCGACTTATATCCACACCGAGATATTCACCAATCAAAGTAATAAAAATACCACCTCCTATTATGCTATGTGGTCGCATCCCCCGAACCATAGCTGATAAATAATAACCCACACAATATGGTATACTTACAGTGCTCTGTGGGTCTCGAATACACATATGGTAAAACAAATCTTGTTCATTTACTTTTTCTTTGTTCTTACCCCTTTGTGTAATCGAATTAGCTAAAAACCTATGTATCACTCTTAATTCTGCTCTATCTATATCCAAATAAGAGTAGTTTCCCCCTTTGAAACGGTGATGGCTTGTCATTTGACTCCACACACCGTGTGTATCAAAATTCTCATCTATCTTTCTACCGTTTAGTATCAATCCTCTACAATCGGCAGACGCTAACTCCTCAGTCGTATATATACGTAAAGCCTGAGCCATGTCCAGTAAAGACATGTGGCGCATCGAACCGCCTAACAAAAATCTAATAAAAGAACGATCGGTTAAACTAGCTACCCGATCATTCAACTCTATACTACATAACAACTCTTCACACCATACTTTATATACAGGTCTGCGTATGGTGAATAAACATATCCAGTCATTAAAAGAAGAATTACCATACCTTTGTACAAGTAATTCCCTAATTGGCCCGGCCAATTCTACAGCTTCTAAGGGTCCCCATTCTATGACCCTCGGTACCTCAACAACCTTAGAGTGAAGAGTATGCAAACCCCGTTGATATTTTGGATAATCTATCCAAAGTCTGTCAAATCTCAGGTTCGGGTGCAACTCTTCCAAATGCATATCGGAAAAGGTCATGACTGGATGAGGTACATCCTGCTTGTAGTAGTTATCCACCTCCTGTTGTTCCAAATTCTCAGTAGGAGCATTGCGGGCTTGGGATGAAGATTCACCCCTTTCATTCTGCAAAACACATCAAACACAAATTTTGTGCATCCAAATATGCATTAGTATCAGCAAAATCATCAATCAAAATAATTACAATGACATTATCAATTTATATCAAACTTAAGCTTATTTTCACATTTTTATCAAATCTACACTTTTTCAAATAAGCATATACGAAAATTTTCGCCAAGTTCATAAGCATTCAACTCAAATAACATGTCAAAATAATCATTACTAGCAATCAAACAAGTCTCAAATGGCATTATCTTTCAAAAATCAAGTTCATGAATTTTAGACTTGAAAAAGTCCACTTTAATTCTCAAAATCATGTTTAGGCTCAAAGTTTGGATCATTTAACTACCTAGACATGTTACACTACTCAATTTAGCAACAATTCATGACAAAAATCGGCCATAACCTGTTTATATCAAAAAGCCCCAAATTTGCTCAAGAACACAAACCCTAGATTATTCAAAATTTGAAGTTTAAGGCTTCTAATCATGTTAAACAGCATCAATCTAGGTTATACAAGCATAATACATAAACAATTTAAGTCTAATTACACTAAAAAGCATCAAAATCAAATTGGGGAAAAAATAGCTCAAGAACACCTAATTTCGAATTAAATGGTGTTTAGGTGTAGAAATTTACCGTTTTTCTTGAGTAATTCTTAGATATCATCCTTCTCAACATGATTTTAGCAAAAAATTTGGTGATTAACGGTTAAAAATTGGGATTTTTGGGGGTGTTTTTCGGGTTTTTTCGGGGTTTTTCGCGTGCAGAATTCGGGTGTGTTTGTGTGGGGGAGCTGATCAGTTCGTGCAGCTCTTTTATTTTTTTTCTGGGTTTTGGTCCCTCCGCGAGTCGCGGAGGTTTTGTACTTCAAACTCCGCGAGTCGCGGAGTTTGCTCTTTTTTTTTTTTTTTTTTATAATCTTTAACTTATAAAACAATTAAGAAATTAATTTTAAAATTTTGTTTCCCTTGTTATTTAGGACGAGGTCGTTTCGGATCGATATCCTAGTCCGTCCCTCGACAAAATTTTAAAATTTGTCTTTTTGTAGCGATTGTTTTAAAAGCTAAGATTTTTGGGTTTTTTAATGTTTTTGGCATACTTTAAATTAATAAGATTAAAAATAATGATAATAAAAGTTCTCGTCCCTCCCTCGGGTAAAGCAATTTCGGTTCAAAGACCTAGTCTTCAACTTACGACGAATTTTAAAAATCATATTTTTAACTTAATGAGATAAAGTAAATTTTTGATTTTAAATTCACACAACTTAAATATGAAATTAAAAATTAATATTAAAAATTCACACCAATCTTAAAATTTGAAATGCATAAAATTAAAAATTAATATTTTAAAAATTAAAAATTCACACCAAACTTAATTTAAAAATTTATAAATTCATATCAAACTTAATTTTTTTTTTTTTTTCAAATATTTACAATTTTAAATATATTGTTTTTACAAAGTTTACAATATTAATTTAAGATTTAAATATTAATTTTAAAAATATGGTAAAAATAAAATTAAAAATCTTTTTGTCTTTTTATCCCACTTTAATCAATCAAATATTATCAAAAATATGCGCCCCTCTTTTCGGTAAAGTAATTTCGGTTCCAAGACCTAATTTAACTCATGACGAATTTTTGAAATATTTTGGGTTGATTGATTAAAGATATTTATACCTTAAGAATAAACGTTAAATTTCGCAGTGATGTAATAAATTTTAGAATGATATCAATAATTTCGGTCGCCAAACCTAATTTTATTAAATACCAATTTAATACTTTTTAGCGAACAAATTAGCGTTTATTATCAAAAGGTTAAAAATAAAAATAAAAACTAAAAACTGTACAGACATACATGTGAAATAGATTTCTTAGTTATATGATCTATTCCATTCATAAGATAGTCGGTTTAATTGGTTTTCCATGGCTACATAGGCGTAACCTCGAGCATTCAGTGTCTTTTCTTCTAAACATATGAACGGTCCGTCTCTGCATAAAGTAACAAATTCGGTATTTGAATAGGTTTGATTATTTGAACATTTACCTCCATGTGACCATTTTCCGCATTTGTGACATCGTTCTAGGTGTCGTGCTCTTCTTTTCGCTGCGGATTTTGATTTTCCTTTACCAAATTGTAACTTATTATCTTCGCATCTAGATTCTTTTCTAACTCCGTCCATTCTTTCTCTGATTACTGATACTATTTCACTCGGGAGTATATCATTATTACGTTTAGTGATCAAAGCGTGTAGCATTAGACCATGGTTTAGTTCACAGGCAGTCTTCATTTTGTAAAAACCAAAAAAAATAAAAATTCAGAATGGGGGGAGAAGACTAGTTCTTTAGGGTCTGCTAGGGAAAGACCATTCGGGTTCCATTTTCGAGAACTACACGAAAACAGACAATCTAACTCTAACAGAAATACATATTATCCTTTAAAGACTTGATTCTCCCCACACTTAGTTAGCTGTGGTGTCGAAATTGTGATTAACTTCGTTGTCGACTTCCATCGGACCATGTATGTAATGTTTAAGTCTGTGACCATTAACTTTAAATTCTATCCCATTTGAATTTATCAATTCTATCGTTCCGTATGGGAAAACTCTTTTGACTATGAATGGTCCAGACCATCTTGATTTCAATTTTCCAGGAAATAGCTTGAATCGTGAATTGAAAAGAAGAACTCTGTCTCCTTCTTTAAATTCCTTTGAACTTCTGATTCTTTTATCATGCCATTTCTTCGTTCTTTCTTTATAGATTAACGAATTTTCGTATGCTTCATGTCTTAATTCTTCTAATTCGTTTAGTTGACTTAATCGTAGACGTCCGGCTTCATGTAAATCAAGATTACATGTTTTCAAAGCCCAAAATGCTTTGTGTTCAATTTCTACTGGAAGATGACATGCTTTTCCATAAACAAGTCTAAAAGGTGTGGTTCCAATTGGAGTTTTGTAGGCTGTTCTAAAAGCCCAGAGTGCATCCTCCAATTTAATGGACCATTCCTTCGGATTTGATCCTACGATTTTCTCTAGAATACGTTTTAAAGCTCGGTTGGTATTTTCAACTTGTCCACTTGTTTGTGGATGATATGCGGTGGAGATTTTATGAGTTACTCCATATCTTTTAAGAACTTTCTCAAGTTGATTATTACAGAAATGAGTACCCCGATCACTTATTAAAGCTTTCGGTGTTCCAAACCTTGCAAAAAGACGTTTTAAAAAGTTGACTACAACTCGTGCATCGTTAGTTGGGAGAGCTTGTGCTTCCGCCCATTTAGATACATAATCAATGGCTACGAGTATATATAAATTATTATTAGATTTTGGAAATGGACTCATAAAGTCAATACCCCAAATGTCAAATACTTCACATACTTGGATGACATTTTGTGGCATTTCATCACGTTGACTTATTTTTCCGGCCCTTTGACATGCATCACAGGATTTGCAAAGAAGGTGTGCGTCTTTGTAAATTGTTGGCCAATAGAATCCAGCTTCATAAACTTTTCTTGCTGTTAGTTGAGGCCCATAATGCCCTCCTGTTGGTCCTGTGTGACAATGGTTTAAAATTTTACTAGCTTCATCTCCAAATACACATCGGCGTATTATTCCATCGGGACAACTTTTAAACAGATGTGGATCTTCCCAGAAATAGTGTTTTATATCACTGAAGAATTTCTTTCGTCTTTGGTACGATAATCCTTTTTCAAGGAATCCACAAACTAAGTAGTTTGCATAGTCTGCAAACCATGGGATTTCTTTATAATCTATCTTCAATAGATATTTATCAGGAAAGTTGTCTTGTATGGCCGATTCATTTAGAACTTCTAATTCGGGATTTTCAAGACGAGAAAGATGATCAGCGGCGAGATTTTCTGCTCCCTTTTTATCTCGGATTTCAATATCAAACTCTTGTAAGAGTAAGATCCAACGGATTAATCTTGGTTTAGCATCTTGTTTTGAAAATAGGTATCTAAGAGCAGAATGGTCTGTATAGACCACCGTTTTTGCTAGAACGAGATATGATCGAAATTTGTCAAAAGCAAAGACAATAGCAAGGAGTTCTTTTTCAGTAGTTGTATAGTTTGTTTGTGCTCCTTGTAATGTCTTACTAGCATAATATATAGGTTGAAATCATTTTTCAATCCTTTGTCCTAAAACGGCTCCCATTGCAAAATCACTTGCATCGCACATTAGTTCAAATGGTAGATTCCAATTTGGTGTTATCATGATCGGCGCATTAGTGAGTTTTTCTTTATGAATATTAAAAGATTTGATACACTCATCTGAAAAGATGAATGGAGCATCCTTTTCTAGTAGTTTATTCATAGGAGTGGCAATTTTAGAAAAATCTTTTATGAAACGTTGGTAAAAACCGGCATGACCTAGAAAACTCCTAACTCCTCTAACATTGGTGGGATGTGGAAGTTTAGCAATTACATCTACTTTAGATCTATCCACTTCAATTCCTTCT
Organism: Rutidosis leptorrhynchoides; assembly: GCF_046630445.1. Taxonomy (NCBI): domain Eukaryota; kingdom Viridiplantae; phylum Streptophyta; class Magnoliopsida; order Asterales; family Asteraceae; genus Rutidosis; species Rutidosis leptorrhynchoides. The sequence continues at coordinate 257,706,080 of NC_092338.1, read as the reverse complement.
TTTGAAATTTTATGTCCAAGAACGATGCCTTCTTTAACCATGAAATGGCATTTCTCCCAATTAAGTACTAGATTTGATTTTTCGCATCTAATTAGCATTCGTTCCAGATTAACTAGACATGATTTAAATGTATCACCGAAGACTGAAAAGTCATCCATGAATACTTCCATGCATTCTTCTATCATGTCATGAAAAATCGCCATCATGCACCTTTGAAAGGTTGCAGGGGCGTTACAAAGTCCAAATGGCATGCGTTTGTAAGCAAAAGTACCATAAGGGCACGTGAATGTGGTTTTCTCTTGGTCCTCGGGTGCTATTGGAATTTGAAAATATCCGGAAAATCCATCTAGAAAACAATAGTAACTATTTCCGGCTAATCTTTCCAACATTTGATCTATGAAAGGTAAGGGAAAGTGATCTTTTCTGGTGGCGTCATTTAATTTTCTATAATCAATACATACACGCCATCCTGTTACAGTCCTAGTAGGAATAAGCTCATTTTTCTCATTTGTAATGACAGTCATGCCACCCTTCTTAGGCACGCATTGAACTGGGCTTACCCATGGACTATCAGAAATTGGATATATCAAACCTGCATCTAGCAGTTTAATAATTTCCTTTTTAACAACATCTTGCATATTAGGATTTAGTCTTCGTTGGCGTTGCACATACGTTTTATGACCTTCTTCCATAAGGATTTTATGTGTGCAATACGAAGGACTTATTCCTTTAATATCATGAATCTTCCATGCAATGGCTGGTTTATGAGCTTTCAACACAGAAATGAGTTGTGATTTCTCATTTTCAGTAAGAGAAGACGATATTATTACAGGTAATTCAGATTCACCATGTAAATAAGCGTATTCCAAATGGTTTGGAAGTGGCTTTAACTCTAATTTCGGAGGTTCTTCTATCGATGATTTATATCGATATCTGTCTTCTTCTTTTAGCATTTGAATTTCTTCTGTTGTTGGTTCATATCCATTAGCTATAAGTGTAGCTAACATTTCAGCTTCATCAATTGGTTCATTACCTTCTCCTAAAGAACATTCTCCTGTTCCTTGTAATTCTGGAAATTCTTCTAATAATTCCGCATGTGCATCTATAGTTTGAATATAATAACATGTATCATCTGCAGATTGTGGTTGTTGCATTGCTCTATCCACTGAAAAGGTAACACTCTCATCCTCTATACTTAGGGTCAGTTTCTTACCGAACACGTCTATCATTGCTTTAGCCGTGTTTAAGAATGGTCTTCCTAATATGAGAGGAACTTGAGAATCTTCTTCCATGTCCAAAACAACAAAATCTACTGGAAATACTAAAGTACCAACTTTAACTAGCATGTTCTCCATTATCCCTCTAGGATATTTTATTGATCTATCGGCTAGTTGTATGCTTATTCTGGTTGGTTTCAATTCTCCAAGGTCTAGTTTAGCGTATAGTGAATACGGCATTAGATTTATACTAGCACCTAAGTCTGCCAATGCTTCTATTGAACTAAGACTACCCAGAAAACATGGAATTGTGAAACTTCCTGGATCAGATAGTTTTTCTGGTATCTTATTCAACAGCACTGCTGAACAATTAGCATTCATAGTAACAGCCGAGAGTTCTTCCATTTTCTTTCTATTTGAGATTAGATCTTTCAAGAATTTAGCATATCTTGGCATTCCTGAAATCACATCAATGAAAGGAAGATTTACATTTATCTGTTTAAACATATCCAAGAATTTGGATTGCTCGGCTTCAAGTTTTTCTTTCTTCATTTTACTCGGGTAAGGAAGTGGTGGTTGGTATGGTTTAACATAAGGTTTATCCTTAACTGTGTTATCTTCATTAACCTTTTCAACTACCGGTTCTTTTTCCTTATCTTGATCAGGTTGTGGTTCTTGTGGAGTAGGAATAGTTTCATCAGAAGTTACAGGTATTTCAGGGGGTTTAAGTGTTGTACCACTTCTTGTGGTAATAGCTTTAGCTGTTTCATTTCGGGGGTTAGCATTTGTATCGCTAGGTAGACTTCCCGGTTTTCTTTCACCTATTAACCTTGCTAGGTTACTCACTTCTTGTTCCAGATTTTGAATAGAAGCTTGTTGATTTCTAAATGCTTGAGCATTTTGTTCATTTGTTTGTTTCTGAGATGTGAAAAACTGCGTTTGAGTTTCAACTAGCTTCGTCATCATATCTTCTAAATTCGGCTTTTTATCATCGGTTTGTTGTGGTGGTTTGTTTTGAAAATTCGGTCTTTGCTGATTGTAAGTATTATTGGATACTTGTTGATTGCTAGGACCTTGTTGGTTGTTGTATGGAATATTTCGGTTATAATTCTGGTTTTGATTGTAAATCGGTCTTGGCGGTTGATAATTATTCTGATAATTATTTCCAGGCCTTTGGTTTATGTATGAAATATTCTCTCTTTGTTCCATTGTTAATTCAATACTGAGACAATCTTTTGTCAAATGTGGTCCTCCACACTGCTCACAACTAATTCGTATTGAGTGAATATCTTTAGTCATCTTTTCCATTCGTCTCTCGAAAGCATCTATCTTTGCCGAAATGGAATCTAAGTCATGGCTAGAATCGGCTCTAGCTGCTTTAGATGATCTAATGATATCTTTTTCTTGGTGCCACTCATGTGAGTGGGAAGCAGTATTATCAATAATTTTGTAAGCATCAGTTTCGGTTTTCTTCATAATAGAACCACCAGCTGCTATATCTATGTCTTTTCTTGTAGTGATGTCGCATCCTCGGTAGAATATTTGTACTATTTGACAGGTGTCTAAACCATGTTGCGGACATCCTCTTAACAACTTTCCATATCTTGTCCACGCCTCATATAGAGTTTCATTTGGCTTCTGTGTGAACGTAACAATTTCTGCTTGAAGTCTTACGGCTTTAGATGCAGGAAAGAATTGTTTAAGAAATTTGTCAACTAAAACGTCCCATGTATCGATCGCCCCTTCAGGTAACGATTCCAACCAATCTTTGGCTTCTCCCTTTAAAGTCCAGGGAAATAACATGAGATATATCTGTTCATCCTCCACTTCTCTTATTTTAAATAGTGTGCAGATCCTATTAAAGGTACGTAGATGTTCATTTGGATCTTCCTTCGGCGCACCACTAAATTGGCATTGATTAGTCACCATGTGTAGAATTTGTCCTTTGATTTCATAATCTGGCGCATTAATGTCTGGATGAGTAATTGCGTGACCTTGGCCAGTGCGTTTAGCTCTCATTCGGTCTTCCATACTTAAAGGTTCCAGATTCTCCATAATTGAATTTGTTGAATCGGTATCACTAAATGATTCTGATTTAATGGTTCGTTCCTCAACAATCTCTGTTTGAATGATTGGTGGTTCCGGAGGAAAGTTTAATGGTTCAGGATCTATGAACCGTTCCTGAATATTTTCAGGATTCTCAATTGTAAAGTTGGGTTCAAAAAATGGATTATCGGAAATTTGAACTGAAGTACTTGGTCGACTAGATGACGATTCTAAAGAAAAATCAACGGCGGTTATATTTGTTAAACGTCTTGATCTAGTTACAGGTGGTGAACGTACAAAAGGTGGTGAACGTCTTGCTCGGTGCATTCACTGAATATCCTATTAGTTTTTAAAAGGAAAGAAAAATTATAATAAGTTATCCAATCAATAGACTTTTCTGATTTTGCCCACGTTTCGAATAGCCAAAAGATGCAGCAGAGGGGCAGGATTCGTTTGGTCTCAATATAATTGAGGACTGTTTGGCTCCAATAACCCGGTCCACGTACAAATCCAACTATTACTACGAACCAGAAAATTTTGATGTCTATTAATTTAACCACTTAAAATAAATTTTCGTAATTTTAAGAAATTTAGATAAGAAGTAGAAAAAATTCTAAGTCCTAAAAACTAGAATGGCGAAAAATAAGAAAGAAAAAGAGTTCGTCGCAAAAGGTCGAAAAAGAAAAAAAATGGTTGAAAAATAAAAGGTGACGGAAAAATAAAAGAAACTTATAAAAACTTAAAAATACTTGACTAACCTAACCTTATTACTACAACTAACTTAAAATTATAATCGCAAATTGAAATTACTAATTGGAATGATAATTGATACATAGTAAAAGGTCTAAAAATATTAAAGCTTACAGGATAAACTAAATCCCAAATGAAAATAACTTAAAAAGAAACTAAAACTTAAAAAGGCGTCGCAAAATTCTAAAGTACCTAAATCTTAGTCTAAAGAAAAAGCACTTAAGGAATTCTACGGCAAAGCCTAAAAATCTAGGAGTAAAAATAACTATAGCAAAAACTAAGTTTAAAATTAAAAATGAGCTAAAAAATACAAATATTACGCTACAACGATTAAAAAGGGACAAAATATATAAATATACAAAAAGTTGTAAAAAGTACAATTTTTATAAAAATATTATTTTTATATTATTTTTTTAATAAAACTACAAATTTTACAATTTAATAAAAACTAATTAATACTAAATACATAAATAAATAAAAAGTAAAAATAAAACTAAAACTAATAATAATAAAAATAATAATTAGGTTTAAATAATAATAATAATTAATTAAATCCCGTAATTAATGCAGATTTAGGGTTTTTGTTCCCCGGCAGCGGCGCCAAAAATACTTGATGTTATGCGAGGTGTATATAAAATAGTTTATATTTTTACTAGGAAACACTATTAAATACGATACAATTTTACACAAGATATTTATTTATTTATAGAATGGATATACTTAAACCTTGCTACAACACTTATAGGCAGTGTACCTAATCGTACAGTAGTGTAGTTTTTAGTAAGTCCGGTTCGTTCCACAGGGAAATCTTTAAACAAAGCTCAACGCTATATTAGTTTACTTTTATAAAAATACAAATATATATATAAGTAATATTATTATTATAAAGGGGGGTTTTTACCGTTTAATGACCGGTTTGTCGATTTTAAGATTTTAGTCGCAGTTAAAACCTAATGTAAAATATAAAATAAATACAAGACTTAAATTAAAGCGTAAAGTAAATAACGATAATGAAATTGCGAATAATAAAAGTGCGATAAAATAAAATTGCGATAATTAAAAAGTGCGATAATTAGAAGTGCAATTAAATATAAAATAAAGGAAATTAAATATGAAATAAAAGAATTATGCTTATTTAAACTTCCGTAATCATGATGTTTGACGTGTTGATTTTAGTTTTATGCCCATGGGTTAATTGTCCTTTGTCCTGGATTATTTAATATGTCCGTCTGGTTTTTGTCCATAACAGTCCATCAGTCATAAATATAAATTGCAAGTGTCCTTGTCAAATTATTATTATACCCGAAGTTAAATATTCCAACTAATTGGGGATTCGAATTGTAACAAGGTTTTAATACTTTGTTTAATGAATACACCAGGTTATCGACTGTGTGTAAACCAAGGTTTTACTACTTTGTTAACAATTACACCAATTACCCTTGAATGTAATTTCACCCCTGTTTTAATTATTCTAGTGGCTATTAATCCATTCCCGTGTCCGGTTTACATGAACGATTATTCGTACATATAAATACCCCGCCCATCGTGTCCGATCGAGTGTATATGGTAATTTATAGGGACGCCCAATTGTAAATCTTTATATTAACATTAACAAACTTTCATTTAGTTAAACAAATATAAAGCCCATTAATAGCCCATAGTCTAATTTCCACAGGTGTCGTTCTTTTGTCCAAACCCCAATTATGGTACAAAGCCCAATTACCCAATTTTAGTAATTAGCCCAACATCATGATTACTTCGTTTTAAACAAGCATAATAATAACTTAGCTACGAGACATTAATGTAAAAAGGTTGAACATAACTTACAATGATTAAAAATAGCGTAGCGTTACACGGACAGAATTTCGACTTACACCCTTACAACATTCGCTAACATACCCTTATTATTAGGATTTAAAATTAAAATTAAAATTAAAATATAAATTATATATATATATTACGTATATATTGAGAGAGAAGAGAAAATAAGATATGAAATTTGATCAGAATTCGGTTTGCTTTATAGCCAGAGTTGAAAATTGGGGCTCCGCGACTCGCGGCAATTAAAGAAGAAAACCCCGCGAGTCGCGGGGTTCAGAAATTCTGTTGACAGCTTTCAATTTTTACGCGTTTTTCTTTATTTTTTTTTTATTTTCTGTTTTCTGTTTTTTAATTAAATAAAAGATATTAAAACAAAATTTATATTTTTATAAACTAAAATAAAAATAAAGAAACTTATAAAACTTAAATATTTAACAAAATCTTAAAAATACATATATTTTTGTTTTTTCTTTTTATATTTTTGAATAATTAAAACGTATTTTTATAAAAGCGACTTTTAATAAAAGTAAAATAAAAAATCTTTTTTTTTTTTATATTAGCGTTGCGCTTCCGGCTTTTAAGATATTCCCCGGCAGCGGCGCCAAAAATACTTGATGTTATGCGAGGTGTATATAAAATAGTTTATATTTTTACTAGGAAACACTATTAAATACGATACAATTTTACACAAGATATTTATTTATTTATAGAATGGATATACTTAAACCTTGCTACAACACTTATAGGCAGTGTACCTAATCGTACAGTAGTGTAGTTTTTAGTAAGTCCGGTTCGTTCCACAGGGAAATCTTTAAACAAAGCTCAACGCTATATTAGTTTACTTTTATAAAAATACAAATATATATATAAGTAATATTATTATTATAAAGGGGGGTTTTTACCGTTTAATGACCGGTTTGTCGATTTTAAGATTTTAGTCGCAGTTAAAACCTAATGTAAAATATAAAATAAATACAAGACTTAAATTAAAGCGTAAAGTAAATAACGATAATGAAATTGCGAATAATAAAAGTGCGATAAAATAAAATTGCGATAATTAAAAAGTGCGATAATTAGAAGTGCAATTAAATATAAAATAAAGGAAATTAAATATGAAATAAAAGAATTATGCTTATTTAAACTTCCGTAATCATGATGTTTGACGTGTTGATTTTAGTTTTATGCCCATGGGTTAATTGTCCTTTGTCCTGGATTATTTAATATGTCCGTCTGGTTTTTGTCCATAACAGTCCATCAGTCATAAATATAAATTGCAAGTGTCCTTGTCAAATTATTATTATACCCGAAGTTAAATATTCCAACTAATTGGGGATTCGAATTGTAACAAGGTTTTAATACTTTGTTTAATGAATACACCAGGTTATCGACTGTGTGTAAACCAAGGTTTTACTACTTTGTTAACAATTACACCAATTACCCTTGAATGTAATTTCACCCCTGTTTTAATTATTCTAGTGGCTATTAATCCATTCCCGTGTCCGGTTTAAATGAACGATTATTCGTACATATAAATACCCCGCCCATCGTGTCCGATCGAGTGTATATGGCAATTTATAGGGACGCCCAATTGTAAATCTTTATATTAACATTAACAAACTTTCATTTAGTTAAACAAATATAAAGCCCATTAATAGCCCATAGTCTAATTTCCACAGGTGTCGTTCTTTTGTCCAAACCCCAATTATGGTACAAAGCCCAATTACCCAATTTTAGTAATTAGCCCAACATCATGATTACTTCGTTTTAAACAAGCATAATAATAACTTAGCTACGAGACATTAATGTAAAAAGGTTGAACATAACTTACAATGATTAAAAATAGCGTAGCGTTACACGGACAGAATTTTGACTTACACCCTTACAACATTCGCTAACATACCCTTATTATTAGGATTTAAAATTAAAATTAAAATTAAAATATAAATTATATATATATATTACGTATATATTGAGAGAGAAGAGAAAATAAGATATGAAATTTGATCAGAATTCGGTTTGCTTTATAGCCAGAGTTGAAAATTGGGGCTCCGCGACTCGCGGCAAAAACCCCTTCAAACTCCGCGAGTCGCGGAGATAGAAATTACAGCTCAGTCCTTGAAGTTTTCTCTGCCGACGGTTTTATATATATAAATATAATATATATATAATTAATATAATTAATTATATATTATATTATATTTATATACATAGTTAACTTGTAATTTTTAGTCCGTTGCGTCGAGCGTTAAGAGTTGACTCTGGTCCCGGTTCCGGTTTTTCGAACGTCCTCGCGTACAATTTAATATCTTGTACTTTGCGTTTTGAATCTTGTACTTTTGTAATTTCGAGACGTTTCTTATCAATAATTGGAACCTTTTTTATTGTCTTTTGTACTTTTGAGCTTTTTGGTTGTTTGCGTCTTCAATTCGTCGAATCTGTCTTTTGTCTTCACCTTTTATTATTTAAACGAATATCACTTGTAAATAGAACAATTGCAACTAAAAGCTTGTCTTTCTTGAGGAATAATGCTATGAAATATATGTTCGTTTTTAGCATTATCAGGGTGTTAATCACTAGTTTGTAAGTGTATTGGTGGTTGTGATGTTCTTAAGAACAAGTTTACTAGTAAAAATGGGTGTTGACTTGGTTTGGTGTCAAAATGAGTTTTGAGGCAAGTTTTGGTGAATCAAGTATGTAAATACTTGATTTAGGTGTTAATTGGTGTTTTGGAAATATAATCACTAGCCGTTAGTGATTGATAATACTAAAAAGGAACATATATTTCATAGCATTATCCCTCAAGAAAGACAAGCTTTTAGTTGCAATTGTTCTATTTACAAGTAATATTCGTTTAAATAATAAAAGGTGAAGACAAAAGACAGATTCGACGATTTGAAGATGCAAACGACCAAAAAGCTAAAAAGTACAAAGTACAATCAAAGTGGTTCAAATTATTGATGAGAAACATCTCAAAATTGCAAGAGTACAAGACGCAAAATGCAAAGTACAAGATATTAAATAGTACACAAGGACGTTCGAAAATTCGAAACCGGGACCTAAGTCAACTTTCAACGCGCCACGCAACGGGCCGAAAATTACAAGTCAACTATGCACATAAATATAATATAATATGTAAATAATTCTTAAAATTATATATATATATTATATTTATATTTTAAAAACCGTCGGCAAAGCTAGGATCCAAAGTGTGAGCTGGAATCCACAGATCAGCACTCGCGGAGCTTCGAAGGCAAGAAAAACCACACTTGATTTAGGTGTTAATTGGTGTTTTGGAAATATAATCACTAGCTGTTAGTGATTGATAATGCTAAAAACGAACATATATTTCATAGCATTATCCCTCAAGAAAGACAAGCTTTTAGTTGCAATTGTTCTATTTACAAGTTATATTCGTTTAAATAATAAAAGGTGAAGATAAAAGACAGATTCGACGATTTGAAGATGCAAACGACCAAAAAGCTAAAAAGTACAAAGTACAATCAAAGTGGTTCAAATTATTGATGAGAAACGTCTCAAAATTGCAAGAGTACAAGACGCAAAATGCAAAGTACAAGATATTAAATAGTACACAAGGACGTTCGAAAATCCGAAACCGGGACCTAAGTCAACTTTCAACACGCCACGCAACGGGCCGAAAATTACAAGTCAACTATGCACATAAATATAATATAATATGTAAATAATTCTTAAAATTATATATATATATTATATTTATATTTTAAAAACCGTCGGCAAAGCTAGGATCCAAAGTGTGAGCTGGAATCCACAGATCCGCACTCGCGGAGCTTCGAAGGCAAGAAAAACCACACTCGCGGAGTGCACAGTATCCAGATGGGCCCTATAAAAGGCAACGCATTTTGCTGAATTCGACACACCTTTTTCTTCTTCATCTATCAACGTATATATATATATATATATATATATATATATATATATATATATATATATATATATATATATATATATATATATATATATATTAATTTTAATTTTAATTTTAATTTTAATTTTAATAATAAGGGTATGTTAGCGAATGTTGTAAGGGTGTAAGTTGAAACTCTATTCGTGTAACGCTACGCTATTTTTAATCATTGTAAGTTATGTTCAACCTTTTTAAATTAATGTCTAGTAGCTAAGTTATTAGTATGCTTATTTAAGCCGAAGTTATCGTGATGTTGGGCTAAAATATTAGACGGGGTAATTGGGCTTTGTACCATAATTGGGGTTTGGACAAAAGAATGACACTTGTGGAAATTAGACTATGGGCTATCAATGGGCTTTATATTTGTTTAATTAAATGATAGTTTGTTAATTTAATATAAAGATATACAATTGGACGTACCTATAAATAACCATATACACTCGATCGGACACGATGGGCGGGATATTTATAAGTACTAATAATCGTTCATTTAACCGGACACGGGAATGAATTAATAGTTAATGGACTTATTAAAACAGGGGTGAATTATATACAAGGACACTTGGTGTAATTATAGTTTAAGTCTCCAATTAGTTGGAATATTTGACTTCGAATATAAGGATAATTTGACGAGGACACTCGCACTTTATATTTATGACTGATGGACTGTTATGGACAAAAAACCAGACGGACATATTGAATAATCCAGGACAAAGGACAATTAACCCATGGTAATAAACTAAAATCAACACGTCAAACATCATGATTACGGAAGTTTAAATAAGCATAATTTATATATTTCATATTTAATTGCACTTTTAATTATCGCACTTTAATTTATCGTCATTTCATTTATCATACCTTTTAATTATCGTAAATTTTATTTTATCGCACTTTTATTTATCGCAATTTCATTATCGTTATTTACTTTACGCTTTAAATTAAGTTATATTTATTTTTAATATTTTACATTAGGTTTTAACTGCGACTAAAGTTTTAAAATCGACAAACCGGTCATTAAACGGTAAAAACCCCCTTTTATAATAATAATACTACTTATATATATATTTATACAAATATAGTTTTAAAAAATATAGCGTTAAACTTGGCGAGTTCCCTGTGGACAAATCGGACTTACTAAAAACTACACTACTGTACGATTAGGTACACTGCCTATAAGTGTTGTAGCAAGGTTTAGGTATATCCACTCTATAAATAAATAAATAACTTGCGTAAAATTGTATCGTATTTAATAGTATTTTGTTGTAAAAATATAACTATTTCGTATACACCTCTACGCACATCAAGCATTTTTGGCGCCGCTGCCGGGGAAAGTTAAAACGCCAAAAGCGCAACGCTATATAAAAAAAGATTTTTATTAAGTTTTAGTTTATTTTTGTAAAAATACGTTTTAAATATTAAAAATACAAAAATATAAAAAAAATATCTATATATTTTTAAGAATTTGTTTAAAATATATTAAATTATAAAGTAATTCTACTTCTATTTTTCAAATTATAAGTTTTTATTTATTTTATATAAATATTTTATAAAACAAAAAATAAAAATAAAAAGTAAAAAAAATAGAAACTGAGCCTAAAAAAATTCGACCTGCATCTGTGGCATCTGCACTCGCGGTACTTTTTGCCAGTTGGCATCCGCACTCGCGGAGGTATCTGACAGGTCAAAAACATTGCAGCATTAATTACGAAATTAGGGTTATTTATTTATTTATTATTATTAATTATGGTTTAATTAAAATATTAATTAGTTTTAGTTAATTAAATTTGTATTTTTAGGTTTTAATTAGTTTTATTAATTATAAATTAATACTTTTATAAAATATTAATTTAAAAATAATATTTTTTAAAAAATTGTGATTTTTACAACTTTAAGTTTTATTTTTAAAATTTCGTACCTTTTTAATCATTTATTCGTAATATTTGTATTTTTCGCTCGTATTTAGTTTTAAGTCATAGTTTTTGCCGTAGTTATTTTTATTTCTAGATTTTTAGGCTTTGCCGTAAAATCCTTTAAGTGCTTTTTCTTTAGACTAAGAATTAAGTGCTTTAGAATTTTGCGACGCCATTTTAAAATTTTAGTACCTTTTTAAGTTATTGCCATTTGGGATATAGAATTTCTTTTAAGCTTTAATACCTTTAGACGCAACTTTTAATTCTTAGTTTTTAGACTTTTAAGTTTCGACGCGCTACGTTCTTTTTATTATTTTTCGACCTTTTATTTTTCGACGTTTTTCCGACGCGCTCTTTTTCTTTCTTATTTTTCGCCGCTCTAGTTTTTAGGACATAGAATTTTCTATTTCTTCTCTAAAATTTCTTTAAATTTCAACGAAAAATTATTTTAAGCAGTTAAATTGATAGACATCCAAATTTTCTTGTTTCGTAGTAATAGTTGGATTTGTTAGTGGCTGAGTTGTGAGCTTCCGATTTAAAGGGTTCTGGCTCCCTGCTGCATCTATTGGCTATTCGAAACGTGGGCAAAAGCAGAAAAGTCTATTAATTTGTTAAATTATATAATTTTTATTTTTTTATAACTAATAGGATATTTAGTGAATGCACCGAGCAAAACGTTCACCACCTTTTATACGTTCACCACCTGTAACTCGATCAAGACATCTAGCAAATATTGTCGCCGTTGATTTTTCTTTAGAATCGTCATCCAGTCGACCAAGTACTCCAATTCAAATTTCCGATAATCCATTTTTTGAACCCAACCTAACAATTGAGAATCCGGAGGATATTCAGGGACAATTCAGAGATCCTAAACCAGTAATCTTTCCTCCGGAACCACCAATCATTCAAACAGAGATTGTCGAGGAACAACCCATTAAATCAGAATCCTCTAGTGATTTAGATTCAACAAATTCAATTATGGAAAATCTGGAACCTCTAAGTATGGAAGACCGAATGAGAGCTAAACGCACTGGCCAAGGTCACGCAATTACTCCACCTGACATTAATGTGCCAGATTATGAAATCAAAGGACAAATCCTACACATGGTAACTAATCAATGCCAATTTATTGGTGCACCGAAGGAAGATCCAAACGAACATCTTCGTACTTTTAATAGGATCTGTATATTATTTAAAATCAGAGAAGTGGAGGATGAACAGATATATCTCATGTTATTTCCCTGGACTTTAAAGGGAGAAGCCAAAGATTGGTTAGAATCGTTACCTGAAGGGGCGATTGATACATGGGACGTTTTAGTTGAAAAATTTCTTAAACAATTCTTTCCGGCATCTAAAGCCGTAAGACTTCAAGGAGAAATTGTTACGTTCACACAAAATCCAAATTAAACTCTATATGAAGCGTGGACAAGATTTGGAAAGTTACTAAGAGGATGTCTGCAACATGGTTTAGACACTTGTCAAATAGTACAAATATTCTACCAAGGATGCGACATCACTACACGAAAAGACATCGATATAGCAGCTGGTGGTTCCATTATGAAGAAAACCGCAACTGACGCTTACAAAATTATTGATAACACTGATTCCCACACACATGAGTGGCACCAAGAAAAAGATATCGTTAGATCATCTAAAGAAGCTAGAGCCGATTTTAGCCATGACTTAGATTCCATTTCCGTAAAGATAGATGCTGTCGAGAGACGAATGGAAAAGATGACTAAAGATATTCACTCAATACGAATTAGTTGTGAGCAGTGTGGAGGACCACATTTGACAAAAGATTGTCTCAGTATTGAACTAACAATGGAACAAAGAGAGAATGTTTCATACATAAACCAAAGGCCTGGAAATAATTATCAGAATAATTATCAACCGCCAAGACCAATCTACAATCAAAATCAGAATTATAACCGAAATGTTCCATACAATAACAAACAAGGTCCTAGCAATCAACAAGTATCCAACAGTACTTACAATCAGCAAAGACCTATTTTTCAAAATAAACCACCACAAACCGATGATAAAAAGCCAAATTTAGAAGATATGATGTCGAAGCTAGTTGAATCTCAAACTCAATTTTTCACATCTCAGAAACAAACCAATGAACAAAATGCTCAAGCATTTAGAAATTAACAAGCTTCTATTCAAAATTTGGAACAAGAAGTAAGTAACCTAGCAAGGTTAATAGGTGAAAGAAAACCGGGAAGTCTACCTAGTGATACAAATGCTAACCCCCGGAATGAAATAGCTAAAGCCATTACCACAAGAAGTGGTATTACACTTAAACCACCTGAAATACCTGTAATTTCTGATGACTCTATTCCTACTCCACAAGAACCACAATCTGAGCAAGATAAGGAAACAAAACCGGTAGTTGAAAAGGTTAATGAAGATAACACAATTAAGGCTAAACCTTATATTAAACCATACCAACCACCACTTCCTTACCCTAGTAAAATGAGAAAGGAGAGACTTGAAGCTGAGCAGTCCAAATTTTTCGATATGTTTAAACAGATAAATGTAAATCTTCCTTTCATTGATGTGATTTCAGGAATGCCTAGATATGCTAAATTCTTGAAAGATCTAATCACAAATAGAAAGAAAATGGAAGAACTCTTGGCTATTACTATGAATGCTAATTGTTCTGCAGTACTGTTGAATAAGATAAAAGAAAAATTATCTGATCTAGGAAGTTTCACAATTCCATATTTTCTGGGTAGTCTTAGTTCAATAGAAGCATTGGCAGACTTAGGTGCTAGTATAAATCTAATGCCGTATTCACTATACGCTAAACTAGACCTTGGAGAATTGAAACCAACACGAATAAGCATACAACTAGCCGATCGATCAGTAAAATATCCTAGAGGGATAATGGAAAACATGCTAATTAAAGTTGGTACTTTAGTATTTTCAGTAGATTTTGTTATTTTGGACATGGAAGAAGATTCTCGAGTTCCTCTCATATTAGGAAGACCATTCTTAAACACGGCTAAAGTGATAATAGACGTGATTGGTAAGAAACTGACCCTAAGTATAGAGGACGAGAGTGTTACCTTTTCAGTTGATAGAGCCATGCAACAACCGCAATCTGCAGATGATACATGTTATTATATTCAAACTATAGATTCACATGCAGAATTATTAGAAGAATTTCCAGAATTACAAGGAACAGGAGAATATTCTTTAGGAGAAGGAACTGAACCAATTGATGAAACTGAAATGTTAGCTACACTTATGGCTAATGGATATGAACCAACAACAGAAGAAATTCAAATGCTAAAAGAAGAAGACAGATATCGATATAAATCATCGATAGAAGAACCACCGACATTAGAGTTAAAGCTACTTCCAAACCATTTGGAATATGTTTATTTACATGGTGAATCTGAATTACCTGTAATAATATCGTCTTCTCTTACTGAAAATGAAAAATCTCAACTCATTTCTGTGCTAAAAGCTCATAAACCAGCTAATAAAGGAATAAGTCCTTCGTATTGCACACATAAAATCCTTATGGAAGAAGGTCATAAAACGTATGTGCAACGCTAACGAAGACTAAATCCTAATATGCAAGATGTTGTTAAGAAAGAAATTATTAAACTGCTAGATGCAGGTTTAATTTATCCAATCTCTGATAGTCCATGGGTAAGCCCAGTTCAATGCGTACCTAAGAAGGGTGCCATGACTGTCATCACAAATAAAAAAAATGAGCTTATTCCTACTAGGACTGTAACAGGATGGCGTGTTTGTATTGATTATAGAAAATTAAATGACGCCACCAGAAAAGATCACATTCCCTTACCCTTTATTGATCAAATGTTGGAAAGATTAGCCGGAAATAGTTACTATTGTTTTCTTGATGGTTTTTCCGGATATTTTCAAATTCCAATAGCACCCGAGGACCAAGAGAAAACCACATTCACGTGCCCTTATGGTACTTTTTCTTACAAACGCATGCCATTTGGACTTTGCAACGCCCCTGCAACCTTTCAAAGGTGCATGATGGCGATTTTTTACGACATGATAGAAGAATGCATGGAAGTTTTCATGGATGAATTTTTAGTCTTCGGTGATACATTTGAATCATGTCTAGTTAATCTTGAACGAATGCTTATTAGATGCGAACAATCAAATTTAGTACTTAATTGGGAGAAATGTCATTTCATGGTTAAAGAATGCATCGTTCTTGGTCATAAAATTTCAAAGGAAGGAATTGAAGTGGACAGAGCTAAAGTAGATGTAATTGCTAAACTTCCACATCCCACCAATGTTAGAGGAGTTAGGAGTTTTCTAGGGCATGCCGGTTTTTACCGATGTTTCATAAAAGATTTTTCTAAAATTGCCACTCCTATGAATAAACTCCTAGAAAAGGATGCTCCATTCATCTTTTCAGATGAATGCATCAAATCTTTTAATATTCTTAAAGAAAAACTCACTAATGCACCGATCATGATAACTCCAAATTGGAATCTACCATTTGAACTAATGTGCGATGCAAGTGATTTTGCAATGGGAGCCGTTTTAGGACAAAGGATTGAAAAACGATTTTAACCTATTTATTATGCTAGTAAGACATTACAAGGAGCACAAACGAATTACACAACTAATGAAAAAGAACTCCTTGCTATTGTCTTTGCTTTTGACAAATTTCGTTCATATCTCGTTCTAGCTAAAACAGTGGTCTATACCGACCATTCTACTCTTAGATACCTATTTTCGAAACAAGATGCCAAACCACGACTAATCCGTTGGATTTTACTCTTACAAGAGTTCGATATTGAAATCCGAGATAAAAAGGGAGCAGAAAATCTCGCCGCTGATCATCTTTCTCGTCTTGAAAATCCCGAATTAGAAGTTCTAAATGAATCGGCCATACAAGACAACTTTCCTGATGAATATCTATTGAAGATAGATTATAATGAAATTCCATAGTTTGCAGACTATGCAAACTACTTAGTATGTGGATTCCTTGAAAAAGGATTATCGTACCAAAAACGAAAGAAATTCTTTAGTGATTTAAAACACTATTTCTGGGAAGATCCACATTTATTTAAAAGTTGTCCCGATGGAATAATACGCCGATGTGTATTTGGAGATGAAGCTAGTCAAATCTTAAACCATTGTCACACAGGACCAACAGGAGGGCATTATGGGCCTCAACTCACAGCAAGAAAAGTTTACGATGCTGGATTCTATTTGCCTACAATTTTCAAAGACGCACACCTTCTTTGCAAATCCTGTGATGCTTGTCAAAGTGCTGGGAAAATAAGTCAACGTGATGAAATGCCACAAAATGTCATTCAAGTATGTGAAGTATTTGACATTTGGGGTATTAACTTTATGGGTCCATTTCCAAAATCTCATAATAATCTCTATATTCTCGTTGCCATTGATTATGTATCTAATTTGGCGGAAGCACAAGCTCTCCCAACTAACGATGCACGAGTTGTAGTCAACTTTTTAAAACGTCTTTTTACAAGGTTTGAAACACCGAAAGCTTTAATAAGTGATCGGGGTACTCATTTTTGTAACAATCAACTTGAGAAAGTTCTCAAAAGATATGGAGTAACTCATAAAATCTCAACTTCTTATCATCCACAAACAAGTGGACAAGTTGAAAATACCAACCGAGCTTTAAAACGTATTCTAGAGAAAACCGTAGGATCAAATCCGAAGGAATGGTCCATGAAATTGGAGGATGCACTCTGGGCTTTTAGAACAGCCTACAAAACTCCAATTGGAACCACACCTTTCAGACTCGTTTACGGAAAAGCATGTCATCTTCCAGTAGAAATTGAACACAAAGCATTTTGGGCTTTGAAGACATGTAATCTTGATTTACATGAAGCTGGACGTCTACGGTTAAGTCAATTAAACGAATTAGAAGAATTAAGACATGAAGCATATGAAAATTCGTTGATCTATAAAGAAAGAACGAAGAAATGGCATGATAAAAGAATCAGAAGTTCAAAAGAATTTAAAGAAGGAGACAGAGTTCTTCTTTTCAATTCATGATTCAAGTTATTTCCTGGAAAATTGAAATCAAGATGGTCTAGACCATTCATAGTCAAAAGAGTTTTCCCGTACGAAACAGTAGAATTAATAAATTCAAATGGAATTGAATTTAAGGTTAATGGTCACAGAGTTAAACATTACATAGATAATCCAATGGAAGTTGAAGATGAAGTTAATCACAATTTCGACACCACAGCTAACTAAGTGTAGGGAGAATCAAGTCTTTTAAGGAAAATATATATTTCTGTTAGAGTTAGATATTCTATTTTCGTGTAGTTTCCGAGAATGGAATTCGAATGGTCTTTCCCTAGCAGACCCTAAAGAACTAGTCTTCTCCCCCCATTCTGAATTTTTATTTTTTTTAGGTTTTACGAGATGAAAAATTCCTTTGATCTGAACCATGGTCAAATGCTACATGCTATGATTACTAAACGTAATAATGACACACTTCCGAGTGAACTGGTATCATTCATAAGAGGCAAAATGGACGGAGTAAGAAAAGAACTCAGAAAAGATCATCATAAGATACATTTTGGTAAAGGAAAATCAAAATCCGCAACAAAAAGAAGAGCACGACACCTTGAAAGATGTTACAAATGCGGAAAATGGTCACACGAAGGTAAATGTTTAAATAATCAAACATATTCAAATACCGAATTTGTTACTCTATGCAGAGAAGGACCATTCATATGTTTAGAAGAAAAGATATTGAAGATTCGTGGTTATGCATATGTAGCTATGGAGAACCAAATCACACGACTCTCCTATGAGTCGGCTAAAGCAGGTCTCTGAGAATTCTTTCTCACAGGTAAGTATGTACAGTTTTTATTATTATTGCTTTTAACCTTTTGATAATAAACGCTAAATCGTTCGCTATAAAGTATTAAATTGGTATTCAATAAAATTAGGTATGCGTAACCGAAATTATTGATATCATACAAAAATTTATTACATCACTGCGAAATTTACCGTTTATTCTTAAGGTATAAATATCTTTAATCAATCAACCCTAAATATTTTAAAAATTCGTCATGAGTAAAACTAGGTAATATAGCCGAAATTACTTTACCGAAAAGAGGGGCGTATATTTTTGACAATATTTGATTGATTAAAGTGGGATAAAAGACCAAAAAGATTTTTAATTTTAATTTTTACATTGTTTTTAAAATTAATATTAAATTATTATTGTAAAATTTTTAAAATCAATATATTTAAGTTTGTAAATATTTTAAACTGCTATTTTTAATATAAGTTTGTAAAATTAAAAATATTAATTATATTTAAATGAATTTTTAATTTTATGCATTTTAAATTTAAGTTTAGTGTGAATTTAAAAACAAATATATACTTTATTTCACTAAGATAAAAATATGATTTTTAAAATTCGTCGTGAGTTGAAGACTAGCTCATTGAACCGAAATTGCTTTACCCGAGGGCGGGACGAGAAATTTTATTATCATTATTTTTAATCTTATTGATCTAAAGTATGCCAAAAACATTTAAAAAAAAAAAAACGCCAATATGTTTGGAAACTTTGGTAAAATTTAATCATTTTTCTACGCTAATGACCCTCAATAATTTAAATTGTACTGATTTCTTGCAAATGAGGGCATTGCAAGATCTTAAGTGTGGGAAGGGGTTAAATTCTTTCGGATTTTTAAAATTTTTAGACTTATACACTTGGTTACCATTAGAAATACTAGTAACGCAGTAGTTATATTAGAATCTAGTACTCTCTGATAATAAAGAACAGCCCTAGTCTTATATACTGACTACCCAATTCTAGTAAAATTTTTCAAAATTTTCAATTAAATGAATTCAAAATCATGTTTATACATATTTATGAACGATAAAACTAGGTGTTAACACCGAAATTATTGTTACCTTGGAAAGGACATAAATTGAGAAACGACCCAAAATGTTAGAATTCATTTAAGAATGGAATAGAGGAGAATAAAAAGGCAAAGAAAGAAAAATAAAAGCCAAGTGTGGGAAAATTTACCAAGTTATTTAGAACATATGTCACATATTTTTGTACAAATAATTAAAGATACTTTTGTTTTGGACTAAACTAATCAGTTTTACCCGATTTATTGGAATACCTTTGAAAGAATAGATGGATCTACATGATGAATCAATTCCATCATTAAAAGGAAGTAAAGTCTTCCGAAAAAGAAACGCGCTTCTTGATTTAGGTCAGGAAGTTGTTGTCCAGACCAGTTGTAGAGTCTACGAAAAACCTTGAAAAGTTTTCTCGAAAATCAGCTGGAAATCCACGAACCTCAGCATTAAACAGGGTCGCCAAGTGGTCAGACTTATCCTAACCATGAGAGGATCTGTCTCGTAAAATGGGGAGGGCGCCGTGCAAATTAGCTTGATAAGACTAATGAATCAGACCCCCAGAAAGGATAATCTCCTTAAAGATCAAAAATCGGCTTTTAAGACTGATATTACTCAATCCTAGAGATTGACCTTAAAGATTGAGAATTCAAACTCATGGAATTCAATGATATCTAAACTCGAGCTTGAATGAGAAAATATTTTGATCAAAATTACAAACCGATTTGTTTTCTGAAAACCCATTTTTAATGCGTTCATTACCATTGAATGTAAAATCCTAGGAATTCACCTGGAATTCATTAGGTCACCTGAACCAAATCGGGTGTCAACCGTAAGAACGATGGTTGCATAGCATGGTCAAAGACAGGACCTTGTGCCAGACCGAAAAACTATAGGGTGAGCTTTACTATTGCTCCTACAAAGGATAATAATTGCATCTGACACGTTATAGACTATAATTAAAAGCATGTCATGGGACATTGCCTTAACAGTTGCTTGTTCAACGCTTTCCTTTACAACCGGACGGTAGTTTACCGAAAAGTAATATACGGAGCAAGTATACTGGACGTGTTGCTTTCCTAATACAAGGTTAGCAAGTGGGTGACACAAAACCGCAAGTTTTTAGCTAAAATTTTCAAATTTGAAACCCACTAAACCCAAAAAAACAATTTGCAAACACCGGTGAAGGGTTATTCCGGAAAACTTATCTAGGGTAAAAGCTAGATTGTATTTTCAAAAGATCAAATGTTTTCATAAAAGATCCAATTTCCTTAAGGATCTAAATTTTCATAGTCATGTGGGACTGTAAACCACAACGTTACTATCATTGTTTATACCGCCGTATAGAAATCACTGATGTACAAAGTGTGAAGAATAAAGAAGTGATTCTAGTATTTTTATTTCAAGACTATATTGCTTGAGGACAAGCAATGCTCAAGTGTGGGAATATTTGATAATGCTAAAAATGAACATATATTTCATAGCATTATCCCTCAAGAAAGACAAGCTTTTAGTTGCAATTGTTCTATTTACAAGTAATATTCGTTTAAATAATAAAAGGTGAAGACAAAAGACAGATTCGAAGATTTGAAGACGCAAACGACCAAAAAGCTAAAAAGTACAAAGTACAATCAAAGTGGTTCAAATTATTGATGAGAAACGTCTCAAAATTACAAGAGTACAAGACGCAAAATGCAAAGTACAAGATATTAAATAGTACACAAGGACGTTCGAAAATTCGGAACCGAGACCTAAGTCAACTTTCAACGCGCGACGCAACGGGCTAAAAATTACAAGTCAACTATGCACATAAATATATTATAATATATAAATAATTCTTAAAATTATATATATATTATATTTATATTTTAAAAACCGTCGGCAAAGCTAGGATCCAAAATGTGAGCTGGAATCCACAGATCCGCACTCGCGGAGCTTCGAAGGCAAGAAAAACCGCACTCACGGAGTGCACAGTATCCAGATGGGGCCTATAAAAGGCAACGCATTTTGCTGAATTCGACACACCTTTTTCTTCTTCATCTATCAACGTATATATATATATATATATATATATATATATATATATTAATTTTAATTTTAATTTTAATTTTAATAATAAGGGTATGTTAGCTAATGTTGTAAGGGTGTAAGTCGAAACTCGGTCCGTGTAACGCTACGCTATTTTTAATCATTGTAAGTTATGTTCAACCTTTTTAAATTAATGTCTAGTAGCTAAGTTATTATTATGCTTATTTAAGTCGAAGTAATCGTGATGTTGGGCTAAAATATTAAGACGGGGTAATTGGGCTTTGTACCATAATTGGGGTTTGGACAAAAGAACGACACTTGTGAAAATTAGACTATGGGCTTTATATTTGTTTAATTAAATGATAGTTTGTTAATTTAATATAAATATTTACAATTGGATGTACCTATAAATAACCATATACACTCGATCGGACACGATGGGCGGGATATTTATAAGTACTAATAATCGTTCATTTAATCGGACACGGGAATGAATTAATAGTTAATGGACTTATTAAAACAGGGGTAAATTATATACAAGGACACTTGGTGTAATTATAGTTTAAGTCCCCAATTAGTTGGAATATTTGACTTCGGATATAAGGATAATTTGACGAGGACACTCGCACTTTATATTTATGACTGATGGACTGTTATGGACAAAAAACCAGACAGACATATTGAATAATCCAGGACAAAGGACAATTAACGCATGGTAATAAACTAAAATCAACACGTCAAACATCATGATTACGGAAGTTTAAATAAGCATAATTTATATATTTCATATTTAATTGCACTTTTAATTATCGCACTTTAATTTATCGTTATTTCATTATTATCGCAAATTTTATTTTATCGCACTTTTATTTATCGCAATTTCATTATCGTTATTTACTTTACGCGTTAAATTAAGTTATATTTATTTTTAATATTTTACATTAGGTTTTAACTGCGACTAAAGTTTTAAAATCGACAAACCGGTTATTAAACGGTAAAAACCCCTTTTATAATAATAATACTACTTATATATATATTTATACAAATATAGTTTTAAAAAATATAGCGTTAAACTTGGCGAGTTCCCTGTGGACGAACCGGACTTACTAAAAACTACACTACTGTACGATTAGGTACACTGCCTATAAGTGTTGTAGCAAGGTTTAGGTATATCCACTCTATAAATAAATAAATAACTTGTGTAAAATTGTATCATATTTAATAGTATTTTGTTGTAAAAATATAACTATTTCGTATACACCTCTATGCACATCAGTGATTATGGGGCGTTTTTATGACTTTGGTTAAAATGGGAAAATTGAATTGGGTCAAACTTGATGATGACACTAGTTTTGGTCAAATGGATGTTAAATACTTTTGTTAAGTGTTAAATGATGTTTTTGAATGAAAGTAAACGTGGAAAGTGATTTTGGGTTAAAATGATATTTTTACATAAGTCAAACGTGGTCAAAAGCAATATGGGTCAACATTGCACGTGTTGGGGTTTTAGTGTAATTGGAGTTTGAAATGATTAATACCTAAGTAGTAATTTAGTGTTAAGACCTAGGTTTGGTCTAATTGGTTTAAAGTATGATTTGGGTTAAATTGAACTTTGTTGTGTTGGTTTGAATTACCACCCGAAGTGGTAATTGATTTGTGTCCATTTGGTGTTAAATGGGCGTGTTTTGGCGAGCAAGGTGTGATCCCTCGGCTAAGGGATGCTTGTGTCGGGTTCTCTTTTAGAGAATGGCTATTCATGTGTATATATTGTACCTTTGTGTGATATAGGTGGTTACTTGCTCGAATTTGAGGACGGAGATCATGTTATACATGACTTGTGCGGGCATTCCAAGGTGAGTGGAATAATTATGCGTATATGTATATGGCGTATTTATTTGTGAATGTTATGGTATGAACCAACGAGCCGGTGGTACCATAACATGTATGTGGCGAGTGTCATGATGTGAACCACGAGCCGGTAACATCTTGGTATTTGGGATGATGCGAGCACCACGAGCCGGTAGCATCAAAGTATGAATGACGAACCGGTAACACTAAAGTGTGAACCACGAGCAGGTAGCACTATAAAGGAGGCGTGAACCACGAGCCGGTAGCACCAAAGTGTGAACCATGAGCCGGTAGCATTATAAAAGAGTATGACTCAAATGCGTAGTGGCGTGAACAAGGAGCCGGTAGCGTCATAGCGTTTCGTATGGTGTGAACCATGAGCTGGTAGCACCATAGCGTTTATGGTTAACCATATTGTGTTTGTTGATTATTGTTTAGTATATTATATATATTGTGTCGAGTATATGCTAATGTGAAGTTATTGATGGCGTACGAATTGTTAGCATTATGAGTATGATGATATGCTATTTGAGTTACAAGTTCGTATGAGGTATTTGGTGGATGTGAATGCATATAGATGGGTTATATATGTGTATGTATAATTATTGCATTCACTAAGCTTTATGCTTACCCCACTCGTTGTTTACCTTTTTATAGGTATTGTTGATGCGGAGTTTCCTAGTTGCTAGACTAGGGTTGTTAGGCGTTGCTTAAGCGTGGAGGATTAGCTTTCGGACATTTGGACGCAAATTGGGGATTTGGTAGTCTCCGGGATTATGCTCTTGGTATAGGGTTGGGTTATTGAGTATTAACCCGTGTTTTGTGTAATTGGGTCATTATTGCAAATGCTTTGTAATGTGTCTTTTGTATACCAATGGCCATAATGATTTGTTACGTTTTTGGTTAAAACAAAGTTGAAAATGTTATGCATTATTAACGGTATATTGAGACCTAACTTATATATAAAAAAAAGTGCTTCGTTTTTGGTAAACGGATTTGAAGTCGTTTCAATACTGAGGAGATCCACCATCATATTCACCTTGTGATGGTCCTGGAACGTCTGGCAGATGGGGTTGTGGCTCCCCCTGCTCAGCACCATCATTTTCCTCATTATCTTCTACTTCTGGTATTTCACCTTGCACTGTATGTTCATTTCTCATAAATGATTTTGTTGTTGCCTCTGGTACCTGAGTAGCAACATTTGACTTCTGAGATATTGTGGGCTTTTCAATATCTTCTATTGTCTGGCTTTCATGGAACACCACGTCCCTACTTCTGATCACCTTCTTCTCCTTTGAATCCCATAATCTGTATCCAAATTCTTCATCTACATAGCCTATGAATATGCATGGAGTAGTCTTTACATCTAACTTATGTGTGAGCTCCTTGGATACATGTGTGTACGTCAAACATCCAAATACTCTTAAGTGAGAGTATGATGGATCCTTTCCAGACCAAAGTTTCTCCGAAATTTCAAAATTCAGTGGTACTGACGGAGATCGGTTGATCAAGTAACTTGCGGCTCTGACTGCTTCTCCCCATAATTATAACATCCCGCGTTTTTCCGTTAAATTTATTTTAACACCGTCTTTTTTTTTTCTTTTTTTTTTGATAATATCTTCCATTATCTAAATTAAAACTTTCGTTAACTAATGTTCTTAATATTTCCGTTATTGGATTATAACACATTCCGTTTACTCTCGCGTGTTTAAAATATCCGTTCGGTTAAATCCCGCACCCGCTTTTAAACTCGAGGGACTATTGGCGTCAAGTGGGCAAACTAGTTGACTAGGTCAACTAGTCAACCCACCACTACCACCACTCATTCACTTCCTCTTCCATTTCTCTCTTTTCTCTCTAGTTACCAAGAAACCATTTTAAACATCTTTAAAGATTCATCATCTAAATCAATTCAAGCAAACAAACATCAAAACAAATTACATATTCGTGATCCTCTCTTCATCCTCTTCGAATTGGTACCAATTTCATTACTTGGAGTAAGTTTTCTAAAAACTCTAGATTTCTTTAAATTCGTTTTATATACTTGAAATGGTGTTAGTTAGTGTCTATGGCTCAAGTCTAACATGAATATATGTTTGGTTTGCTCGATTTGTTGTTTTTGGAGTAACTAGCATGAACTTGAAATGGGTGTGCTTAATCTTTGATTTTGGATGAGTTAATGTTGTTTAAATGTTAAAGTTCATGTATTAAAAGTGTTACTAGCATCATTAGCTTCAAATTGATGTGTAGGTTGATTTAGAAAAGCTTCCTTTACAAAATTGTTGAATTCATGATTTTGGTTAGGGTTTGATGAACTTTAAAATGGGATTTTAATGCATTGAATGCTTTTTAATGTTGTTAGTAAGTGTTTAATTATATTATATGTTTCATTACCTTCAAAATGATGTATCGTATGTGTAAATTGGATTCCCGAGTCAAGAAATGCGTTTTGTGAACTTGAAACTTTGATTTTGAACGTTTAATGATCATTTGATGAGGTTTTCATTGTTGTTAGTGATGAATTGATTCATGAAATGTGTTTAGTTGCATTCCTCTTTAAATTACCTTTCCAATGATATAAGATACGTGTTTTGAATGTTAACGAGTCAAAAGTTATGGTTGTTTGAAGTTGAAATCGTATAAGTGAAAACTGCCCCAGAATTGCTGATACAGCTGCAGATGCGGCGCATCTGAGGCAGACTGCCCATTTTGGTCAATTTTCGTTCAATTATAAGCATGCTACACACCCCCGATCAACATGAAACTTGGACAACATGCTCATATATGATTTCTAAGCTTAGGAAAATAGTTCGGGACCCGACCCGACCCCGTTGACTTTTTCGTTGACTTTGACCAAGTTTGACTTTAGTTAAACTTAACAAAACACTTATGCAATCGTTCTAATCTTATTTTATACTTGATTCTTGCATGAAACTTGACAACGTGATTCACATGCTACATAATCGAGTCGTAACGAGCCATGGGACTAATTGAACACATTTCACCCAACCATGTGTCGTAACCGGTTAATTGATACAATTTACTTGTTTAGGTCAAGGCTAAGCAACTTTCATGCACACGTTTACTTTGTGAAGTACCTTTATACTCGTGCACTCGAGGTGAGATCATAGTCCCACCTTTTCAACAACTTTTTATACTTTTAAATTGTGGGCTGAGAAACATATACTTTGTTACATTTTGTACTACTTACTTTTATACTTTGAACATAAGTACGATGAAACAAACATTCCACAGCAAGTTAGAACAAAAATCCTCAATTCGATTATCATTAGTTACACTTGCAGGGTGTAAGCGAGAACTTATATTGTGTGGCCATACGGGTTTGACAAACCCTCATTACGGACGGTTCGCTACCGTCTACGGATGAAATATATTTTCGAGAAACAGTGTATGTTCTAACACTATTGTGATGGGGTTCTATGGAAGGAAACGTTAAGTCTTGATAATTGGGTGCTCGCGAACAAACTTTTGGAATGCAAACGATTTAGATAATCAATGTTATGGAAATACAAAATCTTGTGGTTCAAAAACAACGTTTACAAACACCTATGATTTCACCAACGTTTTTCGTTGACAGTTTTCTATATGTTTCTCAGGTTCATACATGGCTATTTGATACATGCTTCCGCGTACACTCATACTTGCTTGAGGTCAAGCATACATGCATACACTTTGATTACTTGCTTGGAGTCAAGCATACTTACATACGCTAGTGATAGCACCTTTGGATTCAAACATTTGTTTACATACTTACGCTATTTATAGCAACCGTGACTTTCAACTTATATTATGTCGCAAGTTATTTCATTTACACTTTGTAACTTTTGTAAACTTTAACTTGTTGTCGAATGGTTTTGTAAACTAAACTTTGCGAGTCTTGTACTTTTTAAATGAATACGACATAATTTTGGTCAAACGAGTCTCATATAGGGACTACGACCACGTAACGGGACCTAAGTTAGCGGCGCCGTCAATGACGATTTTGTCGGGTCGCTACAGATGGTATCAGAGCTGGTTTAACCTTAGCCGTAAAGGTAGTCACGCGCGCCGACTGTTAGGCCGGGCACCCATACGGACTATGCTTTTTGGCGGGTTAATCGTAGAGGGGGTTCTCAAAGTGTTACCTGTGACGAAGCATTGGCTCTTACCCCTTGCGATCCCTTTGTAGGAGGGTTGGCAGTTTGGCAGAAATGCGGGCTGTAAAATCAGTGTCTGAGGTACACTCAGTGGTTACCAAGCGGTTAGCTGGAAAGGCACTGGGTGGGTTTCTACCCCATCTGTAGCTACCTGTCGGGTCGCCACAGATGGTATCAGAGCATTGGTTGTAGGGAACTAGGATGTGCATTAGTGTGTCTGACAGAGTCGTTAGGACGCATTAGTGAATCTAGACTACAACTGGATAGTTAATCATTGCATTCTGACATACATTTGCTATAGATAGCACTTACTTGACTACTTGTGCATTATACTTGAATCATTCTTAGGCAAACTTTTTAATGGTACCAAGTTTTCATCATACGAACTCGTATTCTGCAACTTTCTGGTAACACGCGTAAATTCAAGATTCATACACGTATGGATGACGACGACTTCATTAGTCACACTTGTTGGGGAACTCTGTCTCCCGGATTGTTATTCGCCACCGTTTTAACTTACTATCGGTTTCCCACCGGTGTTTCTTACTATCTACTATTTCGTGTTACTACCATCACTACTCTAGGTGAGTATCGTCGTCACTACTTATCACTACGGTTGCGTACTATTCGTTATCATGATGCATTACTCTTTTAGTACCTAAATGCATTATTGTTTGACTTGAACCACATTGACGTGAACAATCATTTATACACTTCCCTCGGGGAACGCTTCTTTAGAGTTGCACAAATTCTTTCGATTTAATACGAGTCACGTTAGAGACGTCGTTACACTTTGTTCATTTTAAATCTTCACGATCACCCGAACTTGATTTTATGGAGTGATGTGGGAATGGAGGTATGAGTTAGCATAATATAACGACACTCGATCAAAGTTGTTATATTATGGTAAGCCATACCAAAGTTCTAATGACACGTGATGGTGATTGGACTCGATCAACCTAATCACCACCATGTGCCATGTACATGACTTTATCTTTCTTGTTTGGACATCCGACAATTTCGAGAATACTGATAACAACCATACCTGGGACACATCTTCGATTATTATCGAACCATACTTATGCTTCCGAACGGATGACAAATTCTTTCAACTTCAAACATATGTTACACTTGTATACTATCTCATTTTCTTAAGATTTTATCGACGAACTACAGTATGCTTGTTATGCTCACATCGAGGCGGAAACTTCTCTCGCCTTACACTCGTATTTCCGTTTAAGGAAATCTTTATTCTAAATTCTCAATGGAGAGAGATACTCTTCACATTATACTAGTATTCGCCACGAGGGTGAATAGTCCTAACGAACGTTTTCGGAAACCGATAAATCTTCTGCGGCGCGAAATTCTTGAGAAACAGAAACTTGTTCCAACAAACATTTTCAAGTCCTAACAAACTTTTTCAAACATACCTTAATGAAATGTACCTCGTTTCGGATCGAGATCCTCGTTTCACTTCTAAATTTCGGGGTGCCTTACAAAAAGTCTCGGGACCACATTTAGACATAAGTACCGCGTGTCATCCATGAACCGACGAACAACGCAAATGTACGATTCGAACCTCGGGAACCATAATACGAATTTGTGTTATCAACCTCAAATTTACTTTAGAAAAGTCTTTTCCCTTAACTAAATTCTCTTACGACGAGGGTTATCATTCAAGTCTTAACGTCACACCTTTTGAAATCTTATGTGACCGGAAACGTCATTCTCCATTTGTAGAACCAAGTAAATGATAATCGAATCACCGGACCCGCACTCATTCATGAAATAACCATTAAAATCGTTCAAATCCAAGAAAGGCTCGAGACGGCTCGTAATCGCCACTATGCCGATGTTAGACGTAAACCTCCCAAATTCTATTTGGGTAACCGCGTAACGTTAAAAGTCGCACCTTGAAAAGGTGCAATCCTTTTCGGAAAACGTATAAAGCTAAATCCGCGATATTTTGATCCTTTAAAAATCTTGGGGCGTTTTGGACTCGTTGCTAACCGTTTAGACTTTTCCGACTCATTTGAGCTCCGTTCATTCTACTTTCCATGTGTCGAACTTGAAAAAGTGTCTTACCAAATAAGAACTTGTTATTCCTTTTGATGAGCTTACTATCGATGACAAACTCCACTTCATGAGAAAAACCGATTGTAATTTTGAATCGTGAAGTCAAACTTTAAAACAACGTAAATTTTTGACTGTCAAAGTTCGTTGAAATGCCCAAGGAAGTACCTTCACTTATCCGTAGATTTGACAACGCAAGATCTCGAGAAAGAAACAACAACTACTACTTCCAACTAAATTTCGGGACGAAATTTCTTTTAAGGTGTAGGTAATGTAACATCCCGCGTTTTTCCGTTAAATTTATTTTAACACCGTCCTTTTTTTTTTTTTTTTTTTGATAATATCTTCCATTATCTAAATTAAAACTTTCGTTAACTAATGTTCTTAATATTTCCGTTATTGGATTATAACACATTCCGTTTACTCTCGCGTGTTTAAAATATCCGTTCGGTTAAATCCCGCACCCGCTTTTAAACTCGAGGGACTATTGGCGTCAAGTGGGCAAACTAGTTGACTAGGTCAACTACTCAACCCACCACTACCACCACTCATTCACTTCCTCTTCCATTTCTCTCTTTTCTCTCTAGTTACCAAGAAACCATTTTAAACATCTTTAAAGATTCATCATCTAAATCAATTCAAGCAAACAAACATCAAAACAAATTACATATTCGTGATCCTCTCTTCATCCTCTTCGAATTGGTACCAATTTCATTACTTGGGGTAAGGTTTCTAAAAACTCTAGATTTCTCTAAATTCGTTTTATATACTTGAAATGGTGTTAGTTAGTGTCTATGGCTCAAGTCTAACATGAATATATGTTTGGTTTGCTCGATTTGTTGTTTTTGGAGTAACTAGCATGAACTTGAAATGGGTGTGCTTAATCTTTGATTTTGGATGAGTTAATGTTGTTTAAATGTTAAAGTTCATGTATTAAAAGTGTTACTAGCATCATTAGCTTCAAATTGATGTGTAGGTTGATTTAGAAAAGCTTCCTTTACAAAATTGTTGAATTCATGATTTTGGTTAGGGTTTGATGAACTTTAAAATGGGATTTTAATGCATTGAATGCTTGTTAATGTTGTTAGTAAGTGTTTAATTATATTATATGTTTCATTACCTTCAAAACGATGTATCGTATGTGTAAATTGGATTCCCGAGTCAAGAAATGCGTTTTGTGAACTTGAAACTTTGATTTTGAACGTTTAATGATCATTTGATGAGGTTTTCATTGTTGTTAGTGATGAATTGATTCATGAAATGTGTTTAGTTGCATTCCTCTTTAAATTACCTTTCCAACGATATAAGATACGTGTTTTGAATGTTAACGAGTCAAAAGTTATGGTTGTTTGAAGTTGAAATCGTATAAGTGAAAACTGCCCCAGAATTGCTGATACAGCTGCAGATGCGGCGCATCTGCCTCAGATGCGGCGCATCTGAGGCAGACTGCCCATTTTGGTCAATTTTCGTTCAATTCTAAGCATGCTACACACCCCCGATCAACATGAAACTTGGACAACATGCTCATATATGATTTCTAAGCTTAGGAAAATAGTTCGGGACCCGACCCGACCCCGTTGACTTTTTCGTTGACTTTGACCAAGTTTGACTTTAGTTAAACTTAACAAAACACTTATGCAATCGTTCTAATCTTATTTTATGATTCTTGCATGAAACTTGACAACGTGATTCACATGCTACATAATCGAGTCGTAACGAGCCATAGGACTAATTGAACACATTTCACCCAACCATGTGTCGTAACCGGTTAATTGATACAATTTACTTGTTTAGGTTAAGGCTAAGCAACTTTCATGCACACGTTTACTTTGTGAAGTACCTTTATACTCGTGCACTCGAGGTGAGATCATAGTCCCACCTTTTCAACAACTTTTTATACTTTTTAATTGTGGGCTGAGAAACATATACTTTGTTACATTTTGTACTACTTACTTTTATACTTTGAACACAAGTACGATGAAACAAACATTTCACATCGAGTTAGAACAAAAATCCTCAATTCAATTATCATTAGTTACACTTGCAGGGTGTAAGCGAGAACTTATATTGTGTGGCCATACGGGTTTGACAAACCCTCATTACGGACGGTTCGCTACCGTCTACTGATGAAATATATTTTCGAGAAACAGTGTATGTTCTAACACTATTGTGATGGGGTTCTATGGAAGGAAACGTTAAGTCTTGATAATTGGGTGCTCGCGAACAAACTTTTGGAATGCAAACGATTTAGATAATCAATGTTATGGAAATACAAAATCTTGTGGTTCAAAAACAACGTTTACAAACACCTATGATTTCACCAACGTTTTTCGTTGACAGTTTTCTATATGTTTCTCAGGTTCATACATGGCTATTTGATACATGCTTCCGCGTACACTCATACTTGCTTGAGGTCAAGCATACATGCATACACTTTGATTACTTGCTTGGAGTCAAGCATACTTACATACGCTAGTGATAGCACCTTTGGATTCAAACATTTGTTTACATACTTACGCTATTTATAGCAACCGTGACTTTCAACTTATATTATGTCGCAAGTTATTTCATTTACACTTTGTAACTTTTGTAAACTTTAACTTGTTGTCGAATGGTTTTGTAAACTAAACTTTGCGAGTCTTGTACTTTTTAAATGAATACGACATAATTTTGGTCAAACGAGTCTCATATAGGGACTACGACCACGTAACGGGACCTAAGTTAGCGGCGCCGTCAATGACGATTTTGTCGGGTCGCTACAATAATGGCTTTGGCAGCTTAGCCATACTGAGCATGCTCTGAACATGTTCCATGATTGTTCGGTTCATTCTTTCTGCTATACCATTGTGTTGAGGGATACGTGGAACTGTCTTCTCATGTCCGATGTCATATGATCTGCAATAGGCATAACTTCCTAGATGATTATTCACCGCCGTTGTCGAATCGAAGACACTTTAACTTCTACCATGACATGGAACTGTTTGAAGTAATCGAAAACCTGGTCCTTCGTCCGCAAGAAATATACCCACACCTTTCGAGAAGCATCATCGATAAACGTTAGAAAGTATCGGTTGTCGCCAATTGATTCAACCTACAAGGGACCGCAAACATCAGAGTGCACCAGATTGAGTAACTCTGATCTTCTCATTGAAGAGAAAGTAAACGAGACTCTATGCTGCTTACCAAACAGACAATGATTACAAGGATCTAGCTCAGCATCCTTGTCTACATTGATAAGCTCCTTCTTTATTAGGGTAGACAACCCTTTTTCACTCATGTGACCGAGTCTCCAGTGCCATAAATTTTGTGAAGCCTCCTTTTCTGCAACATTAAGGCTGTCTGTGCAGATCTTCACATGAGTTTGTATAGTGTGCCACAAATGTGTCCTCGAGCGACTATCATAGCGCCTCTTGACAATTTCCATGTGCCTTTACAGAAATTACTATCATAACCTTGTTTGTCTAGAGCTACTCCAGAAAGTAGTTCAGCCGAAGATCTGGCACATGGCGGACATCCTTCAGAGTGATTGTGCTCCTGGAACTTGTCTTTATCTTGACATCACCAATTCTGACAATCTCAGCGGAACTGGAATTTCCCATCTTCACAGCTCCAAAGTCACCAGCTTTGTATGTTGTGAAGTATTCCTTGTATGGAGTCACGTGGTAGAAAGCTGCAGTATATACCACTCATTCCGTGTCTTCTCGTGAGACGTGAAGACTTGTCTCATCATGGGTTGAACAATAAGTTACATCACCAGTGATAGTAACTAACATTTCTCCACCCTTGTTCTTCGACTGTGAACTGCTCTGATCTTGTTCCTCTTTCAATCTGTAGCAGTTCTTCTTCATATGTCCTTCTAATCCATAATGATGGCATTTATATATTGATTTTCTGCCATCAGTAGACCTGCCCCTGCTCTTGCTTCTGCCTCTCCATTTGTTTTTGCTACTCATTCTTTGTCTCCTCCGATTCTCTGTGACAAAGGCATGGGTCTGATCTGTGTCCATGTCCTTTCTCCTAGCCTCTTCATTAAATAGGGCATCCTTGACCATTGACATGGTAAGTTTGCCATTCGGGGCTGAGTTGCTGAGTGTTACGACCAGCGTCTCCCAACTATCAGGAAGAGAACTAAGTAGCAGTAGCGCCTGAACTTCATCGCTAAGAGGCATCTCTACAGACGATAACTGGTTGACCAAGCTCTGAAACTCACTGGTATGTTCGGCAACTGCAGTTCCACTTTTAAGCTTCATGTTGACTAAAGGCCTCATCAACAGCGCTTTATTACTAGCAGTCTTGGCCTGGTACATGTTCTCCAACTTTTTCAGAGGACATATGCGTCTGTCTTTTGTGGAACATGGTGGAAGACACTATGATCAATCCATTGACTGACCTGACCAATAGTTTTTCGTTTTAACTTCTTCCACTCTTTCTCTTTGGCTGAATCAGGATTTGTACCCTTTAATTCAATAGGGTCAAACAAATCCTTACAGCTGAGGAGATCTTCCATCCGAGGTTTCCATAGCGTGTAGTTGGTGGGAGTGAGTATAATCATGGCTCCGGAAGATGATCCCGACTCTTCCGTGGACATTATCACCTTACAAATAATCTTTCAACACACAAACGGAGTTGAAAACTTCAGAAAACTAAAAAAACTCGACCAACGCCTCTAAGCTAGCTCTGATACCACTTGTTGTGATTATGAGAGGATCGCATGGACGTTGGTAGACAGAAATTTGAGGAAAAATAACTCTATTACTTACAAGAATAGATTACAGAGTATTACAAAACTCAAATAAAAAAAATAAAAAAATAAAAAAACTTTCAAACTAACTCACTAGGAATTCTCACCACTATCTAGGGATGTATTCACTATAGGTTAGGATTACACTTAACTCTAGGATTACACTTAACTCACACACACTAATTAGGTTGTGATTACACATTTTCTGAATAAATTACAAAGGAGGTTTTCACCCCTATTTATAGAAAACTTTGAGGAGGTGGAATAGTGTGAACGCGTAACGGTGTGAACGCAAAATGGTGGCTAGCCGTCATTATGTTCAACTTTGCTACTTCCATGTGTTGTCAAAGTTAGCTAGTCGTAATTGTTTCCAACTTTGCTTCTTCAACCGACTTCTTTGAACATCTAAAAAAATCTAGATTACAGCTGAAACTTATCATTGTTTACTATTTCTAATTCTAAAAAAAAGCTATTCATTGGTCGAATACGAATTCCTCTGTAAACTAAAATGTATGAACAAATTTATGATAAAATTTTATTAATTCATTAAAAACTATTTCCGTTAACTTAAACCATTTCAAATCCATCTAAGCTTATTTATTTTTTATTTCAACAAATGTAAGTTAATAATATAAATAAGTAAGATTAGTTATATAACCAAAACCATCGTAACAATATACAAAGAGTTGACTTGTAGTTGGTGATGAAGTTGTGAAATGGTTGTACTACTACTACTAACGCAAGCCTTCTCTACATTCAAAAGAAAAACAAGATCATTAATTATTTGGCCTCGTGGACTTGTAGGAAATTCTCACCAAAAGTAAAGTTTTCTATTGGTAGGGTTATCTTAGAAGTTTGACTTCTGTTGAATATAAGACTCTTTCACTCATTATCAAGGCCCGCATTTCATATTTTTTTACGGTCAATATTAACATCGAATTATCTCATTTGTCACTCATATACGTATTTGAAGAAAATTCAAATCGCGACGATGTTGACAGTACTATCGAAGATTGAAAAACTCCAAAGAAATCTTCCCAAATTGCATTGATGTTGGCAATATTATCAAAGGTTAAAAATTCTCTACTTGGAGTGAGAATGGAACATAGGTTGGCAGTCCTCCAAGTTAGATTCCATCTCATACCACTCGAGTCATGCTTCGGTAGTCCCACATTTCATATTTAATTTAGTTATATTTTAAACAAAAATTCAGCCATAAAGTAAAATTTACTCAACATTAAGTGATTAATCTACTCGCAATAAAAGACGAATAATTTTGATTAGAACGATTGGTTAATTAAATGTGATGAGTTCTCATTGTTAGTTGATGGGTGTGTTTTTGCAAACCTTGGTTACTACAGTTGAAAATTGCTTGTTACAGTGGTGAATTTAGAATCGTAATTTAATTAAGTTCTAAATTTTTTATTCATAACTCAATTAAACAAAAATTGAATATTTCGCGTCAAGTTAGGTCACTACAAACACCAAAAAACAGAAATATATATAAAAATTCGTTACAAAAATCAAATAATGAGTTGACTATATTATATAAATCGATACATTTATCATAATCAAACAATATGTGAGGAAATAAAAAAAAATAAAAATCCTAATTAACAACTATCAATACATTTTAAAAGAATAAGTTGTTCATGAGATTGAGAGTTGGAAAAGTAAAGTATAACAAGTTTATTGACCCATGAATTCACGGGTTTGGTAAATAAAATCTACATTATGATATTAGTGTTATTGACAAGTTAATTAATATTTATTACTCTGTATTTAGTTAAACGAATTGAATTTAGATATTAGATATATTTATAATATATATAGTTTATTATAAAAGGTTATAAATTAAAAAATAAGCCATCACCTTCTATCTTGACCCATCTGTAATAGCTTCAACATCAACCATCGCTAAAAAGCATTTATGGAATGACCCATTTGAAAAGAAAATACAAAACACGCTTATGAGGCTAATGAAAGGTTACTGATAATCAAAGTTTGGGTAACAGCAAAAAGACATTTACATGCTCACACGTTGTTATTAATCGAGTTATATGTATGACCATTTCAATTATAAGGTAATTCCTAATAAAAATCACTCAAAACACAAATATATTAAGAACACTTATCAAAGACGAACCTAACATGTAGAAGTGCATCTAGAAAAAAAAAACAAATATAACGTGACCATGTTTGGAATTGATATATAGATTATTTTGAAATTTAAATATTTTTAAATGCTACATCATCAAACGACATGTTACAATTTTTATAAGCACATATTACAACTCTTTAAAACATATTATGACATCACTTCAAAGTCCCTTTTATAAGATAGAATATAATATATTTTTTTAATTTAAATACTTTTTAATATTACATCATCAAATGAAATATTACAATTCTTAGAAGCATATATTACAACCATTTAAAGCAAATCATGACATCACTCTAAAGCCCCTTTTATAAGATAGAATAGATAGATAGATAAGGGAGAAAGAATAATACTATATATATATATATATATATATATATATATATATATATATATATATATATATATATATATATATATATATATATGGGCAGGATCAATGGGGAAGTAACCAATCGGGGAAAGCGGGGGGAAGCAAATTTTTTTTTTGTTTTTTTTGAAATTTTTTTTTCCGACATCAAGATCACACGAAAATATGAACATTTAGAAGAGACACTTCGTAATGAATGTTATTATTTAGGCTGGAAAACGATCTAAAAAAATAACATTCAAGATAATATTGTTCGTGAAGAATATGAACGTTTTTTTTTCATGTTTTGTGAAGTAAAATTTAGCCCGATTTAGAGTTTAGGGTTTAGAGTTTAGGATTTAGGGTTTAGGGTTTGGTGTTTTGGGTTTATTTCACAAACCCAAAACACCAAACCCTAAACCCTAAACCCTAAACCCTAAACTCTAAACCGTTCGTGTTAAAAACTCAATCTAAATCCTAAATCTAAACCCTAAATCTAAACCCTAAACCTTAAATTTCTAAACCCTAATATCTAAACCCTAAAACCCTAATATCTAAACACTAATAGCTAAACCCCAATAGCTAAAACCTCAACATACGCTCGAAAAACACGATAATTATTATATATTTCTTCTTCGAGCGTTTTCCCGCCAAACTAAAAACATTTATCACAAAGTGTCTCTACTAAATGTTCATATTTTCATTCATTCTATAATGTTCGTGAACAAAGTTTTTTCAAAAAATGAAAAAAAAAAAGTTTTTACTTCCCCCCGTTTTCCCCCGATTGGTTACTTCCCTCTTGATCCTGCCACTATATATATATATATATATATATATATATATATATATATATATATATATATATATATATATATATATATATACCCCCCGATTGGTTACTTCCCTCTTGATCCTATCACTATATATATATATATATATATATATATATATATATATATATATATATATATATATATATATATATATATATATATATATATATATATATATATATAGGGGCAGGATCAATGGAGAAGTAACCAATCGGGGGGAAGCAAAAAAAATCGTTTTTTGAAAAAATTTTGTCCACGAACATTATAGATTGGATGAAAATAAGAACATTTAGAAAAGACACTTCGTGATGAATGTTATTATTTTGGCGGGAAAACTATCGACAAAAGTAACATTCAAGATAATATTGTTCGTGAAGAATGTTAACGTTTTTTTTTCATGTTTTGTGAAGTAAAATTTAGCCCGATTTAGAGTTTAGGGTTTAGGTTTTAGGGTTTGGTGTTTGGGGTTTACGTGTTAAAAACTCAATCTAAATCCTAAATCTAAACCCTAAACCCTAAACCGTAAATTTCTAAACCCTAATATCTAAACCCTAATATCTAAACCCTAATTTCTAAAACCTCAACATACGCTCGAAAAACACGATAATTGTTATATATTACTTTTTCGAGCGTTTTCCCGCCAAAATAATAACATTCATCACGAAGTGTCTTTTTCTAAATGTTCTTATTTTTATCCAATCTATAATGTTCGTGAACAAAGTTTTTTCAAAAAACGAAAAAAAAAAAAATTGATTCCCCCCCGCTTCCCCCCGAATGGTTACTTCCCTCTTGATCCTACCACTATATATATATATATATATATATATATATATATATATATATATATATATATATATATATATATATATATATATATGGATGCTCGACTGATTTAAAATTAGAGTTTCAATATGTCAGTATTTAAAGAAAAACAGCGTACGTGGGTGTTGAACAAAAAAGTGTACATATTAGTGTCATTGTGTGTTGAACAAAAAAGTTGTATGTGGGTGTTAAATTGAAAAGGAATAATATCATAAATGGACTAATTTTAAATATTTTAGTGGCTCATTTGTAATGTTATAAATTTAAAATGTACGGGGTCCTACAAATTTATTTAATGGCTTCTTGTATATAATTTTAATTGATCAGTGGTAAGTGAGTTTTCGCAAATGGTGGTATTGCAGAATCCATGGGGCATATAGCTAGGTTCACCATGACTAATATCTAAAGTTTATGTTTGAAAATGGAAGCAAAAACTTATTTAACTTTTTAACTGTTTGACATAGTAATCAAATTATACTATTTTTAAGGTTAGCAATTTAAGTTGTTTTACATTAAAACACTTTTTAAAAATACATAGCCTACAATAGTATTTTTCAAGATATATAGCTTACATTGGAAAAATATTGAAAATATATAGTTATTGAGTAGCTTAAACTCTTAACAAAAAAATTTATGATTACTAAATGTATAAAGGGTTAAAAGAATGCGCTTTGAGTTACACAATATAAAAAAAATAGAAATACGAAGGAACGAAGTTGACACAATCCCTCTAACTATGTAGAGAATATATCATCTCATAAGCTTTTAGCTTATTTCAAAAGCTAGTACAACAAGCTTATTTTTAAAGTCTTTTTCATAAGCTATACAAATTATGTCTTCTAAACAAATACTAGTTTAAGCTTATGTATAAAAAAAGGTTAAGTTAGCCAAATAGCATTAAACGTGTCTCTGAAAAGTAATTTTGTGGAAAGTAATAACCCGGCCCTTTCATCAAGAACTCTCACTGGTGACGGGTCCGATAACGGTTTGACATAATTCAAGGCTAGTGTCGGCAATGGCATCGACACCAACAACATCGGAGTTGAGGTCCCTTTGTCGTGTACCATACATTAAGTTGAAGACGACGTGGTCGGGTAGTGGGGTTTCATGTTGTTCGTAAGTAGTTCTCCTTAGTTAGATTGTTTGTTAAATGCGTTTATTTCCATGTCTTTAGTTCGTTTATCATTTTGATCGTTGGTTCATAGCGAGACTCGAGTATAGTTAGCTTTAGTTCGGGTTATGTCGTTTATTTTTAGTTTTCTGCTTTTGACTGTTCGAGCCCCATCCGTGTTTGATTTTTATATCTTGTTTTCCTTTTTCTGTTTTCGAGAAAAAGATTTTGTTAAAAAGTTTCGTTTTTCTGCAAAAAATCTTTAAAAAAAAAAATCACAAGTTCATCAGTGAAAGCTTGGAGATGTTTATTATATTAATTTATTGAGTTTTTCTAAGCATAATTTTTAGGGTTATAGTTAATGTGCTAACATGCAATATGTATTTATACTCTATAAATAATTCTCAAATAATTACTTCAATAACTTAGAATGAACAAACTCTTAATGCATAAATATTTTATTAAATGTAGTCCTTAGACAATCTTTAGACAAACTCTAGTATTATATATATATATATATATATATATATATATATATATATATATATATATATATATATATATATATATATATTTCGAGTTTGATTAAAATTCAATAAGCATAAAAAAGATGGTTTATATCACATAACCATATCTTAGATATAATGAGCAAGGAAGATCCGCGTTTCATCGAGGAAGTATCAAAAACGTATCTTTAAATAAAAATTAAAAACATTATAATGATTTTGTATAACAATAAAATAAAAAATAGTTAACATAAAATAGTTAACATCTAACCCTTCTTCTACAACGTAATATATGTAATTCGCCGGGGTTCCGTTATCATGCTCGTTGCTCCAAACAAAAAATCGTTAGTGTTTGTTTTGCCGATGATTTGTTTTTATTTACTCATGCTAGTAAACCGTCGGTAAAAGTTGTATCAGATGCTTTGGATATTTTTAAGAGATGCTCGGGTTTGATGCCTAGTATGTCGAAGAGTACTGCCTTTTTGTAATGTAGGGAATGCTATGAAGAATGAGATCTTATCATTGCTTCCGTTTGAAGAGGGCTCGCTTCCAATTCATCATCTTGGTGTTCCTTTTTTTCATCTAGATTGATGTCTAGAGATTGTAATATTTTGATTGAAAGAGTAAAGGCCAAAATTGGGGATTGGAAAAATAAATCGCTTTCGTTCGGGGGAAGAATACAACTGATTATATCAGTTCTATCGTCAATGCAAGTTTATTGGTCGTCGGTATTTATTCTTCCGGACAAAACCATCAAGGAGATTGAAAAGCTTCTTAGAGGTTTCCTTTGGTGTCAAGGGCCTATGAAGAGGGGCAAAGCTAAAGTAAAGTGGGCTGATGTATGTATGCCTAAGGAAGAGGGAGGTCTAGGCATTAAAAGCTTAAAATGTTGGAATGTATCTCTTATGTCGTACGAGTATTATCACTTGCAAAAACACATTGTGGGTTAAATGGATTCATTCTTATCGTTTGAGATCAAGAAATTTTTGGGACACTCCTATTGCGGTTGGATCTAGCTGGGGATGGAGGAAAGTGTTAACCATCCGAGACGTTATTCACGAGCACATAATTCATAAGATTGGTGATGGCAAGAATACTTCGGCTTGGTTTGACACATGGTGTGATTATGGTCTGTTAATTAATGTTGTCTCTCGTAATGAGATATCTCGAGCAGGTTTCAATGACAGATATACGGTCTCAATGTTGTACGTAGGGATGAGCAGATTTCCCGATTTTCCGAAACCGAACCGGTACCGGTACCGAAAATCGGTACCGATCGAGATTCGGTATCGGTTCCGGTCCTTGATTTTAAGATAATTCGGTATCGGTATTTTTTGGTACGGTACCATTCAGTATTGGTCTAATTCGGTATCGGTATTTTTCAGTACGGTACCGAAAAAACGTATTTAAACCGTACTAAATACATGTAAAAATAAAAAAAAATGTAAATTCGGGAAAAACGGTATAATACCGAAAAATACCGGTACCGTATTGGAAAAACGATACGCTACCGGTATTCGAAATTGGGTAAATTCGGTACCGGTACTTTTCGATTCCGGTACAGTTCGGTATCGGTTCCGTACCGTGCTCATCCCTAGTTGTACAATTTGAATGGTTGGAAGTGGCCGACTCAGTGGGTTTCACGTCTGAATCTTCTTGCTGGAATTCCTCCTTTGGTGGATCAACCAGATGTAGTACAGTGGAAGGATAACGATGGTGACACTCATGATTTTTCGGTTCGTCTAGCTTGGAATTCTATTCGGGTGCGAGCTGAAAAGGTTCCTTGGTTTTCTTTGGTTTGGTATTCCATGGGCATTCCTCGTCATTTTTTATTGTATGGTTACTCATCAAGAATAAGCTAAAGACTCAAGACCAAATCAGGAGTTGGGATGTTAATGCTAATGGAGGTCTATATAGTGCTGTGTGTCCCTTTTGTAAGATGTTGCCTGATTCACAAAATCATCTTTTTTTCAAGTGCCATTTTCCGCAGCAAATATGGTCCAAAGCAAAAAATGTTATGCCTATCCCGATTGCTGGAGATAGCTGGTATGATGTGGTGAACAATCTTGCTCCAGTTTCTCATAGAAAGGTTGCGCGGGTTATTGTTACCAAGTGTAACATCCCGTTTTTCCCGTACGTGACTAAAGGTACATATTTAACCATTTCTACGTTATGATTCGGAAGCTTATGCGTAATTGTATAGATAAACGTATATATATAATTTATTGTGTGCTAGTTAACATGTGCGTATATAAGTGCACAAATGAGCTTGTGTAGTGTTAGGTCTCGTGAGACTTCGATGTGAGGCTTAGACGTGTATTGGGAACGAGAATGAAGGAATTAGTTGTGGAAACCTTGGAAGTTTGACTAACTAGTCGAAGTGGCCAGACCCAGGCGTATGTCGCGCCGCGACAAAAGGGTCCGCGCCGCGACCCATCAAGCGTTTCCAGATCAGAACAGGACTTAAGCATGGTGAATTTTACTTTGATTCGTCGCGCCGCGACGTTTAGTGCCGCGCCGCGGCAGGCCTGCTGGCCAGGTCCCGATTTTAGGTTAAATTAAGAGATTTTGAGGGGCAAAATGGTAAATGGACGTATAGATCGGATGGGTGCATTAAATCTGGTCCACTAGTTCATTTATTTCATTTTCCTTTTTCATTTTCTTTCAATTTCTCTCCCAAAACTCTAACACCCATTTGGATTCAAAGTGAGATTGAGAGAGGAAGGATTTAGGGTTGATCTTTGGAGCAAGTATTAAATTGGTTCCTTGTGACTCTAGCTACGTGGTGATAGTCTCGGTAAGTTCTAACTCTAAGTTTCGAGTTTTAATTGATTATGGCTAGGGTTTTGGTTAATAGAAGCTTGTATGACCCATTTGGGAGTAAAATGGGTGAATTTGGGTTAGGTTGTTGTAATGAAACCCTAATGGCCATAATCTAGGGTTTTGGCCTTGTAATTGTGAGTTGAAAGTGTTAATGATATTAAAAGCATTAAACATTTGTTAAAATTAAAAGAGATGTCATTTGGGTTATGTTTGACTAGTTTGGATGTGCAAGTGTCAAAATGGGTCAAGAATGTACTAGTTGACCTAGTTTGGGTAAAATGGGTGTAAATTACCCTAGGTGGATGTCAATTGAGGCTAGTAGACTTTAATGCACTAATGTTGGTAACTAAAGTCGAGTCGTGGCCATTAAGAGGGCGGTTGTGATGTAGTTGGGTCATTTAATGCGAATTGAGTCATTAAATGCCCAAGTAATTGTAATGTGGTTAATTCCACTAGTTTATGTATTGAATTGGTACTTAATGTATCAGGTACTTGGCTTTGAGTTTGGAAGCAAATATTCATCATCCTTGTGTCAAGGTGAGTGGAATAATTATGCGTGAACGTATATAATGTATTTATTTGTGTGGTATGAATGTGGAAGTGTCGCGGTGTTCAAGACACCACATTTTAGGTAACGAGTAGTATTGTCGCGGTGCTTAAGACACTACTCATTGTGTAATTGACTTGTGGAATTGTCGCGGTGTTTAAGACACCACAATGTCATGAGAGTGGAAGTGTCGCGGTGATCAAGACACCACTCATTTGTATTGAATGAAGTGTGGATTCGTCGCGGTGTTTAAGACGCCACATTGTGTAAGGGTGAGTTAGTCGCGGTGTTTAAGACATCACCCGGGGGACTAGTGATTACGCGGTGTATAAGTAACACTAGTGGATGTTATGAACTCCAACGGACCTTCATGTACCGTTCTCTTGTATACTTGGTTAACCATGGTTGTGCGAATTGTACTTAGCATATTATATTGAGAACTATATGCTAATACTATTGCTAGCTTGATGTGGAACGTGGATAGTAGTTTATGCATGATGGATTTCATGTTGGTTGAGTTGCTAGCTTGTATGTGGTATTGTGTAAGTGTATGCAAGTAAGTAGGTTATATATGATCATGTATAATTATTGCATTCACTAAGCGTTAGCTTACCCCTCTCGTTGTTTATCTTTTTAGTTGCAGGCGA
Organism: Rutidosis leptorrhynchoides; assembly: GCF_046630445.1. Taxonomy (NCBI): domain Eukaryota; kingdom Viridiplantae; phylum Streptophyta; class Magnoliopsida; order Asterales; family Asteraceae; genus Rutidosis; species Rutidosis leptorrhynchoides. Next base: position 257,661,869 of record NC_092338.1, on the reverse strand, counting down.
GGATAAAGGGAAGGGGATTGTCGGACACTAGATGTCCTTGATGATGTGCTTGTAGGAGCTTTTGGAAGTTGACCACCTTTTGGGTAGTTTAGTCCCAAACCATGCTCGTTGGGTCGTTTGGTTTATAAACTATCATTGTATTCGGTCAAACTTATATTTACTTAACTAATGGCCTTTGTGCCCTTTTGTAAACATTGGTAATGGTTGTATGGTTTAATGGAACTTGTGATTTGGTCTACATATTTAATTGGCGCGTAAATGTGTATTATAAAAAAAAAATTATCGTACGGAGTACGGGTTGGGTTGTTTCAAGTGGTATCAGAGCATGGTCTAAGGGATTTAGGCGACTTGAGATAGGTGCCTAGACTTAGACTTTTATGTGTATGCGCTTTTAGGCGGGACTTGTACGACTTCGGGTCGAATCGGGAATGGTAGTGCGTTGGTTTATATGAACTAACCATGCACTCATTGTTTTGTGTTGTAGTTGGAATCATCAAGCGAGATAGACGTTGTACTAGCAAGTTAATGCGACGTGCTCGTGTAGCAATGACTAGCTACCCTTGCTACGGGTGCAATGTAGTGACCCGAACTTTTCCATGTTTATATATATTAATTGAGATTGATATTTACATAATTAAATGTTTCCAACATGTTAAGCAATCAAACTTGTTAAGACTTGATTAATTGAAATATGTTTCATATAGACAATTGACCACCCAAGTTGACCGGTGATTCACGAACGTTAAAACTTGTAAAAACTATATGATGACATATATATGGATATATATATAGTTAACATGATACTATGATAAGTAAACATATCATTAAGTATATTAACAATGAACTACATATGTAAAAACAAGACTACTAACTTAATGATTTTTAAACGAGACATATATGTAACGATTATCGTTGTAAAGACATTTAATGTATATATATCATATTAAGAGATATTCATACATGATAATATCATGATAATATAATAATTTAAAATCTCATTTGATATTATAAACATTGGGTTAACAACATTTAACAAGATCGTTAACCTAAAGGTTTCAAAACAACACTTACATGTAACGACTAACGATGACTTAACGACTCAGTTAAAATGTATATACATGTAGTGTTTTAATATGTATTTATACACTTTTGAAAGACTTCAATACACTTATCAAAATACTTCTACTTAACAAAAATGCTTACAATTACATCCTCGTTCAGTTTCATCAACAATTCTACTCGTATGCACCCGTATTCGTACTCGTACAATACACAGCTTTTAGATGTATGTACTATTGGTATATACACTCCAATGATCAGCTCTTAGCAGCCCATGTGAGTCACCTAACACATGTGGGAACCATCATTTGGCAACTAGCATGAAATATCTCATAAAATTACAAAAATATGAGTAATCATTCATGACTTATTTACATGAAAACAAAATTACATATCATTTATATCTAATCCATACACCAACGACCAAAAACACCTACAAACACTTTCATTCTTCAATTTTCTTCATCTAATTGATCTCTCTCAAGTTCTATCTTCAAGTTCTAAGTGTTCTTCATAAATTCCAAAAGTTCTAGTTTCATAAAATCAAGAATACTTTCAAGTTTGCTAGCTCACTTCCAATATTGTAAGGTGATCATCCAACCTCAAGAAATCTTTGTTTCTTACAGTAGGTTATCATTCTAATACAAGGTAATAATCATATTCAAACTTTGGTTCAATTTCTATAACTATAACAATCTTATTTCAAGTGATGATCTTACTTGAACTTGTTTTCGTGTCATGATTCTGCTTCAAGAACTTCGAGCCATCCAAGGATCCATTGAAGCTAGATCCATTTTTCTATTTTCTAGTAGGTTTATCCAAGGAACTTAAGGTAGTAATGATGTTCATAACATCATTCGATTCATACATATAAAGCTATCTTATTCGAAGGTTTAAACTTGTAATCACTAGAACATAGTTTAGTTAATTCTAAACTTGTTCGCAAACAAAAGTTAATCCTTCTAACTTTACTTTTAAAATCAACTAAACACATGTTCTATATCTATATGATATGCTAACTTAATGATTTAAAACCTGGAAACACGAAAAACACCGTAAAACCGGATTTACGCCGTCGTAGTAACACCGCGGGCTGTTTTGGGTTAGTTAATTAAAAACTATGATAAACTTTGATTTTAAAGTTGTTATTCTGAGAAAATGATTTTTATTATGAACATGAAACTATATCCAAAAATTATGATTAAACTCAAAGTGGAAGTATGTTTTCTAAAATGGTCATCTAGACGTCGTTCTTTCGACTGAAATGACTACCTTTACAAAAACTACTTGTAACTTATTTTTCCGACTATAAAACTATACTTTTCTGTTTATATTCATAAAATAGAGTTCAATATGAAACCATAGCAATTTGATTCACTCAAAACGGATTTAAAATGAAGAAGTTATGGGTAAAATAAGATTGGATAATTTTTCTCATTTTAGCTACGTGAAAATTGGTAACAAATCTATTCCAACCATAACTTAATCAACTTGTATTGTATATTATGTAATCTTGAGATACCATAGACACGTATACAATGTTTCGACCTATCATGTCGACACATCTATATATATTTCGGAACAACCATAGACACTCTATATGTGAATGTTGGAGTTAGCTATACAGGGTTGAGGTTGATTCCAAAATATATATAGTTTGAGTTGTGATCAATACTGAGATACGTATACACTGGGTCGTGGATTGATTCAAGATAATATTTATCGATTTATTTCTGTACATCTAATTGTGGACAACTAGTTGTAGGTTACTAACGAGGACAGCTGACTTAATAAACTTAAAACATCAAAATATATTAAAAGTGTTGTAAATATATTTTGAACATACTTTGATATATATGTATATATTGTTATAGGTTCGTGAATCAACCAGTGGCCAAGTCTTACTTCCCGACGAAGTAAAAATCTGTGAAAGTGAGTTATAGTCCCACTTTTAAAATCTAATATTTTTGGGATGAGAATACATGCAGGTTTTATAAATGTTTTACAAAATAGACACAAGTACGTGAAACTACATTCTATGGTTGAATTATCGAAATCGAATATGCCCCTTTTTAATAAGTCTGGTAATCTAAGAATTAGGGAACAGACACCCTAATTGACGCGAATCCTAAAGATAGATCTATTGGGCCTAACAAACCCCATCCAAAGTACCTGATGCTTTAGTACTTCGAAATTTATATCATATCCGAAGGGTGTCCCGGAATGATGGGGATATTCTTATATATGCATCTTGTTAATGTCGGTTACCAGGTGTTCACCATATGAATGATTTTTATCTCTATGTATGGGATGTGTATTGAAATATGAAATCTTGTGGTCTATTGTTACGATTTGATATATATAGGTTAAACCTATAACTCACCAACATTTTTGTTGACGTTTAAAGCATGTTTATTCTCAGGTGAATATTAAGAGCTTCCGCTGTTGCATACTAAAATAAGGACAAGATTTGGAGTCCATGTTTGTATGATATTGTGTAAAAACTGCATTCAAGAAACTGATTTCGATGTAACATATTTGTATTGTAAACCATTATGTAATGGTCGTGTGTAAACAGGATATTTTAGATTATCATTATTTGATAATCTACGTAAAGCTTTTTAAACCTTTATTTATGAAATAAAGGTTATGGTTTGTTTTAAAAATGAATGCAGTCTTTGAAAAACGTCTCATATAGAGGTCAAAATCTCGCAACGAAATCAATTAATATGGAACGTTTTTAATCAATAAGAACGGGACATTTCAGTTGGTATCAGAGCGTTGGTCTTAGAGAACCAGAATTTTTCATTAGTGTGTCTTATCGAGTTTGTTAGGATGCATTAGTGAGTCTGGACTTCGACCGTGTTTACTTGAAAAATGATTGCTTAACAAATTTTGTTGGAAACTATATATTTTTAACATGTGAATATTAGGTGATATATTAATATCTTAACGCGTTTGATATTATGTGATAGATGTCTACCTCTAGAACAAGTCCCATTGACTCACCTAATAATAATGAAGAGTCAAATGTAAATTGAAATGATTCGTGGACTGATTCACAAGTTCCCGAATCGGAACCGGAAGAAGAATCGGAACCGGAAGAAGAATCGGAACCGGATGAAGAAATAGAACCGGTGGGGGAAATAATAAAACGGTTAAGTAAAAGAAAATCCTCAACCAACCGACCAAGGTTAATTATGGTCAATGGTGTTTCCGCCAAGGAAGCAAAATATTGGGAGGATTACCAATTCTCCGATGAATCGGATTCCGACGAGAATTCCGATGATGTTATTGAAATTACCCCAACTGAATTTAAAAAGGCAAAAGAAAATAATAAGGGAAAGGGCATAAAAATAGAGAAATCTAATTCCAACCCCGATGAACTTTATATGTATCGTCAACGCCCGAAGTCCTTAAGTTGTAACAATGACCCGGGAACCTCTAAACCACCAGGTTTTTCTAAACCAATGTGGACAACGACAGCTCTTATTAGGGGAACATCATATATCCCTAGAAACTTGGCAAAACGAACCAAAACCAAAGAAGAAGAAACGAGCGAGTCGGAATAAGATAGTTGTATTCGTGTGGTGTAATATATGTAATATAGTGTTCTTATGCTTTATGATATATGTAAAAATTGCTTGTATTAATAAGTATTTTTTTATGAATCTAACTCTTGTCTATTTTACAGTTTAAAAACACAAAATGGATAGACAACCCAATATTTTAAGAGACCTACCCGGAGACATGATTGATGAAATCTTGTCTAGAGTCGGCCAGAATTCCTCGGCACAACTATTTAAGGCGAGATCAGTTTGTAAGACATTCGAAGAACGTTCCAAGAATGTCTTGGTTTATAAGAGACTTTCTTTTGAAAGATGGGGGATATCACATTGGGAAACCCATAAGTTACGATGTGTTTACTTTGACGCATATATTGCGGGGAACCCAAATGCTATTTTACGCAACGGGTTAAGAAATTATTTTGACTCAATATATCCGAATATTGGACTTCGTGATTTAGAAAAAGCGGCTAACATGCAACATAAAGAAGCATGTTATGCTTATGGATTAGTAATGTTCGCTTCTCACCAAAGTGAGAACAAGAACATCGGGCTACAACTATTAAACAAAACGTTTCCACAAGTGACGGAGTCGGTAATTGGGGTAAGAAATGAGGTTTTTAGATTATTACGGGACTGTTGGACATTCCGTAACCCTCGTCCCTTTGACGACGTTACAACACGCTGTCTTATCAACGGCCATAACGGTTATGTTGCACAAGACCAAGGATGGGAAGTAGTCCTAGTAAAACCAGAATGCATGACTTGTTTCTGGACGTATGAATTACGTGTCTTTATTGCCTTTGCTGAACGACTTGTGTACTAGCTAGAATTATCTTCACAACTATCTTGTATCAAAGTTATTGTGTGCTATATTTCATGCTTTATGTAAAATAAGCGGTATTGTAAGTTTGTAAAATATTGTATAAAAGTTTGAAAGCGAAATATTATTATAATCAGTTTTTCATATAGAATTGTAGTAGTTGAATTGTATATTAGCTACTAAGTATGAACTTAACGGGTAGGTACTACCCGAATTTAAACTTATAAAATGCTAATATGAAGAAAAAGCTTTTATAAATGAGTTCATATTATGCTACGAAATACTATTAACTACTCTTAATATTCTGTATGATTAACTTGTTCCATTTAACTATTTTGAAGGAAATGGCACCGACTACTCGACACACCGTGAATATGAATGAAGAGGAATTCCGTACTTTTCTAGCTTCAAACATAGCCGCAGTACAGGCTGCGCTACATACCAACAATAACCTTGGATCTAGCAGTACAGGAAATCGTGTAGGATGCACCTACAAAGAATTCACTGCCTGCAAACCTTTGGAATTTGATGGAACCGAAGGACCAATCGGATTGAAACGGTGGACCGAGAAGGTCGAATCGGTGTTTGCCATAAGTAAGTGTACTGAAGAGGACAAAGTAAAGTACGCTACGCATACCTTCACAGGTTCTGCGTTAACATGGTGGAATACCTATCTAGAGCAAGTGGGACAAGACGATGCGTACGCACTACCGTGGTCAGCATTCAAGCACTTGATGAACGAGAAGTACCGTCCCAGAACCGAGGTCAATAAGCTCAAGACAGAACTTAGAGGGTTACGAACCCAAGGATTTGATATTACCACGTACGAAAGACGATTCACAGAATTGTGCCTATTGTGTCCGGGAGCATTCGAAGATGAGGAAGAGAAGATCGACGCGTTTGTGAAAGGATTACCGGAAAGAATCCAAGAAGATATAAGTTCACACGAGCCGCCTCCATACAACAGGCATGTAGAATGGCTCACAAACTCGTGAACCAAATTGAAGAAAGAATTAAAGAACAGACTGCTGAAGAGGCCAATGTGAAGCAAGTCAAAAGAAAGTGGGAGGAAAACGGTGAAAAGAATCACCAATACAACAACAGCAATTACAACAATAATCGCAACAATTATCCCAACAATCGCAACATCAATCGCAACTACAACAAACGGCCCAACAACAACAACAACAACAACAACAACAACAGCAACTACAACAATCATCCCAACAACAATAATAACTACAACAACAACAACAATCAGAAGCAGCTATGCCAAAGGTGTGAAAAGAATCACTCGGGGTTCTGCACCAAATTTTTCAACAAGTGTAAAAGAAATGGTCATAGCGCGGCGAAGTGTGAGGTCTACGGACCAGGGGTTAATAGAACGAAAGGAACAAATGGTGTCGGAACGAGTAATGGCGGAGCAAGTAGTGTCGGAGCAAGTTATGCCAATGTAGTTTGTTATAAATGTGGAAAACCGGGCCACATTATTAGAAATTGCCCGAACCAGGAGAACACGAATGGACAAGGCCGTGGAAGAGTTTTCAATATTAATGCGACAGAGGCACAGGAAGACCCGGATCTTGTTACGGGTACGTTTCTTATTGACAATAAATCTTCTTACGTTTTATTTGATTCGGGTGCGGATAGAAGCTATATGAGTAGAGATTTTTGTGCTAAATTAAGTTGTCCATTGACTCCTTTGGATAGTAAATTTTTACTCGAATTAGCAAATGGTAAATTAATTTCAGCAGATAATATATGTCGGAATCGTGAAATTAAACTGGTTAGCGAAACATTTAAGATTAATTTGATACCAGTAGAGTTAGGGAGTTTTGATGTGATAATCGGTATGGATTGGTTGAAAGAAGTGAAAGCGGAGATCGTTTGTTACAAAAATGCAATTCGCATTATACGAGAAAAAGGAAAACCCTTAATGGTGTACGGAGAAAAGGGCAACACGAAGCTACATCTTATTAGTAATTTGAAGGCACAAAAACTAATAAGAAAAGGTTGCTATGCTGTTCTAGCACACGTCGAGAAAGTACAAACTGAAGAAAAGAGCATCAATGATGTTCCCGTCGCAAAAGAATTTCCTGATGTATTTCCGAAAGAATTACCGGGATTACCCCCACATCGATCCGTTGAATTTCAAATAGATCTTGTACCAGGAGCTGCACCAATAGCTCGTGCTCCTTACAGACTCGCACCCAGCGAGATGAAAGAACTACAAAGCCAATTACAAGAACTTTTAGAGCGTGGTTTCATTCGACCAAACACATCACCGTGGGGAGCTCCTGTTTTGTTTGTCAAGAAGAAAGATGGTACATTCAGGTTGTGTATCGACTATCGAGAATTGAACAAACTTACCATCAAGAACCGCTACCCACTACCGAGAATCGATGACTTATTTGATCAACTACAAGGCTCGTCTGTTTATTCAAAGATTGACTTACGTTCCGGGTATCATCAAATGCGAGTGAAAGAAGATGATATTCCAAAGACTACTTTCAGAACACGTTACGGTCATTACGAGTTTATGGTCATGCCGTTTGGTTTAACTAATGCACCAGCTATGTTCATGGACCTTATGAACCGAGTGTGTGGACCATACCTTGACAAGTTTGTCATTGTTTTCATTGATGACATACTTATTTACTCAAAGAATGACCAAGAACACGGTGAACATTTGAGAAAGGTGTTAGAAGTATTGAGGAAGGAAGAATTGTACGCTAAGTTTTCAAAGTGTGCATTTTGGTTGGAAGAAGTTCAATTCCTCGGTCACATAGTGAACAAAGAAGGTATTAAGGTGGATCCGGCAAAGATAGAAACTGTTGAAAAGTGGGAAACCCCGAAAACTCTGAAACACATACGCCAGTTTTTAGGACTAGCTGGTTACTACAGAAGGTTCATCCAAGACTTTTCCAGAATAGCAAAACCCTTGACTGCATTAACGCATAAAGGGAAGAAATTTGAATGGAATGATGAACAAGAGAAAGCGTTTCAGTTATTGAAGAAAAAGCTAACTACGGCACCTATATTGTCATTGCCTGAAGGGAATGATGATTTTGTGATTTATTGTGATGCATCAAATCAAGGTCTCGGTTGTGTATTAATGCAACGAACGAAGGTGATTGCTTATGCGTCTAGACAATTGAAGATTCACGAACAAAATTATACGACGCATGATTTAGAATTAGGCGCGGTTGTTTTTGCATTAAAGACTTGGAGGCACTACTTATATGGGGTCAAAAGTATTATATATACCGACCACAAAAGTCTTCAACACATATTTAATCAGAAACAACTGAATATGAGGCAGCGTAGGTGGATTGAATTATTGAATGATTACGACTTTGAGATTCGTTACCACCCGGGGAAGGCAAATGTGGTAGCCGATGCCTTGAGCAGGAAGGACAGAGAACCCATTCGAGTAAAATCTATGAATATAATGATTCATAATAACATTACTACTCAAATAAAGGAGGCGCAACAAGGAGTTTTAAAAGAGGGAAATTTAAAGGATGAAATACCCAAAGGATCGGAGAAGCATCTTAATATTCGGGAAGACGGAACCCGGTATAGGGCTGAAAGGATTTGGGTACCAAAATTTGGAGATATTAGAGAAATGGTACTTAGAGAAGCTCATAAAACCAGATACTCAATACATCCTGGAACGGGGAAGATGTACAAGGATCTCAAGAAACATTTTTGGTGGCCGGGTATGAAAGCTGATGTTGCTAAATACGTAGGAGAATGTTTGACGTGTTCTAAGGTCAAAGCTGAGCATCAAAAACCATCAGGTCTACTTCAACAACCCGAAATCCCGGAATGGAAATGGGAAAACATTACCATGGATTTCATCACTAAATTGCCAAGGACTGCAAGTGGTTTTGATACTATTTGGGTAATAGTTGACCGTCTCACCAAATCAGCACACTTCTTGCCAATAAGAGAAGATGACAAGATGGAGAAGTTAGCACGACTGTATTTGAAGGAAGTCATCTCCAGACATGGAATACCAATCTCTATTATCTCTGATAGGGATGGCAGATTTATTTCAAGATTCTGGCAGACATTACAGCAAGCATTAGGAACTCGTCTAGACATGAGTACTGCCTATCATCCACAAACTGATGGGCAGAGCGAAAGGACGATACAAACGCTTGAAGACATTCTACGAGCATGTGTTATTGATTTCGGAGACAGTTGGGATCGACATCTACCGTTAGCAGAATTTTCCTACAACAACAGCTACCATTCAAGCATTGAGATGGCGCCGTTTGAAGCACTTTATGGTAGAAAGTGCAGGTCTCCGATTTGTTGGAGTGAAGTGGGGGATAGACAGATTACGGGTCCGGAGATTATACAAGAAACTACCGAGAAGATCATCCAAATTCAATAACGGTTGAAAACCGCCCAAAGTCGACAAAAGAGCTACGCTGACATTAAAAGAAAAGATATAGAATTTGAAATTGGAGAGATGGTCATGCTTAAAGTTGCACCTTGGAAAGGCGTTGTTCGATTTGGTAAACGAGGGAAATTAAATCCAAGGTATATTGGACCATTCAAGATTATTGATCGTATCGGACCAGTAGCTTACCGACTAGAGTTACCTCAACAACTCGCGGCTGTACATAACACTTTCCACGTCTCGAATTTAAAGAAATGTTTTGCTAAAGAAGATCTCACTATTCCGTTAGATGAAATCCAAATCAACGAAAAACTTCAATTCATCGAAGAACCCGTCGAAATAATGGATCGTGAGGTTAAAAGACTTAAGCAAAACAAGATACCAATTGTTAAGGTTCGATGGAATGCTCGTAGAGGACCCGAGTTCACCTGGGAGCGTGAAGATCAGATGAAGAAGAAATACCCGCATCTATTTCCAGAAGATTCGTCAACACCTTCAACAGCTTAAAATTTCGGGACGAAATTTATTTAACGGGTAGGTACTGTAGTAACCCGAACTTTTCCATGTTTATATATATTAATTGAGATTGATATTTACATAATTAAATGTTTCCAACATGTTAAGCAATCAAACTTGTTAAGACTTGATTAATTGAAATATGTTTCATATAGACAATTGACCACCCAAGTTGACCGGTGATTCACGAACGTTAAAACTTGTAAAAACTATATGATGACATATATATGGATATATATATATAGTTAACATGATACTATGATAAGTAAACATATCATTAAGTATATTAACAATGAACTACATATGTAAAAACAAGACTACTAACTTAATGATTTTTAAACGAGACATATATGTAACGATTATCGTTGTAAAGACATTTAATGTATATATATCATATTAAGAGATATTCATACATGATAATATCATGATAATATAATAATTTAAAATCTCATTTGATATTATAAACATTGGGTTAACAACATTTAACAAGATCGTTAACCTAAAGGTTTCAAAACAACACTTACATGTAACGACTAACGATGACTTAACGACTCAGTTAAAATGTATATACATGTAGTGTTTTAATATGTATTTATACACTTTTGAAAGACTTCAATACACTTATCAAAATACTTCTACTTAACAAAAATGCTTACAATTACATCCTCGTTCAGTTTCATCAACAATTCTACTCGTATGCACCCGTATTCGTACTCGTACAATACACAGCTTTTAGATGTATGTACTATTGGTATATACACTCCAATGATCAGCTCTTAGCAGCCCATGTGAGTCACCTAACATATGTGGGAACCATCATTTGGCAACTAGCATGAAATATCTCATAAAATTACAAAAATATGAGTAATCATTCATGACTTATTTACATGAAAACAAAATTACATATCCTTTATATCTAATCCATACACCAACGACCAAAAACACCTACAAACACTTTCATTCTTCAATTTTCTTCATCTAATTGATCTCTCTCAAGTTCTATCTTCAAGTTCTAAGTGTTCTTCATAAATTCCAAAAGTTCTAGTTTCATAAAATCAAGAATACTTTCAAGTTTGCTAGCTCACTTCCAATCTTGTAAGGTGATCATCCAACCTCAAGAAATCTTTGTTTCTTACAGTAGGTTATCATTCTAATACAAGGTAATAATCATATTCAAACTTTGGTTCAATTTCTATAACTATAACAATCTTATTTCAAGTGATGATCTTACTTGAACTTGTTTTCGTGTCATGATTCTGCTTCAAGAACTTCGAGCCATCCAAGGATCCATTGAAGCTAGATCCATTTTTCTATTTTCCAGTAGGTTTATCCAAGGAACTTAAGGTAGTAATGATGTTCATAACATCATTCGATTCATACATATAAAGCTATCTTATTCGAAGGTTTAAACTTGTAATCACTAGAACATAGTTTAGTTAATTCTAAACTTGTTCGCAAACAAAAGTTAATCCTTCTAACTTGACTTTTAAAATCAACTAAACACATGTTCTATATCTATATGATATGCTAACTTAATGATTTAAAACCTGGAAACACGAAAAACACCGTAAAACCGGATTTACGCCGTCGTAGTAACACCGCGGGCTGTTTTGGGTTAGTTAATTAAAAACTATGATAAACTTTGATTTTAAAGTTGTTATTCTGAGAAAATGATTTTTATTATGAACATGAAACTATATCCAAAAATTATGATTAAACTCAAAGTGGAAGTATGTTTTCTAAAATGGTCATCTAGACGTCGTTCTTTCGACTGAAATGACTACCTTTACAAAAACAACTTGTAACTTATTTTTCCGACTATAAACCTATACTTTTCTGTTTAGATTCATAAAATAGAGTTCAATATGAAACCATAGCAATTTGATTCACTCAAAACGGATTTAAAATGAAGAAGTTATGGGTAGAATAAGATTGGATAATTTTTCTCATTTTAGCTACGTGAAAATTGGTAACAAATCTATTCCAACCATAACTTAATCAACTTGTATTGTATATTATGTAATCTTGAGATACCATAGACACGTATACAATGTTTCGACCTATCATGTCGACACATCTATATATATTTCGGAACAACCATAGACACTCTATATGTGAATGTTGGAGTTAGCTATACAGGGTTGAGGTTGATTCCAAAATATATATAGTTTGAGTTGTGATCAATACTGAGATACGTATACACTGGGTCGTGGATTGATTTAAGATAATATTTATCGATTTATTTCTGTACATCTAATTGTGGACAACTAGTTGTAGGTTACTAACGAGGACAGCTGACTTAATAAACTTAAAACATCAAAATATATTAAAAGTATTGTAAATATATTTTGAACATACTTTGATATATATGTATATATTGTTATAGGTTCGTGAATCAACCAGTGGCCAAGTCTTACTTCCCGACGAAGTAAAAATCTGTGAAAGTGAGTTATAGTCCCACTTTTAAAATCTAATATTTTTGGGATGAGAATACATGCAGGTTTTATAAATGTTTTACAAAATAGACACAAGTACGTGAAACTACATTCTATGGTTGAATTATCGAAATCGAATATGCCCCTTTTTAATAAGTCTGGTAATCTAAGAATTAGGGAACAGACACCCTAATTGACGCGAATCCTAAAGATAGATCTATTGGGCCTAACAAACCCCATCCAAAGTACCGGATGCTTTAGTACTTCGAAATTTATATCATATCCGAAGGGTGTCCCGGAATGATGGGGATATTCTTATATATGCATCTTGTTAATGTCGGTTACCAGGTGTTCACCATATGAATGATTTTTATCTCTATGTATGGGATGTGTATTGAAATATGAAATCTTGTGGTCTATTGTTACGATTTGATATATATAGGTTAAACCTATAACTCACCAACATTTTTGTTGACGTTTAAAGCATGTTTATTCTCAGGTGAATATTAAGAGCTTCCGCTGTTGCATACTAAAATAAGGACAAGATTTGGAGTCCATGTTTGTATGATATTGTGTAAAAACTGCATTCAAGAAACTGATTTCGATGTAACATATTTGTATTGTAAACCATTATGTAATGGTCGTGTGTAAACAGGATATTTTAGATTATCATTATTTGATAATCTACGTAAAGCTTTTTAAACCTTTATTTATGAAATAAAGGTTATGGTTTGTTTTAAAAATGAATGCAGTCTTTGAAAAACGTCTCATATAGAGGTCAAAATCTCGCAACGAAATCAATTAATATGGAACGTTTTTAATCAATAAGAACGGGACATTTCATGCAAATCGTGTCAAACGAGCGATGTATGACGATTGTTGAGCGAGATGGGGTGGTATGGTATATATGTGTCATGTCTTTGGTTTCGTTGTTTAATCTTTCCCGTTTTATAGAATGAAGATGAGAAACGGACACGACACCGATAATGGGGGCACGAGCGAGGACCCCGAGTTCACGGCCAAGGTTGAGGCCATCTTTCAACGCCAAAGGGCGGATTTTCTTGTTGATATTAAGAAGATGTTTCTAGACACTATTGAAGAACAAGTCGTCGATATGGTTAAGGAACAAATTAAAATTGTTCTTCAAGAAGAGAATGTGGGGAGGCGAGACTTTTTCTTTAAGAACTTCAAGGATGCTCAACCTCCTACCTTTGATGGTGAACGGGACCCACTTAAGAGTGCCCGGTTTATCTCCGATATGGAGGGGGCTTTTCGTACATGTGAGTGCCCTAACGATAAAAAGACAAGGTATGGTTGTAGCATGCTAAGAGGTGATGCCAAGCTATGGTGGGATGCAAAGATTCAAGTCTATGGCGAAGAACAATGCATGGACTTTTCTTGGGCTGAGTTTAAGGTGGAATTTTTCGAAGAATACCGAACTTCGGCTGATCTCACTAGGCTAAAGGACGAGTTACGTTCCTTGAGGCAAGGGTCGATGGACTTGAACACTCTCAAATCCGTGTTTTTGTCTAAAACTCAATTTTGCCCGGAGTATGTCGGGAACGACAAGATGTTAAAGGAAGATTTTTATCGGATCTTGAATGATAGTTATCAAGAGAAGATAAGTGTGAATGTGGTGAAAAGCTTTGGTGAATTGTTTAACATGGCCAAGGGCTTCGAGGCGCTTGTGATGAGGAAGAATAGCCTTACCTTGGGCAAGAAAAAGTTTGAAGCTACTAGTCAATCTAATTTTTCTAGCAAGAAGTTTAAGAAAGGCTCCGAGAGTGTGGGGAATGTGAAGAAAGGTGCTTCGGGGGATTTCCCCTATTCTTGTCATAATTGTGGGCGAAGGGGACATATGGCCCGTGATTGCACCAAACCATCCTCTACTACAAAATTCACTTGTTACAATTGTGGGAAAGAAGGACACAAGAAGACCGAGTGTCCCGAGTTGGTTAATGATCATGTCAAGCAGTTAGAGAAGGCGGCGGGTACGGGCCGGGGTCGAAATTATTTGATGACTAATGATGAAGCTAAATAATCGAACGAAGTTGTCTCAGGTACTTTCTTGGTTAACTCTAAACCGGCCAAGATATTATTTGATAGCGGTGCTAATTTGTCTTTTGTGTCGCCTCGATTTGTATCTAAGTTAAATAAACCGCTAGTTAAGTTGAGCCGTCCGGTTGAAGTCGAAATAGCGGATGGCAAGATGGCGCTAGTGGTTGATGTTTGTAAGAATTGTGATGTTGTGTTTGGTACCGAAACGTTTAAAATTGACCTCATTCCGATGACTTTGGGTGAGTTCGATATTGTTGTTGGTATGGATTGGCTCGATCGTTATAGAGCCGATATTGCATGCCATGATAAGTTCATTCGTGTTAGGACCCCAAGTGGGGGAGAGTTGATTATTCATGGCGATAGACGGAGAAGACTCGTACCATTGTGCACTTATGCAAGGGCACGACGTTTTCGCAAGAGCGGTGCCTTGTTTTATCTTGCTCATGTAGTTGATACTCGTGATGAGCCACCACCTATTCGTAAGATTCCGGTGGTTAATGAATTTGAAGATGTCTTTCCGGATGAATTATCGGGTGTTCCGGAGGAAAGACAAGTCGAATTTCGCATCGAGTTGGTTCCGGGAGCTACTCCCAATGCTAAAACCCCTTATCGTTTAGCGCCGACGGAGATGCAAGAATTGCTTAATCAAACCCAAGAGTTGCTTGAGAAGGGTTTCATTCGACCAAGCTCCTCGCCGTGGGGTGCTCCGGTTTTGTTTGTGAAAAAGAAAGATGGAAGCATGCGAATGTGCATCGACTATAGGGAGTTGAATAAAGTGACGATCAAGAATCGTTATCCATTACCTCGGATCGACGATTTATTTGATCAACTCCAAGGTACCACGTATTTTTCTAAGATCAATTTACGGTTCGGCTATCATCAAGTGCGGGTCCGTGAGGAAGACATCGAGAAAACGGCCTTTCGGACGCGTTACGGGCATTATGAGTTTGTGGTTATGCCTTTTGGTCTCACGAATGCACCGGCGGCATTCATGGATCTAATGAAACAAGTGTGCCAACCTATGTTGGACAAGTCGGTAATCGTGTTCATTGACGACATACTCGTTTATTCCAAGAGTATGAAGGAACATGAACACCATCTACGTGAAGTGTTGAAGACGTTGCGAAGGGAGAAATTGTATGCTAAGTTCTCCAAATGTGAATTTTGGCTAAGGGAAGTTCAATTCCTTGGTCATATTGTGAATCAAGAAGGTGTTATGGTAGACCCGGGGAAGATCGAAACGGTGAAAAGTTGGAGTCGACCGACTACGCCTACGGAAATCCGAAGTTTTCTCGGATTGGCCGGTTATTATCGTCGGTTTATTCAAGACTTTTCTAAGATTGCTTCTCCTTTGACGAAGTTGACGAGGAAAAATGTTAAATTTAATTGGGAAAAAGAACAAGAAGTCGCCTTTCAATTGTTGAAAGAAAAGTTATGTCAAGCCCCGGTGTTGGTGTTACCGGAAGGGATTGAAGACATGGTGGTTTATTGTGATGCTTCGTTGAATGGGCTCGGGTGTGTTCTGATGCAAAGAGGTAAAGTCATCGCTTATGCCTCTCGACAATTAAAAGAACACGAAACGAGATACCCGACTCATGATCTTGAGATGGCGGCGGTAGTGCACGCGTTGAAAATTTGGCGCCATTACTTGTATGGTGTCAAGTGTACGATATATTCGGATCACAAAAATTTGAAACATCTTTTCACTCAACGAGATTTGAATTATCGTCAACGTAGATGGATGGACGTGGTGAAAGATTATGATTGCGTGATACTTTATCATCCGGGTAAGGCGAACGTTGTTGCGGACGCCTTGAGTCGAAAGAGTACACATCCGGCGATAAAGGTGGGATCGTTACGTTTGATTATCACTAATGACTTTCTTGAAAAGATGGGTGAAGATCAAATAGAGGCTTATGTTCACAATAAGCACACGGAACGAATCGTTGGCCAATCGGAGTTCATTACAATGGGCTCGCGTGGCTTGTTGTCCTTTCAAGGAAGGGTGTGGGTACCCAAGATGGGGGATTACCGGCGAATGCTACTTAATGAAGCACATAAGTCCAAGTATTCCATTCATCCGGGTGCAACGAAAATGTACTATGATTTGAAGAAAGATTATTGGTGGCCCGGCATGAAACGTGATGTGGTTAAGTATGTTGAACAATGCGTCACGTGCTTGCAAGTCAAAGCCGAACACCAAAAGCCTTACGGTAAGTTACAACCATTGGAAGTCCCGAAATGGAAATGGGAGCACATTACCATGGACTTTATTACCAAGTTACCGAAGACGGCGCGAACCCAATACGATACGATTTGGGTGATTGTTGATAGATTGACGAAGAGTGCCTTGTTTCTTCCCATTCGGGAAACGATATCATCGGAGACTTTAGCTAAGTTGTTTATAAAGGAGGTGATATCAAGACATGGGGTTCCGGTATCTATTGTTTCGGATCGAGATACTCGCTTTACATCTCAGTTTTGGAACAAGTTTCATGAAGATATGGGTACTCAATTGAAAATGAGCACGGCGTATCATCCTCAAACGGACGGTCAAACCGAGCGTACTAACCAAACGCTAGAGGATATGTTAAGGGCGTGTATTATTGATTTTGGTGGAAGTTGGGACGAGCACTTACCCTTGGTGGAATTCTCATACAATAATAGTTACCACGCTAGTATTGGGATGCCACCATACGAGATGCTCTATGGGCGTAGATGTCGAACTCCCATTTGTTGGGGAGAAGTGGGTCAACGAGAAATCGGAAGTTCCGATTTGGTTTTGGAGACGAATAGTAAAATTGAAATGATTCGGGCTCGACTTAAAGCGGCGCAAGATAGACAAAAGTCTTATGCCGATAAAGGTAGAAGAACGATTGAGTTTCAAGAAGGTGATATGGTGATGCTTAAGGTTTCTCCATGGAAGGGTGTGATTCGGTTTAGAAAGCGAGGAAAGTTAGCTCCTCGGTTTATTGGTCCTTTCAAGGTATTGGCACGTGTTGGTGAGGTTGCTTATCAATTAGAGTTACCCGAAGAACTTGCGGGAATTCATAATACGTTCCATGTTTCCCATCTTCGCAAGTGTCTTGTGGATGACTCGACTTGGGTGCCATTGGATGAGATTACTTTGAATAACAAGTTAGAATATGCGGAAGAACCGGTTGCAATCCTTGATGAAAAGGTTTGACACATGGTGTGATTATGGTCCGTTAATTAATGTTGTCTCTCGTAATGAGATATCTCGAGCAGGTTTCAATGACAGATATACGGTCTCAATGTTGTACGTAGGGATGAGCAGATTTCCCGATTTTCTGAAACCGAACCGGTACCGGTACCGAAAATCGGTACCGATCGAGATTCGGTATCGGTTCCGGTCCTTGATTTTAAGATAATTCGGTATCGGTATTTTTCGGTACGGTACCATTCAGTATTGGTCTAATTCGGTATCGGTATTTTTCAGTACGGTACCGAAAAAACGTATTTAAACCGTACTAAATACATGTAAAAATAAAAAAAAATGTAAATTCGGGAAAAACGGTATAATACCGAAAAATACCGGTACCGTATTGGAAAAACGATACGCTACCGGTATTCGAAATTGGGTAAATTCGGTACCGGTACTTTTCGATTCCGGTACAGTTCGGTATCGGTTCCGTACCGTGCTCATCCCTAGTTGTACAATTTGAATGGTTGGAAGTGGCCGACTCAGTGGGTTTCACGTCTGAATCTTCTTGCTGGAATTCCTCCTTTGGTGGATCAACCAGTTGTAGTACAGTGGAAGGATAACGATGGTGACACTCATGATTTTTCGGTTCGTCTAGCTTGGAATTCTATTCGGGTGCGAGCTGAAAAGGTTCCTTGGTTTTCTTTGGTTTGGTATTCCATGGGCATTCCTCGTCATTGTTTTATTGTATGGTTACTCATCAAGAATAAGCTAAAGACTCAAGACCAAATCAGGAGTTGGGATGTTAATGCTAATGGAGGTCTATATAGTGCTGTGTGTCCCTTTTGTAAGATGTTGCCTGATTCACAAAATCATCTTTTTTTCAAGTGCCATTTTCCGCAGCAAATATGGTCCAAAGCAAAAAATGTTATGCCTATCCCGATTGCTGGAGATAGCTGGTATGATGTGGTGAACAATCTTGCTCCAGTTTCTCATAGAAAGGTTGCGCGGGTTATTGTTACCAAGTGTAACATCCCGTTTTTCCCGTACGTGACTAAAGGTACATATTTAACCATTTGTACGTTATGATTCGGAAGCTTATGCGTAATTGTATAGATAAACGTATATATATAATTTATTGTGTGCTAGTTAACATGTGCGTATATAAGTGCACAAATGAGCTTGTGTAGTGTTAGGTCTCGTGAGACTTAGATGTGAGGCTTAGACGTGTATTGGAAACGAGAATGAAGGAATTAGTTGTGGAAACCTTGGAAGTTTGACTAACTAGTCGAAGTGGCCAGACCCAGGCGTATGTCGTGCCGCGACAAAAGGGTCCGCGCCGCGACCCATCAAGCGTTTCCAGATCAGAACAGGACTTAAGCATGGTGAATTTTACTTTGATTCATCGCGCCGCGACGTTTAGTGCCGCGCCGCGGCAGGCCTGCTGGCCAGGTCCCAGTTTTAGGTTAAATTAAGAGATTTTGAGGGGCAAAATGGTAAATGGACGTATAGATCAGATGGGTGCATTAAATCTGGTCCACTAGTTCATTTATTTCATTTTCCTTTTTCATTTTCTTTCAATTTCTCTCCCAAAACTCTAACACCCATTTGGATTCAAAGTGAGATTGAGAGAGGAAGGATTTAGGGTTGATCTTTGGAGCAAGTATTAAAGTGGTTCCTTGTGACTCTAGCTACGTGGTGATAGTCTCGGTAAGTTCTAACTCTAAGTTTCGAGTTTTAATTGATTATGGCTAGGGTTTTGGTTAATAGAAGCTTGTATGACCCATTTGGGAGTAAAATGGGTGAATTTGGGTTAGGTTGTTGTAATGAAACCCTAATGGCCATAATCTAGGGTTTTGGCCTTGTAATTGTGAGTTGAAAGTGTTAATGATATTAAAAGCATTAAACATTTGTTAAAATTAAAAGAGATGTCATTTGGGTTATGTTTGACTAGTTTGGATGTGAAAGTGTCAAAATGGGTCAAGAATGTACTAGTTGACCTAGTTTGGGTAAAATGGGTGTAAATTACCCTAGGTGGATGTCAATTGAGGCTAGTAGACTTTAATGCACTAATGTTGGTAACTAAAGTCGAGTCATGGCCATTAAGAGGGCGGTTGTGATGTAGTTGGGTCATTTAATGCGAATTGAATCATTAAATGCCCAAGTAATTGTAATGTGGTTAATTCCACTAGTTTATGTATTGAATTGGTACTTAATGTATTAGGTACTTGGCTTTGAGTTTGGAAGCGAATATTCATCATCCTTGTGTCAAGGTGAGTGGAATAATTATGCGTGAACGTATATAATGTATTTATTTGTGTGGTATGAATGTGGAAGTGTCGCGGTGTTCAAGACACCACATTTTAGGTAACGAGTAGTATTGTCGCGGTGCTTAAGACACTACTCATTGTGTAATTGACTTGTGGAATTGTCGCGGTGTTTAAGACACCACAATGTCATGAGAGTGGAAGTGTCGCGGTGATCAAGACACCACTCATTGTATTGAATGAAGTGTGGATTCGTCGCGGTGTTTAAGACGCCACATTGTGTAAGGGTGAGTTAGTCGCGGTGTTTAAGACATCACCCGGGGGACTAGTGATTACGCGGTGTATAAGTAACACTAGTGGATGTTATGAACTCCAACGGACCTTCATGTACCGTTCTCTTGTATACTTGGTTAACCATGGTTGTGCGAATTGTACTTAGCATATTATATTGAGAACTATATGCTAATACTATTGCTAGCTTGATGTGGAACGTGGATAGTAGTTTATGCATGATGGATTTCATGTTGGTTGAGTTGCTAGCTTGTATGTGGTATTGTGTAAGTGTATGCAAGTAAGTAGGTTATATATGATCATGTATAATTATTGCATTCACTAAGCGTTAGCTTACCCCTCTCGTTGTTTATCTTTTTAGTTGCAGGCGAGGATAAAGGGAAGGGGATTGTCGGACACTAGATGTCCTTGATGATGTGCTTGTAGGAGCTTTTGGAAGTTGACCACCTTTTGGGTAGTTTAGTCCCAAACCATGCTCGTTGGGTCGTTTGGTTTATAAACTATCATTGTATTCGGTCAAACTTATATTTACTTAACTAATGGCCTTTGTGCCCTTTTGTAAACATTGGTAATGGTTGTATGGTTTAATGGAACTTGTGATTTGGTCTACATATTTAATTGGCGCGTAAATGTGTATTATAAAAAAAAAAATTATCGTACGGAGTACGGGTTGGGTTGTTTCACCAAGTTGGTTTTTTCGGCTACTATATATTTTAGTTGGCAAGAAAGGAACGCTAGGTTGTTTACGGGTAAAGCTCGTTCGGAGGAGGTGTTATTCCAAACTATCTTCTCGACCATAAGAT
This sequence comes from Rutidosis leptorrhynchoides, assembly GCF_046630445.1. Classification (NCBI taxonomy): domain Eukaryota; kingdom Viridiplantae; phylum Streptophyta; class Magnoliopsida; order Asterales; family Asteraceae; genus Rutidosis; species Rutidosis leptorrhynchoides. The sequence continues at coordinate 257,640,474 of NC_092338.1, read as the reverse complement.
TAAAACTTATGTCGTTGAGGTTGAAGGATTCAGTGCATGTTCATCGGATAAAGCATATATGGAAAATAGCATAATTAGTTGCTTGTCGAGTTTTTGTTTTCTCGAGGGTTGTGCGTTTCCCTTGTGGTTGCACTACAAGAAAAATGCTCATTTGTGACGATCTTTTAGTGACGACTCAATATTTGGTCACTAATAATGCTATTTAGTTGCCATTTAAAAAGTGGTCACTAAATTTTGGTCACTAAACGATATTAGTGACCAAACAAATGGTCACTATAGTGATCAATTTTGGTATTTTGGTCTCTAAAAATATTTTGTGATGGATCTATAGTGACGAGAAGTGACCAATCTATTTTGGTCACCAACTTAATTTAGTGACCATTTTAGTGTTATTAGTGACCAATAACTTTCGTCACTAAAGCTCATTTTTCTTGTAGTGTTGTGTCTAGCATACGTTAGATTTGGGTCTTTTGGCTTGTATTTGGACTATAGAGCAATTCTATAGTCTCTAAACTCTCTTGTAAATGCTTCTTTTATTAATCCATTTTGCCGGGTGATAACCCTTTACCCAAAAAAAAAAAAAACATGGTAGAAAACAATAATTTTACAACTATGATTGATCAACTTTGTACAAATTATGATAGTTGTTTAAAGTGGATATTTTAACATAGTTTCTACATATACGATTGATTTTTAGTGTCCAATATTAATTTCTAAGTTATATCAAATTAATCATCTTAAGTCATTAGATATATATGGTAGTGGGTGACGGGATACTTCATATGGAAGAATAAAAATGCAAAAGTATTTTCAAACGACAATTGGGCAACACCGAAGGTTATAAGCGAAATTCAAACAAAGTCTTTTGAGTGGATTAAAGGTCGGTCGAACATGTTTAACATTGATTGTCACCAATGGTTATTACATCCAAGTAATCTTAACTTTCCTCTCATCAACAATCATGATCCGGGTTAACTTCTTTCATTAGTTCATTGATTCTTATGTTTGTATGTAGATATGTTGTGTAATAGTTGGGTTGTATAGAAATAAACCAAGTAAATATTGTGTGTTTTAATACAAAGCTGCTTTTAATATATATATATATATATATATATATATATATATATATATATATATATATATATATATATATATATATATATATATATATATATATATATATATATATATATATATATATATATATATATTGGTAGTGTTCTCATGAGAACAATTTTTTATTTTGAGAATGGTGAGTACACTTTTCAACCAATCATTTTATTAACATAATAATGGGTAATTATGTTATTTTTATTTCTGTAAAATATAACTTCCTGATTTTTCTCATAAAGCCACCGTCCCTAATCAACGGGAGGTGATATTTTCAAGCTTTAAATTGATAGATCCACGAACATTTGTTGCTTTTTTCCAATAATACCCTCCAATTAATTGTACCAAGAAATTTGTGTAACATATCATTAAGGTCAGTTTAGTAAATTTATTTGGATCTATCAAATACATGTTTGGATATATCAATTCCCCCAATGAAACTATCATCCCTAACTGTTTAGTTTCAGTGTACTAATAATTCTTACGAAGAAACTAACGTATTTTTACTTTGAAACTATTATCCCTAAACTAACATATTTTAATTAAAATGGGGATGGCTTCAACATGAATGCAAACAATTAGATGAACTGTAAATTCACAGTCCACTTTTTTGTTGCACCAACATATATATAGTCGACTTTCCGGATGCATCATAACATATACATAGTTACATCCAATTTAGGTTGTAATTTCTTTTGTTATTATAGGGTTAAAGGATTCTTTCTCATGGAGATAAATTACAATTTGGATGCATCTTCGTATACTTGAACCCAACTACAATATGGTAAATAGGTATCCGTAAATGAATATTAAACAAACGATAATAAATGAGTTGGGTCATGTGTTGGCCAACATGCCTGGTAACCATGGTGTGCTCCACCATGTGCTAGAGGTGTGTGTGTTCCAGGCACGTGAGAAACATTGTTGGTGCTGAATTGTAATTGGTTGTATTTGTTTTTTTATTTTATTTTATCTCTTTTTTCAATCAACTTCCAATCAGATTTTTACACATCACCCAACACGCCACTTAACACTCCACCTCATTATTTACCAGTTTACTAGCACACTCATCAAGCACCCTACCCTCACCCAGCAACAAGCCAAAACCCCTTCAGGGATAAAGATGGTCTTATGGTTATAAATATTAAGAAACTAAGAAGAGTGTCACCGTGGCCATTAATAGGATGAGTCATTACTTTGCAGGGAAAAGTATATGAAAATGCATTGAAGTTTCACCAAATTCCTATTGTACACATCCAACTTTCAAATCTCCTATTGTATGCATTTAACTTTCTAAATTGTCCTATTGTATGTATTTAACCTGCTATAATAGGTATCCTTCTATTGAATATTTACATTATTAGTCTCTCATATTTGTAAATCCTAATTTTATTGGTCCCTCATCATCTTAGATAAATTACATCAATGGTCCCTCATGTTTGTCAATATTACATATTAATTATTTGTTTTATTTTGAACATCATTGATCATCATGTTTGTTTTGTTCATCTCATCTGATCATCATGTTTGTTTTATTTTGACAAACACTTGCTGTTTGTTGCCAAAGTTGTTGTGGTGAAAAACCCTAAGATCCGATGGTGATTTTGGATTTGGGTTTTGTTCTTGATTCCAGATCGAAACTTTCCTTATTCTGGTCAGAATTTAATCAAAAACCTCTATGAACTTTAAAATAACAAACTCGTTTCACAAATTTTAGATCTACTTCCTTTCTTGTCCTCAACAATTGCAATTTTCCCTAAATTTACCAATTAGGGTTTATATTCTTCTTGAACAAAAAGTTTGGATTTTTCACAGAAATTTCTTCTGTTTTCGAGAAATTTATATGGTGTTCATTTAAATTGAAATGTCTTGATTTGAGCAATTTATATCAGGTGAGTGTTGTTCAAGATCAAAATGAAATGAGGGATAATCAAGAACATACTACTTTAGATTTTTTTTCATCATCAGGTACGGAACCCACATCATGGACTAAAAGAAAAGATGAAATCTTTGATTCGATTGTATGAATAACAGAAACAATCATCAATTGCTATGAGAAACCCTTCTCCCAAAACCTGATAAAAATCAATTTTCGACACACCTAAGTGTAGATCTTTCAAATGGTGGTTGTTGATGACGACGGAGATGAGGCGATGGGGGTGATTGAAGACGACGGAGACGACGGCGGTGGTGGTGGTGCAAGAAAAATGGGTTTCGATTGGTGCAAGTTAAGCGTAGATCTGGTTGCTGTGTAAGCTATTGTTTACTCCCTCCGTCTCATTCCAATAGTCCACAGACAAAAAACACGCAGTTTTAGGAAATCCCACTAATTTCATTTCTCCACCAATGAAATATCTTCTCTCTCCAGATCCACCAATGAAATATCTTCTTTCTTATCTATTTATGGAAGTGGACTATCAGAATGGGACAGCTCAAAATGGAATACTGACTTATTGGAATGAGACGGAGGTAGTATTATTTAAACGTCGATTTTTGTAATTTTGAGTATACCCACGACAAAACTGGGATTTGTAAGTAGCATCAAGCCATCAACCTTATATGGATTTAATTTAGGTTTTAAGTTTAATTTAAAAAAAAATCTTTTGTAATATGCTTTTTAATGAGAAAAAAGTTTTCTTGAACTAAATCTTTCTTTATTTAGATGTTTGAAGAATTTGATGATGATGCTTATGATTTTCTTTCTTTGATAAAGAATCTTAGTCAATTATGAAAAAAATGATAAAACTTAAAAAAATGATAAGAGGGACTAACGAAATTAGGGGATAAAGATGAAGTGAAGGAGATGAAAAATAATGCAAATTACAAGGACTACTTCAATAATTATTTAAACATATTAACCGGAAACCTTATCAACAAGTTACTTAATGTATACAATAGGACAATTTTGAAAGTTAAATGCATACAATAGGAGATTTGAAAGTTGGATGCATACAATAGAAATTTGGTAAAACTTCAATGCATTTTAATATAATTTTCCCTTACTTTGCATGCTATTAACAAAACACAATATTATATGTATGTTCTTTTAAGAAACTGTTGTAATTGGACATCTATGCCAATAACTTTATTTTATTTTTATTTTTTATTTTTTTTAAAGTAAACTCACACACACCATTAACATGAATATTTACAACCACGAATATATCAATAACTTTATACACATTACATGTATGTTAATAGTTTCGCAGAAATTCACCGTATCATTCCACGTAACAAAAAACAACGTAAAAAGTTAACCCGCAAACGATAAACTCGTTTAGCTATATATGATGTAATATGATTATCCTAATATCAATCTAGTCAATGTAGTCAATGCTGCAAACTTCCAAGAAGTCCCATTCCAAACTTAATGCCTTTAGAGAGGTTAAAACTACCCTACTGTTATAATTCAGTAGGCTTATAACTACCTTTAGTGGCCTAGTTCTTGACTGTAGACTACTAATAAGTATATAGAGAGAATATGAGAGAATATGAGAGAATATATTTTAGTGTGTATTTTATAGACTCATAACACACATATTTATACTCAAAAAATCTACTATACAATATCTATAATAATAATAAAATTAACATCCAATTTAACTTTTATAACACTCCCCCTTGGATGACAATTTTATTAGAGAATAACTAGTACTGCCTCGTTAAAAACCTTGCTAAAGAAAATCCATTGGGATAAAACTTTAGCTAAGGGAAAAAGAGTGCAGTATAGAGTTGACTCCCCCTCAAGTAGGCAACGCCTGAATTGTTACATCTTCTGAACATGCCTCATGCCAATATTATGAATGTGTGTTCTGAAAATAGCAGTTGGAAGTGCTTTGGTGAAAAGGTCAGCAGAGTTTTTGCTGGACTGAACATATCTCATTTCAATCTGGTTGTCCTTAATGAGATTTTGAGTGTATGAGAAGAATCTAGGAGGTATGTGTTTTGTTCGGTCACTTTTGATATACCCTTCTTTCATCTGTGTTGTGCAAGCTACATTATCTTCATAGATAGTTGTTGGACTTTTATCGCGTTCTAGTCCACAAGAATCGGTAATGAGTTGTGTCATTGACCTCAACCAAAAACATTCCCGAGTAGCTTCATGTAATGCAATCACTTCGGCATGATTTGATGATGTTGCAACAAGTGTTTGTTTTTGAGAACGCCATGATATTGCGGTACCTCCATTTAGGAATACATATCCATTTTGAGATTTAGCTTTATGTGGATCAGATAAATAACCTGCTCTGCATAACCAACCAAATCTTGTTTCGATTCGTTAGAATAAAATAATCCTAAATCAGTAGTTCCTCGAAGGTATCGAAATATGTGTTTGATCCCATTCCAGTGTCTTTTGGTAGGAGCTGAGCTGAACCTTGCCAACAAATTAACTGCAAAAGAAATGTCAGGTCTTGTATAATTTGTAAGATACATAAGAGCTCCAATTGCACTAAGATATGGTACTTCTGGTCCTAGGATATCTTCATGATCTTCACAGGGACGAAATGGATCAGTGTCAACATTAAGTGATCTAACAACCATAGGAGTACTTAATGGTTTTGCCTTGTCCATATTAAAACGTTTTAAAATCTTTTCAGTATATGTTGTTTGATGTACAAGTAAACCATTAGGCATATGTTCAATTTGTAAACCAAGGCAATACTTGGTTTTTCCGAGATCTTTCATTTCAAATTCTTTCTTTAGAAGTTGAATGGCTTCATGGATCTCTTTATTTGTACCTATGATATTAAGACCATTGACATAAATAACTACGATATATATCTAGTCATTGTTTTCATAATTAAAACACATGTGCAAATAAGTTTATATGTATACACTTTTCTTATCAAGTAATCACTTAATCCGTTATACTATTGTATCAACCCATATAAAAATCTTTGTGATTCAATGGAATACATTTCTTTAGGTTTTGCGTTAGATGTTTCTGATACCTTAAACCCTTCAGGTATATTCATATATATCACTATCAAGTGATCCATATAGATAAGTAGTAACAACATCCATGAGATGCATTTAAGTAACTACAGGTTGATTAAGTATCTAATAAGTAATTGTATCCATTACATAAGGATAAGTTTTCCTCATAATTCATTTCTGGTCTTTGTAGGAAACCTTGAGTTACAAGTCTAGTTTTGCCTTGTATCTTCATTTGCACATTTCTTTTTCGGATAAAAATTCATTTATATCCCATACGTTTCACATCTTTAAAAGTGATAACGATTGATCCGAAAACTTTTCTTTTATTGAGTGATTCTAATTCAGCTCGTATTGCTCCTTTCTGTTGAGCTCAATCATGTCTATTTTGATATTCAATGACAGATTTTGGTTCCAGATCATCATCTTTATTCATGATGTCATTGTAACATTATATGAAAATATCTCATCAAGATTTTTCATTTCATTTCGGTTCCATAATATTGCATAATTTATTGCAATTTATGTATTTACATTTATCAATATCCTCTGCAGAAGGAATATTGATTTGTGGTTCTTCTTGAACACTTTTTTTTTACCTCATTATCAGCTGATTTTTCTTTTCTAGGATTTTTATCTTTGGAACCAATTTGTCTTCCACGTTTCAGACGTGGCGAAGACTCATGAGTGACATTATTGCCAGCTTTTGGAATTTCAATTCTAGCTTAAGCATTTACTGCTGGTATATATGATTTAGTCACTCTTTTTGTATCTTTAAATGCATAAAGTAATTAATTTGCAAGTTCTTGCATATGCATTATTTTTGAACTTTCGTTTCGCATTCTTTTGTGCGAGTTCTATATACCTTAATTGATGTTCACATAATGAAGCATCTTTTTATTTATTTTTCATTTCTCCCCCTAATATAGGGAACAATGTTTCATTAAAGTGACAATCAGCAAAATGTGCTGTAAAACATCACCCGTCATGGGTTCAATATATCTTATGATTGAAGATGTTTCATATCCAACATATATTTCCATCCTTCTTTGAGGAATCATTTATTGTGGTGGTGCAATTAAAAATACACTGCACAACCAAATGTTCTAAGATGGAAAATATTTGGCTCTAGACCAAAATTATGTTGTTAATGGAGAATATTTATGACTTGCACTTGGTTTAATGCGAATTAATGTCGCATCATGTAATTTTACATGTCCCCATATAAATATTGAGAGTTTTGTACTCATTTCCAATTGTCTAGTTATTAGCTGCAAGCGTTTATCTATTGATTTAGCTAAACCAATTTTGTGTATGCACATGAGTAACTGGATGTTCAACAACAATCCCTGTAGACATATAATAATCATTCAATACTTGAGATGTTAACTCACCAGCATTATCAAGTCTCATCCTTTTAATGATGTAATCAGAATAATGTGTTCTCAATTTAATAATTTGTGCAAGAAACTTTGCAAATGCCATATTACGGCTTGATAACACACAAACATGAGACCATCCGCTAGATGCGTCTATAAGAATCATGAAATATCAAAATGGTCCACATGATGGATGAATTGGTCCATATATATTCCCTTGAATTCTTTCAAGAAATATTGGTGATTCTTTCTCAATGTGCTTTTCATTAATCACCATATGAACTTTTAATCATATGCGCTGCGCTTTTCATCATATGCGCTTTTCATCATATGCGCTTTTTATCATATGAGCTTTTAATCATATACGCGCTTTTCATCATATGCGCTTTTCGGTGCTACATAGATATTTCTCATTATCTGTTATCATTTACTGATAATCATATCCATTATGATATATATATATATCAGAGAAAATCAATTAATTTCTCTTTGATTTTGAGAAAACAAGGCATTGTTTATCAGAAAATCTTTACCATTTGGTAATATGAATTTTTGCCTTTTTTCGTTCCTTATATCAAGTTTGCAAGACCTGATATAGTATTTATAATTCCTTCATTTGATTTAAATCAATGAAATATTTCTTAGATTTGATCATAGTGTGTATGTTACCATTATCTGCAAACAAGTTACAATCTGAGAAAGAACCGCATTAGAAAGCGACTCAACAATCGTACTAGTAACCTAGTAGCAATAGTCATGATAAGCCCAATTAATCATCATAAAACTGGACTCCACATTTTTTTTTTTTTTTTGCATAAAATAATATATATCAAATATAAGGTAACATTTCAAATATTAAATTACCATGTAAATCGATCTAATATATCAAAGGTCTGTGAATTATATTCACTTGAAAGATATGCATATTAAGTATACAACTAATTTATGTACAGATCAAATATATTTCTAATCTTAAAAGATCATGATGATTATCAATTATGCATTAAATATTAAAATAATCCAACATGCAATTTATCGTGATTTAAAAAAAAAATCAAATTGCATCAGTGTATAGCACATATAATCATGTATATGGCGAGAGTTTAAAAGAGTATACCGATCACAAAATAATATGCCAATCTAATCCACTAACTTATTAATCAATTAGATTAATAATAGCATAGGTCATGATATAACAAATTAATATAACCACTTTTTCCAAGTTTCATGTTAGACCAATTAAAAACTTACAAGGTAGCAACCATAACCATGTAGCATATATAATCACAATATATACATATATACATATATAAGTATAAAATTACTTGATGCATACATCAAATACACCAAGTATACTTTGTCTTAAAAAATCATGATTATGATTCATCAATATTCATTCCATAAATAGAATATTCCTAGTCAATACAAAACGTAAATCAACGATTATATTCATCATGCATAAAACTCAAAAATAGTTATTCTATCCGAAGATAACTAGACACAAATATGTTCTATAACATGCTCATATGTAGTCGGTTTATACAATCATACAAGTTAAAACAGTATACCACAATATGATAACATGAGAGTAGCAGATCATAGTATTGCAATATATATATATATATATATATATATATATATATATATATATATATATATATATATATATATATATATATATATATATATATATATATATAATTTTTTTTTTTTTCTTCTTTTTGGAGTAAAATAATATTCACAACTATTTAATTACTTCATAGATCTAATGTGTTAATAACTCAAACGAGAAATATCCAGTTTACGACTAAATATATATTATAATAATAAAATATATTCAACAACTTAGGTAGAGTTTTGGTATACACAACTTTTGATTTCATAACCTGCTTCATATTATCAAATAAAATATAAATCATATTATACCAATTTTATAGGCTGACTAATCGTTTACATATTCAGTTAACAAAAAAAAAAAAAGGAATATATTCGGAACTTATGTTCCTTTCTTATTTTAACTTTTAAGATTTACTTTTAATAAAAATACAAACTACTTTTTCTATTTTAACTTTTAAGATTTACTTTTAATAAAATACAAACTACTTTTTTTTTTAACTTTTAAGATTTGTTTTTAATAAAAATACAAACTACTTTTTCTTATTTTAACTTTTAAGATTTACTTTTAATAAAAATACAAACTACTTTTCTTATTTTAACTTTTAAGATTTACTTTTAATAAAAATACAAACTACTTTTTCTTATTTTAACTTTTAAGATTTACTTTTAATAAAAATACAAACTACCTTTTCTTATTTTAACTTTTAAGATTATAAATTTAAGAATAAACATTAGTATGCATGAAACAAATAATGATTAATTGCATAAGTAATCATAAATGTTAGATAACATATAAAGACCCCATCGTATTCGTATTGATCGGAATTAATCTCGACCCATGGTACCGTGTTGTCAAATGACGTGTTGCGTACATAAAGTACCGTGTTGTCAAATGACGTGTTGCGTACAATCATGAGGTCTTATTAACATAAATATAAATGTTAGTGAAGTTATCACTCGTGCTGATAACGTGTTATAATTCAGGCGGTATAACCGACCATATATAACTTAAATAACATAAATATAAATGTTAGTGAAGTTAATAAAAGTTAGATAATTTCTTACCTTGATTAGTGACGTGTGCTTGCTTAGATAAACCTTGATTATACGGAGCACTTCGTGCTGATAACGTGTTATAATTCAGTAGGCTTATAACTACCTTTAGTGGCCTAGTTCTTGACTGTAGACTACTAATAAGTATATAGAGAGAATATGAGAGAATATATTTTAGTGTGTATTTTATAAACTCATAACACACATATTTATACTCAAAAAATCTACTATACAATATCTATAATAATAATAAAATTAACATCCAATTTAACTTTTATAACACCTACAAATATATAATTAAATCAAACTAGATTATTGCCAGATTACAAGGAGGTATTAAATTAAATTAATTAAATAAGTATAATTCAATGCAAAGGCAGTATATTACTTTCTCTATTTCAAAAAACTTTCCCCTATATATTTTTTGTTTGTTATTGATAATTATAATAAATTTTAGTTTCTCTTCATATTTAATTTAAATTTGACTAGATTTATTGCTACAAAATAAGAATTAAATAAAAATAAATGAGGATATTTCGAAGAGTTTAATGACATTTAATTGTTATTTTTGCAGACAGACAATTGTTTTGTGACATATATAAATAGTACTCCGTAAGTTAGAATTATTTTTTGGGGACAGATATTGAAATTATTAACAATTTCTAACTAACAAAATTGATTTGATATACTTGGAATTTTCTGATATTCAAAATTTATATCGTATATAAACTCATAATGATAATAAATTTTGATTGATATGCCTATAGAAGAGATTGTTTTTGTATTCGTTTAACCAATAAAGAGTTGCAATTTGCGTGGAGTTATTAGTCATTAGGTATTATTAGGTATAATTTTATTTGATTTCATTCACACTATGAGGAACACCAGACCATATATTAACCAAAATTTGTCAGACCTCATACCTATTTAACTCACATAGGTATAAGGCGTTACAAATATACATTTTGATATAATAATAAATAGGTTTAGATATACATTTTGATTTAATAATAAATAAATAGGTTTAGTATAAATAAATATATAATATAATAAACAATAGTAGTAATTTATATATGTGTAAGAGGCCCATACATGTATTGATCTATACAAGTTATCTGAGGCCCATACCTATACAATTACAATTATATTTAAATATATCATGTATGAGGCCCAAATATTAATTTGAATTCATATATCTGTAAGACCTCATACAGTCATACCTATTTAGTTAATACATACGGAGTATGAGTTGTAATCACTTGCATCCATAAATTTGCTTGAAAACAAAGGAACTAATGAGAATGCGACATGTGGCGCGAAAATCACATGTGATTGGAAAAAAAAATTCGAAAAATTTTTTTTTTTTGAAAATTTTTTTTTCGAAATTTTTTTTCGAAATTTTTATTCGAAATTTTTATTCGAAATTTTTTTTTCCGAAATTTTTTTTTTAAATCATATGTGATTATGCATGTCTATCACATGCGATTGTAAACCTAATCACATGTGATTATGCATGGCAAATCCAATCACATGTGATTGTACAATTCAATCACATGTGATTGTGCAGGTAAATCACATGTGATTGTAAAAAAAAAAATTTTTAAAAAAAAATTTTTAAAAAAAATTTCGAAAAAAAATAAATTTTTTTTTTTCGAAAAAAATTTTTGAATTTTTTTTTCCAATCACATGTGATTTTCGCGACACATGTCGCGCTCTCATTGGTCCCTTGAATCTCAACTTAATTTATGGACTCAAATGAATATTCCTCTACGGAGTATATATGTTTTCTAAAGCTTACACTCATACTTTAAAAAAAATTCCAAATAGAATAAATCAACCATTAGAATATTAGAATATTTAGTTTAATCAAATCCCAATAAAATCTAGAAAAAATAAACGACTACAGATCGAGTACAACACAAAGAGTTCACATGATTTTGACAAACTATGTGATCGGCTCAGTTGATCCATATACAGGAATAAATATACGCAAACATTTTTAGTATTACGATCCTAAATATTTAGCTACAATATTGAGATATACAAATCGTCCTCACAAGTATATCAATTTTAAACATTTACTTAGTAAAGTTTGAGCTAAACGTAATTTTAGTCATTTTTGTTGCAGGAAAAATTGACGAACGATTTTCTCTGCGTAACTAAACATAAACCATCGTAAATCTTAGGGCAAATGGTTAAAAAGGTAACATAGGTTACCAAATTTGACAATCAAGGTAACTCTCAAAAAAGATGCTCGAAAAGGATTCCAATTTAATTTTTGCACAAGAAAAGGTTTGCGTGTTTAAAAATTTTAAAATTGAGATAATATCCAATGAAAAAAAAAATCTAAAATCGCGAATTACTTCAAATTGAAAGTTGGAACAGAAGCCTAGTGCTTCGATTAGCATTTGTTGTGAAGCAACTTGATCAAAAACATCACGAAATTCAACGAATCGAGACGAACAAGTTGACTTGTTCATCTCAATTCGTTGTTTTTCGTGATGTTTTGGATCAAGTTGCTTCACAACAAATGCTATTCGAAGCACTAAGAATCTGTTCCAACTTTCAATTTGAAGTAATTCGCGATTTTAGATTTTTTTTATTGGATATTACTTCAATTTTAAAATTTTTAAACACTAAGTCCTTTTCTTGCGCAAAAATTAAATTAGAATCCTTTTCGTGCTTACACGATTTGAAGGTTATCTTTATTGTCAAATTTGATAACTTATGTTACTTTTTTGAGTCATTTGCTCTAAATCTTAACTACATTTTATTTTATGACGTGTCAACCTATCTATATTGAAGCGCATAGATTACCCATTATATTTGGGCCTCATACACAGTAAGATAGAGCCAAAGATTTGAGTTAGTTCTCGACTACTTCTACCGACTAGTCTTAATGTCTTATGGATCTTTTCGAGACATATAAAGGTGTTCACCGATTCACTTTCCATTTCTTCACTTTATTAGGTTTGAAAATATAAAGCTAAACTCAAAAGCAATCTAAAAGAATATTCAAATTTTAAAACCGAAATCAAACCGTAATCAAATTCAAATTTGATTCGGTTTCGCTTAACACGAAAAAACAAAATAAATCAATATTTTAACATGTAACCATAAAATACCAGTTTATAATTCCAATTTTGATTTTAAAACTGATTTGTGGTATGAGATATTAAAAAGTTAATATATATTATTATTTGAATTTGGTTTTCGATTTAACCGAACTCGAAATATTAGCATTAAAAACAAAACCATATATTAAATTCAAGTTTGTAACAGAAGTGATACCGAATTAAAAACTGAATTCAAATTTAATTTATTTTTATTTTGTTTTTTTCGGTTCGATTTTCGTATAAACGGTATTATAAATACCACGGCATTATTATAGTTTCCATATGCAGCTTGCAATTTACAATCCCTACCCCTATACTACATATACTTTATATATGTATATAATCTTCTCTACAATTTACAAAACGTGTAGGATGCTGCTGACTTGTCACTCTGCTAATGACTCTGTAATTATAATTACTGGCCACGTGTTAATTCTCCAATTAATCATGATTATTTCAGTTAATTACAATAAAATTAGATGTGTCCGTCTAAAATCCGTCATTAACGGAAGTTTTCACAAAATAAGCAGAACAAACCCACCCTTTTCCTCTCTCCTTAAAATTGAAAAAACCCCATCCTTCAAATCGGCGACCATGGCCTCATGCTGCCTGAATAGACGACGTCGATACCCCTATTTAATCTATTAGGATTTTATCTACATAACGGTATAAATATTATACAATATTGCTTGATTAATAGAACTCGCTGGACCTCCGGTCAGTTCATCCTTGAAATCCTCGATTAGGGTTCTAAATTAGGGTCCAAATAATGATCGATCCTTAATTATAAAGGTAATTGATTAGTATTCTTTCATCTATCCTTTCAATTGACTGAAATAGGAAATAAGGAATTTATATGTAGACAAGCTGTTTGGTGAAATGTCTCAATGAGATATTTTTGCAAATATGGCATATGTAGTTCGGTCTTATGCTGGAACTGTTAATTTAGTATTGTAGTTGGGAGTATAGCTGCACAAAAGAGAAAGCAAAATTCAGTTTCAGTTGGTAAAGAAAGAAGAGAAGCATTGTTTAGAAACAAACGCTTATGTAGAGTGAGAGTTAGCACTAATATGGATGTTCTTGATGATAATAATGACATGATGATTGAAGAAGAGCAATCGATTTTAGAGGCTCAAACGTCCAAAGCAGTTGAAGAACTGAAGACTGCAATTGCCTTTCAGTAAGTCAGTTCGTTATTATTTGTGAAGTAATTCTATTGAGTTCGTTAAGTTGTATACACGAAAGTTCTATTTAGTGTAAAAATATCAAAATCATGTGTGTGTTTTTTTTAGATTGCTTATTTTTTAGAAATAAGCACTTTGAAGTAGGTTAGTACTTGGTTAACTAATGTAGATAAGGACTATGGAATATGCAAACCCAAACACCTCCTAAAGTATGTTATTGTAGTGTAATCTCATTGAAAATTTTGTTAATCAGAGTATATTGACGTACTGTTGAATCAAAGATCCACCACTAACAGCTACCTCGCAAATTTTTGTATGGTTATTTGATTTGATAAGTACGTGTTTATACGTATTTAGTATGGAGTCTAAGAGTCTAACTATGTGATGTCAAAGCAGAGGGGTATAAAATACTATTAATTTTAGCAGAAGATACTATTAAATACGATACAATTTTACACAAGATATTTATTTATTTATAGAATGGATATACTTAAACCTTGCTACAACACTTATAGGCAGTGTACCTAATCGTAAAGTAGTGTAGTTTTTAGTAAGTCCGGTTCGTTCCACAGGGAAATCTTTAAACAAAGCTTAACGCTATATTAGTTTATTTTTATAAAAATACAAATATATATATATAAGTAATATTATTATTATAAAGGGGGGGTTTTACCGTTTAATGACCGGTTTGCCGATTTTAAAACTTTAGTCGTAGTTAAAACCAAATGTAAAATAATAAATAAATACAAGACTTAAATTAAAGCGTAAAGTAAATAACGATAATGAAATTGCGAATAATAAAAGTGCGATTAAATAAAATAACAATAAAAATGCGATAATTAGAAGTGCAATTAAATATAAAATAAAGGAAATTAAATATGAAATAAAAGAATTATGCTTATTTAAACTTCCGTAATCATGATGTTTGACGTGTTGATTTTAGTTTTATGCCCATGGGTTAATTGTCCTTTGTCCTGGATTATTTAATATGTCCGTCTGGTTTTTGTCCATAACAGTCCATCAGTCATAAATATAAAGTGTGAGTGTCCTCGTCAAATTATCCTTATACCCGAAGTTAAATATTCCAACTAATTGAGGACTTAAACTGTAACAAGATTTTAATACTTTGTTTAATAATTACACCAGGATGTCGACTGAGTGTAACCCAAGGTTTTAATATTTTGTTATCAATTATACCAAGTGTCCTTTTACATAATTTCACCCCTGTTTTAATTATTCTAGTGGCTATTAATCCATTCCCGTGACCGGTTAAATGAACGATTATTCGTACATATAAATACCCCGCCCATCGTGTCCGATCGAGTGTATATGGTAATTTATAGGGACGCCCAATTGTAAATCTTTATATTAACATTAACAAACTATCATTTAGTTAAACAAATATAAAGCCCATTAATAGCTCATAGTCTAATTTCCACAAGTGTCGTTCTTTTGTCCAAACCCCAATTATGGTACAAAGCCCAATTACCCAATTTTAGTAATTAGCCCAACATCATGATTACTTCGGATTAAATAAGCATAATAATAACTTAGCTACGAGACATTAATGTAAAAAGGTTGAACATAACTTACAATGATTAAAAATAGCGTAGCGTTACACGGACAGAATTTCGACTTACACCCTTACAATATTCGCTAACATACCCTTATTATTAGAATTATAATTAAAATTTAAATTAAAATATAAATTATAAATGGAGAGAAAGAAAGATAGATGGTTTTTGCGATCAGAATTCGGTTGCTTTTATAGGGATTTTTGAAACTTGGGGCTCCGCGACTCGCGGCATTTTTGGCCTTCAAACTTCGCGAGTCGCGGAGTTTACTTTTACAGCTCAGAAGAGTTTGGCTCTTTGTTTACCGACGGTTTAAATATAAATATAATATATTAAATAATTATAAGAATTATTTAAATATTATATTATATTTATGTGCATAGTTGACTTGTAATTTTTAGTCCGTTGCGTCGAGCGTTGAGAGTTGACTCTGGTCCAAATTCCGGATTTTCGAACGTCCTTGCGTACAATTTTATATTTTGTACTTTGCGTTTTAAATCTTGTACTCTTGTAATTTCGAGACGTTTCTTATCAATAATTGGAACCTCTTTGATTGTCTTTTGTACTTTTGAGCTTTTTGGTCGTTTGCGTCTTCAATTCGTCGAATTTGTCTTTTGTCTTCACCTTTTATTATTTAAAAGAATATCACTTGTAAATAGAACAATTGCAACTAAAAGCTTGTCTTTCTTGAGGAATAATGCTATGAAATATATGTTCGTTTTTAGCATTATCAAATATTCCCACACTTGAGCGTTGCTTGTTCTCAAGCAATATCGTCTTGAAATACTAGAATCACTTCTTTATTCTTCACACTTTGTACATCAGTGATTTTCTATACGGCGGTATAAACAATGGTAGTAACGATATGGTTTACAGTCCCACATGACTATAAAAATTTAGATCCATTAAGAAAATTGGATCTTTATAAAAATATTTGATCTTTTGAAAATTCAATCTAGCTTTTACCCTAGATAAGTTTTCCGGAATAACCCTTTACCGGTGTTTGCAAAATATTTTTGTGGGTTTGGTGGGTTTCAGATTTGAAAATTTTAGCTCAAAACTTATGGTTTTGTGTCACCCACTTGCTAACCTTGTATTTGGAAAGCAACACGTCCAGTTTACTTGTCCCGTATATTACCTTTCGGTAAACTACCGTCCGGTTGTAAAGGAAAGTGTTGAACAAGCAACCGTTAAGGCAATGTCCCCTGACATGCTTTTAATTATGGTCTATAACGTGTCGGATGCAATTACTATCCTTGGTAGGAGCAATAGTAAAGCTCACCCTTATAATTTTTCGGTCTGGCACAAGGTCCTGTTTTTGACCACTATGCAACCACCGTTCTTACGGTTGACACCCGATTTGGTTCAGGTGACCTAATGAATTCCAGGTGAATTCCTAGGATTTTACGTTCAATGGTAATGAACGCATTGAAAATGGGTTTTCAGAAAACAAATCGGTTTTAATTTGATCAAAATATTTTCTCGTTCAAGCTCGAGTTTAGATATCATCGAATTCCATGAGTTTGTAATTCTCAATCTTTAAAGTCAATCTCAAGGATTGAGTAATATCAGTCTTAAAAGCTGATTTTTAATCTTTTAAGGAGATTATCCTTTCTGGAGATTTGATTCATTAGTCTTATCAAGCTAATTTGCACGGTGCCCCCCCCATTGTACGAGATAAATCCTTCTCATGGTTAGGATAAATCTGACCACTTGGCGACCCTGTTTGATACTGAGGTCCGTGGATTTCCTGCTGATTTTAGAGATGACTTTTCTAGATTTTTCGTCAACCTACAGCTGGTCTAGACGACAACTTCTTGACCTAAATCAAGAAGCGCGTGTCTTTTTCGGAAGACTTTACTTCCTTTTAATGATGGAATTGATTCATCGTGTAGATCCATCTCTTCTTTTCTTTCATCGGGTAAAATGGTTTAGTTTAGTCCAAAGCAAAAGTATTTTCAGTTATTTGTTACAGATATATGTGACATATGTTTAAGATAACTTGGTAAATTTTCCCACACTTGGCTTTTATTTTCCTCTTTATCGTCCTCTATTCCATTTTAAATGAATTTCAACATTTTGGTTTGTTTCTCAATTTATGTCCTTTCCGAGGTAACAATAATTTCGGTGTTAAAACCTAGTTTTATCGTTCATAAATATGTATAAACATGATTTTAAGTTCATTTAATTGAAAATTTTGAAAAATTTTACTAGAATTGGGTAGTCAGTATATAAGACTAGGGCTGTTCTTTATTATCAGAGAGCACTAGATTTTAATACAACTACTACGTTACTAGTATTTTTAATGGTAACCAAGTGTATAAAGATAAAAATTTTAAAAATCCGAAAGAATTTAACCCCTTCCCACACTTAAGATCTTGCAATGCCCTCATTTGCAAGAAATCAGTACAATTTAAATTATTGAGGGTGATTAGCGTAGAAATGATTAAATTTTACCAAAGTTTCCAAATATATTGGCGTTTGTTTGCTGAATGATAAATGGTGCATAGCATTTGTTCATTTCGTCTGTTGTTACATCACATTTATTTGTCATCTTGTCGTCAAAATTAGTAGCTTTTGCTGAACTAAATGCCAGTCTTTGAAAATGCGCTGTTTTACCCTGTTTTGAACAATCGACAATATACATACATACAAGTATAATCATGCATGGCAATTTGAAATGGGACTTAATATCCCACTTTCAAATTCTAAATATGAAATATTAGTACACAATAATAATAAAATAATAAAAATTACACAAATTTATCCAATAACATAAGTTTAAACATGAAAAAGTCAAAAGATAAAAACATAATAATCATAAAAATAACCAAATGGAACTAAATCAGTCTGGATAGGGGTTCCAGTTCATCTCATCGGGCGGGTTCCATTGTTGGTTATAGGTGTTCTGATAGGCTTGGTTATAGTCATACCGGTTAAAGGGTGGTCGGATATCGGGGCTATGTGGCGGAAAATGAGCAGGTCGAGTAGGTACATAGTTATTTGGTACCTGATATGATAGCTGGCTCATGATTTGGTGCTGATGAACTAACCAGCTATCGTTTTGGCGTCGCCTATAATCCTCGTATACTCGCTCGGAGTTCCACTGCTCATACATACTATGTCTTGCCGCGTTCGTCATTGCTTCCTCATCTATACGAACGTGGACGTCAAGAATAGCATCTCGAAAGACATCCCTAATGTATTCCGCCTCCTCCATTTCCTCGTCTGAGCCTCTCTCTACCTGAGGATGAGATCCCTCATAGGGTACTGCCTGGTTACGTCTACTTTTCAATACCTTAGCACCCACATAAACTTTCAATCCTAAGGGCTCAACCTGTTCTCTACAAATCTGTAATGGCCCCCTTTGGTTCCTATCAACACCTAAATACTCTCCAATGAGAGTAACAAAAATACCTCCTCCTATTATACTCCCGTCCTGCATTCCCTCTACCATTTTAGATAAATAAAAAGTAACACAGTAAGGGATATTGACAAAGCTTCTAGGATCCCGAATACACTTTAGGTAGAATAAATCATATAAGGTAATTTTTTCTTTATTATGACCTCTTTGTGTAATCGAGTTAGCCAAAAATCTATGAATAATACGAAGCTCGGCTCTATCAATATGTGTATAGGAGTGTCCTCCTGCTCGTGTAAAAACATCAAAATGTGACATACGCCTCCAAATGGCGTCAGCGTCAAAGTTACTATCTACCCGTTCACCATAATGAATCAGGTTTGTACAATCGGGTAATAGCAACTCACCAGGAGTCTATATCTGTAAGGCCCTGGCCATGTCCAGCATGGACATTCTGTACATCCTACCGCCAAGGATAAACCTAAGAAATCTTCTATCATCTATCCTAACTATATTTGTATCAAGTGATACAGTACTCATCAACTCAACACACCATTCCTTATATACAGGTCTACGAATGGTGAAAAGACGTTCCCAATCTGTAAAAGAAGAACTGCCATACCTTTGAACTAAAAGCTGTCTAACACGGTCAGCTAGATGGACCGTTTCCAAAGGGGCCCAATCAATTACCCTTGGAACCTCTACATTTTTTGTTACCAATTTGAATTTGTTCCTTTGATATGTCTCGTAATCTCTCCATCTTCTATCAAATCTCAGATTAGGATGTAGAGTGTGCTCAGGAATCGTTGGGAATTCTACTGGCGGCCTCATTGGGAATACTATGAATTCATCAACAAACTGTACTGGATCATAATAAGGTATGTGCTGATCAGGCTGTTGTTGTTCCTGTTGTGGTTCTTGTTCGTGTTGCATTTCTGGCTGTGGTTCTTGTGCTGGTGCTGGTCGTCTAGATGATGATGCTCCTGAACCTCCAGTATCGGCTCTCTG
The DNA here is from genome assembly GCF_046630445.1 of Rutidosis leptorrhynchoides. Classification (NCBI taxonomy): domain Eukaryota; kingdom Viridiplantae; phylum Streptophyta; class Magnoliopsida; order Asterales; family Asteraceae; genus Rutidosis; species Rutidosis leptorrhynchoides. Next base: position 257,620,137 of record NC_092338.1, on the reverse strand, counting down.
TAAAACACATTAAACACACAAATTGTGCATCCAAATATGCATTAGTGTTAGCAAAATAACAACTTAAAACAATCACTATAACATGTTAAATCAAAATTAAACTTATACACATTTTCACAATTTTTCACAATTCTACACTTTTCAAATAAGCACATATGAAAATGTATACAAAATTCATAAGCATTTAACTCAAATAACATGTCAAAATATTCATTACTAATAATTAAACAAGTCTCAAATGGAAAATATATCAAATAAATCAAGTTCATGAATTTTGGACTTAAAAAGTCCACTTTAATCTCCAAAAATCATGTTTAGGATCATTGTTTGGATCATTTAACTATCTAAACATGTTACACTACTCAATTTAGCAATAATTCATGACAAAAATTGGCCATAACCTGTTTATATCAAAAAGCCCCAAATTGCTCAAGAACACAAATGTGACGATCGCTCCAAATCCATATGGACAATACGTCATTCATTGATTTCATTGCGAGGTATTTGACCTCTATATGATACGTTTTGTAATCATTGCATTCTTTTGAAAAGGCACACCATAAATGAATATTTAAATCAAAGGTTTTTAACATCTGATGATTTCTACATATAGACAATCACTGTAAATAATAGTTTACAATAGTACTTCCGTTGACAGTACAGTCAAAATAAGATACATGGTGATGATTTGGTGAATGCAACGTTTCCTTGAAAAATATGCCATGTATGACTCCATGCACATAGCTTGTCTAACATATAAGCAAACAGCGGAAGACTTCTAGAAACCTGAGAATAAACATGCTTCAAGTGTCAACACAAAGGTTGGTGAGTTCATAGTTTTAATATTACACATAATCCGTATATCAATGTGGATTTACAAAAGTTCAGTTGTTTTATTCAAAACGTTTATCAATAGGTTTTACATAAAAGGTGGATCACAAGATTTCAGTTATTTCATCCGAAACGTTTATCAATAGGTTTTACATAAAAGGTGGATCACAAGATTTCAGTTGTTTCATCCGAAACGTTTATCAATCGGTTTTACATAAAAGGTGGATCACAAGATTTCAGTTATTTCATCCGAAACATTTATCAATAGGTTTTACATAAAAGGTGGATCACAAGATTTCAGTTGTTTCATCCGAAACGTTTATCAATCGGTTTTACATAAAAGGTGGATCACAAGATTTCAGTTGTTTCATCCGAAACGTTTATCAATCGGTTCTACAAAATTGAGCACCCTGGTAACTAAACTTTAACGTTTATATAATTTGTACCCTCTGTATAATCATCTTAATAATACACGCAAACCAACGTGTACGCTTCTCAAATAGCATACGTCCGTTAAAAGGCTAGCGCTCTAGCTCGAACGGGGATGTCAAGCCCTATGGATCCATATACTACTACTCGCGCCCACCAGTTCTTATAACTGGCAGTTAACAGTTACCAAAGCTAAGGGATTTTTGGTTCAAACTCAGTGTAGAATTTAGTATGTACTTGTATCCATTGCGTTTAAAATAAAGTGCATGTATTCTCAGCCCAAAAATATATATTGCAAAAGCAATTAAAAAGGGATCAATGAAACTCACGCATATAAATATTGTATATCGGTTAATAAAGCATTTGCATGTATTCTCAGCCCAAAAATGTAGAGAGTAAAAGGGATCTTATGAAACTCACGCATATAAATATTGTATATCGGTTAATAAAGCATTTGCATGTATTTTCAGCCCAAAAATGTAGAGAGTAAAAGGGATCTTATGAAACTCACGCATATAAATATTGTATATCGGTTAATAAAGCATTTGCATGTATTCTCAGCCCAAAAATGTAGAGAGTAAAAGGGATCTTATGAAACTCACTGTTTAATATTGATATACAATATTGCAGGAAAGCACTTAGACGCATCGGAGATGATGAACACGAGGTTTGATTCACAAAAAAATACCCCCGAACATTACCCATAACCTCCTTGGCAATAACCCATAATTTCCTTAGCTCTAGCTTGCTCGAAAACTCATTTTGAAAATTACTTGGACAGCACTCCGTCGTAATATTTTATGTACATTATTATTTTTTGTATCGCAAAAATAATAACACTAATAATAAAAATAATAAGATTAATAATAATCTTATTAATAATAATAATAATAATAATAATAATAATAAAATAAATAAATACGGAGTAAAAATAATATATATATGTGTGTGATTTATCTGGCCAAAACTCGAGAATTTATAGCACTTGGCCTGAAATCTGGAGTCATGCGACTCGCATGGAAATGGCCTTCTGGCCATGCGACTCGCATGAGGACCAGGGACAGCTCACATTGTTTTGTAATTTAGCTCGTCGACATAATTAAATATTAATATAATATATATAATTTAAATAATTAATTATATATTATATTAAATTCACGTGCATAGTTGACTTGTAATTTTTGTTCCGATAAGTCGTACGTCATCACTCGACTTATGTCCCAGTTCTGGTTTTTCGAATGTCCTTTCGTACGCTGAGAAAACTTGCATTTTACGTTTCGTGACACGTACCTTTGTCAAAATATAGCCTTAAGTTATCCATAAACTATACCACTCATAGTATATCTTAAACTTTCGAGTATTTTGGTCATTTACTTCTATAAATCATCATCTCGTTATTTGCTAAAAATACATTTTAAAATAGTGTTTTACTGTAGCAAAGTCAATTTCACTGTAGCAAATAGTGATTTTCGAAAACACTGTAGCAAATTAGTGTTTAACTGGTTCATCTTAAACGCTTTAGTTAACTTATCTAAATATCAATTGAATCAATAAACGAATGTTACTATCGTTTATTATATATATGTATATATCTTTTTAATATACATAAATCAGTTTTTAAATACACATTGGACGTTATTTATAAATAAATTTTAATAATAAATATTTAAATTTATCATATACATTAAAATAGATATTTAAACCAATAAGTTTAATGTACGTTATCAAACAATTAATACATTGTTACCTTTTCATGTTATTGTATATATGTATCTTTTTACATATAATTGTTCGCGAATCGTCGAAAACAACCGAAGGTATTTAAATATATAAAAGTAATTCAAAAATTTTGAGATTCAGTTTTACAGACTTTGCTTATCGTGTCGGAAATGTTAATCATACAAAGATTAAGTTTAAATTTAGTCGAAATTTCTGGGTCATCACAACAAACCCTAGATTTCTAAAATTTTTGAAGTTTTTGGCTTCAAATCATGTTAAATAGCATCAATCTAGGTTATACATGCATAAAATACTAACAATTTAACACTAATTACACTAGAAATTAACAAAATTGCATTAGGTAAAAAAATTGGTAATTATCACAAAAACTAGGAATTTATAGAGTTTAGGGGTGTAATTTTTACCAATTTGCTGAGGAATGAGAATCTAGGCATGATTAGAGCAAGAAATTTGATGAATTACGGTGGAAAAATGGCGAAAAATGGTGAATTTTTGGAGTTGGTTCGTGAATGTGTGTGTGTTTTGGTGAGGAAGGCAGAACAGGCTGCTGTATGTATCAGGTCTGGACTTCAGCTCCATGCGATCGCATGGAGTTGAAGTGTAAAACCCATGCGATCGCATGGGGGTCCGGGTACAGTGTTTTCAGGTTTTTTTTTTTTTTTTTTTTTTTTTTTTTTTTTTTTTTTTATAAAACCTTATACTTTATAAAACTTATAATTATTTAAATTTTAAAAATTTTGTTTTCCTTTAGGAGCGAGGGCGTTTCGGATCGTTGTCCTAGTCTGTCTCTCGACAAAATTTTAAAATTTGTCAAATCAAAGCGCGGTTTTTAAAAGTAAAGATTTTTGGGTTTTTTAATGTTTTTGGCATACTTTAATTCAATAAGATTAAAAATAATGATAATAAAAGTTCTCGTCCCTTCCTCGGGTAAAGCAATTTCGGTTCAAAGACCTAGTCTTCAACTTACGACGAATTTTAAAAATCATATTTTTAACTTAATGAGATAAAGTAAATTTTTGTTTTTAAATTCAAACAACTTAAATATAAAATTCAAAATTTATATTAAAAATTCACACCAAACTTAAAATTTGAAATGCATAAAATTAAAAATTTATATTTTAAAAATTAAAAATTCACACCAAACTTAATTTAAAAATATATAAATTCATACCAAACTTTATATTAATTTTTCAAATATTTACAATTTTAAAAATATTGTTTTTACAAAGTTTACAATATTAATTTAAGATTTAAATATTAATTTTAAAAACATGGTAAAAATAAAATTAAAAATCTTTTTGGCTTTTTATCCCACTTTAATCAATCAAATATTATCAAAAATATGCGCCCCTCTTTTCGGTAAAGTAATTTCGGTTCCAAGACCTAATTTAACTCATGACGAATTTTTGAAATATTTTGGGTTGATTGATTAAAGATATTTATACCTTAAGAATAAACGTTAAATTTCACAGTGATGTAATAAATTTTTGAATGATATTAATAATTTCGGTCGCCAAACCTAATTTTATTCAATACCAATTTAATACTTTTTAGCGAACAAATTAGCGTTTATTATCAAAAGGTTAAAAATAAAAATAAAAATAAAAACTGTACAGACATACATGTGAAATAGATTTCTTAGTTATATGATCTATCCCATTCATAAGATAGTCGGTTTAATTGGTTTTCCATGGCTACATAGGCGTAACCTCGAGCATTCAGTGTCTTTTCTTCTAAACATATGTACGGTCCGTCTCTGCATAAAGTAACAAATTCGGTATTTGAATAGGTTTGATTATTTGAACATTTACCTCCATGTGACCATTTTCCGCATTTGTGACATCGTTCTAGGTGTCGTGCTCTTCTTTTTGCTGCGGATTTTGATTTTCCTTTACCAAATTGTAACTTATTATCTTCGCATCTGGATTCTTTTCTAACTCCGTCCATTCTTTCTCTGATTACTGATACTATTTCACTCGGTAGTATGTCATTATTACGTTTAGTGATCAAAGCGTGTAGCATTAGACCATGGTTTAATTCACAGGCAGTCTTCATTTCCTAAAAACCTAAAAAAAATAAAAATTCAGAATGGGGGGAGAAGACTAGTTCTTTAGGGTCTGCTAGGGAAAGACCATTCGGGTTCCATTTTCGAGAACTACACGAAAACAGACAATCTAACTCTAACAGAAATACATATTATCCTTTAAAGACTTGATTCTCCCCACACTTAGTTAGCTGTGGTGTCGAAATTGTGATTAACTTCGTTGTCGACTTCCATCGGACCATGTATGTAATGTTTAACTCTGTGACCATTAACTTTAAATTCAATCCCATTTGAATTTATCAATTCTATCGTTCCGTATGGGAAAACTCTTTTGACTATGAATGGTCCAGACCATCTTGATTTCAATTTTCCAGGAAATAGCTTGAATCGTGAATTGAAAAGAAGAACTCTGTCTCCTTCTTTAAATTCTTTTGAACTTCTGATTCTTTTATCATGCCATTTCTTCGTTCTTTCTTTATAGATTAATGAATTATCGTATGCTTCATGTCTTAATTCTTCTAATTCGTTTAGTTGACTTAATCGTAGACGTCCGGCTTCATGTAAATCAAGATTACATGTCTTCAAAGCCCAAAATGCTTTGTGTTCAATTTCTACTGGAAGATGACATGCTTTTCCATAAACAAGTCTAAAAGGTGTGGTTCCAATTGGAGTTTTGTAGGCTGTTCTAAAAGCCCATAGTGCATCCTCCAATTTAATGGACCATTCCTTCGGATTTGATCCTACGGTTTTCTCTAGAATACGTTTTAAAGCTCGGTTGGTATTTTCAACTTGTCCACTTGTTTGTGGATGATATGCGGTGGAGATTTTATGAGTTACTCCATATCTTTTAAGAACTTTCTCAAGTTGATTATTACATAAATGAGTACCCCGATCACTTATTAAAGCTTTCGGTGTTCCAAATCTTACAAAAAGACGTTTTAAAAAGTTGACTACAACTCGTGCATCGTTAGTTGGGAGAGCTAGTGCTTCCGCCCATTTAGATACATAATCAATGGCTACGAGTATATATAGATTATTATGAGATTTTGGAAATGGACCCATAAAGTCAATACCCCAAATGTCAAATACTTCACATACTTGGATGACATTTTGTGGCATTTCATCACGTTGACTTATTTTTCCGGCCCTTTGACATGCATCACAGGATTTGCAAAGAAGGTGTGCGTCTTTGTAAATTGTAGGCCAATAGAATCCAGCTTCATAAACTTTTCTTGCTGTTAGTTGAGGCCCATAATGCCCTCCTGTTGGTCCTGTGTGACAATGGTTTAATATTTTACTAGCTTCATCTCCAAATACACATCGGCGTATTATTCCATCGGGACAACTTTTAAACAGATGTGGATCTTCCCAAAAATAGTGTTTTATATCACTGAAGAATTTCTTTCGTTTTTGGTACGATAATCCTTTTTCAAGGAATCCACATACTAAATAATTTGCATAGTCTGCAAACCATGGGATTTCTTTATAATCTATCTTCAATAGATATTCATCAGGAAAGTTGTCTTGTATGGCCGATTCATTTAGAACTTCTAACTCAGGATTTTCAAGACGAGAAAGATGATCAGCGGCGAGATTTTCTGCTCCTCTTTTATCTCGGATTTCAATATCAAACTCTTATAAGAGTAATATCCAACGGATTAATCTTGGTTTAGCATCTTGTTTTGAAAATAAGTATCTAAGAGCAGAATGGTCGGTATAGACCACCGTTTTTGCTAGAACGAGATATGATCGAAATTTGTCAAAAGCAAAGACAATAGCAAGGAGTTCTTTTTCAGTAGTTGTATAGTTCGTTTGTGCTCCTTGTAACGTCTTACTAGCATAATATATAGGTTGAAATCATTTTTCAATCCTTTGTCCTAAAACGGCTCCCATTGCAAAATCACTTGCATCGCACATTAGTTCAAATGGTAGATTCCAATTTGGTGTTATCATGATCGGCGCATTAGTGAGTTTTTCTTTAAGAATATTAAAAGATTTGATACACTCATCTGAAAAGATGAATGGAGCATCCTTTTCTAGGAGTTTATTCATAGGAGTGGCAATTTTAGAAAAATCTTTTATGAAACGTCGGTAAAAACCGGCATGCCCTAGAAAACTCCTAACTCCTCTAACATTGGTGGGATGTAGAAGTTTAGCAATTACATCTACTTTAGCTCTATCCACTTCAATTCCTTCTTTTGAAATTTTATGTCCAAGAACGATGCCTTCTTTAACCATGAAATGGCATTTCTCCCAATTAAGTACTAGATTTGATTGTTCGCATCTAATAAGCATTCGTTCCAGATTAACTAGACATGATTTAAATGTATCACCGAAGACTGAAAAGTCATCCATGAATACTTCCATGCATTCTTCTATCATGTCGTGAAAAATCGCCATCATACACCTTTGAAAGGTTGCAGGGGCGTTACAAAGTCCAAATGGCATGCGTTTGTAAGCAAAAGTACCATAAGGGCACGTGAATGTGGTTTTCTCTTGATCTTCGGGTGCTATTGGAATTTGAAAATATCCGAAAAATCCATCTAGAAAACAATAGTAACTATTTCCGGCTAATCTTTCCAACATTTGATCTATGAAAGGTAAGGGAAAGTGATCTTTTCTGGTGGCGTCGTTTAATTTTCTATAATCAATACACACACGCCATCCTGTTACAGTCCTAGTAGGAATAAGCTCATTTTTCTCATTTGTAATGACAGTCATGCCACCCTTCTTAGGTACGCATTGAACTGGGCTTACCCATGGACTATCAGAAATTGGATAAATTAAACCTGCGTCTAGCAGTTTAATAATCTCTTTCTTAACTACATCTTGCATATTAGGATTTAGTCTTCGTTGGCGTTGCACATACGTTTTATGACCTTCTTCCATAAGGATTTTATGTGTGCAATACGAAGGACTTATTCCTTTAATATCATGAATCTTCCATGCAATGGCTGGTTTATGAGCTTTCACCACAGAAATGAGTTGTGATTTCTCATTTTCACTAAGAGAAGATGATATTATTACAGGTAATTCAGATTCACCATGTAAATAAGCGTATTCCAAATGGTTTGGAAGTGGCTTTAACTCTAATTTCGGAGGTTATTCTATCGATGATTTGTATCGATATCTGTCTTCTTCTTTTAGTATTTGAATTTCTTCTGTTGTTGGTTCATATCCATTAGCTATAAGTGTAGCTAACATTTCAGCTTCATCAATTGGTTCATTACCTTCTCCTAAAGAACATTCTCCTGTTCCTTGTAATTCTGGAAATTCTTCTAATAATTCTGCATGTGCATCTATAGTTTGAATATAATAACATGTATCATCTGCAGATTGTGGTTGTTGCATTGCTCTATCAACTGAAAAGGTAACACTCTCATCTTCTATACTTAGGGTCAATTTCTTACCGAACACGTCTATTATTGCTTTAGCCGTGTTTAAGAATGGTCTTCCTAATATGAGAGGAACTTGAGAATCTTCTTCCATGTCCAGAACAACAAAATCTACTGGAAATACTAAAGTACCAACTTTAACTAGCATGTTCTCCATTATCCCTCTAGGATATTTTATTGATCTATCGGCAGTTGTATGCTTATTCTTGTTGGTTTCAATTCTCCAAGGTCTAGTTTAGTGTATAGTGAATACGGCATTAGATTTATACTAGCACCTAAGTCTGCCAATGCTTCTATTGAACTAAGACTACCCAGAAAACATGGAATTGTGAAACTTCCTGGATCAGATAATTTTTCTGGTATCTTATTCAACAGCACTGCTGAACAATTAGCATTCATAGTAACAGCCGAGAGTTCTTCCATTTTCTTTCTATTTGAGATTAGATCTTTCAAGAATTTAGCATATCTAGGCATTCCTGAAATCACATCAATGAAAGGAAGATTTACATTTATCTGTTTAAACATATCCAAGAATTTGGATTGCTCGGCTTCAAGTTTCTCTTTCTTCATTTTACTCGGGTAAGGAAGTGGTGGTTGGTATGGTTTAACATAAGGTTTAGCCTTAACTGTGTTATCTTCATTAACCTTTTCAACTACCGGTTCTTTTTCCTTATCTTGATCAGGTTGTGGTTCTTGTGGAGTAGGAATAGTTTCATCAGAAGTTACAGGTATTTCCGGTGGTTTAAGTGTTGTACCACTTCTTGTGGTAATGACTTTAGCTGTTTCATTCCGGAGGTTAGCATTTGTATCACTAGGTAGACTTCCCGGTTTTCTTTCACCTATTAACCTTGCTAGGTTACTTACTTCTTGTTCCAGATTTTGAATAGAAGCTTGTTGATTTCTAAATGCTTGAGCATTTTGTTCATTAGTTTGTTTCTGAGATGTGAAAAACTGCGTTTGAGTTTCAACTAGCTTCGTCATCATATCTTCTAAATTCGGCCTTTTATCATCAGTTTGTTGTGGTGGTTTGTTTTGAAAATTAGGTCTTTACTGATTGTAATTGTTATTAGATACTTGTTGATTGGTAGGACCTTGTTGGTTGTTGTATGGAATATTTCGGTTATAATTCTGGTTTTGATTGTAAATCGGTCTTGGCGGTTGATAATTATTCTGATAATTATTTCCAGGCCTTTGGTTTATGTATGAAATATTCTCTCTTTGTTCCATTGTTAATTCAATACTGAGACAATCTTTTGTCAAATGTGGTCCTCCACACTGCTCACAACTAATTCGTATTGAGTGAATATCTTTAGTCATCTTTTCCATTCGTCTCTCCACAGCATCTATCTTTGCGGAAATGGAATCTAAGTCATGGCTAGAATCGGCTCTAGCTGCTTTAGATGATCTAATGATGTCTTTTTCTTGGTGCCACTCATGTGAGTGGGAAGCAGTGTTATCAATAATTTTGTAAGCATCAGTTTCGGTTTTCTTCATAATAGAACCACCAGCTGCTATATCTATGTCTTTCCTTGTAGTGATGTCGCATCCTTGGTAGAATATTTGTACTATTTGACAGGTGTCTAAACCATGTTGCGGACATCCTCTTAACAACTTTTCATATCTTGTCCATGCCTCATATAGAGTTTCATTTGGTTTATGTGTGAACGTAACAATTTCTGCTTGAAGTCTTACGGCTTTAGATGCAGGAAAGAATTGTTTAAGAAATTTGTCAACTAAAACATCCCATGTATCAATCGCCCCTTCAGGTAACGATTCCAACCAATCTTTGGCTTCTCCCTTTAAAGTCCAGGGAAATAACATGAGATATATCTGTTCATCCTCCACTTCTCGGATTTTAAATAGTGTGCAGATCCTATTAAAGGTACGTAGATGTTCATTTTGATCTTCCTTCGGCACACCACTAAATTGGCATTGATTAGTCACCATGTGTAGAATTTGTCCTTTGATTTCATAATCTGGCGCATTAATGTCTGGATGAGTAATTGCGTGACCTTGGCCAGTGCGTTTAGCTCTCATTCGGTCTTCCATACTTAAAGGTTCCAGATTCTCCATAATTGAATTTGTTGAATCGGAATCACTAGAGGATTCTGATTTAATGGTTCGTTCCTCAACAATCTCTGTTTGAATGATTGGTGGTTCCGGGGGAAAGTTTAGTGGTTCAGGATCTACGAACCGTTCCTGAATATTCTCCGGATTCTCAATTGTGAGGTCGGGTTCAAAAAATGGATTATCGGAAATTTGAACTGAAGTACTTGGTCGACTGGATGACGATTCTAAAGAAAAATCAACGGCGGTTATATTTGCTAAATGTCTTGATCTAGTTACAGGTGGTGAACGTACAAAAGGTGGTGAACGTCTTGCTCGGTGCATTCACTGAATATCCTATTAGTTTTAAAAAGGAAAGAAAAATTATAATAAGTTATCCAATCAATAGACTTTTCTGATTTTGCCCACGTTTCGAATAGCCAAAAGATGCAGCAGAGGGGCAGGATTCGTTTGGTCTCAATATAATTGAGGACTGTTTGGCTCCAATAACCCGGTCCACGTACAAATCCAACTATTACTACGAACCAGAAAATTTTGATGTCTATTAATTTAACCACTTAAAATAAATTTTCGTAATTTTAAGAAATTTAGATAAGGAGTAGAACAAAAATCTATGTCCTAAAACTAGAATAACGAGAAATAAGAAAGAAAAAGAGTTCGTCGGAAAAAGGTTGAAAAAGAAAAATGGTTGAAAAATAAAAGGTGACGGAAAAATAAAAGAAACTTATAAAAATTAAAAATACTTGACTAACCTAACCTTATTACTACAACTAACTTAAAATTATAATCGCAAATTGAGATAACTAATTGGAATGATAATTGGTACATAGTAAAAGGTGTCTAAAAATATTAATGCTTACAGGAAAAACTATATCCCAAATGAAAATAACTTAAAAAGGAACTAAAACTTAAAAAGGCGTCGCAAAATTCTAAAGCACCTAAATCTTAGTCTAAAGAAAAAGCACTTAAGGAATTCTACTGCAAAGACTAAAAATCTAGAAGTAAAAATAACTATGGCAAAAACTAAGTTTAAAACTAAATATGAGCTAAAAATACAAATATTACGCTAAAACAATTAAAAAGGGACAAAATATAAAAATATACAAAAAGTTGTAAAAAGTACAATTTTTATAAAAATATTATTTTTATATTATGTATTTATTAAAACTACTAATTTTATAAATTAATTAAACTAATTAATACTAAATACATAAATTAAATAAAAAGTAAAAGTAATAATAAAACTAATAATAATAATAATAATAATTAGGGTTAAATAATAATAATAATTAATAATTATCCATAATTAATGCTGAATTAGGGTTTTGTCGCCTGTCAGAAAATCTCCGCGAGTTGCGGTATTCGATGCAGCAAACCCCGCGAGTCGCGGGGTTCAGAAATTCAACTGACAGGTTAAAAAATTCGACGCGTTTTTCTTTATTTTTTTTTTATTTTATGTTTTCTGTTTTTATATAAATAAAAGATATTTAAATAAAACTTATATTTTTATAAACTAAAATAAAAATAAAGAAACTTATAAAACTTAAATATTTAACAAAATCTTAAAAATACTTATATTTTTGTTTTTCTTTTTATATTTTTGAATAATTAAAACGTATTTTTACAAAAACGAATTTTAATAAAAGTTAACTAAAAATCTTTTTTTTTTTTTTTTTATATATAGCGTTGCGCTTCCGGCGTTTAAGAGTTCCCCGGCAGCGGCGCCAAAAAATACTTGATGTCAAAGCAGAGGGGTATAAAATACTATTAATTTTAGCAGAAAATACTATTAAATACGATACAATTTTACACAAGATATTTATTTATTTATAGAATGGATATACTTAAACCTTGCTACAACACTTATAGGCAGTGTACCTAATCGTAAAGTAGTGTAGTTTTTAGTAAGTCCGGTTCGTTCCACAGGGAAATCTTTAAACAAAGCTTAACGCTATATTAGTTTATTTTTATAAAAATACAAATATATATATAAGTAATATTATTATTATAAAGGGGGGTTTGTTTTTACCGTTTAATGACCGGTTTGTCGATTTTAAAACTTTAGTCGTAGTTAAAACCAAATGTAAAATAATAAATAAATACAAGACTTAAATTAAAGCGTAAAGTAAATAACGATAATGAAATTGCAAATAATAAAAGTGCGATTAAATAAAATAACAATAAAAATGCGATAATTAGAAGTGCAATTAAATATAAAATAAAGGAAATTAAATATGAAATAAAAGAATTATGCTTATTTAAACTTCCGTAATCATGATGTTTGACGTGTTGATTTTAGTTTTATGCCCATGGGTTAATTGTCCTTTGTCCTGGATTATTTAATATGTCCGTCTGGTTTTTGTCCATAACAGTCCATCAGTCATAAATATAAAGTGTGAGTGTCCTCGTCAAATTATCCTTATACCCGAAGTTAAATATTCTAACTAATTGAGGACTTCAACTGTAACAAGATTTTAATACTTTGTTTAATAATTACACCAGGATGTCGACTGAGTGTAACCCAAGGTTTTAATATTTTGTTATCAATTATACCAAGTGTCCTTTTACATAATTTCACCCCTGTTTTAATTATTCTAGTGGCTATTAATCCATTCCCGTGACCGGTTAAATGAACGATTATTCGTACATATAAATACCCCGCCCATCGTGTCCGATCGAGTGTATATGGTAATTTATAGGGACGCCCAATTGTAAATCTTTATATTAACATTAACAAACTATCATTTAGTTAAACAAATATAAAGCCCATTAATAGCTCATAGTCTAATTTCCACAAGTGTCGTTCTTTTGTCCAAACCCCAATTATGGTACAAAGCCCAATTACCCAATTTTAGTAATTAGCCCAACATCATGATTACTTCGGATTAAATAAGCATAATAATAACTTAGCTACGAGACATTAATGTAAAAAGGTTGAACATAACTTACAATGATTAAAAATAGCGTAGCGTTACACGGACAGAATTTCGACTTACACCCTTACAATATTCGCTAACATACCCTTATTATTAGAATTATAATTAAAATTAAAATTAAAATATAAATTATAAATGGAGAGAAAGAAAGATAGATGGTTTTTGCGATCAGAATTCGGTTGCTTTTATAGGGATTTTTGAAACTTGGGGCTCCGCGACTCGCGGCATTTTTGGCCTTCAAACTCCGCGAGTCGCGGAGTTTACTTTTACAGCTCAGAAGAGTTTGGCTCTTTGTTTACCGACGGTTTAAATATAAATATAATATATTAAATAATTATAAGAATTATTTAAATATTATATTATATTTATGTGCATAGTTGACTTGTAATTTTTAGTCCGTTGCGTCGAGCGTTGAGAGTTGACTCTGGTCCCGGTTCCGGATTTTCGAACGTCCTTGCGTACAATTTTATATTTTGTACTTTGCGTTTTGAATCTTGTACTTTTGTAATTTCGAGACGTTTCTTATCAATAATTGGAACCTCTTTGATTGTCTTTTGTACTTTTGAGCTTTTTGGTCGTTTGCGTCTTCAATTCGTCGAATTTGTCTTTTGTCTTCACCTTTTATTATTTAAACGAATATCACTTGTAAATAGAACAATTGCAACTAAAAGCTTGTCTTTCTTGAGGAATAATGCTATGAAATATATGTTCGTTTTTAGCATTATCACTATGTTTCTTAATCTCTCAGTTGGACTTATGGTCAAATCACTTGATACTGTGGGTTAACTTCATTAAAGTCATATCATTTTATACTATTATGATTAGGGGGAAAGGTGCAATTCCAAAGAAGGTTAAAGCTCTTCGCTAACTAAGGCGTTTTAGTCTAAATCTGAGTTTCCTCCTATTGAAACTGCTATCAATTCTGGAGCAATACCTTTGCTTGCACAAGGGTGATATATGCATTTCATTTTTACTAACCGTAAGATCTTTTTCTCTGTTTAAGAGACTTGTGTTCTTTAGTATTCTTTTATCATGAATATTGTAGGGTAGTGCTATTTGGTTTCTATTTGTATGCATTCTAATAGTTTGTTCCTCATTAAGGCTTTAAGTCAAGGACCGAAATAGAGTTATTATGCGCTTGCAACCGGATCGTTAAGTTACACTTGAATTGCGCGTGTTTTGTGGAACTAAACAAGGGTGATATAAGCATTCTGACTTTACTGACAGGTGGTATCACTTAATCTGGACCTATACTCTGTGAGTATTAGCCTCATCAACTGATGCCTGGCTTTGTTGTTTTAAAAAAGGACGATCATGAACAACACCGTTTCCTCATTTCGACCGGACAGGATATGTTCTTTCTAATATAGCCTTTTATCTTATTTAATATTGACAATTAGATATTGTTCTTAGAACATATTTGAATTAGGAACTTATTGTTTGTTACTATTACAGGCGAGTTAGGGGATTATATGTATAGATTAGAGTTGCATTTATATTGAAAAGTTCAATAGCTTGAGATAGATATGTATGTTATTAGATGACATTAAATATGCTTTTATTTATCTTTTGGTTACTATGACTGATATTTTGGATTATCACTGTGGTACATTATTATATATTAGCTTTATACTTGCTTTCTATAAATAACAATAGTCTCCATTTTGTTACTTTTATTTTAAATTTATATTAGTGTTGATTTTTGGATGCTTCTACTGCATTGCTTTCTGGTCGGATAGCTGATGGATTCACAACCTTTTTTCTGGTGAATCGGTAGGTGTTTTAGAAATGTGACCATTTTTGAATTTCTCATATTTTGTAAGCATTAAATTTTTGCATTTGTGTCATTATAATATGATTTGGAAAAATTATATATTGTTGGAAGCTTATGATTTTTTTTAATTGGATACTTTGTTATCATTCAATTTTATGGAACTTAGCCACTTTCTCAAGTCAAATTCAAGGTCGGTTGTCTAAAATCATTAACCAACAACAAATACGAAAATTTAGCATTTCAATTGTTATATTGTAAGCATAATTATGAGTTTGGAAGTTTGTATATTTTTGGTTCAAATATTTATGATCTGTTATACTATTCGTTAAAATTAAGATATTAATCATATCATATTACGCATGGGATTTCTTATCATTTTTCATTTTGTATTGTTTGATAAGGTATTTCACTTTTTCTTCTGTCAACAGAAATGGTATTGGTTATTGTTATTGGTGATCATGGACAGACAGGAAACGAAGACCATGATCGTGGAACCGCTGAAGAGGCATATAACTTTTTATGCAGTAAATTTAATGTAATTCAAAATCAGTGTATGTCAATCAGTGTATGTCAATCTAAAATAATAGTTGAAACATCATTCTTTGCAATGAGCTTGGAAAACCTTCACTCTATCTGCCATCAGAGATTGACTCACCATCATGTGAATTAGAACGGGTGAAGGGCAACATACACATGCACAGGCTTAGTGATACCTGGAATATTTTGCTTTATATAAACGATGGTAAATGAACCAGCTGTAATTATTAATAAAAGTTCAACAACCTTTTCTTTTATGCTACTGTTGCTGTGTTCTTAATGTGTTTTTATGTTCGATTTCATGTTTGTAGGATAGTAGTTGAAGTTGTTTTGTACTGGATACTGTATTCATCGGTGAGTATTTGCGATTTTGGTATCGTTTGTTTTACGCCGTTGTTGTTGACTTCTTTGTGTTTTTTTCTGTTCAATTTCGTCTTTAGAGGATAGTATTTGAAGTTGTTTTCTACTGCATTGTGAATCGTTAGTTGTTCATAGGTGAGTATTTACAGGTTTGGTATCGTTAGTTTTATTTTTATTGTGTTCTCATATTTAGATTCTATTTACACTTTATTTTTCAAATATGCTTTATTATGATTAGTTTTGTGTAACGACCCGACTTTTTCGACTTGCTTTTGTGCTTTGTGCTTTCACGAAACTGCGTATTTGTGCGTACTGAGCTATACCATACTCTGGGATCTTACTACATGTGGATTACTTTCGTTTATATGTGAAAACGTACCTTTAAGTATGTAGGGTACTTAACTTGATCCCCGGAAGCCTTTATGACCGTTAGTGTCACTTGACGTTTAGAACGAACTGCGTGCTTTGTACACGTTTAACTTTAGTCATAATCGGAATATTATGACTACGAAATACTAATTGTTATTTTATAATAACAATTACTTGGGTTTTTGGATGCTTAATTACGCTTAGTAATTTACTAGAGCACACTAGTTGGTCTTGTTGGACTTTCTACCTTGTTGGACCTTTAGCCCACCCTACACTAGCTAGTGAACTATTTAATTAGCCCAATTATAATAAGTTAGTGACCCATAATAATGAAAGATAAATGTCCATTTATTAAAGGAAACATACTAGTATTTTTGTTAAGCATTATCCTTAATGTTGCATGAGATCCTAACATAAGCACCAACTTTAGAAAATCATTAACCAAAAAGCAAAAAAGGTGTCCCCCTTATCCCCTCCCAAACCCTACGGCCTAAACACCTCATCACCACCTCACTTCCTATAAATACCAAGCTTATCCCATTCATTTCACACTTGATTTCATTTACAAATTACACACACTTACTCTCTAATTCTCTCTCTAGTCTTTCTCACTCTAAAAAGTGTAAGTTTTAAATTTTTTCTTTCTCTTCTTCTCCTCTTCTCATCCACGACATCATCATCATCATTTAATGGATCTAGCTTTTAGCTTTTGATCTTGTTATATCTTGTAGATTCAAACTTGAGTTTGAATCCTTCAAGAACATGAAAGATTCAAGCTTTCTAGCTTTGAATCTTCATTTACTTGTTAGATCTAGCTTATGATTTCTTTGTTTTGTTATAAAGATCAAAACTTGTGTTTATGATCTTCCTGTATCTTAAAGATCTAAGCTTTATGCTTTAAGATCTTCAAGAACACTAAAGATCCAAGCTTTCTAGCTTAGGGTTTCATTATTATGTTAAAGATCTTAGCTTTTTAGCTTATGGTCTCATTACTTTCATTATTTTCTTAAAGATCCAAGCTTTCTAGCTTAGGGTTTTCTTAATACTTGAGATCTAAGTTATTATTGTAGATCTCACTTACTTGGAACCTTTTTTGTGTTTGTTGTGATGATAAAGATCAAGTCTTCATCATCATATATGATGAAGATGCATAAACTTGTGTAAAATGGACAAAGGTTGAAGCTTTATTGGATCTATATAATAAAGAGGCAATCATGATGTTCAAAACTTGTAGAATGATAGATTTTAGTCTTAGTTGTGTATTGATGGTTGAACCTTGGTCAAAATGATTCTAAAACATCAAAGAGTTGTACACTTGAAGCTTACAAGCATCAAGGATGAGAACCGTGATGAGCATCAAGCACCAAGAATCTCACCGGAGCATTTGTTTGCTGTTTTTCAGGGTCTGATTATACTCCTGGGCTTCTGGAAAATTGATTTTCAGATATTTCGTTTCGAGTAGATGACTTTTCGTTTAGGCCTTGACTTAATCCGATATACGGTTTAGGATTTATAGCCTTCCGAAAGTCACTACCTTTGTAACGTTGTGCTGAAATTTCTGACCTACTCACACTTAAACCGTCGCCACGGTCAAACGAATATGAGTTAGGTTCTGAAAATTGGTCAGCAGTTAGAGGACTCACATACGGAGCCATGGCCACTGACTACGCATATTTTTGATTTGTATAGAGGTTGTAACAGCTGTCCGAAGTCAACCTTTTGTTTCGATCTCTATTCTTGTTAAACTTGCCTTAGTGTTGATGAATGATGATGATAATTGTGACATCCTCCAGATAGGGCCTGGAAGAATAACATAACTAAATATATCAAATCACAGTTGTATAAATGAGAACGACTCTATATGAGACGTTTTATTTAGTTTTGCAGCGGAAGATAAATAGATTACATTGTATTTAATGAACAATGCATTAAATGTCTTTAATTGGTATGATATGTAATGAAGACTCCAAGCATGGCAGGCAATCATCATCAAAACAGCAGATATACAGCGGAAGCAATATTTAAGTACCTGAGAATAAACATGCTTAAAAAGTCAACACTAGGTTAAGTGAGTTCATAGGTTTGTCATAATAATGATTTCAGTAATAGTGTTAGACCACAAGATTTTTTTTTTGTTCATAAGCTTGGTCTCGCAGGGACCAATTAGTAGATCTCGCAGATCCAAAAGTTGTTCATAAGCTTGGTCTCACATGGACCAATTAGTAGATCACGTAGATCCAAAAGTTGTTCATAAGCTTGGTCTCGCAGGGACCAATTAGTAGATCTCGCAGATCCAAAAGTTGTGCATAAGCTTGGTCTCACATGGACCAATTAGTAGATCACGTAGATCCAAAAGTTATTCATAAGCTTGGTCTCGCAGGGACCAATTAGTAGATCACGCAGATCCAAAAGTTGTTCATAAGCTTGGTCTCACATGGACCAATTAGTAGATCACGTAGATCTAAAAGTTGTTCATAAGCTTGGTCTCACAGGGACCAATTAGTAGATCACGCAGATCCAAACGTTGTTCATAGTTTGCCCCAAAGACAAGTTGTGTTTATACTTGTCGGTTAGGGATTTAGTCGGATATAGCCGGGTATATCATAGTTTAAAGTTGGTACTTGTGTCTAGCGTGTAAAACAGTTATAAAAGTTGTGCATGTATTCTCAGCCCAAAAATTTAAAGAGTAAAAGGGATCTATAAACTCACGAAAAATCAGTTTTAGTATTTGTATTCATTTCATAAAACAGTTATAAAGGTTGCGCATGTATTCTCAGCCCAAAAATATATGTAAAAAGGGAGCTATGAAAACTCACTAAACAGTTTAAAAAAAGGGGACTATGAAAACTCACTATACTGTATTTCGTATTTCGTAGTAAATATGCATGATGGCACTGAATAAGTGCGGAGTTGTCCTCGGATTCACGAACCTACATCAAGTATATATATTAACACATATACTCGTAATCGAATAAGTTTATATATATTATTTCAATTGTTATATATTTCTATATATATACTTATATATATATTCTATATATAAGTATTTATTTGATAAAATGATGTTAATAATGTTAATGAATAATGAGTTGTATTATTTTGTAATAATAATAATAATAGTATTCATAATGATAATGGTAATATTCATAATAATAATGATACTAAAAATAATGATAACTTTAATAAAAATGATAATTTTACTAAAAATGATGTTTTTAGTTAAAATGATAATTTTGATAATAATAATTCTTTTAATAATAATAACTTTGTTAATAATGATAATACTATTAAAAAAATTGATAATAATAATTATAATAATAATTTTAATACAATGATAATGATGATAATAGTTTTAATAATTATACTACTAATGGTATCATATTAATAATAATAATGGTAATATTAATAATATTATGTTAATGATAATTATAATAATGATCTTACAAATACTAATAATGATAATAATAATAAAAATCTTGCTTGTAAATATAATTATACTAAATGATAGCTAATACTTTTTCAATAATAATAATTATAATACTTTGTAATAATAATAGTAATAATAATACTACTACTACTACTACTACTACTACTACTAATAATAATAATAATAATAATAATAATAATAATAATAATAATAATAATAATAATAATAATAATAATAATAATAATAATAATAATAATAATGGTAATAATAATAATAATAATAAAAATAAAGAAAGCTACCTCGAAGAAAATAGGCCTCAAAAAAATATCGCCTCAACCGAGGCTCGAACTCTCGACCTCTCGTTAACCCGACACCCTACTTAACCATCTGATCTAATATGTTTTTCTGACTTAAACCCAAACTTATTTATATTTACCCCGTATTCCTTGTTCTTTCTTCTTCTTCTTCTTCTTCTTCAAAATCTTAATCGACCAGGGATCAGAAAAAAATCAATACAGCTATATATAGGTTTGATTAGGACTTGGATTCGAAACAGAAACACTTCGTTTTATTGGATGTTTGGATCAACAGAAAGAAAAAAGAACAGAAAAATAAGCAGCACAGCTTCACGATGAACATAGGAACTCCAACATTGATCTTTGATTTTTGGACAGTTTCAGATAACGATTCCTACATGAAATAGTTTCTAATTCCTTCCTAGAAACTATCTCCATCATTAATTTGACTTGAACTTCAACATAGAACTCGAATTTGATCAAAGAACATTGTTTGACTTTTTAAAACCGAAACTTTGACTTCAAAATTTGAAATCGATATAAAGAATTGGAGTTTGATATTTTGCAGAACGTTTCACTAGGGAATTCCTAACAAAACTGCATTATTAGATTTTGTAATGGGATTCGATTTCGTGATTTTGGAAAAATGGACAAGAACAGGGAACCGACTGTTCTTCATCTTTTTCTGTTTTAAGATCGATTAATTGCTGTTGTAGTGATAATTGGATATGGAAAAAAAGTTGAATGATTTCTTTAACAACTAGTTTGGATCGATTAATAAAGGAACGTAGTCAACAAGAGCAGGAGAAATTATATAAAAAAAACAGATACGATTAAAAAATAAAAAGCAGGTCTCTTTAAAAAATTAAAAGCAGGTTTGATTAATAAATATATATCTGTTAGTACATTCTTTTTGACTTTTAATTTATTTGATATTAATAATTAATATTAATAATAATAATTAATAATACTAATAATAATAATTATATTAATAATAATAATAATATTTTAATATTATTAATAATGATAATCAATAATAATAATAATAGGTAATAATAATAAAAATGATTAAGTACTAATAATGTCACTAAAAATAATACTATTAATAATAATAATATTATTATTATTATTAATAATAAGTTGTATTAATAATAATGATATTTATATTAATCTTATCACTTTTAGTGAAAGTGTTAATATTAATGATATTAATGTTATTAATAATAATAATAATAACATTAATAATATTTGTAGTAATAATACTTGTAACTAAATGTATACTGGGAAATACTATTAAATACGATACAATTTTACACAAGATATTTATTTATTTAGAGAATGGATATACTTAAACCTTGCTACAACACTTATAGGCAGTGTACCTAATCGTACAGTAGTGTGGTTTTTAGTAAGTCCGGTTCGTTCCACAGGGAATCTTTTTAAACAAAGCTTAACGCTATATTAGTTTACTTTTATAAAAATACAAATATATATACAAATAATATTATTATTATAAAGGGGGGTTTTTACCGTTTAATGACCGGTTTGTCGATTTTAAAACTTTAGTCGCCGTTAAAACCAAATGTAAAATATTAAAAATAAATACAAGACTTAAATTAAAGCGTAAAGTAAATAACGATAATGAAATTGCGAATAATAAAAGTGCAATAAAATAAACTTACGATAATTAAAAAGTACGATAATTAAAAGTGCAATTAAATACAATAACAATAAATAAAAATGCGATAATTAGAAGTGCAATTAAATATAAAATAAAGGAAATTAAATATGAAATAAAAGAATTATGCTTATTTAAACTTCCGTAATCATGATGTTTGACGTGTTGATTTTAGTTTTATGCTCATGGGTTAATTGTCCTTTGTCCTGGATTATTTAATATGTCCGTTTGGTTTTTGTCCATAACAGTCCATCAGTCATAAATATAAAGTGCGAGTATCCTCGTCAAATTATCCTTATACCCGAAGTTAAATATTTCAACTAATTGGGGACTTAAACTGTAACAAGATTTTAATACTTTGTTTAATAATTACACCAGGATGTCGACTGAGTGTAACCCAAGGTTTTAATATTTTGTAATCAATTATACCAAGTGTCCTTGTACATAATTTCACCCCTGTTTTAATTATTCTAGTGGCTATTAATCCATTCCCGTGTCCGGTTAAATGAACGATTATTCGTACATATAAATACCCCACCCATCGTGTCTAATCGAGTGTATATGGTAATTTATAGGGACGCCCAATTGTAAATCTTTATATTAACATTAACAAACTATCATTTAGTTAAACAAATATAAAGCCCATTAATAGCCCATAGTCTAATTTCCACAAGTGTCGTTCTTTTGTCCAAACCCCAATTATGGTACAAAGCCCAATTACCCAATTTTAATAATTAGCCCAACATCATGATTACTTCGTTTTAAATAAGCATAATAATTACTTAGCTACGAGACATTAAATTAAAAAGGTTGAACATAACTTACAATGATTAAAAATAGCGTAGCGTTACACGGACAGAATTTCGACTTACACCCTTACAACATTCGCTAACATACCCTTATTATTAGAATTATAATTAAAATTAAAATTAAAATATAAATTATAAATTATAAATATAAATATTACGTATGAATGGAGAAGAGAAAGATAGATGGATTTTGTGGTGCACCAAAGCTCGATTTTTATAGGCATGTGGGCTGGAACTGGGGCTCATGCAATCGCATGGATTTATGCCTTCCAGGCCATGCGATCGCATGGCCAGCTGGGAAGGCTCATATTTGGTTGTTTTCTTCTGCCGACAGTTTTATAAATAAATATAATATATTAAATAATTATAAGAATTATTTAAATATTATATTATATTTATGTGCATAGTTGACTTGTAATTTTTAGTCCGTTGCGTCGAGCGTTGAGAGTTGACTCTGGTCCCGGTTCCGGATTTTCGAACGTCCTTGCGTACAATTTAATATCTTGTACTTTGCGTTTTGAATCTTGTACTCTTGTAATTTTGAGACGTTTCTTATCAATAATTGGAACCTCTTGGATTGTATTTTGTACTTTTGAGCTTTTTGGTCGTTTGCGTCTTCAATTCGTCGAATCTGTCTTTTGTCTTCACCTTTTATTATTTAAACGAATATCACTTGTAAATAGAACAATTGCAACTAAAAGCTTGTCTTTCTTGAGGAATAATGCTATGAAATATATGTTCGTTTTTAGCATTATCAAATATTCCCACACTTGAGCGTTGCTTGTCCTCAAGCAATATCGTCTTGAAATACTAGAATCACTTCTTTATTCTTCACACTTTGTACATCAGTGATTTCTATACGGCGGTATAAACAATGATAGAATATAGAACCATGGTTAAAGGTGGGTGTATCATCCACAGTTGCCTCGGGTTTAGGTCAACGACACTTGCAATCAAATAGCCGATTTACTTTCGGTTTCCAAAGCAAAGTGCACATTTGAAAGGCGGTTTACAGTCCCACATGACTATGAAAATGTAGATCCTTAAGGAAATTGGATCTTTATGAAAATATTTGATCTTTTGAAAATTCAATCTAGCTTTTACCCTAGATAAGTCTTCCGGAATAACCCTTCACCGGTGTTTGCAAAATATTTTTGTGGGTTTGGTGGGTTTCAAATTTGAAAAATTTAGCTCAAAACTTGCGGTTTTGTGTCACCCACTTGCTAACCTTGTATTTGGAAAGCAACACGTCCAGTTTACTTGTCCCGTATATTACCTTTCGATAAACTACCGTCCGGTTGTAAAGGAAAGCGTTGAACAAGCAACTGTTAAGGCAATGCCCCCTGACATGCTTTTAATTATGGTCTATAACGTGTCGGACGCAATTACTATCCTTGGTAGGAGCAATAGTAAAGCTCACCCTTATAATTTTTCGGTCTGGCACAAGGTCCGGTCTTTGACCATGCTATGCAACCACCGTTCTTACGGTTGATACCCGATTTGGTTCAGGTGACCTAATGAATTCCAGGTGAATTCCTAGGATTTTACGTTCAATGGTAATGAACGCATTGAAAATGGGTTTTTAGAAAACAAATCGGTTTTTTTAATTTGATCAAAATATTTTCTCGTTCAAGCTCGAGTTTAGATATCATCGAATTTCATGAGTTTGTAATTCTCAATCTTTAAGGTCAATCTCAAGGATTGAGTAATATCAGTCTTAAAAGCCGATTTTTAATCTTTAAGGAGATTATCCTTTCTGGGGATCTGATTCATTAGTCTTATCCAGCTAATTTGCATGGTGCCCCCCCCCCATTGTACCAGATAAATCCTTCTCATGGTTAGGATAAATCTGACCACTTGGCGACCCTGTTTAATGCTGAGGTCCGTGGATTTCCTGCTGATTTTAGTGATGACTTTTCTAGATTTTTCGTCAACCTACAGCTGGTCTGGACGACAACTTCTTGACCTAAATCAAGAAGCGCGTGTCTTTTTCGGAAGACTTTACTTCCTTTTAATGATGGAATTGATTCATCGTGTAGATCCATCTCTTCTTTTCTTTCATCGGGTAAAATAGTTTAGTTTAGTCCAAAGCAAAAGTATTTTCAGTTATTTGTTACAGAAATATGTGACATATGTTTAAGATAACTTGGTAATTTTTCCCACACTTGGCTTTTATTTTCCTTTTTATTGTCCTCTATTCCATTTTAAATGAATTTTAACATTTTGGTTTGTTTCTCAATTTATGTCCTTTCTGAGGTAACAATAATTTCGGTGTTAACACCTAGCTTTATCGTTCATAAATATGTATAAACATAATTTTGAGTTCATTTAATTGAAAATTTTGAAAAATTTTACTAGAATTGGGTAGTCAGTATATAAGACTAGGGCTGTTCTTTATTATCAGAGAGCACTAGATTCTAATACAACTACTACGTTACTAGTATTTTTAATGGTAACCAAGTGTATAAAGATAAAAATTTTAAAAATCCGAAAGAATTTAACCCCTTCCCACACTTAAGATCTTGCAATGCCCTCATTTGCAAGAAATCAGTACAATTTAATTTATTGAGGGTGATTAGCGTAGAAATGATTAAATTTTACCAAAGTTTTCAAACATATTGGCATTTGTTTGCTGAATGATAAATGGTGCATATCATTTGTTCATTTCGTCTGTTGTTACATCACATTTATTTGTCATCTTGTCGTCAAAATTAGTAGCTTTTGCTGAACTTAATGCCAGTCTTTGAAAATGCGCTGTTTTACCCTGTTTTGTACAATCGACAATATACATACATACAAATATAATCATGCATGGCAATTTGAAATGGGACTTAATATCCCACTTTCAAATTCTAAATATGAAATATTAGTACACAATAATAATAAAATAATAAAAATTACACAAATATATCCAATAACATAAGTTTAAACATGAAAAAGTCAAAAGATAAAAACATAAAAATCATAAAAATAACCAAATGGAACTAAATCAGTCTGGATAGGGGTTCCAGTTCATCTCATCGGGTGGGTTCCATTGTTGGTTATAGGTGTTCTGATAGGCTTGGTTATAGTCATACCGATTAAAGGGTGGTCGGATATCGGGGCTATGTGGCGGAAAATGAGCAGGTCGAGTAGGTACATAGTTATTTGGTACCTGATATGATAGCTGGCTCATGATTTGGTGCTGATGAACTAACCAGCTATCGTGTTGGCGTCGCCTATAATCCTCGTATATTCGCTCGGAGTTCCACTGCTCATACATACTATGTCTGGCCGCGTTCGTCATTGCTTCCTCATCTATACGAACGTGGACGTCAAGAATAGCATCTCGAAAGACATCCCTAATGTCTTCCGCCTCCTTCATTTTCTCGTCTGAGCCTCTCTCTACCTGAGGATGAGATCCCTCATAGGGTACTGCCTGGTTACGTCTACTTTTCAATACCTTAGCACCCACATAAACTTTCAATCCTAAGGGCTCAACCTGTTCTCTACAAATCTGTAATGGACCTCCTTGGTTCCTATCAACACCTAAATACTCTCCAATGAGAGTAACAAAAATACCTCCTCCTATTATACTCCCTTCCTGCATTCCCTCTACCATTTTAGATAAATAAAAAGCAACACAGTAAGGGATATTGACAAAGCTTCTAGGATCCCGAATACACTTTAGGTAGAATAAATCATATAAGGTAATTTTTTCTTTATTATGACCTCTTTGTGTAATCGAGTTAGCCAAAAATCTATGAATAATACGAAGCTCGGCTCTGTCAATATGTGTATAGGAGTGTCCTCCTGCTCGTGTAAAAACATCAAAATGTGACATACGCCTCCAAATGGCGTCAGCGTCAAAGTTACTATCTACCCGTTCACCATAATGAATCAAGTTTGTACCATCGGGTAATAGCAACTCACCAGGAGTATATATCTGTAAGGCCCTGGCCATGTCCAGCATGGACATTCTGTACATCCTACCACCAAGGATAAACCTAAGAAATCTTCTATTATCTATTCTAACTATATTTGTATCAAGTGATACAGTACTCATCAACTCAACACACCATTCCTTATATACAGGTCTACGAATGGTGAAAAGACGTTCCCAATCTGTAAAAGAAGAACTGCCATACCTTTGAACTAAAAGCTGTCTAACACGGTCAGCTAGATGGACCGTTTCCAAAGGGGCCCAATCAATTACCCTTGGCACCTCTACATTTTTTGTTACCAATTTGAATTTGTTCCTTTGATATGTCTCGTAATCTCTCCATCTTCTATCAAATCTCAGATTAGGATGTAGCTGACCGTGTTAGACAGCTTTTAGTTCAAAGGTATGGCAGTTCTTCTTTTACAGATTGGGAACGTCTTTTCACCATTCGTAGACCTGTATATAAGGAATGGTGTGTTGAGTTGATGAGTACTGTATCACTTGATACAAATATAGTTAGAATAGATGATAGAAGATTTCTTAGGTTTATCCTTGGAGGTAGGATGTACAGAATGTGCATGCTGGACATGGCCAGGGCCTTACAGATATATACTCCTGGTGAGTTGCTATTACCCGATTGTACAAACTTGATTCATTATAGTGAACGGGTAGATAGTAACTTTGACGATGACGCCATTTGGAGGCGTATGTCACATTTTGATGTTTTTACACGAGCAGGAGGACACTCCTATACACATATTGACAGAGCCGAGCTTCGTATTATTCATAGATTTTTGGCTAACTCGATTACACAAAGAGGTCATAATAAAGAAAAAATTACCTTATATGATTTATTCTACCTAAAGTGTATTCGGGATCCTAGAAGCTTTGTCAATATCCCTTACTGTGTTGCTTTTTATTTATCTAAAATGGTAGAGGGAATGCAGGAAGGGAGTATAATAGGAGGAGGTATTTTTGTTACTCTCATTGGAGAGTATTTAGGTGTTGATAGGAACCAAGGGGGTCCATTACAGATTTGTAGAGAACAGGTTGAGCCCTTAGGATTGAAAGTTTATGTGGGTGCTAAGGTATTTAAAAGTAGACGTAACTAGGCAGTACCCTATGAGGGATCTCATCCTCAGGTAGAGAGAGGCTCAGACGAGGAAATGGAGGAGGCGGAAGACATTAGGGATGTCTTTCGAGATGCTATTCTTGACGTCCACGTTCGTATAGATGAGGAAGCAATGACGAACGCGGCCAGACATAGTATGTATGAGCAGTGGAACTCCGAGCGAGTATACGAGGATTATAGGCGACGCCAAAACGATAGCTGGTTAGTTCATCAGCACCAAATCATGAGCCAGCTATCATATCAGGTACCAAATAACTATGTACCTACTCGACCTGCTCATTTTCCGCCACATAGCCCCGATATCCGACCACCCTTTAACCGGTATGACTATAACCAAGCCTATCAGAACACCTATAACCAACAATGGAACCCGCCCGATGAGATGAACTGGAACCCCTATCCAGACTGATTTAGTTCCATTTGGTTATTTTTATGATTTTTATGTTTTTATCTTTTGACTTTTTCATGTTTAAACTTATGTTATTGGATATATTTGTGTAATTTTTATTATTTTATTATTATTGTGTACTAATATTTCATATTTAGAATTTGAAAGTGGGATATTAAGTCCCATTTCAAATTGCCATGCATGATTATATTTGTATGTATGTATATTATCGATTGTACAAAACAGGGTAAAACAGCGCATTTTCAAAGACTGGCATTAAGTTCAGCAAAAGCTACTAATTTTGACGACAAGATGACAAATAAATGTGATGTAACAACAGACGAAATGAACAAATGATATGCACCATTTATCATTCAGCAAACAAACGCCAATATGTTTGAAAACTTTGGTAAAATTTAATCATTTCTACGCTAATCACCCTCAATAAATTAAATTGTACTGATTTCTTGCAAATGAGGGCATTGCAAGATCTTAAGTGTGGGAAGGGGTTAAATTCTTTCGGATTTTTAAAATTTTTATCTTTATACACTTGGTTACCATTAAAAATACTAGTAACGTAGTAGTTGTATTAGAATCTAGTGCTCTCTGATAATAAAGAACAGCCCTAGTCTTATATACTGACTACCCAATTCTAGTAAAATTTTTCAAAATTTTCAATTAAATGAACTCAAAATTATGTTTATACATATTTATGAACGATAAAGCTAGGTGTTAACACCGAAATTATTGTTACCTCAGAAAGGACATAAATTGAGAAACAAACCAAAATGTTAAAATTCATTTAAAATGAAATAGAGGACAATAAAAAGGAAAATAAAAGCCAAGTGTGGGAAAAATTACCAAGTTATCTTAAACATATGTCACATATTTCTGTAACAAATAACTGAAAATACTTTTGCTTTGGACTAAACTAAACTATTTTACCCGATGAAAGAAAAGAAGAGATGGATCTACACGATGAATCAATTCCATCATTAAAAGGAAGTAAAGTCTTCCGAAAAAGACACGCGCTTCTTGATTTAGGTCAAGAAGTTGTCGTCCAGACCAGCTGTAGGTTGACGAAAAATCTAGAAAAGTCATCACTAAAATCAGCAGGAAATCCACGAACCTCAGCATTAAACAGGGTCGCCAAGTGGTCAGATTTATCCTAACCATGAGAAGGATTTATCTCGTACAATGGGGGGGCACCATGCAAATTAGCTGGATAAGACTAATGAATCAGATCCCCAGAAAGGATAATCTCCTTAAAGATTAAAAATCGGCTTTTAAGACTGATATTACTCAATCCTTGAGATTGACCTTAAAGATTGAGAATTACAAACTCATGAAATTCGATGATATCTAAACTCGAGCTTGAACGAGAAAATATTTTGATCAAATTAAAAAAACCGATTTGTTTTCTAAAAACCCATTTTCAATGCGTTCATTACCATTGAACGTAAAATCCTAGGAATTCACCTGGAATTCATTAGGTCACCTGAACCAAATCGGGTGTCAACCGTAAGAACGGTGGTTGCATAGCATGGTCAAAGACCGGACCTTGTGCCAGACCGAAAAATTATAAGGGTGAGCTTTACTATTGCTCCTACCAAGGATAGTAATTGCGTCCAACACGTTATAGACCATAATTAAAAGCATGTCAGGGGGCATTGCCTTAACAGTTGCTTGTTCAACGCTTTCCTTTACAACCGGACGGTAGTTTATCGAAAGGTAATATACGGGACAAGTAAACTGGACGTGTTGCTTTCCAAATACAAGGTTAGCAAGTGGGTGACACAAAACCGCAAGTTTTGAGCTAAAATTTTCAAATTTGAAACCCACCAAACCCACAAAAATATTTTGCAAACACCGGTGAAGGGTTATTCCGGAAGACTTATCTAGGGTAAAAGCTAGATTGAATTTTCAAAAGATCAAATATTTTCATAAAGATCCAATTTCCTTAAGGATCTACATTTTCATAGTCATGTGGGACTGTAAACCGCCTTTCAAATGTGCACTTTGCTTTGGAAACCGAAAGTAAATCGGCTATTTGATTGCAAGTGTCGTTGACCTAAACTCGAGGCAACTGTGGATGACACACCCACCTTTAACCATGGTTCTATATTCTATCATTGTTTATACCGCCGTATAGAAATCACTGATGTACAAAGTGTGAAGAATAAAGAAGTGATTCTAGTATTTCAAGACGATATTGCTTGAGGACAAGCAACGCTCAAGTGTGGGAATATTCGATAATGCTAAAAACGAACATATATTTCATAGCATTATTCCTCAAGAAAGACAAGCTTTTAGTTGCAATTGTTCTATTTACAAGTGATATTCGTTTAAATAATAAAAGGTGAAGACAAAAGACAGATTCGACGAATTGAAGACGCAAACGACCAAAAAGCTCAAAAGTACAAAATACAATCCAAGAGGTTCCAATTATTGATAAGAAACGTCTCGAAATTACAAGAGTACAAGATTCAAAACTCAAAATACAAGATATTAAATTGTACGCAAGGACGTTCGAAAATCCGGAACCGGGACCAGAGTCAACTCTCAACGCTCGACGCAACGGACTAAAAATTACAAGTCAACTATGCACATAAATATAATATAATATTTAAATAATTCTTATAATTATTTAATATATTATATTTATTTATAAAACTGTCGGCAGAAGAAAACAACCAAATATGAGCCTTCCCAGCTGGCCATGCGATCGCATGGCCTGGAAGGCATAAATCCATGCGATCGCATGAGCCCCAGTTCCAGCCCACATGCCTATAAAAATCGAGCTTTGGTGCACCACAAAATCCATCTATCTTTCTCATCTCCATTCATACGTAATATTTATATTTATAATTTATATTTTAATTTTAATTTTAATTATAATTCTAATAATAAGGGTATGTTAGCGAATGTTGTAAGGGTGTAAGTCGAAATTCTGTCCGTGTAACGCTACGCTATTTTTAATCATTGTAAGTTATGTTCAACCTTTTTAATTTAATGTCTCGTAGCTAAGTAATTATTATGCTTATTTAAAACGAAGTAATCATGATGTTGGGCTAATTACTAAAATTGGGTAATTGGACTTTGTACCATAATTGGGGTTTGGACAAAAGAACGACACTTGTGAAAATTAGACTATGGGCTATTAATGGGCTTTATATTTGTTTAACTAAATAATAGTTTGTTAATGTTAATATAAAGATTTACAATTGGGCGTCCCTATAAATTACCATATACACTCGATTGGACACGATGGGCGGGGTATTTATATGTACGAATAATCGTTCATTTAACCGGACATGGGAATGGATTAATAGCCACTAGAATAATTAAAACAGGGGTGAAATTATGTACAAGGACACTTGGTATAATTGATAACAAAATATTAAAACCTTGGGTTACACTCAGTCGACATCCTGGTGTAATTATTAAACAAAGTATTAAAATCTTGTTACAGTTTAAGTCCCCAATTAGTTAAAATATTTAACTTCGGGTATAAGGATAATTTGACGAGGATACTCGCACTTTATATTTATGACTGATGGACTGTTATGGACAAAAACCAGACGGATATATTAAATAATCCAGGACAAAGGACAATTAACCCATGGGCATAAAACTAAAATCAACACGTCAAACATCATGATTACGGAAGTTTAAATAAGCATAATTCTTTTATTTCATATTTAATTTCCTTTATTTTATATTTAATTGCACTTCTAATTATCGCATTTTTATTTATTGTTATTGTATTTAATTGCACTTTTAATTATCGTACTTTTTAATTATCGCAAGTTTATTTTATCGCACTTTTATTATTCGCAATTTCATTATCGTTATTTACTTTACGCTTTAATTTAAGTCTTGTATTTATTTTTAATATTTTACATTTGGTTTTAACGGCGACTAAAGTTTTAAAATCGACAAACCGGTCATTAAACGGTAAAAACCCCCCTTTATAATAATAATATTATTTGTATATATATTTGTATTTTTATAAAAGTAAACTAATATAGCGTTAAGCTTTGTTTAAAAAGATTCCCTGTGGAACGAACCGGACTTACTAAAAACTACACTACTGTACGATTAGGTACACTGCCTATAAGTGTTGTAGCAAGGTTTAAGTATATCCATTCTCTAAATAAATAAATATCTTGTGTAAAATTGTATCGTATTTAATAGTATTTCCTTGTAAAATTTAATAGTATTTTATATACACCTCGCGAAACATCAAGTTAAACAGGGTCGCCAAGTGGTCAGATTTATCCTAACCATGAAAAGGATTTATCTTGTACAATGGGGGGGGCACCATGCAAATTAGCTGGATAAGACTAACGAATCAGATCTCCAGAAAGGATAATCTCTTTAAAGATTAAAAATCAGCTTTTAAGCCTGATATTACTCAATCCTAGAGATTGACCTTAAAGATTGAGAATTACAAACTCATGGAATTCGATGATATCTAAACTCGAGCTTAAACGAGAAAATATTTTGATCAAAATTACAAACCGATTTGTTTTCTGAAAACCCTATTTTCAATGCGTTCATTACCATTGAACGTAAAATCCTAGGAATTCACCTGGAATTCATTAGGTCACCTGAACTAAATCGGGTGTCAACCGTAAGAACGGTGGTTGCATAGTGGTCAAAGACAGGACCTTGTGCCAGACCGAAAAATTATAAGGGTGAGCCTTACTATTGCTCCTACCAAGGATAGTAATTGCGTCCGACACGTTATAGACCATAATTAAAAGCATGTCAGGGGGACATTGCCTTAACAGTTGCTTGTTCAACGCTTTCCTTTACAACCGGACGGTAGTTTACCGAAAGGTAATATACGGGACAAGTAAACTGGACGTGTTGCTTTCCAAATACAAGGTTAGCAAGTGGGTGACACAAAACCATAAGTTTTGAGCTAAAATTTTCAAATCTGAAACCCACCAAACCCACAAAAATATTTTGCAAACACCGGTAAAGGGTTATTCCGGAAAACTTATCTAGGGTAAAAACTAGATTTAATTTTCAAAAGATCAAATGTTTTCATAAAGATCCAATTTCCTTAATGGATCTAAATTTTTATAGTCATGTGGGACTGTAAACCATATCGTTACTACCATTGTTTATACCGCCGTATAGAAAATCACTGATGTACAAAGTGTGAAGAATAAAGAAGTGATTCTAGTATTTCAAGACGATATTGCTTGAGGACAAGCAACGCTCAAGTGTGGGAATATTTGATAATGCTAAAAACGAACATATATTTCATAGCATTATTCCTCAAGAAAGACAAGCTTTTAGTTGCAATTGTTCTATTTACAAGTGATATTCGTTTAAATAATAAAAGGTGAAGACAAAAGACAGATTCGACGAATTGAAGACGCAAACGACCAAAAAGCTCAAAAGTACAAAAGACAATCAAAGAGGTTCCAATTATTGATAAGAAACGTCTCGAAATTACAAGAGTACAAGATTCAAAACGCAAAGTACAAGATATTAAATTGTACGCAAGGACGTTCGAAAATCCGGAACCGGGACCAGAGTCAACTCTCAACGCTCGACGCAACGGACTAAAAATTACAAGTTAACTATGCACATAAATATAATATAATATTTAAATAATACTTATAATTATTTAATATATTATATTTATTTAAAACCGTCGGTAAACAAAGAGCCAAACTCCTCTGAGCTGTAATTTCAAACTCCGCGACTCGCGGAGTTTGAAGGCAAAAATGCCGCGAGTCGCGGAGCCCCAAAAGTCGAAAATCCCTATAAAAGCAAACGAATTCTGATCGCAAAAATAACCAAAAATCCATCCATCTCTCTATCTATATCGTATATATTTATATTTATATTTATATTTTAATTTTAATTTTAATTTTAATCCTAATAATAAGGGTATGTTAGCGAATGTTATAAGGGTGTAAGTCGAAATTCTGTCCGTGTAACGCTACGCTATTTTTAATCATTGTAAGTTATGTTCAACCTTTTTATATTAATGTCTCGTAGCTAAGTTATTATTATGCTTATTTAATCCGAAGTAATCATGATGTTGGGCTAATTACTAAAATTGGGTAATTGGACTTTGTACCATAATTGGGGTTTGGACAAAAGAATGACACTTGTGGAAATTAGACTATGGGCTATTAATGGGTTTTATATTAACTAAACAATACCTTGTTAATTTAATATACAAACTTATAATTTGACGTATTTATATATAACCACATACGCTTGACT
This sequence comes from Rutidosis leptorrhynchoides, assembly GCF_046630445.1. Lineage (NCBI taxonomy): Eukaryota > Viridiplantae > Streptophyta > Magnoliopsida > Asterales > Asteraceae > Rutidosis > Rutidosis leptorrhynchoides. Next base: position 257,585,748 of record NC_092338.1, on the reverse strand, counting down.
GGGTACGGTGGGCGGGATATCTATAAATACCAATAATTATTCATTTTACCGGATACGGAACTGGATTAATAGTTAATAAACTTGTTGAAACAGGGGTGAATTACATTTAAGGGTAATTGGTGTAATTGTTAACAAAGTAGTAAAACCTTGGTTTACACGCAGTCGATAACCTGGTGTATTCATTAAACAAAGTATTAAAACCTTGTTACAATTCGAATCCCCAATTAGTTGGAATATTTGACTTCAGGAATAAGAATAATTTGACGAAGGCTTTCGCTCTTTATATTTATGACTGATGGACTATTATGGACAAATCCGTATGGACATATTAAATAATCCAGGACAAAGGACAATTAACCCATGAGCATAAAACTAAAATCAACACGTCAAACATCATGATTACGGAAGTTTAAATAAGCATAATTCTTTTATTTCATATTTAATTTCCTTTATTTTATATTTAATTGCACTTCTAATTATCGCATTTTTATTGTTATTGTATTTAATTGCATTTTTAATTATCGTACTTTTTAATTATCGCAAGTTTATTTTATCGCACTTTTATTATTCGCAATTTCATTATCGTTATTTACTTTATGCTTTAATTTAAAGTCTTGTATTTATTTGGTTTTAACTGCGACTAAAGTTTTAAAATCGACAAACCGGTCATTAAACGGTAAAAAAACCCCCCTTTATAATAATAATATTACTTATATATATATATATATTTGTATTTTTATAAAAGTAAACTAATATAGCGTTAAGCTTTGTTTAAAAAGATTCCCTGTGGAACGAACCGGACTTACTAAAAACTACACTACTGTACGATTAGGTACACTGCCTATAAGTGTTGTAGCAAGGTTTAAGTATATGCATTCTATAAATAAATAAATATCTTGTGTAAAATTGTACCGTATTTAATAATATTTTCTGTAAAAATATAAGCTATTTTATATACTACTCTGCTAAAACATCAAGTATTTTTGGCGCCGCTGCCGGGGAGCGCTAAAACGCTATATTTTTAATTTATATATGTAAAAATATAGTTATAAAAAAAAGTAATTTCGGGGACACTTTTTGTGTTTTCACGGGGTATTTAAGTTTTTTTTTAGTTTTTGATTGATTAAAGATATATTAATTTAAATATAATAATTTAATAAATATAATAATATAATAATATTGAAATAAAATATAATAATATTATAATATTTTAGAATCAAATTTGATACGTAAAAGTTTTAAAAGTTTTAAAAAGTCGTATTTATTAAATATTTCAGGGGTATATTATGTAACTTATAATTAATAATTTCTACAATGTCGCTTTCAAGTGAATAGTAAATTAATTAATTTCTTTCCTTTACTATTTTGAATCGTAAAAGTTTTAAAAAGTCGTATTTATTAAATATTTCAGGGGTATATTATGTAACTTGCAATTAATAATTTCTATCATGTCGCTTTCATGTGAATAGTAAATTAATTAATTTTTTTTCATTTACTATTCATGAATAGTAAATGAGTTAAAAAAAAGTTTTGAAAAAAAATAATAATAATAAAAAAATTATTAATTCCTTTAAAAAAAATTGTAAAAAAAATCATTTTTTTTAAAGAAAATTTTTTTTTTTAAAAAAAAGTTTTATATATAAAAAATTTTTTAAAAAAAATTTTAAAATCATTAAAAAACGAAATATAAAAAAAAAAAAATTTTTTTAAAAAAAATTTTAAAATCCTTAAAAAACGAAATATAAAAAAAAATTAAAAAAAAAAGTTTTTTTTTTTTTTATTATCTTTAGATTTTTAGACTCTAGTTACAATTTTTAGTATTAAGTTTAGTTTTGCCATAGTTATTTTTATTTCTAGAATTTTTAGGTTTGCCGTAAAATCCCTTAAGTACTTATTCCTTAGACTAAGATTTATGTGCTTTAGAATTTTGAGACGCCGTTTTTCGCGCTACTTTCTTATTTTTATTTTTCGACGCCTATTTTTCGACCTTTTATTTTTCGACCTTTTTCGACGCGCATTCTTTTTCTTTCTTATTTCTCGCTATTCTAGTTTTAGGACATAGATTTTTATTCTACTTCTTATCTAAATTTCTTAAAATTACGAAATTTTTTTTTAAGTGGTTAAATTGATAGACATCAAAATTTTCTGGTTCGTAGTAATAGTTGGATTTGTACGTGGACAGGGTTATTGGAGCCAAACAGTCCTCAATTATATTGAGACCAAACGAATCCTGCCCCTCTGCTGCATCTTTTGGCTATTCGAAACGTGGGCAAAATCAGAAAAGTCTATTAATTGGACAACTTATATAAGTTTTTCTATTTTTATAACTAATAGGATATTCTGTGAATGCACCGAGCAAAACGTTCACCACCTTTCATACATTTACTACCTGTAACTCGATCAAGACATCTAGCCAATATTATCGCCGTTGATTTTTCTTTAGAATCATCATCTAGACGACCAAGTACTCCAACTCAAATTTCCGATAATCCAATTTTTAAACCCTAAATATAAAGGCTCTCACAACCAAGAACCCGGAGGATATTCAAGGACAATTCCAAGATCCTGAACCACTAATCATTCCTCCTGAACCACAAACCGTTAAATCAGAATCTTCTAGTGATTCGTATTCAACAAATTCAATTATGGAAGTAACGGAACCTCTAAGTATGGAAGATAGAGAGCCACAAGCACGGGCCAAGGTCACGCCATTATTCAGCCAGATGTTAGAGCATCAGATTTTGAAATCAAAGGACAAATCCTACACATGATCACCAATCAGTGCCAATTTAGAGGTACAATAAAAGAAGATCCAAACGAACATCTTCGAACTTTTAATCGGATTTGTAATCTCTTTAAAATCCGAGAAGTTGAGGATGAAACTATTTATCTTATGTTGTTCCCATGGACTTTAAAGGGAGAAGCCAAAGATTGGTTAGAATCGTTACCTGAAGGGGCGATTGACACATGGGATGTTTTAGTTGAGAAATTTCTTAAAAGATTCTTTCCGGCATCTAAAGCCGTGAGACTTCAAGGAGAAATTGTTACGTTCACACAAAAGTCAAATGAAACTCTATATGAGGCGTGGACAAGATTTGGAAAGTTGTTGAGAGGATGTCCTCAACACGGTTTAGACACTTATCAAATAGTACAAATATTCTACCAAGGTGTCAACGTTGCTACACGAAAAGACATCGACATAACAGCTGGTGGTTCTATTATGAAGAAAACCGAAACTGATGCTTACAAAATTATTGATAACACTGCTTCCCACTCACATGAGTGGCACCAAGAAAAAGATATCGTTAGATCATCTAAAGCAGCTAGAGCCGATTCTAGCCATAACTTTGATTCAGTTTCTGCAAAAATAGATGCTTTTGAGAGACGAATGGAAAAGATGACTAAAGACATTCACGCAATACGAATCAGTTGTGAGCAATGTGGTGGACCACACTTAACGAAAGATTGTAATGTTGAACAAACGATGGAACAACGTGAGAATGTTGTCTACATGAACCAAAGGCTGGAAAATAGTTATCAGAATAATTATCAACCGCCAAGGCTAAACTTCAATCGAAATCAAAACATTCTTTACAATCCAAATGGAACCAACAATAACTCGTACAACCAACAAGGTACGAATAACCAACCAACTCAAAACAATACTTTCAATCAACAAAGACCTGGCTTATATAAACCACCACAACAAACCGACGAGAAGAAGTCAAATCTGGAAGAAGTGGTATTTAAGCTAGTTGAATCTCAAACACAATTTATTGAAACTCAAACCCAACGAATGAGAGGTTTGATCAGTCATTTAGAACTCAACAAGCTTCTATTTTGAATCTAGAAAAACAATTAGGTACTCTTGTTAGATTGATGAGTGAAAGGAAATAAGAAAAGCTACCGAGTAATACTGAAGTAAATCCTCGGAATGAAAATGTTAATATGGTTTCAAAAAATTCTGAAAAACCAATACCAGAAGATGGGAAAGTTTTAGATGTAAGTAACAATGAAGAAGTTACAACACCACCACCACCCGAGTATGTAAAGCCAGTGGTGGCACCATACAAAACACCCATCCTGTTTTCAAGAAAAGGAGTTGAGTATGAGCAAGTGATAGGTAATAAAGTTTGTGATACCTCTGGAAAGAAGAAGAAGAAGAAGAATAAGAAAGTGCAAGAAATAAAAACCGTAGAAGTAAACCCGGTGAAGACAGTTCCACCAAAACCTGTACCTAGGATAGGTGATCCAGGTGAATTTATTGTTCCTTGTCTACTTAGTGATTATGTCATGTATGATGTACTAGCAGATTTAGGTGCGAGTGTAAGTATTATGCCTCTTTCATTATATAGAAGATTAGGTGTAGGTGAGTTAAGTCCAACGGATATGAGTGTTCGACTCCTTGATCAAACCATTAAGCACCCAGTTGGAATTGCTGACAACCTACCCGTTCAAGTAGGTAATTTAACCTTTCTAGTCGAATTCATTGTCATTGACATAGAAGAGGACTCAAACGTTCCTCTAATTTTAGGTCGACCATTCTTAGCATCCACCGGGGCATTATTTGATGTAAGAAAGGGTAGAATGACACTTAGTAATGGTGAGAAATCGATCACCTTTATGATTCGAAAGTCTAAATATCCACAAACCAAAACCGTTGAACCGACAAAAACGATTGGTAAGAACCATGTTGTTTTACCAACTCCAACGGTAATGCTTAACAATAATAGAACGCCTAAGTGTGGGGAAAATGAAGTAACACCTAATGATGACTTGATAATAAAGAACCCCATAGTTGTTACGAAATTAAATGAACCCGTTATTAACAGTTCAATGAAGAAACTTTTTAAACGGGTTACTGATGCTAAAAGTAAGGGGAACTTTAAGTTATATAACCGGTTAGTATCCAATCTGTCGCCTAAAGAAAAGGCGAAGCTAGTTGAATTTGTGGATATTACGGAAAAAGCTGGTCACTGGCTTAAAGCAAAAGTCACAGATATGCAAGTTGATTATGGTCCAAGAGAAATTGACGATGAAGTTAATCACAATTTCGACACCACATCTACCTAAGTGTGAGGAGATTCAAATATTCTAAAAAGATAATGCTGTTTGAAGTTAGTTGTTCTGTTCTCGTGTAGTTCCGAGAATGGAATCCGATTGGTCTTTTCCACTAGCAGACACTAAAGAACTAGTTTTCTCCCCCCATTCTGAATTTTTTTTTGTTTTTTAGATTTTATATGAAATTAATATGTTTTCTTTTTAAGTTTTGTGTGAATTTAAAAACAAAAATTTACTTTATTTCATTAAGTTGAAAAAAAATGATTTCTAAAATTCGTCGTGAGTTGAAGACTAGGTCGTTGAGCCGAAATTACTTTACCCGAGGGCGGGGCGAAAAATTTTGTCATCATTATTTTTAATTTTATTGATTTAAAGTATGCAAAAAAAAAATATATATATATTTGATTTTATAAATTTTTGAACGTGGGGTAATATACCCAACTTTAAAAATATATATATATGTTTGTATTTTATCATGTAAACAACAGGGTAAAACAACGCACTTTCAAAGACTAACATTAAGTTCAGCAAAAGCTACTGATTTTGACGACAAGATGTAAAACAACAAATGTGATATAATAAATGAAGGAATGAACGATGAGGCGTGCCATCTATCATTCGACGAGCTTTGTAATTACAAACTGGGTATTTTTAATCACTTTCCTACACTAATCACCCTCATGAATTTATAATTATAGTCTGATTTCATGCAAATGAGGGCATTGCATGATCTCAAGTGTGGGGAAGGGTTTTAAATTCTCTCGGGTTTATACTTGGCTTATTTTCTAAATATTATGAAAATTTTAAAATTTTTTAACTAAATGAATTCAAAATCATGTTTATACATATTTATGAACGATAAAACTAGGTGTTAATGCCGAAATTATTGTTACCTCGGAAAGGACATAAATTGAGAAACAACTAAAACGCTTGAATTTATTTATTAAGATATAAAAAGACGCATGAAAAAAGCCAAGTGTGGGGAGAATGTACCAAGTTATTCAATTAAAAACTATCTATCACATGTTTTTGTAAAGTTATTGCAGGTGCTTTTACTTTGGACTAAATTAACTGGTTTACCCGATTTACTGTAAGAAAGATGGATCTACACAATCAATCAATTCCATCATTAAAAGGAAGTAAAGTCTTCCGAAAAAGAAACGCGCTTCTTGATTTAGGTCATGAAGTTGTCGTCCAGACCAGCTGTAGGTTGACGAAAAATCTAGAAAAGTCATCTCTAAAATCAGCAGGAAATCCACGGACCTCAGCATCAAACAGGGTCGCCATGTGGTCAGATTTATCCTAACCATGAGAAGGATTTATCTCGCACAATGGGGGGGCACCGTGCAAATTAGCTTGATAAGACTAACGAATCAAATCCCCAGAAAGGATAATCTCCTTAAAGATCAAAAATCAGCTTTTAAGACTGATATTACTCAATCCTAGAGATTGACCTTAAAGATTGAGAATTACAAACTCATGGAATTCAATGATATCTAAACTCGAGCTTGAATGAGAAAATATTTTGATCAAAAATAAAACCGATTTGTTTTCTGAAAACCTATTTTCAATGCGTTCATTACCATTGAACGTAAAATCCTGAGAATTCATCAGAATTCATTAGGTCACCTAAACCAAATCGGGTGTCAGCCATAAGAAACGGTGGTTACATATCATGGTCGGAGACAGGACCTTGTGCCAGACCGAAAAATCATAGGATGATCTTTACTATTGCTCCTACAAAGGATAGTACTAGCATCCGACACGTTTTAAGACCATAATCATATGCATGTCATTAGACATTACCTTAACAGTTTCTTGTTCATCGCTTTCCTTTACAACCGGACGGTAGTTTATCGAAAGGTAATATACGGAACAAGTAAACTGGACGTGTTGCTTTCCCAATACAAGGTTAGCAAGTGGGTAACACAAAACCACAAGTGTTGAGCTAAAATTTTCAAATCTGAAACCCACACAACCCACAAAAATATTTTGCAAACACCGGTGAAGGGTTATTCCGGAAAACTTATCTAGGGTAAAAGCTAGATTAAATTTTCAAAAAGATCAAATGTTTTCATAAAGATCCAATTTCCTTAAGGATCTACATTTTCATAGTCATGTGGGACTGTAAACCACCTTTCAAATGTGCACTTTGCTTTGGAAACCGAAAGTAAATCGGCTATTTGATTGCAAGTGTCGTTGACCTAAACCCGAGGCAACTGTGGATGACACACCCACCTTTAACCATGGTTCTATCGTTACTATCATTGTTTATACCACCATATCAAAATCACTAATGTACAAAGTGTGATGAATAAAAAAGTGATTCATGTATGTTTTTATTTCAAGTTTTGTGTTGCTTGAGGACAAGCAACGCTCAAGTGTGGGGATATTTGATAAGGCTAAAAAGGAACATATATTTCATAGCAATATCCCTTCTAAATAATAGGTTTTCATATGTAATTGTATTATATTTTCATTGTAATTGTTTAAATAAATAAGTGCGAAGACAAAAGGCGAAAACGAAGATTTGAAGACACAAACGTCCAAAAAGCTCAAATGTACAAGATACAATTCAAAAGGTTCAATTTATTGATGAGAAACGTCTAAAAATGACAAGAGTACAAGTTACAAAACGCAAAGTACAAGATATTAAATTATACGAAAGGACGTTCGAAAATCCGGAACCGGTACCCGAGCCAACTATCAACGCTCGACGCAACGGAGCTGAAAGTACAAGTCAACTATGCACAAGAATATAATATAATATTTAAATAATTCATAATAAGAATAATAATAAATAATAAAAAGTTGTTAATTAAGCATAGTTAAGGGGTCATAAGTAAAAATTTCAATTCAATATTTGCCTACAAAAGGCAATTCATTTGATCGATTTATGTACACCTTTCTTCATATTTCTTTCTCTCTTCTGTAATATGTAATATATATTTATATTATAATTTTAATATAAGTTAATTTTAATAATAAAGTTATGGTTTAGTTGGGTTATTGTAAGAAATGTTTTACGGGTTTTAAGTCGAAATTCTGTCCGTGCAATGCTACGCGATTAATCACCACTGTAAGCTATGTTCTTCCTTTTTAATTTAATGTCTCGTAACTAAGTTATTATTATGCTTATTTGAGCCGAAGTAATCGTGATGTTGGGCTAAAATATTAAGACGGGGTTATTGAACTTTGTACCATAATTAAGGTTTGGGCAAAAGACCGACACTTGTGGAAATTGGACTATTGACTATTAATATATGGGGGGTATTGTCTAATTGAGTGACAACTCATTGGAGTCTGTCGAACCTATCTTCAAATTAATTAACCTAATAATTAATAATGATTATGGTTGTCCTATTTAGTGACGTTCATATGGAATCTATTATAATCATTTAATTAATTATTCGGGTTGGGTAATTGATTATTCAAACTGATCAAGTGGGTAAATTAATATTCATATCTAATCAAAACAGGGGTGGATTACATACAGTGATAACTGGTGTAATTGTTGACAGAAGTGATAACTGCGTCACAGTTTAAATCCTTAATTAGTGGGAATATTTGACTTCGGGTATAAGGGTAATTTGACGAGGACACTCGCACTTTATATTTATGACCGATGGACTATTATGGACAAAAACCAGATAGGTATCAAATAAACCAGGACAAAGGACAATTAACCCGGGTAACAATTAATTAAACCAAAACGTCAAACATCATGATTACGGAAGTTTAAATAAGCATAATTATTTTATTGTATTTCTCATCGTATCTTTATTTACTGTCATTTTATCACTCGCAATTTTATTTACTGTCATTTTATTTATTGTCATTATTTTACGCACTTTAATTATCGTCATTTATCTTTGCGCTTAAAATATAGAATCGACATACCGGTCATTAAACGGTAAAACCCCCCTTTTATAATAATATTACTACTTATATAATTATATATATTTTGTATAAATATAGTTGTTAAAAATATAGTAAGTATCACCAGCTCCCTGTGGAACGAATCGGACTTACTAAAAACTACACTACTCTACGATTAGGTACACTGCCTATAGTGTTGTAGCAAGGTTTAGGTATATCCCACTCTATAAATAAATAAATAACTTGTTGGGTTAAAAATATTTCATAGCGTGGGGTACGAAATAGTGTATATTTTTCTACAAAATACGTTACAAATTACACAAGTTTTAATTATTTATTTACAGATGAGATATACCTAAACCTTGCTACAACACTATAGGTAGTGTACCTAATCGTAGAGTAGTATAGTTTTTAGTAAGTCCGGTTCGTTCCACAGGGAGCGGGCTTATTGCACACTATATTTTTAAACAACTATATTTGTACAAAATATATATAATTATATATAATAATATATAAAAGGGGGTTTACCGTTTAATGATCGGTTTGTCGATTTTATATTTTAAGCGAAGCGTAAAGTAAATGACGATATTTAACCAATATAAAATAAATAACAATAATTAAAATGACAATAAATAAAAGTACGAGGAAATATGAAATAAAATATATCATGCTTATTTAGACTTCCGTAACCATGATGTTTGACGTTTTGATTTTAATCTATTGTCCTGGGTTAATTGTCCTTTGTCCTGGATGTATTTGAAACCTATCTGGTTTTTGTCCATAATAGTTCATCGGTCATAATTATAAACTGCTCGGAAAATTTAACCTTATACCCGAAGTCAAATATTCCAACTAACTGGGGATTCGAACTGTAACAAGGTCTTAATACTTTGCTTAATGAATACACCAGGTTATCGACTGTGTGTAAACCAAGGTTTTAATACTTTGTTAACAATTACACCAATTACCCTTGAATGTAATCCACCCCTGTTTTAATGAGTCCATTGACTATTAATCCATCCCCGTGTTCGGTCAAATGAACAATAATTCGTACTTATAAATATCCCGCCCATCGTGTCCGATTAAGCGTATGTGGTTATATATAGATACGTCAAATCATAACATTTATATTAAATTAACGAGGTATCGTTAATTTAATATAAATCCCATTAATAGCCCATAGTCTAATTTCCACAAGTGTCGTTCTTTTGTCCAAACCCCAATTATGGTACAAAACCCAATTACCCAGTCTTTAATATTTAGCTCAACATCATGATTACTTCGGTTCAAATAAGCATAATAATAACTTAAGTACGAGACATTAATTTAAAAAGGAGAACATAGCTTACATTGATTATTTATCGCGTAGTGGTACACGAACAGAGCTCCGACTTTAAAACCCGTAAAATAACCTTTACATAACCCGAACTAATCTAATATAACATTAATCTATATTATATATATATATATATATATATATATATATATATATATATATATATATATATATATATATATATATATATATATATATTATATTTATTTATTTATTATCTTACGGAGTATTATTATTATTATGTTATTTTTACTCGCAGAATTCGTGAGATTTTATAGGCATTCTGAAATTTCTGTGCTCCGCGAGTCGCGGCACTTTGTGCCTGAGAACTCCGCGAGTCGCGGGGAAATGGGATACAGCTCACACCCTTTTGGATCTTCTTTGCCGACGTTTTATATATATAAATATAAAATATAAATAATTAATATAATTATTTATATATTATATTATATTCTTGTGCATAGTAGACTTGTAATTTTTGGTCCGTTGCGTCGAGCGTTGAGAGTTGACTCATGTCCTGGTTCCGGATTTTCGAACGTCCTTGCGTACAATTTTATATCTTGTACTTTGCGTTTTGTAACTTGTACTCTTGTCATTTTTAGACGTTTTTCATCAATAAATTGAACCTTTTGAATTGTATCTTGTACATTTGAGTTTTTTGGACGTTTGTGTCTTCAAATCTTCGTTCTCGCCTTTTGTCTTCGCACTTATTTATTTAAACAATTACAATGAAAATATAATACAATTACATATGAAAACCTATTATTTAGGAGGGATATTGCTATGAAATATATGTTACTTTTTAGCCTTATCAAATATCCCCACACTTGAGTGTTGCTTGTCCTCAAGCAATACATAACTTGAAATAATATAATACATCACACGAATCACTTCTTTATTCTTCACACTTTGTACATCAGTGATTTTGAGATGGCGGTATAAACAATGATAGTAACAATGTGGTTTACAGTCCCACATGACTATAAAAATTTAGATCCTTTAAGGAAATTGGATCTTTATGAAAACATTTGATCTTTTGAAAATTCAATCTAGCTTTTACCCTAGACAAGTTTTCTGGAATAACCCTTCACCGGTGTTTGCAAAATATTTTTGTGGGTTGTGTGGGTTTCAGATTTGAAAATTTTAGCTCAACACTTGTGGTTTTGTGTTACCCACTTGCTAACCTTGTATTAGGAAAGCAACACGTCCAGTTCACTTGTTCCGTATATTACCTTTCGATAAACTACCGTCCGGTTGTAAAGGAAAGCGATGAACAAGAAACTGTTAAGGCAATGTCTAATGACATGCATTTGATTATGGTCCAAAAACGTGTCAGATGCTATTACTATCCTTGGTAGGAGCAATAGTAAAGATCATCCTAAAATTTTTCCGGTCTGGCACAAGGTCCTGTCTTCGACCATGCTATGCAACCACCGTTCTTACGGTGGACACCCGATTTGGTTCAGGTGACCTATTGAATTCCAGGTGAATTCCTAGGATTTTACGTTCAATGGTAATGAACGCATTGAAAATAGGTTTTCAGAAAACAAATCGGTTTGTAACTTTTGATCAAAATATTTTCTCGTTCAAGCTCGAGTTTAGATATCATTGAATTCCATGAGTTTGAATTCTCAATCTTTAAGGTCAATCTCAAGGATTGAATAATATCAGTCTTAAAAGCTGATTTTTAATCTTTTAAGGAGATTATCCTTTCTGGGGATCTGATTCATTAGTCTTATCAAGCTAATTTGCACGGTGCCCTCCCCATTTTACGAGACAGATCCTCTCATAGTTAGGATAAGTCTGACCACATGGCGACCCTGTTTTATGCTGAGGTCCGTGGATTTCCTGCTGATTTTAGTGATGACTCTTCTAGATTTTTCGTCAACCTACAGCTGGTCTGGACGACAACTTCTTGACCTAAATCAAGAAGCGCGTGACTTTTTCGGAAGACTTTACTTCCTTTTAATGATGGAATTGATTCATCGTGTAGATCCATCTTTTCTTTCAAATATATTACAGTAAATCGGGTAAAACAGTTAATTTAGTCCAAAACAAAAGCACCTGCAATAACTTTACAGAAACATGTGATATATAGTTTTTAATTGAATAACTTGGTACATTCTCCCCACACTTAGTTTCTTTCTTTGCCTTTTTATTCTCCTTTATTCCATTTTAAATGAATTCAATCGTTTTAAGGTGTTTCTCAATTTATGTCCTTTCCGAGGTAATGATAATTTCGGTATTAACACCTAGTTTTCACCGTTCATAAATATATATAAACATGATTTTGAATTCATTTAGTTGAATTTTTTTTTTTAAAATTTTCATAAAATTTAGAAAATAAACCAAGTATAAACCCGAGAGAATTTATAACCCTTCCCCACACTTGAGATCATGCAATGCCCTCATTTGCATGAAATCAGACTATATTTATAAATTCATGAGGGTGATAAGTGTAGAAAAGTGATTAAAAATACCCAGTTTGTAATTACAAAGCTCATCGAATGATAGATGGCGCGCCTCATCGTTCATTCCTTCTTGTTTTATCATACATGTTTTTCTTCAAAAACGGTTGCTTTTCTGAACTGTTTGTTAATATTTGAAAATGCGTCTTTTACCCTAACTTATCATGCATTTTTATTAACGAGTTATGCACTAACCTGAACCCCTAATTTAACGTTAAGTGGGGTTAGACTTCCCCACACTTAGCTGACGACATGTGAAGTCGGTAGAATAAGTTCCACGAATTAAAATTGTGAGCCAGTTATTTACATCTCGGGTGGTATATATTATATCAATGGATTTAAAGTTTAGACCCACCCGATCGTCACTACCTAATTCTTTTTTAAGTGTAGCTTTTAGTAAATGGATATGTCTCTTTTCTGGTTCTTGGTCAAATGGATCGATATACACCGACATACTTATTTCTATAGGGTGGACAATTCCTAATATTTCCTTCCTTTTATTCTTAGGATCAAAGTTTTCACCTCTATTACCCAATTGGGTGAAATCTGAGGTGTCATTATCTATTACAGCTCGTAGTTCATCTTCGATAGATGACTCGTCTATTGAGAATATTGGGTTGGAAGGTTGTGTAATGGTGAATTTCGGGATTGGAGTAGATTCTTCTTCATTAACGGTACTTATCGGTCCCACCACTTTGGTCTCGAGGGTAAAGTTTTTAACGTTATCGTTTTCCCAAGAGTACCAATTTGTCACCCTTACTTTTTCTTCATTCATTGATTGATCGATGATTTCGTCGGTAGAGGCTAATGTGTCGATATGTTGTGAAATTGGTAAAGCTGAATAAAAAGTATCATCGGGATAGTTGGTGATTTCGGAGCTCTCGAATTCATCAAAATTCGATGATATGATATTTTCTTGCACAATACTCCTCAGATCAACAGGTGTGTAGTCTGATAGAGTTTCAGCTTGCCGGTTTACAAACTCTCTCATTTGTTCATTTTGAGCATTGAGTTCTTCGAGTTTGATTTTCATATTGTCTAATAAATTTTCAGATACGTAATTTTCCTCGTCTACTGGTTGTTGAGTTTGGATATATTCTTGGGAATAATCCCAATTTGAATTGTATTCTTCATAATCATTCCATTCAGGTTCCGTGGGTGCGTAATTTTCCATAGGAACGTAATAATAACATTCCCATGTTGAGTGATAATCTCCACAGATTTCACAACCAGTTATTGTTTCGTCATTCGTGATCCAAGATTGACCGAACGAATTGTCATCAACACCCGTTTGAGAGTATTGATTTAATTGATTTTGGATATCAAAAAGAGTTTCCATAGCATTGTTTTCAAAATTTTCCATTTTATTGCGATGGCCAAATTTTAGCTACAATGTGGTGCATTTACTAATTATCCTATTAGTTATAAAAATAGAAAAACTTATATAAGTTGTCCAATTAATAGACTTTTCTGCTTTTGCCCACGTTTCGAATAGCCAAAAGATGCAGCAGGGAGCCAGAACCCTTTAAATCGGAAGCTCACAACTCAGCCACTAACAAATCCAACTATTACTACGAAGCAGAAAATTGTCAACGTCCATTAATTTAACCACTTAAATAATTTTTCTTTCCGTTTGAGATATTAGATAAGAAATAGAGAAAATTTCTAAGTCCTAAAAACTAAAGCGTCGAGAAATAAGAAAGAAAAAGAGTGCGTCGAAAAATATAAAAAAATAAAAGTGTCGAAAAATAATAGGCGTCGAAAAATAAAAATAAGAAAGTAGCGCTTCGAAACTTAAAAAGGAATTAAAAACTAAGAATTAAAAGTTGCGTCTAAAAATATTAAAGCTTAAAAGAAAAACTATATCCCAAATGGTAATAACTTAAAAAGGTACAAAAATATAAAAACGGCGTCGCAAAATTCTAAAGCACCTAAATCTTAGTCTAAAGAAAAAGCTCTTAAGGGATTTTATGACAAAGCCTAAAAATCTAGAAATAAAAATAACTACGGCAAAAACTATGACTTAAAACTAAGTACGAGCGATAAAATACAAATATTACGATAAAACAAATAAAAAGATACAAAATATAAAAATAATCTTAAAGTTGTAAAAAGTACAATTTTTATAAAAATATTATTTTTATATTTTTATTTTAATAAAGTATTAATTTATATATAAATAAAACTAATTAAAATTTAAAATACAATTTAATTAAAAATTAAAACTAATTATATTAAATTAATAAAGTAATTAGGGTTTAAAAATAATAATAAATAATATTACTCCGTACTTAAAGCGAAAATAGGGTTTCTGTCAGCGCGTCAGAGCAGCTCCCGGACAAGATAAAAAGGAACATATATTTCATAGCAATATCCCTCCTAAATAATAGGTTTTCATATGTAATTGTATTATATTTTCATTGTAATTGTTTAAATAAATAAGTGCGAAGACAAAAGGCGAAAACGAAGATTTGAAGACGCAAACGTCCAAAAAGCTCAAATATACAAGATACTAAATTGTACGCAAGGACGTTCGAAAATTCGGAACCGAGACATGAACCAACTTTCAACGCTCGACGCAACGGAGCTAAAATTACAAGTTAACTATGCTCAAGAATATAATATAATATTTAAATAATTCATAATAAGAATAATAATAAATAATAAAAAGTTGTTAATTGAGCATAGTTAAGGGGTCATAAGTGAAAATTTCAAATCACCAATTGTCTATAAAATGAAATTCACGGTGTAATGAAAAGAACACCTTTCTTCATATTTCTTTCTCTCTTCTGTAATATGTAATATATATTTATATTATAATTTTAATATAAGTTAATTTTAATAATAAAGTTATGGTTTAGTTGGGTTATTGTAAGAAATGTTTTACGAGTTTTAAGTCGAAATTCTGTCCGTGCAACGCTACGCGATTAATCATCACTGTAAGCTATGTTCTTCCTTTTTAATTTAATGTCTCGTAACTAAGTTATTATTATGCTTATTTGAGCCGAAGTAATCGTGATGTTAGGCTAAAATATTAAGATGGGGTTATTGAACTTTGGACCATAATTAAGGTTTGGGCAAAAGACCGACACTTGTGGAAATTGGACTATTGACTATTAATAGATGGGGGGTATTGTCTAATTGAGTGACAACTCAATGGAGTCTGTCGAACCTATCTTCAAATTAATTAACCTAATAATTAATGATGATTATGGTTGTCCTATTTAGTGACGTTCATATGGAATCTGTTATAATCATTTAATTAATCAATTGGGTTGGGTAATTGATTATTCATTTTGATCAAGTGGATGAATTAATATTCATAAACTAATTAAAATAGGGGTGGATTACATACAGTGATAACTGGTGTAATTGTTGACAGAAGTGATAACAGCGTCACAGTTTAAATTCTTAATCAGTTGGAATATGTGACTTCGGGTATAAGGGTAATTTGACGAGGATACTCGCACTTTATATTTATGACCGATGGACTATTATGGACAAAAACCAGATAGACGTATCAAATAAACCAGGACAAAGGACAATTAACCCGGGTAACAATTAATTAAACCAAAACGTCAAACATCATGATTACAGAAGTTTAAATAAGCATAATTCTTTTATTGTATTTCTCATCGTATCTTTATTTACTGTCATTTTATTACTCGCAATTTTATTTACTGTCATTTTATTTATTGTCATTATTTTACGCACTTTAATTATCGTCATTTATCTTTGCGCTTAAAATATAGAATCAACAAACCGGTCATTAAACGGTAAAACCCCCCTTTTATAATAATATTACTACTTATATAATTATATATATTTTGTATAAATATAGCTGTTAAAAATATAGTAAGTATCACCAGCTCCCTGTGGAACGAATCGGACTTACTAAAAACTACACTACTCTACGATTAGGTACACTGCCTATAGTGTTGTAGCAAGGTTTAGGTATATCCCACTCTATAAATAAATAAATAACTTGTGTAATTTGTAACGTATTTTGTATTAAAAATAATAGTATATTTCGTACCCTCACGCTACATCATCAAGTTTTTGGCGCCGCTGCCGGGGAGCGCTAAAACGCTATATTTTTAATTTATATCTGTAAAAATATAGTTATAAAAAAAGTAATTTCGGAGACACTTTTTGTGTTTTTACGGGGTATTTAAGTTTTTTTTTTTGTTTTTGATTGATTAAAGATATATTAATTTAAATATAATAATTTAATAAATATAATAATATTGAAATAAAATATAATAATATAATAATATTTTAGAATCAAATTTGATACGTAAAAGTTTTAAAAGTTTTAAAAAGTCGTATTTATTAAATATTTCAGGGATATATTATGTAACTTATAATTAATAATTTCTATAATGTCGCTTTCATGTGAATAGTAAATTAATTAATTTCTTTTCTTTACTATTTTGAATCGTAAAAGTTTTAAAAGTTTTAAAAAGTCGTATTTATTAAATATTTCAGGGGTATATTATGTAACTTGCAATTAATAATTTCTATCATGTCGCTTTCATGTGAATAGTAAATTAATTAATTTCTTTTCATTTACTATTCATGAATAGTAAATGAGTTAAAAAAAAAGTTTTGAAAAAAAAATAATAATAATAAAAAAATTATTAATTCCTTTTATAAAAAAAAACATTGTGTAAAAAAAATCATTTTTTTAAAGAAAAAAAATTCGTTTTAAAAAAAAAATTTATAAAAAAAATCGTTTTTTGTTGAAAAATTTTTTTTTTTTAAAAAAAAGTTTAAAAAAAATATATATAAAAAAACATTTTAAAAAAAAAATTTAAAATCCTTAAAAAACGAAATATAAAAAAAATTTAAAAATAAAAGTTTTTTTTTTATTACCTTTAGATTTTTAGACTCTAGTTACAATTTTTAGTATTAAGTTTAGTTTTGCTATAGTTATTTTTATTTCTAGAATTTTTAGGTTTGCCGTAAAATCCCTTAAGTGCTTATTCCTTAGACTAAGATTTATGTGCTTTAGAATTTTGCGACGCCGTTTTTCGCGCTACTTTCTTATTTTTATTTTTCGACGCCTATTTTTCGACCTTTTATTTTTCGACCTTTTTCGACGCGTTTTTTTTTTCTTTCTTATTTCTCGCTATTCTAGTTTTAGGATAAGATTTTTATTCTACTTCTTATCTAAATTTCTTAAAATTACGAAAATTTATTTTAAGTGGTTAAATTGATAGACATCAAAATTTTCTGGTTCGTAGTAATAGTTGGATTTGTACGTGGACCGGGTTATTGGAGCCAAACAGTACTCAATTATATTGAGACCAAACGAATCCTGCCCCTCTGTTGCATCTTTTGGCTATTCGAAACGTGGGCAAAATCAGAAAAGTCTAATAATTGGATAACTTATATAATTTTTCTTTCCTTTTAAAAACTAATAGGATATTCAGTGAATGCACCGAGTAAAACGTTCACCACCTTTCATACGTTCACCACCTATAACTCGATCAAGACATCTAGCCAATATTGTCGCCATTGATTTTTCTTTAGAATCATCATCTAGTCGACCAAGAACTCCAACTCAAATTTCCGATAATCCATCTTTTGAACCCGACCTCACAATTGAGAATCCGGAGAATATTCAGGGACAATTCCAAGATCCAGAACCACTAATCATTCCTCCTGAACCACAAACCATTAAATCAGAATCTTCTAGTGATTCGTATTCAACAAATTCAATTATGGAAAATCTAGAACCTCTAAGTATGGAAGACCGAATGAGAGCCACACGCACGGGCCAAGGTCACGCCATTATTAAGCCAGACATTAATGCGCCAGATTATGAAATCAAAGGACAAATCCTACACATGGTAACTAATCAGTGCCAATATAGTGGTGCGCCGAAGGAAGATCCAAACGAACATCTTCGTACGTTTAATAGGATCTGTACACTATTCAAAATCCGAGAAGTTGAGGATGAACAGATCTATCTCATGTTGTTTCCCTGGACTTTAAAGGGAGAAGCCAAAGATTGGTTAGAATCGTTACCTGAAGGGCGATTGACACATGGGATGTTTTAGTTGAGAAATTTCTTAAAAGATTCTTTCCGGCATCTAAAGCCGTGAGACTTCAAGGAGAAATTGTTACGTTCACACAAAAGTCAAATGAAACTCTATATGAGGCATGGACAAGATTTGGAAAGTTGTTGAGAGGATGTCCTCAACACCGTTTAGACACTTATCAAATAGTACAAATATTCTACCAAGGTGTCAACGTTGCTACACGAAAAGACATCGACATAACAGCTGGTGGTTCCATTATGAAGAAAACCGCAACTGAAGCTTACAAAATTATTGATAACACAGCCTCCCACTCTCATGAGTGGCACCAAGAGAAAGATATATATCGTTCATCTAAAGCGGCTAGAGCCGATCTAGCCATAACTTTGATTCCGTTTCCGCAAAAATAGATGCTTTCAAGAGACGAATGGAAAAGATGAATAAAGATATTCACGCAATACGAATCAGTTGTGAGCAATGCGGTGGACCACACTTAATGAAAGAATGTCACATTGAACAAACGATGAAACAACGTGAGAATGTTGTCTACATGAACCAAAGGCTGGAAAATAGTTATCAGAATAATTATCAACCGCCAAAGCCAAACTTCAATCGAAATCAAAACATTCTTTACAATCCAAAAGGACCCGACAATAACTCGTATAATCAACAAGGTCCGAATAACCAACCAACTCAAAACAACACTTTCAATCAACAAAGACCTGGCTTGTATAAACCACCACAACAAACCGAAGAGAAAAAGTCAAATCTGGAAGAAGTGGTATTTAAGCTAGTTGAATCTCAAACACAATTTATTGAAACTCAAACTCAAACGAATGAGAGGTTTGATCAGTCATTTAGAACTCAACAAGCTTCTATTTTGAATCTAGAAAAACAAGTAGGTACTCTTGTTAGATTGATGAGTGAAAGGAAACAAGGAAAGCTACCGAGTAATACTGAAGTAAATCCTCGAAATGAAAATGTTAATATGGTTTCAACAAATTCTGAAAAACCAGCATCAGAAGATGGGGAGGTTTTAGATGTAAGTAACAATGAAGAAGTTACACCAACACCTCCACCCGAGTATGTAAAGCCAGTGGTGGCACCATACAGACCACCCATCCCGTTTCCAAGAAAAGGAGTTGAGTATGAGCAAGTAATAGGTAATAAAGTTTGTGATACCTCTGGAAAGAAGAAGAAGAAGAATAAAAAAGTGCAAGAAACAAAAACAGTAGAAGTAAACCCGGTGAAGACAGTTCTACCAAATCCTCCACCTAGGGTAGGTGATCCGGGTGAATTTATTGTTCCTTGTCTACTTAGTGACTGTGTCATGTATGATGCACTAGCAGATTTAGGTTCAAGTGTGAGTGTTATGCCTCTTTCATTATATAAGAGATTAGGTGTAGGTGAGTTAACTCCAACGGATATGAGTGTTCGACTCCTTGATCAAACCATTAAGCACCCAGTTGGAATTGCTGACAACCTACCCATTCAAGTAGGTAATTTAACCTTTCTAGTCGAATTCATTGTCATTGACATAGAAGAGGACTCAAACGTTCCTCTAATTTTAGGTCGACCATTCTTAGCGTCCACCGGGGCGTTATTTGATGTAAGAAAGGGTAGAATGACACTTAGTAATGATGAGAAATCGATCACCTTTATGATTCGAAAGTCTAAATATCTACAAACCAAAACCGTTGAACCGACAAAAACGATTGGTAAGAACCATGTTGTTTTACCAACTCCAACGGTAATGCTTAACAATAATAGAACGCCTAAGTGTGGGGAAAATGAAGTAACACCTAATGATGACTTGATAATAAAGAACCCCATAGTTGATACGAAATTAAATGACCCCGTTATTAACAGTTCAATGAAGAAACTTTTTAAACGGGTTATTGATGCTAAAAGTAAGGGGAACTTTAAGTTATATAACCGGCTAGTATCCAATCTGTCGCCTAAAGAAAAGGCGAAGCTAGTTGAATTTGTGGATATTACGGAAAAAGCTGGTCACTGGCTTAAAGCAAAAGTCACAGATATGCAAGTTGATTATGGTCCAAGAGAAATTGACGATGAAGTTAATCACAATTTCGACACCACATCTACCTAAGTGTGAGGAGATTCAAATATTCTAAAAATAAAATGCTGTTTGGAGTTAGTTGTTCTGTTCTCGTGTAGTTCCGAGAATGGAATCCGATTGGTCTTTTCCACTAGCAGACACTAAAGAACTAGTTTTCTCCCCCCATTCTGAATTTTTTTTGTTTTTTAGGTTTTATATGAAATTAATATGTTTTCTTTTTAAGTATTGTGTGAATTTAAAAACAAAAATTTACTTTATTTCATTAAGTTGAAAAAAATGATTTCTAAAATTCGTCGTGAGTTGAAGACTAGGACGTTGAGCCGAAATTACTTTACCCGAGGGCGGGGCGAAAAATTTTGTCATCATTATTTTTAATTTTATTGATTTAAAGTATGCAAAAAAAAAAAATTATTTGATTTTATAAATTTTTGAACGTGGGGTAATATACCCAACTTTAAAAATATGTATATATGTTTGTATTTTATCTTGTAAACAACAGGGTAAAACAGCGCACTTTCAAAGACTAACATTAAGTTCAGCAAAAACTACTGATTTTGACGACAAGATGCAAAACAACAAATGTGATATAATAAATGAAGGAATGAACGATGAGGCGCGCCATCTATCATTCGACGAGCTTTGTAATTACAAACTGGGTATTTTTAATCACTTTTCTACACTAATCACCCTCATGAATTTATAATTATAGTCTGATTTCATGCAAATGAGGGCATTGCATGATCTCAAGTGTGGGGAAGGGTTATAAATTCTCTCGGGTTTATACTTGGCTTATTTTCTAAATATTATGAAAATTTTAAAATTTTATAACTAAATGAATTCAAAATCATGTTTATACATATTTATGAACGATAAAACTAGGTTTTAATGCCGAAATTATTGTTACCTCGGAAAGGACATAAATTGAGAAACAACCCAAAACGCTTGAATTCATTTAAAATGGGATAGAAGAGAATAAAAAGGCAAAGAAAAGAATAAATAAAAGCTAAGTGTGGGGAGAATGTACCAAGTTATTCAATTAAAAACTATCTATCACATTTTTGTATAAGAATTATTGCAGGTACTTTTGCTTTGGACGATACTAATCAGTTTTACCCGATTTACTGTAATATATTTTAAAGATAGATGGATCTACACGATGAATCAATTCCATCATTAAAAGGAAGTAAAGTCTTCCGAAAAAGAAACGCGCGTCTTGATTTAGGTCATGAAGTTGTCGTCCAGACCAGCTGTAGGTTGACGAAAAATCTAGAAAAGTCATCTCTAAAATCAGCAGGAAATCCACGGACCTCAGCATCAAACAGGGTCGCCAAGTGGTCAGATTTATCCTAACCATGAGAAGGATTTATCTCGCACAATGGGGGGGCACCGTGAAAATTAGCTTGATAAGACTAATGAATCAAATCCCCAGAAAGGATAATCTCCTTAAAGATTAAAAATCAGCTTTTAAGACTGATATTACTCAATCCTAGAGATTGACCTTAAAGATTGAGAATTACAAACTCATGGAATTCAATGATATCTAAACTCGAGCTTGAACGAGAAAATATTTTGATCAAAAATAAAACCGATTTGTTTTCTGAAAACCTATTTTCAATGCGTTCATTACCATTGAACGTAAAATCCTGAGAATTCATCAGAATTCATTAGGTCACCTGAACCAAATCGGGTGTCAACCGTAAGAAACGGTGGTTGCATAGCATGGTCGGAGACAGGACCTTGTGCCAGACTGAAAAATCATAGATGATCTTTACTATTGCTCCTACAAAGGATAGTACTAGCATCCGACACGTTTTAAGACCATAATCATATGCATGTCATTAGACATTGCCTTAACAGTTTCTTGTTCATCGCTTTCCTTTACAACCGGACGGTAGTTTGCCAAAAGGTAATATACGGGACAAGTAAACTGGACGTGTTGCTTTCCTAATACAAGGTTAGCAATTGGGTAACACAAAACCACAAGTGTTGAGCTAAAATTATCAAATCTGAAACCCACACAACCCACAAAAAGTATTTTGTAAACACCGGTGAAGGGTTATTCCGGAAAACTTATCTAGGGTAAAAGCTAGATTAAATTTTCAAAAAGATCAAATGTTTTCATAAAGATCCAATTTTCTTAAGGATCTACATTTTCATAGTCATGTGGGACTGTAAACCACCTTTCAAATGTGCACTTTGCTTTGGAAACCGAAAGTAAATCGGCTATTTGATTGCAAGTGTCGTTGACCTAAATCCGAGGCAACTGTGGATGACACACCCACCTTTAACCATGGTTCTATCGTTACTATCATTGTTTATACCACCATATCAAAATCACTAATGTACAAAGTGTGATGAATAAAAAAGTGATTCATGTATGTTTTTATTTCAAGTTCTGTATTGCTTGAGGACAAGCAACGCTCAAGTGTGGGCATATTTGATAAGGCTAAAAAGGAACATATATTTCATAGCAATATCCCTCCTAAATAATAGGTTTTCATATGTAATTGTATTATATTTTCATTGTAATTGTTTAAATAAATAAGTGCGAAGACAAAAGGCGAAAACGAAGATTTGAAGACGCAAACGTCCAAAAAGCTCAAATGTACAAGATACAATCCAAGTGGTTCAAATTATTGATGAGAAACGTCTAAAAATGACAAGAGTACAAGTTACAAAACGCAAAGTACAAGATATTAAATTGTACGCAAGGACGTTCGAAAATTCGGAACCGAGACATGAACCAACTTTCAACGCTCGACGCAACGGAGCTAAAATTACACGTTAACTATGCTCAAGAATATAATATAATATTTAAATAATTCATAATAAGAATAATTATAAATAATAAAAAGTTGTTAATTGAGCATAGTTAAGGGGTCATAAGTGAAAATTTCAAATCACCAATTGTCTATAAAATGAAATTCACGGTGTAATGAAAAGAACACCTTTCTTCATATTTCTTTCTCTCTTCTGTAATATGTAATATATATTTATATTATAATTTTAATATAAGTTAATTTTAATAATAAAGTTATGGTTTAGTTGGGTTATTGTAAGAAATGTTTTACGGGTTTTAAGTCGAAATTCTGTCCGTGCAACGCTACGCGATTAATCACCACTGTAAGCTATGTTCTTCCTTTTTAATTTAATGTCTCGTAACTAAGTTATTATTATGCTTATTTGAGCCGAAGTAATCGTGATGTTAGGCTAAAATATTAAGATGGGGTTATTGAACTTTGGACCATAATTAAGGTTTGGGCAAAAGACCGACACTTGTGGAAATTGGACTATTGACTATTAATAGATGGGGGGTATTGTCTAATTGAGTGACAACTCATTGGAGTCTGTCGAACCTATCTTCAAATTAATTAACCTAATAATTAATGATGATTATGGTTGTCCTATTTAGTGACGTTCATATGGAATCTGTTATAATCATTTAATTAATCAATTGGGTTGGGTAATTGATTATTCATTCTGATCAAGTGGATGAATTAATATTCATAAACTAATTAAAACAGGGGTGGATTACATACAGTGATAACTGGTGTAATTGTTGACAGAAGTGATAACAGCGTCACAGTTTAAATTCTTAATCAGTTGGAATATGTGACTTCGGGTATATGGGTAATTTGACGAGGATACTCGCACTTTATATTTATGACCGATGGACTATTATGGACAAAAACCAGATAGACGTATCAAATAAACCAGAACAAAGGACAATTAACCCATGGTAATAAATTAAAATCAACACGTCAAACATCATGATTACGTAAGTTTAAATAAGCATAATTCTTTTATTGTATTTCTCATCGTATCTTTATTTACTGTCATTTTATTACTCGCAATTTTATTTACTGTCATTTTATTTATTGTCATTATTTTACGCACTTTAATTATCGTCATTTATCTTTGCGCTTAAAATATAGAATCAACAAACCGGTCATTAAACGGTAAAACCCCCCTTTTATAATAATATTACTACTTATATAATTATATATATTTTGTATAAATATAGCTGTTAAAAATATAGTAAGTATCACCAGCTCCCTGTGGAACGAATCGGACTTACTAAAAACTACATTACTCTACGATTAGGTACACTGCCTATAGTTTTGTAGCAAGGTTTAGGTATATCCCACTCTATAAATAAATAAATAACTTGTGTAATTTGTAACGTATTTTGTATTAAAAATAATAGTATATTTCGCAATCTCCTCACAAAAACTTGATGTTGTGTCGTGAGGGTACGAAATATACTATTATTTTTAATACAAAATACGTTACAAATTACACAAGTTATTTATTTATTTATAGAGTGGGATATACCTAAACCTTGCTACAACACTATAGGCAGTGTACCTAATCGTAGAGTAGTGTAGTTTTTAGTAAGTCCGGTTCGTTCCACAGGGAGCTGGTGATACTTACTATATTTTTAACAACTATATTTATACAAAATATATATAATTATATAAGTAGTAATATTATTATAAAAGGGGGGTTTTACCGTTTAATGACCGGTTTGTCGATTCTATATTTTAAGCGCAAAGATAAATGACGATAATTAAAGTGTGTAAAATAATGACAATAAATAAAATGACAGTAAATAAAATTGCGAGTAATAAAATGACAGTAAATAAAGATACGATGAGAAATACAATAAAAGAATTATGCTTATTTAAACTTCCGTAATCATGATGTTTGACGTGTTGATTTTAATTTATTACCATGGGTTAATTGTCCTTTGTCCTGGTTTATTTGATACGTCTATCTGGTTTTTGTCCATAATAGTCCATCGGTCATAAATATAAAGTGCGAGTATCCTCGTCAAATTACCCTTATACCCGAAGTCAAATATTCCAACTGATTAAGGATTTAAACTGTGACGCAGTTATCACTTCTGTCAACAATTACACCAGTTATCACTGTATGTAATCCACCCCTGTTTTAATTAGTTTATGAATATTAATTCATCCACTTGATCAGAATGAATAATCAATTACCCAACCCAATTGATTAATTAAATGATTATAACAGATTCCATATGAACGTCACTAAATAGGACAACCATACTCATTATTAATTATTAGGTTAATTAATTTGAAGATAGGTTCGACAGACTCCAATGAGTTGTCACTCAATTAGACAATATCCCCCATCTATTAATAGTCAATAGTCCAATTTCCACAAGTGTCGGTCTTTTGCCCAAACCTTAATTATGGTCCAAAGTTCAATAACCCCATCTTAATATTTTAGCCTAACATCACGATTACTTCGGCTCAAATAAGCATAATAATAACTTAGTTACGAGACATTAAATTAAAAAGGAAGAACATAGCTTACAGTGGTGATTAATCGCGTAGCGTTGCACGGACAGAATTTCGACTTAAAACCCGTAAAACATTTCTTACAATAACCCAACTAAACCATAACTTTATTATTAAAATTAACTTATATTAAAATTATAATAAAAATATATATTACATATTACAGAAGAGAGAAAGAAATATGAAAAAAGGTGTTTAAACTCGGCCAGAATTCGTTGCATTTATAGGACATTTTTGAAATTTCAAACTCCGCGAGTCGTGGAGTTTTAAGCCTTCAAACTCTGCGAGTCGTGGAGTTTGATTTTCCAGCTCACAATTTTTTGGATCTTAGCTTGTCGACGTAATTAGATAATAATATAATATATAAATAATTTTAAAAATTATTTAAATATTATATTTTATTTATGTGCATAGTTGACTTGTAATTTTTGCACCGTTGCGTCGCGCGTTGAGAGTTGACTCATGTCCCGGTTCCGGATTTTCGAACGTCCTTGCGTACAATTTAATATCTTGTACTTCGCGTTTTGTAACTTGTACTCTTGTCATTTTTAGACGTTTTTCATCAATAAATTGAACCTTTTGAATTGTATCTTGTACATTTGAGCTTTTTGGACGTTTGTGTCTTCAAATCTTCGTTTTCGCCTTTTGTCTTCGCACTTGTTTATTTAAACAATTACAATGAAAATATAATACAATTACATATGAAAACCTATTATTTAGGAGGGATATTGCTATGAAATATATGTTCCTTTTTAGCTTTATCAAATATCCCCACACTTGAGCGTTGCTTGTCCTCAAGCAATACAGAACTTGAAATAAAAACATACATGAATCACTTTTTTATTCATCACACTTTGTACATCAGTGATTTTAATATGGTGGTATAAACAATGATAGTAACGATAGAACCATGGTTAAAGGTGGGTGTGTCATCCACAGTTGCCTCGGGTTTAGGTCAACGACACTTGCAATCAAATAGCCGATTTACTTTCGGTTTCCAAAGCAAAGTGCACATTTGAAAGGCGGTTTACAGTCCCACATGACTATGAAAATGTAGATCCTTAAGGAAATTGGATCTTTATGAAAATATTTGATCTTTTGAAAATTCAATCTAGCTTTTACCCTAGATAAGTTTTCCGGAATAACCCTTCACCGGTGTTTGCAAAATATTTTTGTGGGTTGTGTGGGTTTCAGATTTAAAAATTTTAGCTCAACACTTGTGGTTTTGTGTTACCCACTTGCTAACCTTGTATTAGGAAAGCAACACCTCTAGTTTACTTGTCCCGTATATTACCTTTCGGCAAACTACCGTCCGGTTGTAAAAGAAAGCGATGAACAAGAAACTGTTAAGGCAATGTCTAATGACATGCATTTGATTATGGTCCAAAAACGTGTCGGATGCTATTACTATCCTTTGTAGGAGCAATAGTAACGATCATCCTTATAATTTTTCGGTCTGGCACAAGGTCCTGTCTTCGACCAAGCTATGCAACCACCATTCTTACGGTTGACACCCGATTTGGTTCAGGTGACCTAATGAATTCCAGGTGAATTCCTAGGATTTTACGTTCAATGGTAATGAACGCATTAAAAATGGGTTTTCAGAAAACAAATCGGTTTGTAATTTTGATCAAATTATTTTCTCGTTCAAGCTCGAGTTTAGATATCATTGAATTCCATGAGTTTGAATTCTCAATCTTTAAGGTCAATCTCAAGGATTGAGTAATATCAGTCTTAAAAGCTGATTTTTAATCTTTAAGGAGATTATCCTTTCTGGGGATCTGATTCATTAGTCTTATCAAGCTAATTTGCACGGTGCCCCCCCATTGTACGAGATAAATCCTTCTCATGGTTAGGATAAATCTGACCACTTGGCGACCCTGTTTGATGCTGAGGTTCGTGGATTTCCTGCTGATTTTAGAGATGACTTTTCTAGATTTTTCGTCAACCTACAGCTGGTCTGGACGACAACTTCCTGACCTAAATCAAGAAGCGCGTGTCTTTTTCGGAAGACTTTACTTCCTTTTAATTATGGAATTGATTCATCGTGTAGATCCATCTCTTCTTTCAAAAGTATTACAATAAATCGGGTTAAACTGATTAGTATTATTCAAAACAAAAGTACCTGCAATAACTTTACAGAAACATGTGATAGATAGTTTTTAATTGAATAACTTGGTACATTCTCCCCACACTTAGTTTCTTTCTTTGCCTTTTTATTCTCCTTTATTCCATTTTAAATGAATTCAAGCGTTTTAAGTTGTTTCTCAATTTATGTCCTTTTCAAGGTACCGATAATTTCGGTATTAACACATAGTTTTCATCGTTCATAAATATGTATAAACATGATTTTGACTTTATTTAGTTGAAAATTTTTCAAATTTTCATAAAATTTGGCAAATAAACCAAGTATAAACCCGAGAGAATTTATAACCCTTCCCTACACTTGAGATCATGCAATGCACTCATTTGCATGAAATCAGACTCTAATTATAAATTCATGAGGGTGATTAGTGTAGAAAAGTGATTTAAAATACCCAGTTTGTAATTTCAAAGCTCGTTGAATGATAGATGGCGCGCCTCATCGTTCACTCCTTCATTTATTATATCACATTTGTTGTTTTGCATCTTGTCGTCAAAATCAGTAGCTTTTGCTGAACTTAATGTTAGTCTTTGAAAGTGCGTTGTTTTACCCTGTTGTTTACATGATAAAATACAAACATATATACATATTTTTAAAGTTGGGTATATTACCCCACGTTCAAAAATTTATAAAATCAAATTTTTTTTTTTTTTTGCATACTTTAAATCAATAAAATTAAAAATAATGATGACAAAATTTTTCGCCCCGCCCTCGGGTAAAGTAATTTCGGCTCAACGACCTAGTCTTCAACTCACGACGAATTTTAGAAATCATTTTTTTTCAACTTAATGAAATTAAGTAAATTTTTATTTTTAAATTCACACAAAACTTAAAAAGAAAACATATTAATTTCATATAAAACCTAAAAAACTAAAAAATTCAGAATGAGGGGAGAAAACTAGTTCTTTAGTGTCTGCTAGTGAAAAAGACCAATCGGATTCCATTCTCGGAACTACACGAGAACAGAACAACTAACTCCAAACAGCATTTTCTTTTTAGAATATTTGAATCTCCTCACACTTAGGTAGATGTGGTGTCGAAATTGTGATTAACTTCATCGTCAATTTCTCTTGGACCATAATCAACTTGCATATCTGTGACTTTTGCTTTAAGCCAGTGACCAGCTTTTTTCGTAATATCCACAAATTCAACTAGCTTCGCCTTTTCTTTAGGCGACAGATTGGATACTAACCGGTTATATAACTTAAAGTTCCCCTTACTTTTAGCATTAATAACCCGTTTAAAAAGTTTCTTCATTGAACTGTTAATAACTGAGTCATTTAATTTCGTATCAACTATGGGGTTCTTTATTATCAAGTCATCATTAGGTGTTACTTCATTTTCCCCACACTTAGGCGTTCTATTATTGTTAAGCATTACCGTTGGAGTTGGTAAAATAACATGGTTCTTACCAATCGTTTTTGTCGGTTCAACGGTTTTGGTTTGTGGATATTTAGACTTTCGAATCATAAAGGTGATCGATTTCTCATCATTACTAAGTGTCATTCTACCCTTTCTTACATCAAATAACGCCCCGGTGGACGCTAAGAATGCTCGACCTAAAATTAGAGGAACATTTGAGTCCTCTTCTATGTCAATGACAATGAATTTGACTAGAAAGGTTAAATTACCTACTTGAACGGGTAGGTTGTCAGAAATTCCAACTGGGTGCTTAATGGTTTGATCAAGGAGTCGAACACTCATATCCGTTGGAGTTAACTCACCTACACCTAATCTCTTATATAATGAAAGAGGCATAACACTCACACTTGAACCTAAATCTGCTAGTGCATCATACATGACACAGTCACTAAGTAGACAAGGAACAATAAATTCACCCGGATCACCTACCCTAGGTGGAGGATTTGGTGGAACTGTCTTCACCGGGTTTACTTCTACTGTTTTTGTTTCTTGCACTTTTTTATTCTTCTTCTTCTTCTTTCCAGAGGTATCACAAACTTTATTACCTATTACTTGCTCATACTCAACTCCTTTTCTTGGAAACGGGATGGGTGGTCTGTATGGTGCCACCACTGGCTTTACATACTCGGGTGGTGGTGGTGGTGTAACTTCTCTATTGTTACTTACATCTAAAACCTCCCCATCTTCTGATGCTGGTTTTTCAGAATTTGTTGAAACCATATTAACATTTTCATTCCGAGGATTTACTTCAGTATTACTCGGTAGCTTTCCTTGTTTCCTTTCACTCATCAATCTAACAAGAGTACCTACTTGTTTTTCTAGATTCAAAATAGAAGCTTGTTGAGTTCTAAATGACTGATCAAACCTCTCATTCGTTTGAGTTTGAGTTTCAATAAATTGTGTTTGAGATTCAACTAGCTTAAATACCACTTCTTTCAGATTTGACTTTTTCTCTTCGGTTTGTTGTGGTGGTTTATACAAGCCAGGTCTTTGTTGATTGAAAGTGTTGTTTTGAGTTGGTTGGTTATTTGGACCTTGTTGGTTATACGAGTTATTGTCGGGTCCTTTTGGATTGTAAAGAATGTTTTGATTTCGATTGAAGTTTGGCCTTGGCGGTTGATAATTATTCTGATAACTATTTTCCAGCCTTTGGTTCATGTAGACAACATTCTCACGTTGTTCCATCGTTTGTTCAATGTGACAGTCTTTCATTAAGTGTGGTCCACCGCATTGCTCACAACTGATTCGTATTGCGTGAATATCTTTATTCATCTTTTCCATTCATCTCTCGAAAGCATCTATTTTTGCGGAAACGGAATCAAAGTTATGGCTAGAATCGGCTCTAGCCGCTTTAGATGAACGATATATATCTTTTTCTTGGTGCCACTCATGAGAGTGGGAGGCTGTGTTATCAATAATTTTGTAAGCTTCAGTTGCGGTTTTCTTCATAATGGAACCACCAGCTGTTATGTCGATGTCTTTTCTTGTAGCAATGTTGACACCTTGGTAGAATATTTGTACTATTTGATAAGTGTCTAAACCTTGTTGAGGACATCCTCTCAACAACTTTCCAAATCTTGTCCACGCCTCATATAGAGTTTCATTTGACTTTTGTGTGAACGTAACAATTTCTCCTTGAAGTCTCATGGCTTTAGATGCCGGAAAGAATCTTTTAAGAAATTTCTCAACTAAAACATCACATGTGTCAATCGCCCCTTCAGGTAACGATTCTAACCAATCTTTGGCTTCTCCCTTTAAAGTCCAGGGAAACAACATGAGATAGATCTGTTCATCCTCAACTTCTCGGATTTTGAATAGTGTACAGATCCTATTAAATGTACGAAGATGTTCGTTTGGATCTTCCTTCGGCGCACCACTATATTGGCACTGATTAGTTACCATGTGTAGGATTTGTCCTTTGATTTCATAATCTGGCGCATTAATGTCTGGCTTAATAATGGCGTGACCTTGGCCCGTGCGTGTGGCTCTCATTCGGTCTTCCATACTTAGAGGTTCCAGATTTTCCATAATTGAATTTGTTGAATACGAATCACTAGAAGATTCTGATTTAATGGTTTGTGGTTCAGGAGGAATGATTAGTGGTTCTGGATCTTGAAATTGTCCCTGAATATTCTCCGGATTCTCAATTGTGAGGTCGGGTTCAAAAGATGGATTATCGGAAATTTGAGTTGGAGTTCTTGGTCGACTAGATGATGATTCTAAAGAAAAATCAACGGCGACAATATTGGCTAGATGTCTTGATCGAGTTATAGGTGGTGAACGTATGAAAGGTGGTGAACGTTTTACTCGGTGCATTCACTGAATATCCTATTAGTTTTTAAAAGGAAAGAAAAATTATATAAGTTATCCAATTATTAGACTTTTCTGATTTTGCCCACGTTTCGAATAGCCAAAAGATGCAACAGAGGGGCAGGATTCGTTTGGTCTCAATATAATTGAGTACTGTTTGGCTCCAATAACCCGGTCCACGTACAAATCCAACTATTACTACGAACCAGAAAATTTTGATGTCTATCAATTTAACCACTTAAAATAAATTTTCGTAATTTTAAGAAATTTAGATAAGAAGTAGAATAAAAATCTTATCCTAAAACTAGAATAGCGAGAAATAAGAAAGAAAAAAAAAACGCGTCGAAAAAGGTCGAAAAATAAAAGGTCGAAAAATAGGCGTCGAAAAATAAAAATAAGAAAGTAGCGCGAAAAACGGCGTCGCAAAATTCTAAAGCACATAAATCTTAGTCTAAGGAATAAGCACTTAAGGGATTTTACGGCAAACCTAAAAATTCTAGAAATAAAAATAACTATGGCAAAACTAAACTTAATACTAAAAATTGTAACTAGAGTCTAAAAATCTAAAGGTAATAAAAAAAAACTTTTTTTAAAATTTTTTTTAATATATTTCATTTTTTAAGGATTTTAAATTTTTTTTTAAAATTTTTTTTTTATATATATATTTTTTTTTAAAACTTTTTTTTTAAAAAAAGATTTTTTTAACAATTTTTTTTTTAAAACGAATTTTTTTTCTTTAAAAAAAAACGATTTTTTTTTACACAAATTTTTTTTAAAGGAATTAATAATTGTACTTTTTACATCTACCTAAGTGTGAGGAGATTCAAATATTCTAAAAAGAAAATGCTGTTTGGAGTTAGTTGTTCTGTTCTCGTGTAGTTTCGAGAATGGAATCCGATTGGTCTTTTCCACTAGCAGACACTAAAGAACTAGTTTTCTCCCCCCATTCTGAATTTTTTTGTTTTTTAGGTTTTATATGAAATTAATATGTTTTCTTTTTAAGTTTTGTGTGAATTTAAAAATAAAAATTTACTTTATTTCATTAAGTTGAAAAAAATGATTTCTAAAATTCGTCGTGAGTTGAAGACTAGGTCGTTGAGCCGAAATTACTTTATCCGAGGGCGGGGCGAAAAATTTTGTCATCATTATTTTTAATTTTATTGATTTAAAGTATGCAAAAAAAAAAAATTTGATTTTATAAATTTTTGAACGTGGGGTAATATACCTAACTTTAAAAATATGTATATATGTTTGTATTTTATCATGTAAACAACAGGGTAAAACAACGCACTTTCAAAGACTGTCATTAAGTTCAGAAAAAGGTACTAATTTTGACGACAAGAAACAAAATATCAAATGTGAAATAACAACAATATGTTTGCAAACTCGGTATTTTTAATCACTTTCCTACACTAATCACCCTCATGAATTTATAATTATAGTCTGATTTCATGCAAATGAGGGCTTTGCATGATCTCAAGTGTGGGGAAGGGTTATAAATTCTCTCGGGTTTATACTTGGCTTATTTTCTAAATATTATGAAAATTTTAAAATTTTTTAACTAAATGAATTCAAAATCATGTTTATACATATTTATGAACGATAAAACTAGGTGTTAATGCCGAAATTATTGTTACCTCGGAAAGGACATAAATTGAGAAACAACTAAAACGCTTGAATTTATTTATTAAGATATAAAAAGACGCATGAAAAAAGCCAAGTGTGGGGAGAATGTACCAAGTTATTCAATTAAAAACTATCTATCACATGTTTTTGTAAAGTTATTGCAGGTGCTTTTACTTTGGACTAAATTAACTGGTTTACCCGATTTACTGTAAGAAAGATGGATCTACACGATGAATCAATTCCATCATTAAAAGGAAGTAAAGTCTTCCGAAAAAGAAACGCGCTTCTTGATTTAGGTCATGAAGTTGTCGTCCAGACCAGCTGTAGGTTGACGAAAAATCTAGAAAAGTCATCTCTAAAATCAGCAGGAAATCCACGGACCTCAGCATCAAACAGGGTCGCCATGTGGTCAGATTTATCCTAACCATGAGAAGGATTTATCTCGCACAATGGGGGGGCACCGTGCAAATTAGCTTGATAAGACTAATGAATCAAATCCCCAGAAAGGATAATCTCCTTAAAGATCAAAAATCAGCTTTTAAGACTGATATTACTCAATCCTAGAGATTGACCTTAAAGATTGAGAATTACAAACTCATGGAATTCAATGATATCTAAACTCGAGCTTGAACGAGAAAATATTTTGATCAAAAATAAAACCGATTTGTTTTCTGAAAACCTATTTTCAATGCGTTCATTACCATTGAACGTAAAATCCTGAGAATTCATCAGAATTCATTAGGTCACCTGAACCAAATCGGGTGTCAACCGTAAGAAACGGTGGTTGCATAGCATGGTCGGAGACAGGACCTTGTGTCAGACCGAAAAATCATAGGATGATCTTTACTATTGCTCCTACAAAGGATAGTACTAGCATCCGACACGTTTTAAGACCATAATCATATGCATGTCGTTAGACATTGCCTTAACAGTTTCTTGTTCATCGCTTTCCTTTACAACCGGACGGTAGTTTACCGAAAGGTAATATACGGAACAAGTAAACAGAACGTGTTGCTTTCCCAATACAAGGTTAGAAAGTGGGTAACACAAAACCACAAGTGTTGAGCTAAAATTTTCAAATCTGAAACCCACACAACCAACAAAAATATTTTGCAAACACCGGTAAAGGGTTATTCCGGAAAACTTATCTAGGGTAAAAGCTAGATTAAATTTTCAAAAAGATCAAATGTTTTCATAAAGATCCAATTTCCTTAAGGATCTACATTTTTATAGTCATGTGGGACTGTAAACCACCTTTCAAATGTGCACTTTTCTTTGAAAACCGAAAGTAAATCGGCTATTTGATTGCAAGTGTCGTTGACCTAAACCCGAGGCAACTGTGGATGACACACCCACCTTTAACCATGGTTCTATCGTTACTATCATTGTTTATACCACCATATCAAAATTACTAATGTACAAAGTGTGATGAATAAAAAAGTGATTCATGTATGTTTTTATTTCAAGTTCTGTATTGCTTGAGGACAAGCAACGCTCAAGTGTGGGGATATTTGATAAGGCTAAAAAGGAACATATATTTCATAGCAATATCCCTTCTAAAATATAGGTTTTCATATGTAATTGTATTATATTTTCATTGTAATTGTTTAAATAAATAAGTGCGAAGACAAAAGGCAAAAACGAAGATTTGAAGACACAAACGTCCAAAAAGCTCAAATGTACAAGATACAATTCAAAAGGTTCAATTTATTGATGAGAAACGCCTAAAAATGACAAGAGTACAAGTTACAAAACACAAAGTACAAGATATTAAATTATACGAAAGGACGTTCGAAAATCCGGAATCGGTACCCGAGCCAACTATCAACGCTCGACGCAACGGAGCTGAAAGTACAAGTCAACTATGCACAAGAATATAATATAATATTTAAATAATTCATAATAAGAATAATAATAAATAATAAAAAGTTGTTAATTGAGCATAGTTAAGGGGTCATAAGTGAAAATTTCAATTCAATATTTGCCTATAAAAGGCAATTCATTTGATCGATTTATGTACACCTTTTCTTCTTTCTTTCTCTTTACATGTAATATATATATATTTATAATTTTAATTTTAATTTTAGTTTAAGTTTAATAATAATTGGGTTATTGTAAGGAATGTTTTACGGGTTTTAAAGTCGAAACTCTGTCCGTGTAACGCTACACGATTAATAATCACTGTAAGTTATGTTCTTCCTTTTTAAATTAATGTCTCGTAACTAAGTTATTATTATGCTTATTTAAGCCGAAGTAATCGTGATGTTTGACTAAATATTAAGACGGGGTTATTGGATTTTGTACCATAATTAAGGTTTGGGCAAAAGACCGACACTTGTGGAAATTGGACTATTGACTATTAATAGATGGGGGGTATTGTCTAATTGAGTGACAACTCATTGGAGTCTGTCGAACCTATCTTCAAATTAATTATCCTAATAATTAATAATGATTATGGTTGTCCTATTTAGTGACGTTCATATGGAATCTATTATAATCATTTAATTAATTATTCGGGTTGGGTAATTGAATACGTATGTGGTTATATATAAATACGTTAAATTATAAGTTTGTATATTAAATTAACAAGGTATTTTTTAGTTAATATAAAACCCATTAATAGCCCATAGTCTAATTTCCACAAGTGTCGTTCTTTTGTCCAAACCCCAATTATGGTACAAAGCCCAATTACCCAATTTTAGTAATTAGCCCAACATCATGATTACTTCGGATTAAATAAGCATAATAATAACTTAGCTACGAGACATTAATATAAAAAGGTTGAACATAACTTACAATGATTAAATATAGCGTAGCGTTACACGGACAGAATTTCGACTTACACCCTTATAACATTCGCTAACATACCCTTATTATTAGGATTAAAATTAAAATTAAAATTAAAATTAAAATATAAATATAAATATATACGATATAGATAGAGAGATGGATGGATTTTTTAGTTTAGCATCTTGTTTTGAAAATAAGTATCTAAGAGCAGAATGGTTAGTATAGACCACCGTTTTTGCTAGAACGAGATATGATCGAAATTTGTCAAAAGCAAAGACAATAGCAAGGAGTTCTTTTTCAGTAGTTGTATAGTTTGTTTGTGCTCCTTGTAACGTCTTACTAGCATAATATATAGGTTGAAATCGTTTTTCAATCCTTTGTCCTAAAATGGCTCCCATTGCAAAATCACTTGCATCGCACATTAGTTCAAATGGTAGATTCCAATTTGGTGTTATCATGATCGGCGCATTAATTAGTTTTTCTTTAAGAATATTAAAAGATTTGATACACTCATTTGAAAAGATGAATGGAGCATCTTTTTCTAGGAGTTTATTCATAGGAGTGGCAATTTTAGAAAAATCTTTTATGAAACGTCGGTAAAAACCGGCATGCCCTAGAAAACTCCTAACTCCTCTAACATTGGTGGGATGTGGAAGTTTAGCAATTACATCTACTTTAGCTCTATCCACTTCAATTCCTTCTTTTGAAATTTTATGTCCAAGAACGATGCCTTCTTTAACCATGAAATGGCATTTCTCCCAATTAAGTACTAGATTTGATTATTCGCATCTAAGAAGCATTCGTTCCAGATTAACTAGACATGATTCAAATGTATAACCGAAGACTGAAAAGTCATCCATGAATACTTCCATGCATTCTTCTATCATGTCGTGAAAAATCGCCATCATACACCTTTGAAAGGTTGCAGGGGCGTTACAAAGTCCAAATGGCATGCGTTTGTAAGCAAAAGTACCATAAGGGCACGTGAATGTGGTTTTCTCTTGATCTTCGGGTGCTATTGGAATTTGAAAATATCCGGAAAATCCATCTAGGAAACAATAGTAACTATTTCCGGCTAATCTTTCCAACATTTGATCTATGAAAGGTAAGGGAAAGTGATCTTTTCTGGTGGCGTCATTTAATTTTCTATAATCAATACATACACGCCATCCTGTTACAGTCCTAGTAGGAATAAGCTCATTTTTCTCATTTGTAATGACAGTCATGCCACCCTTCTTAGGCACGCATTGAACTGGGCTTACCCATGGACTATCAGAAATTGGATAAATTAAACCTGCATCTAGCAGTTTAATAATCTCTTTCTTAACTACATCTTGCATATTAGGATTTAGTCTTCGTTGGCGTTGCACATACGTTTTATGACCTTCTTCCATAAGGATTTTATGTGTGCAATACGAAGGACTTATTCCTTTAATATCATGAATCTTCCATGCAATGGCTGGTTTATGAGCTTTCAACACAGAAATGAGTTGTGATTTCTCATTTTCAGTAAGAGAAGACGATATTATTACAGATAATTCAGATTCACCATGTAAATAAGCGTATTCCAAATGGTTTGGAAGTTGCTTTAACTCTAATTTTGGAGGTTCTTCTATCGATGATTTATATCGATATCTGTCTTCTTCTTTTAGCATTTGAATTTCTTCTGTTGTTGGTTCATATCCATTAGCTATAAGTGTAGCTAACATTTCAGCTTCATCAATTGGTTCATTACCTTCTCCTAAAGAACATTCTCCTGTTCCTTGTAGTTCTGGAAATTCTTCTAATAATTCTGCATGTGCATCTATAGTTTGAATATAATAACATGTATCATCTGCAGATTGTGGTTGTTGCATTGCTCTATCAACTGAAAAGGTAACACTCTCATCCTCTATACTTAGGGTCAATTTCTTACCGAACACGTCTATCATTGCTTTAGCCGTGTTTAAGAATGGTCTTCCTAATATGAGAGGAACTTGAGAATCTTCTTCCATGTCCAGAACAACAAAATCTACTGGAAATACTAAAGTACCAACTTTAACTAGCATGTTCTCCATTATCCCTCTAGGATATTTTATTGATCTATCGGCTAGTTGTATGCTTATTCTGGTTAGTTTCAATTCTCCAAGGTCTAGTTTAGCGTATAGTGAATACGGCATTAGATTTGTACTAGCACCTAAGTCTGCCAATGCTTCTATTGAACTAAGACTACCCAGAAAACATGGAATTGTGAAACTTCCTGGATCAGATAGTTTTTCTGGTATCTTATTCAACAGCACTGCTGAACAATTAGCATTCATAGTAACAGCCGAGAGTTCTTCCATTTTCTTTCTGTTTGAGATTAGATCTTTCAAGAATTTAGCATATCTAGGCATTCCTGAAATCACATCAATGAAAGGAAGATTTACATTTATCTGTTTAAACATATCCAAGAATTTGGATTGCTCGGCTTCAAGTTTCTCTTTCTTCATTTTACTCGGGTAAGGAAGTGGTGGTTGGTATGGTTTAACATAAGGTTTAGCCTTAACTGTGTTATCTTCATTAACCTTTTCAACTACCAGTTCTTTTTCCTTATCTTGATCAGGTTGTGGTTCTTGTGGAGTAGGAATAGCTTCATCAGAAGTTACAGGTATTTCCGGTGGTTTAAGCGTTGTACCACTTCTTGTGGTAATAGCTTTAGCTGTTTCATTCCGGGGGTTAGCATTTGTATCACTAGGTAAACTTCCCGGTTTTCTTTCACCTATTAACCTTGCTAGGTTACTTACTTCTTGTTCCAGATTTTGAATAGAAGCTTGTTGATTTCTAAATGCTTGAGCATTTTGTTCATTGGTTTGTTTCTGAGATGTGAAAAACTGCGTTTGAGTTTCAACTAGCTTTGTCATCATATCTTCTAAATTCGGCTTTTTATCATCGGTTTGTTGTGGTGGCTTGTTTTGAAAATTAGGTCTTTGCTGATTGTAAGTATTATTGGATACTTGTTGATTGCTAGGACCTTGTTGGTTGTTGTATGGAATATTTCGGTTATAATTCTGGTTTTGATTGTAAATTGGTCTTGGCGGTTGATAATTATTCTGATAATTATTTCCAGGCCTTTGGTTTATGTATGAAATATTCTCTCTTTGTTCCATTGTTAATTCAATACTGAGACAATCTTTTGTCAAATGTGGTCCTCCACACTGCTCACAACTAATTCGTATTGAGTGAATATCCTTAGTCATCTTTTCCATTCGTCTTTCCACAGCATCTATCTTTGCGGAAATGGAATCTAAGTCATGGCTAGAATCGGCTCTAGCTGCTTTAGATGATCTAACGATATCTTTTTCTTGGTGCCACTCATGTTAGTGGGAAGCAGTGTTATCAATAATTTTGTAAGCATCAGTTTTGGTTTTCTTCATAATAGAACCACCGGCTGCTATATCTATGTCTTTTCTTGTAGTGATGTCGCATCCTTGGTAGAATATTTGTACTATCTGACAGGTGTCTAAACCATGTTGCGGACATCCTCTTAACAACTTTCCATATCTTGTCCACGCCTCATATAGAGTTTCATTCGGTTTCTGTGTGAACGTAACAATTTCTGCTTGAAGTCTTACGGCTTTAGATGCAGGAAAGAATTGTTTAAGAAATTTTTCAACTAAAACGTCCCATGTATCGATCGCCCCTTCAGGTAACGATTCCAACCAATCTTTGGCTTCTCCCTTTAAAGTCCAGGGAAATAACATGAGATATATCTGTTCATCCTCCACTTCTCGGATTTTAAATAGTGTGCAGATCCTATTAAAGGTACGTAAATGTTCATTTGGATCTTCCTTCGGCGCACCACTAAATTGGCATTGATTAGTCACCATGTGTAGAATTTGTCCTTTGATTTCATAATCTGGCGCATTAATGTCTGGATGAGTAATTGCGTGACCTTGGCCAGTGCGTTTAGCTCTCATTCGGTCTTCCATACTTAAAGGTTCCAGATTCTCCATAATTGAATTTGTTGAATCGGAATCACTAGAGGATTCTGAATTAATGGTTCGTTCCTCAACAATCTCTGTTTGAATGATTGGTGGTTCCGGAGGAAAGTTTAGTGGTTCAGGATCTACGAATCGTTCCTGAATATTCTCCGGATTCTCAATTGTGAGGTCGGGTTCAAAAAATGGATTATCGGAAATTTTAACTGAAGTACTTGGTCGACTGGATGACGATTCTAAAGAAAAATCAACGGCAGTAATATTTGCTAAATGTCTTGATCTAGTTACAGGTGGTGAACGTACAAAAGGTGGTGAACGTCTTGCTCGGTGCATTCACTGAATATCCTATTAGTTTTTTAAAAGGAAAGAAAAATTATAATAAGTTATCCAATCAATAGACTTTTCTGATTTTGCCCACGTTTTGAATAGCCAAAAGATGCAGCAGAGGGGCAGGATTAGTTTGGTCTCAATATAATTGAGGACTGTTTGGCTCCAATAACCCGATCCACGTACAAATCCAACTATTACTACGAACCAGAAAATTTTTATGTCTATCAATTTAATCACTTAAAATAAATTTTCGTAATTTTAAGAAATTTAGATAAGAAGTAGAATAAAAATTTATGTCCTAAAACTAGAATAGCGAGAAATAAGAAAGAAAAAGAGTTCGTCGGAAAAGGTCAAAAAAGAAAAATGGTTGAAAAATAAAAGGTGACGGAAAAATTAAAGAAACTTATAAAACTTAAAAGTACTTGACTAACCTAACCTTATTACTACAACTAACTTAAAATTATAATCGGAAATTGAGATTACTAATTGGAATGATAATTGGTACATAGTAAAAGGTGTCTAAAAATATTAAAACTTACAGGAAAAACTATATCCCAAATGGAAATAACTTAAAAAGAAACTAAAACTTAAAAAGGCGTCGCAAAATTCTAAAGCACCTAAATCTTAGTCTAAAGAAAAAGCACTTAAGGAATTCTACGGCAAAGACTAAAAATCTAGAAATAAAAATAACTATGGCAAAAACTAAGTTTAAAACTAAATATGAGCTAAAAATACAAATATTACGTTAAAATGATTGAAAAGGGACAAAATATAAAAATATACAAAAAGTTG
Source organism: Rutidosis leptorrhynchoides (assembly GCF_046630445.1). Lineage (NCBI taxonomy): Eukaryota > Viridiplantae > Streptophyta > Magnoliopsida > Asterales > Asteraceae > Rutidosis > Rutidosis leptorrhynchoides. Next base: position 257,544,175 of record NC_092338.1, on the reverse strand, counting down.
TAAAAAGTACAATTTTTATAAAAATATTATTTTTATATTATTTATTTATTAAAACTACTAATAGGGGTTCCAGGCATAACCATAGGTGCTATAGAATGCTTCGGCAGGGTTATACGTAGGATACGGTGGCTGCATCTCTATAGACCAGGGAGGGAAGATGGGTTTCGGTGTAGGAATATAGTTTCTACCTATATGTTGGCAATGAGCTATGATTTGGTTCTGATGAACTTGCCAATCTTCAAATGCTCTCTGTCTAGCATTTTCGTACTCCTGAGAAGCTATAAACCTTTGCATTTCTTGCATCTCATTTCCCCCTCCTACATTACCTTGCTGTTGGTTTCTCTCAACCTGTGGATGTCTACCATGGTATGGTACTGCGACGTTATTTCGCCTTTTCAAAACTTTCGCACCATGGTATACATTTAAACCTATAGTATCGCGGGGTTCTGGTTCTTATACTAATAATCCCCCCCGACTTATATCCACACCGAGATATTCACCAATCAAAGTAATAAAAATACCACCTCCTATTATGCTATGCGGTCTCATCCCCCGAACCATAGCTGATAAATAATAACCCCCACAATACGGTATACTTACAGCGCTTTGTGGGTCTCGAATACACATATGGTAAAACAAATCCTGTTCATTTACCTTTTCCTTGTTCTTACCCCTTTGTGTAATCGAATTAGCTAAAAACCTATGAATCACTCTTAATTCGGCTCTATCTATATCCAAATAAGAGTAATTTCCCCCTTTGAAACGGTGATAGCTTGTCATTTGACTCCACACACCGTGTGTATCAAAATTTTCATCTATCTTTCTACCGTTTAGTATCAACCCTCTACAATCGGCAGATGCTAACTCCTCAGGCGTATATATACGTAAAGCCTGAGCCATGTCCAGTAAAGACATGTGGCGCATCGAACCGCCTAACAAAAATCTAATAAAAGAACGATCGGTTAAACTAGCTACCCGATCATTCAACTCTATACTACACAACAATTCTTCACACCATACTTTATATACAGGTCTACGCATGGTGAATAAACGTACCCAGTCATTAAAAGTAGAATTACCATACCTCTGTACAAGTAATTCCCTAATTGGCCCGGCTAATTCTACAGCTTCTAAAGGTCCCCATTCTATGACCCTCGGTACCTCAACAGCCTTAGAATGAAGAGTATGCAAACCCCTTTGATATTTTGGATAATCTATCCAAAGTCTGTCAAATCTCAGGTTCGGGTGCAACTCTTCCAAGTGCATATAAGAAAATGTCATGACTGGGTGAGGTATATCTTGCTTGTAGTAGTTATCCACCTCCTGTTGTTGAACATTCTCAGCAGGAGCATTGCGGGCTTGGGATGAAGATTTACCCCTTTCAGTCTGCAAAACACATCAAACACAATTTTTGTGCATCCAAATATGCATTAGTGTCAGCAAAATCATCAATCAAAATAATTACAATGACATGATCAATTTATATCAAACTTAAGCTCATTTTCACATTTTTATCAAATCTACACTTTTTTAAATAAGCATATACGAAAATGTTCGCCAAGTTCATAAGCATTCAACTCAAATAACATGTCAAAATAATCATTACTAGCAATTAAACAAGTTTCAAATGGCATTATCTTTCAAAAATCAAGTTCATGAATTTTAGACTTGAAAAAGTCTACTTTAATTCTCAAAATCATGTTTAGGCTCAAAGTTTGGATCATTTAACTACCTAAACATGTTACACTACTTAATTTAGCAACAATTCATGACAAAAATCGGCCATAACCTGTTTATATCAAAAAGCCCCAAATTTGCTCAAGAACACAAACCCTAGATTACTCAAAATTTGAAGTTTAAAGCATCTAATCATGTTAAACAGCATCAATCTAGGTTATACAAGCATAATACATGAACAATTTAAGCCTAATTACACTAAAAAGCATCAAAATCAAATTGGGGAAAAATTTGCTCAAGAACACTAATTTCGGATTAAATGGTGTTTAGGTGTAGAAATTTACCATTTTTCTTGAGTAATTCCTTGATAGCATTCTTCTCAACATGATTTTAGTAAAAGATTTGATGATTAACGGTTAAAAATTGTGATTTTGGGGGCTTTTTTTTCGTGTATTTTCGGGTTTTTTCGCTGTTCTTCGCAGTATTTTTGGGTGGGGGAGTGAACTGATCTGTTTTTTTTTTACGTTTTATTTTTTTCTGGGTTTTGGTCCCTCCGCGACTCGCGGAGATTAGAGATCCAAACTCCGCGAGTCGCGGAGTTTGCTTTTTTTTTTTTTTTAAACTTAAACTAATTAAAACAATTAAGTAATTAATTTTAAAATTTTGTTTCCCTTTTTATTTAGGACGAGGTCGTTTCGGATTGATGTCCTAATCCGTCCCTCGACAAAATTTAAATATTTGTCTTTTTGTAGCGATTGTTTTAAAAGCTAAGATTTTTGGGTTTTTTAATGTTTGTGGCATACTTTAATTCAATAAGATTAAAAATAATGATAATAAAAGTTCTCGTCCCTCCCTCGGGTAAAGCAATTTCGGTTCAAAGACCTAGTCTTCAACTTACGACGAATTTTAAAAATCATATTTTTAACTTAATGAGATAAAGTAAATTTTTGTTTTTAAATTCACACAATTTAAATATAAAATTCAAAATTAATATTAAAAATTCACACCAAACTTAAAATTTAAAATGCATAAAATTAAAAATTCATAAAATAAAAAATTCACACCAATCTTAATTTTAGAAATTCATATTATAAATTCACACCAAACTTATATTAATTTTTCAAATATTTACAATTTTAAATATATTGTTTTTACAAAGTTTACAATATTAATTTAAGATTTAAATATTAATTTTAAAAACATGGTAAAAATAAAATTAAAAATCTTTTTGGCTTTTTATCCCACTTTAATCAATCAAATATTAACAAAAATATGCGCCCCTCTTTTCGGTAAAGTAATTTCGGTTCCAAGACCTAATTTAACTCATGACGAATTTTTGAAATATTTTGTGTTGATTGATTAAAGATATTTATACCTTAAGAATAAACGTTAAATTTCGCAGTGATGTAATAAATTTTTGTATGATATCAATAATTTCGGTCGCCAAACCTAATTTTATTCAATACCAATTTAATACTTTTTAGCGAACAAATTAGCGTTTATTATCAAAAGGTTAAAAATAAAAAAAACTGTACAGACTTACCTGTGAAATAGATTTCTTAGTTATATGATCTATCCCATTCATAAGATAGTCGGTTTAATTGGTTTTCCATGGCTACATAGGCGTAACCTCGAGCATTCAGTGTCTTTTCTTCTAAACATATGAACGGTCCGTCTCTGCATAAAGTAACAAATTTGGTATTTGAATAGGTTTGATTATTTGAACATTTACCTCCATGTGACCATTTTCCGCATTTGTGACATCGTTCTAGGTGTCGTGCTCTTCTTTTCGCTGCGGATTTTGATTTTCCTTTACCAAATTGTAACTTATTATCTTCGCATCTGGATTCTTTTCTAACTCCGTCCATTCTTTCTCTGATTACTGATACTAGTTCACTCGGTAGTATGTCATTATTACGTTTAGTGATCAAAGCGTGTAGCATTAGACCATGGTTTAGTTCACAGGCAGTCTTCATTTTGTAAAAACCTAAAAAAAATAAAAATTCAGAATGGGGGGAGAAGACTAGTTCTTTAGGGTCTGCTAGGGAAAGACCATTCGGATTCCATTTTCGAGAACTACACGAAAACAGACAATCTAATTCTAACAGAAATACATATTATCCTTTAAAGACTTGATTCTCCCCACACTTAGTTAGCTGTGGTGTCGAAATTGTGATTAACTTCGTTGTCGACTTCCATCGGACCATGTATGTAATGTTTAACTCTGTGACCATTAACTTTAAATTCAATCCCATTTGAATTTATTAATTTTATCGTTCCGTATGGAAAAACTCTTTTGACTATGAATGGTCCAGACCATCTTGATTTTAATTTTCCAGGAAATAGCTTGAATCGTGAATTGAAAAGAAGAACTCTGTCTCCTTCTTTAAATTCTTTTGAACTTCTGATTCTTTTATCATACCATTTCTTCGTTCTTTCCTTATAGATTAACGAATTTTCGTATGCTTCATGTCTTAGTTCTTCTAATTCGTTTAGTTGACTTAATCGTAGACATCCAGCTTCATGTAAATCAAGATTACATGTTTTCAAAGCCCAAATTGCTTTGTGTTCAATTTCTACTGGAAGATGACATGCTTTTCCATAAACAAGTCTAAAAGGTGTAGTTCCAATTGGAGTTTTGTAGGCTGTTCTAAAAGCCCAGAGTGCATCCTCCAATTTAATGGACCATTCCTTCGGATTTGATCCTACGATTTTCTCTAGAATACGTTTTAAAGCTCGGTTGGTATTTTCAACTTGTCCACTTGTTTGTGGATGATATGCGGTGGAGATTTTATGAGTTACTCCATATCTTTTAAGAACTTTCTCAAGTTGATTATTACAGAAATGAGTACCCCGATCACTTATCAAAGCTTTCGGTGTTCCAAACCTTGCAAAAAGACGTTTTAAAAAGTTGACTACAACTCGTGCATCGTTAGTTGGGAGAGCTTGTGCTTCCGCCCATTTAGATACATAATCAATGGCTACGAGTATATATAGATTATTATGAGATTTTGGAAATGGACCCATAAAGTCAATACCCCAAATGTCAAATACTTCACATACTTGGATGACATTTTGTGGCATTTCATCACGTTGACTTATTTTTCCGGCCCTTTGACAAGCATCACAGGATTTGCAAAGTAGGTGTGCGTCTTTGTAAATTGTAGGCCAATAGAATCCAGCATCATAAACTTTTCTTGCTGTTAGTTGAGGCCCATGATGCCCTCCTGTTGGTCCTGTGTGACAATGGTTTAATATTTTACTAGCTTCATCTCCAAATACACATCGGCGTATTATTCCATCTGGACAACTTTTAAACAGATGTGGATCTTCCCAGAAATAGTGTTTTATATCACTGAAGAATTTCTTTCGTTTTTGGTACGATAATCCCTTCTCAAGGAATCCACAAACTAAGTAGTTTGCATAGTCTACAAACCATGGGATTTCATTATAATCTATCTTCAATAGATATTCATCAGGAAAGTTGTCTTGTATGGCTGATTCATTTAGAACTTCTAATTCGGGATTTTCAAGACGAGAAAGATGATCAGCGGCGAGATTTTCTGCTCCTCTTTTATCTCGGATTTCAATATCAAAATCTTGTAAGAGTAAGATTCAACGGATTAATCTTGGTTTAGCATCTTGTTTTGAAAATAAGTATCTAAGAGCAGAATGGTCGGTATAGACCACCGTTTTTGCTAGAACGAGATATGATCGAAATTTGTCAAAAGCAAAGACAATAGCAAGGAGTTCTTTTTCAGTAGTTGTATAGTTTGTTTGTGCTCCTTGTAACGTCTTACTAGCATAATATATAGGTTGAAATCATTTTTCAATCCTTTGTCCTAAAACGGCTCCCATTGCAAAATCACTTGCATCGCACATTAGTTCAAATGGTAGATTCCAATTTGGTGTTATCATGATCGGTGCCTTAGTGAGTTTTTCTTTAAGAATATTAAAAGATTTGATACACTCATCTGAAAAGATGAATGGAGCATCTTTTTCTAGGAGTTTATTCATAGGAGTGGCAATTTTAGAAAAATCTTTTATGAAACGTCGGTAAAAACCGGCATGCCCTAGAAAACTCCTAACTCCTCTAACATTGGTGGGATGTGGAAGTTTAGCAATTACATCTACTTTAGCTCTATCCACTTCAATTCCTTCTTTTGAAATTTTATGTCCAAGAATGATGCCTTCTTTAACCATGAAATGGCATTTCTCCCAATTAAGTACTAGATTTGATTGTTCGCATCTAAGAAGCATTCGTTCCAGATTAACTAGACATGATTCAAATGTATCACCGAAGACTGAAAAGTCATTCATGAATACTTCCATGCATTCTTCTATCATGTCGTGAAAAATTGCCATCATACACCTTTGAAAGGTTGCAGGGGCGTTGCAAAGTCCAAATGGCATGCGTTTGTAAGCAAAAGTACCATAAGGGCACGTGAATGTGGTTTTCTCTTGATCTTCGGGTGCTATTGGAATTTGAAAATATCCGGAAAATCCATCTAGAAAACAATAGTAACTATTTCCGGCTAATCTTTCCAACATTTGATCAATGAAAGGTAAGGGAAAGTGATCTTTTCTGGTGGCGTCATTTAATTTTCTATAATCAATACACACACACCATCCTGTTACAGTCCTAGTAGGAATAAGCTCATTTTTCTCATTTGTAATGACAATCATGCCACCCTTCTTAGGCACGCATTGAACTGGGCTTACCCATGGACTATCAGAGATTGGATAAATTAGACCTGCGTCTAGCAGTTTAATAATCTCTTTCTTAACTACATCTTGCATATTAGGATTTAGTCTTCGTTGGCGTTGCACATACGTTTTATGACCTTCTTCCATAAGGATTTTATGTGTGCAATACGAAGGACTTATTCCTTTAATATCATGAATCTTCCATGCAATGGCTGGTTTATGAGCTTTCAACACAGAAATGAGTTGTGATTTCTCATTTTCAGTAAGAGAAGACGATATTATTACAGGTAATTCAGATTCACCATGTAAATAAGCGTATTCCAAATGGTTTGGAAGTGGCTTTAACTCTAATTTCGGAGGTTCTTCTATCGATGATTTGTATCGATATCTGTCTTCTTCTTTTAGCATTTGAATTTCTTCTGTTGTTGGTTCATATCCATTAGCTATAAGTGTAGCTAACATTTCAACTTCATCAATTGGTTCATTACCTTCTCCTAAAGAACATTCTCCTGTTCCTTGTAGTTCTGGAAATTCTTCTAATAATTCTGCATGTGCATCTATAGTTTGAATATAATAACATGTATCATCTGCAGATTGTGGTTGTTGCATTGCTCTATCAACTGAAAAGGTAACACTCTCATCCTCTATACTTAAGGTCAATTTCTTACCGAACACGTCTATCATTGCTTTAGCTGTGTTTAAGAATGGTCTTCCTAATATGAGAGGAACTTGAGAATCTTCTTCCATGTCCAGAACAACAAAATCTACTGAAAATACTAAAGTACCAACTTTAACTAGCATGTTCTCCATTATCCCTCTAGGATATTTTATTGATCTATCGGCTAGTTGTATGCTTATTCTGGTTGGTTTCAATTCTCCAAGGTCTAGTTTAGCGTATAGTGAATACGGCATTAGATTTATACTAGCACCTAAGTCTGCCAATGCTTCTATTGAACTAAGACTACCCAGAAAACATGGAATTGTGAAACTTCCTGGATCAGATAGTTTTTCTGGTATCTTATTCAACAGCACTGCTGAACAATTAGCATTCATAGTAACAGCCGAGAGTTCTTCCATTTTCTTTCTGTTTGAGATTAGATCTTTCAAGAATTTAGCATATCTAGGCATTCCTGAAATCACATCAATGAAAGGAAGATTTACATTTATCTGTTTAAACATATCCAAGAATTTAGATTGCTCGGCTTCAAGTTTCTCTTTCTTCATTTTACTCGGGTAAGGAAGTGGTGGTTGGTATGGTTTAACATAAGGTTTAGCCTTAACTGTGTTATCTTCATTAACCTTTTCAACTACCGGTTCTTTTTCCTTATCTTGATCAGGTTGTGGTTCTTGTGGAGTAGGAATAGCTTCATCAGAAGTTACAGGTATTTCATGTGGTTTAAGTGTTGTACCACTTCTTGTGGTAATGGCTTTAGCTGTTTCATTCCGGGGGTTAGCATTTGTATCACTAGGTAGACTTCCCGGTTTTCTTTCACCTATTAACCTTGCTAGGTTACTCACTTCTTGTTCCAGATTTTGAATAGAAGCTTGTTGATTTCTAAATGCTTGAGCATTTTGTTCATTGGTTTGTTTTTGAGATGTGAAAAACTGCGTTTGAGTTTCAACTAGCTTCGTCAGCATATCCTCTAAATTTGGCTTTTTATCATCGGTTTGTTGTGGTGGCTTGTTTTGAAAATTAGGTCTTTGCTGATTGTAAGTATTATTGGATACTTGTTGATTGCTAGGACCTTGTTGGTTGTTGTATGGAATATTTCGGTTATAATTCTGGTTTTGATTGTAAATTGGTCTTGGCGGTTGATAATTATTCTGATAATTATTTCCAGGCCTTTGGTTTATGTATGAAATATTCTCTCTTTGTTCCATTGTTAATTCAATACTGAGACAATCTTTTGTCAAATGTGGTCCTCCACACTGCTCATAACTAATTCGTATTGAGTGAATATCTTTAGTCATCTTTTCCATTCGTCTCTCCACAGCATCTATCTTTGCGGAAATGGAATCTAAGTCATGGCTAGAATTGGCTCTAGCTGCTTTAGATGATCTAACGATATTTTTTTCTTGGTGCCACTCATGTGAGTGGGAAGCAGTGTTATCAATAATTTTGTAAGCATCAGTTTCGGTTTTCTTCATAATAGAACCACCAGCTGCTATATCTATGTCTTTCCTTGTAGTGATGTCGCATCCTTGGTAGAATATTTGTACTATTTGACAGGTGTCTAAACCATGTTGCGGACATCCTCTTAACAACTTTCCATATCTTGTCCACGCCTCATATAGAGTTTCATTCGGTTTTTGTGTAAACGTAACAATTTCTGCTTGAAGTCTTACGGCTTTAGATGCAGGAAAGAATTGTTTAAGAAATTTTTCAACTAAAACGTCCCATGTATCGATCGCCCCTTCAGGTAACGATTCCAACCAATCTTTGGCTTCTCCCTTTAAAGTCTAGGGAAATAACATGAGATATATCTGTTCATCCTCCACTTCTCGGATTTTAAATAGTGTGCAGATCCTATTAAAGGTACGTAGATGTTCATTTGGATCTTCCTTCAGCGCACCACTAAATTGGCATTGATTAGTTACCATGTGTAGAATTTGTCCTTTGATTTCATAATCTGGCGCATTAATGTCTGGATGAGTAATTGCGTGACCTTGGCCAGTGCGTTTAGCTCTCATTCGGTCTTCCATACTTAAAGGTTCCAGATTCTCCATAATTGAATTTGTTGAATCGGAATCACTAGAGGATTCTGATTTAATGGTTCGTTCCTCAACAATCTCTGTTTGAATGATTGGTGGTTCCGGAGAAAAGTTTAGTGGTTCAGGATCTACGAATCGTTCCTGAATATTCTCCGGATTCTCAATTGTGAGGTCGGGTTCAAAAAATGGATTATCGGAAATTTGAACTGAAGTACTTGGTCGACTGGATGACGATTCTAAAGAAAAATCAACGGCGGTTATATTTGCTAAATGTCTTGATCTAGTTACAGGTGGTGAACGTACAAAAGGTGGTGAACGTCTTGCTCGGTGCATTCACTGAATATCCTATTAGTTTTTAAAAGGAAAGAAAAATTATAATAAGTTATCCAATCAATAGACTTTTCTGATTTTGCCCACGTTTCGAATAGCCAAAAGATGCAGCAGAGGGGCAGGATTCGTTTGATCTCAATATAATTGAGGACTGTTTGGCTCCAATAACCCGGTCCACGTACAAATCTAACTATTACTACGAACCAGAAAATTTTGATGTCTATTAATTTAACCACTTAAAATAAATTTTCGTAATTTTAAGAAAATTTAGATAAGAAGTAGAATAAAAATCTATGTCCTAAAACTAGAATAGCGAGAAATAAGAAAGAAAAAGAGTTCGTCGGAAAAGGTCGAAAAAGAAAAATGGTTGAAAAATAAAAGGTGACGGAAAAATAAAAGAAACTTATAAAACTTAAAAATACTTGACTAACCTAACCTTATTACTACAACTAACTTAAAATTATAATCGCAAATTGAGATTACTAATTGAAATGATAATTGGTACATAGTAAAAGGTGTCTAAAAATATTAAAGCTTACAGGAAAAACTATATTCCAAATGGAAATAACTTAAAAAGAAACTAAAACTTAAAAAGGCGTCGCAAAATTCTAAAGTACCTAAATCTTAGTCTAAAGAAAAAGCACTTAAGGAATTCTACGGCAAAGACTAAAAATCTAGGAGTAAAAATAACTATGGCAAAATCTAAGTTTAAAACTAAATATGAGCTAAAAATACAAATATTACGCTAAAACGATTAAAAAGGGACAACATATAAAAATATACAAAAAGTTGTAAAAATTACAATTTTTATAAAAATATTATTTTTATATTATTTATTTATTAAAACTATTAATTTTACAATTTAATAAAACTAATTAATACTAAATACATAAATTAAATAAAAAGTAAAAGTTAAAATAAAACTAATAATAATAATAATAATAATTAGGGTTAAATAATAATAATAATAATTAATTACCCCGTAATTAATTCAGTTTAGGGTTTCTGTCAGCGTGTCAGGATTACTCCGCGAGTTGCGGTATTTAATGCATCAAACCCCGCGAGTCGCGGGGTTCCAGTTTTCAACTGACAGGTTATTTAAATTCAACGCATTTTTCTTTATTTATTTTTTTTTATTTTCTGTTTTTAATTTTTTCTGTTTATATAAAAAAAAAATATGTGTATAATAAAAACTTATATTTAAAACTTAAATAAAAATAGAATTACTTTATAATTTTATAAATAAAAATCTTAAAACTAGATTTATATATATATTTTTATATGTTTTTAAATAAAAATAAAATACTTAAATAAAACTTATATAAAAATAAAGAAACTTTATAAAACTTAAATATTTAACAAAATCTTAAAAATACATAATTTTTTTTTTTTTTTTTTTGGTAGCGTTGCGCTTCCGGCTTTTAAGAGATTCCCCGGCAGCGGCGCCAAAAATACTTGATGTTTTAGCAGAGTAGTATATAAAATAGCTTATATTTTTACAGAAAATACTATTAAATACGGTACAATTTTACACAAGATATTTATTTATTTATAGAATGGATATACTTAAACTTTGCTACAACACTTATAGGTAGTGTACCTAATCGTACAGTAGTGTAGTTTTTAGTAAGTCCGGTTCGTTCCACAGGGAATCTTTTTAAACAAAGCTTAACGCTATATTAGTTTACTTTTATAAAAATACAAATATATATATATATATATATATATATATATATATATATATATATATATATATATATATATATATATATATATATAAGTAATATTATTATTATAAAGGGGGGTTTTTTACCGTTTAATGACCGGTTTGTCGATTTTAAAACTTTAGTCGCAGTTAAAACCAAATAAATACAAGACTTTAAATTAAAGCATAAAGTAAACAACGATAATGAAATTGCGAATAATAAAAGTGCAATAAAATAAACTTGCGATAATTAAAAAGTACGATAATTAAAAGTGCAATTAAATACAATAACAATAAAAATGCGATAATTAGAAGTGCAATTAAATATAAAATAAAGGAAATTAAATATGAAATAAAAGAATTATGCTTATTTAAACTTCCGTAATCATGATGTTTGACGTGTTGATTTTAGTTTTATTCCCATGGGTTAATTGTCCTTTGTCCTGGATTATTTAATATGTCCATACGGATTTGTCCATAATAGTCCATCAGTCATAAATATAAAGAGCGAAAGCCTTCGTCAAATTATTCTTATTCCCGAAGTCAAATATTCCAACTAATTGGGGATTCGAATTGTAACAAGGTTTTAATACTTTGTTTAATGAATACACCAGGTTATCGACTGCGTGTAAACCAAGGTTTTACTACTTTGTTAACAATTACACCAATTACCCTTGAATGTAATTCACCCCTGTTTCAACAAGTTTATTAACTATTAATCCAGTTCCGTATCCGGTAAAATGAATAATTATTGGTATTTATAGATATCCCGCCCACCGTACCCAGTCAAGCGTATGTGGTTATATATAAATACGTCAAATTATAAGTTTGTATATTAAATTAACAAGGTATTGTTTAGTTAATATAAAACCCATTAATAGCCCATAGTCTAATTTCCACAAGTGTCGTTCTTTTGTCCAAACCCCAATTATGGTACAAAGCCCAATTACCCAATTTTAGTAATTAGCCCAACATCATGATTACTTCGGATTAAATAAGCATAATAATAACTTAGCTACGAGACATTAATGTAAAAAGGTTGAACATAACTTACAATGATTAAAAATAGCGTAGCGTTACACGGACAGAATTTCGCCTTACACCCTTACAACATTCGCTAACATACCCTTATTATTAGGATTAAAATTAAAATTAAAATTAAAATATAAATATAAATATATACGATATAGATAGAGAGATGGATGGATTTTTTGGTTTGGCACAAGGTCCTGTCTTTGACCACTATGCAACCACCGTTCTTACGGTTGACACCCGATTTAGTTCAGGTGACCTAATGAATTCCAGGTGAATTCCTAGGATTTTACGTTCAATGGTAATGAACGCATTGAAAATAGGGTTTTCAGAAAACAAATCGGTTTGTAATTTTGATCAAAATATTTTCTCGTTCAAGCTCGAGTTTAGATATCATTGAATTCCATGAGTTTGTAATTCTCAATCTTTAAGGTCAATCTCAAGGATTGAGTAATATCAGGCTTAAAAGCTGATTTTTAATCTTTAAGGAGATTATCCTTTCTGGGGATCTGATTCATTAGTCTTATCCAGCTAATTTGCATGGTGCCCCCCATTGTACGAGATAAATCCTTCTCATGGTTAGGATAAATCTGACCACTTGGCGACCCTGTTTAATGCTGAGGTCCGTGGATTTCCTGCTGATTTTAGTGATGACTTTTCTAGATTTTTCGTCAACCTACAGCTGGTCTGGACGACAACTTCATGACCTAAATCAAGAAGCGCGTGTCTTTTTCGGAAGACTTTACTTCCTTTTAATGATGGAATTGATTCATCGTGTAGATCCATCTTTTCTTTTCTTTCATCGGGTAAAACAGTTTAGTTTAGTCCAAAGCAAAAGTATTTTCAGTTATTTGTTACAGATATATGTGACATATGTTTAAGATAACTTGGTAAATTTTCCCACACTTGGCTTTTATTTTCCTTTTTATCGTCCTCTATTCCATTTTAAATGAATTTTAACATTTTGGTTTGTTTCTCAATTTATGTCCTTTTTGAGGTAACAATAATTTCGGTGTTAAAACCTAGTTTTATCGTTCATAAATATGTATAAACATGATTTTGAGTTCATTTAATTGAAAATAGATTATAATGAAATCCCATGGTTTGCAGACTATGCAAACTACTTAGTTTGTGGATTCCTGGAGAAGGGATTATCGTACCAAAAACGAAAGAAATTCTTCAGTGATATAAAACACTATTTATGGGAAGATCCACATCTGTTTAAAAGTTGTCCATATGGAATAATACGCCGATGTGTATTTGGAGATGAAGCTAGTAAAATTTTAAACCATTGTCACACAGGACCAACAGGAGGGCATTATGGGCCTCAACTAACAGCAAGAAAAGTTTATGATGCTGGATTCTATTGGCCTACAATTTACAAAGACGCACACCTACTTTGCAAATCCTGTGATGCTTGTCAAAGGGCCGGAAAAATAAGTCAACGTGATGAAATGCCATAAAATGTCATCCAAGTATGTGAAGTATTTGACATTTGGGGTATTGACTTTATGGGTCCATTTCCAAAATCTCATAATAATCTATATATACTCGTAGCCATTGATTATGTATCTAAATGGGCGGAAGCACAAGCTCTCCAAACTAACGATGCACGAGTTGTAGTCAACTTTTTAAAACGTCTTTTTGCAAGGTTTGGAACACCGAAAGCTTTGATAAGTGATCGGGGTACTCATTTCTGTAATAATCAACTTGAGAAAGTTCTTAAAAGATATGAAGTAACTCATAAAATCTCCACCGCATATCATCCACAAACAAGTGGACAAGTTGAAAATACCAACCGAGCTTTAAAACGTATTCTAGAGAAAACCGTAGGATCAAATCCGAAGGAATGGTCCATTAAATTGGAGGATGCACTCTGGGCTTTTAGAACAGCCTACAAAACTCCAATTGGAACCACACCTTTTAGACTTGTTTATGGAAAAGCATGTCATCTTCCAGTAGAAATTGAACACAAAGCATTTTGGGCTTTGAAGACATGTAATCTTGATTTACATGAAGCTGGACGTCTACGATTAAGTCAACTAAACGAATTAGAAGAATTAAGACATGAAGCATATGAAAATTCGTTAATCTATAAAGAAAGAACGAAGAAATGGCATGATAAAAGAATCAGAAGTTCAAAAGAATTTAAAGAAGGAGACAGAGTTCTTCTTTTCAATTCACGATTCAAGCTATTTCCTGGAAAATTGAAATCAAGATGGTCTGGACCATTCATAGTCAAAAGAGTTTTCCCATACGGAACAATAGAATTGATAAATTCAAATGGGAATGAATTTAAAGTTAATGGTCACAGAGTTAAACATTACATACATGATCCGATGGAAGTTGACAACGAAGTTAATCACAATTTCGACACCACAGCTAACTAAGTGTGGGGAGAATCAAGTCTTTAAAGGATAATATGTATTTCTGTTAGAGTTAGATTGTCTGTTTTTGTGTAGTTCTCGAAAATGGAACCCGAATGGTCTTTCCCTAGCAGACCCTAAAGAACTAGTCTTCTCCCCCCATTCTGAATTTTTATTTTTTTTAGGTTTTTACAAAATGAAGACTGCCTGTGAACTAAACCATGGTCTAATGCTACACGCTTTGATCACTAAACGTAATAATGACACACTACCAAGTGAAATAGTATCAGTAATCAGAGAAAGAATGGACGGAGTTAGAAAAGAATCCAGATGCGAAGACAATAAGTTACAATTTGGTAAAGGAAAATCAAAATCCGCAGCAAAAAGAAGAGCACGACACCTAGAAAGATGTCACAAATGCGGAAAATGGTCACATGGAGGTAAATGTTCAAATAATCAAACCTATTCAAATACCGAATTTGTTACTTTATGCAGAGACGGACCGTTCATATGTTTAGAAGAAAAGACACTGAATACTCGAGGTTACGCCTATGTAGCCATGGAAAACCAATTAAACCGACTATCTTATGAATGGGATAGATCATATAACTAAGAAATCTATTTCACAGGTATGTCTGTACAGTTTTTATTTTTATTTTTTATTTTTAACCTTTTGATAATGAACGCTAATTTGTTCGCTAAAAAGTATTAAATTGGTATTGAATAAAATTAGGTTTGGCGACCGAAATTATTGATATCATACAAAAATTTATTACATCACTGCGAAATTTAACGTTTATTCTTAAGGTATAAATATCTTTAATCAATCAACACAAAATATTTCAAAAATTCGTCATGAGTTAAATTAGGTCTTGGAACCGAAATTACTTTACCGAAAATAGGGGCGCATATTTTTGATAATATTTGATTGATTAAAGTGGGATAAAAAACCAAAAAATCCATCCATCTCTCTATCTATATCGTATATATTTATATTTATATTTTAATTTTAATTTTAATTTTAATCCTAATAATAAGGGTATGTTAGCGAATGTTGTAAGGGTGTAAGTCGAAATTCTGTCCGTGTAACGCTACGATATTTTTAATCATTGTAAGTTATGTTCAACCTTTTTACATTAATGTCTCGTAGCTAAGTTATTATTATGCTTATTTAATCCGAAGTAATCATGATGTTGGGCTAATTACTAAAATTGGGTAATTGGGCTTTGTACCATAATTGAGGTTTGGACAAAAGAACGACACTTGTGGAAATTAGACTATGGGCTATTAATGGGTTTTATATTAACTAAACAATACCTTGTTAATTTAATATACAAACTTATAATTTGACGTATTTATATATAACCACATACGTTTGACTGGGTACGGTGGGCGGGATATCTATAAATACCAATAATTATTCATTTTACCGGATACGGAACTGGATTAATAGTTAATAAACTTGTTGAAACAGGGGTGAATTACATTCAAGGGTAATTGGTGTAATTGTTAACAAAGTAGTAAAACCTTGGTTTACACGCAGTCGATAACCTGGTGTATTCATTAAACAAAGTATTAAAACCTTGTTACAATTCGAATCCCCAATTAGTTGGAATATTTGACTTCGGGAATAAGAATAATTTGACGAAGGCTTTCGCTCTTTATATTTATGACTGATGGACTATTATGGACAAATCCGTATGGACATATTAAATAATCCAGGACAAAGGACAATTAACCCATGGGAATAAAACTAAAATCAACACGTCAAACATCATGATTACGGAAGTCTAAATAAGCATAATATATTTTATTTCATTTTTTTTCCTCGTACTTTTATTTATTGTCATTTTAATTATTGTTATTTATTTTATATTGTTATTTAAATATCGTCATTTACTATACGCTTCGCTTAAAATATAAATCGACAAACCGGTCATAAAACGGTAAACCCCTTTTTATATATTATTATATATATTTTGTACAAATATATTTGTTTAAAAATATAGTGTTTAATAAGCCTGCTCCCTGTGGAATGAACCGGACTTACTAAAAACTATACTACTCTACGATTAGGTACACTGCCTATAGTGTTGTAGCAAGGTTTAGGTTTATCCCATTTGTAGATAAATAATTAAAACTTGTGTAAAATTGTAGCATATTTAATAGTATTTTCTGCTAAAATTTAATAGTATTTTATACCCCTTAGCTTTAACATCAAGTTTTTGGCGCCGCTGCCGGGGAGCGCTAAAACGCTATATTTTTAATTTATATCTGTAAAAATATAGTTATAAAAAAGTAATTTCGGGGACACTTTTTGTGTTTTCACGGGGTATTTAAGTTTTTTTTTTTAGTTTTTGATTGATTAAAGATATATTAATTTAAATATAATAATTTAATAAATATAATAATATAATAATATTGAAATAAAATATAATAATATAATAATATTTTAGAATCAAATTTGATACGTAAAAGTTTTAAAAGTTTTTAAAAGTCGTATTTATTAAATATTTCAGGGGTATATTATGTAACTTATAATTAATAATTTCTATAATGTCGTTTTCATGTGAATAATAAATTAATTAATTTCTTTCCTTTACTATTTTGAATCGTAAAAGTTTTAAAAGTTTTAAAAAGTCGTATTTATTAAATATTTTAGGGGTATATTATGTAACTTGCAATTAATAATTTCTATCATGTCACTTTCATGTGAATAGTAAATTAATTAATTTCTTTTCATTTACTATTCATGAATAGTAAATGAGTTATAAAAACAAGTTTTAAAAAATAATAATAATAATAAAAAAAATTATTAATTTCTTCTAAAAAAAAAAAGTTTGTGTAAAAAAAATCGTTTTTTTAAAGAAAAAAATTCATTTTAAAAAAAAAATTGTAAAAAAATCGTTTTTTTTAAAGAAAAATTTTTTTTTTAAAAAAGTTTTAAAAAAAAATATATATATATAAAAAAAATTAAAAAAAAAATTTTAAAATCCTTAAAAAACGAAATATAAAAAAAATTTAAAAAAAAAGTTTTTTTTTATTACCTTTAGATTTTTAGACTCTAGTTACAATTTTTAGTATTAAGTTTAGTTTTGCCATAGTTATTTTTATTTCTAGAATTTTTAGGTTTGCCGTAAAATCCCTTAAGTGCTTATTCCTTAAACTAAGATTTATGTGCTTTAGAATTTTGCGACGCCGTTTTTCGCGCTACTTTCTTATTTTTATTTTTCGACGCCTATTTTTCAACCTTTTATTTTTCGACCTTTTTCGACGTTTTTTTTTTCTTTCTTATTTCTCGCTATTCTAGTTTTAGGATAAGATTTTTATTCTACTTCTTATCTAAATTTCTTAAAATTACGAAAATTTATTTTAAGTGGTTAAATTGATAGACATCAAAATTTTCTGGTTCGTAGTAATAGTTGGATTTGTACGTGGACCGGGTTATTGGAGCCAAACAGTACTCAATTATATTGAGACCAAACGAATCCTGTCCCTCTGCTGCATCTTTTGGCTATTCGAAACGTGACCAAAATCAGAAAAGTCTATTAATTGGATAACTTATATAATTTTTCTTTCCTTTTAAAAACTAATAGGATATTCAGTGAATGCACCGAGTAAAACGTTCACCACCTTTCATACATTCACTACCTGTAACTCGATCAAGACATCTAGCCAATATTATCGCCGTTGATTTTTCTTTAGAATCATCATCTAGACGACCAAGTACTCCAACTCAAATTTCCGATAATCCAATTTTTAAACCCTAAATATAAAGGCTCTCACAACCAAGAACCCGGAGGATATTCAAGGACAATTCCAAGATCCTAAACCACTAATCATTCCTCCTGAACCACAAACCGTTAAATCAGAATCTTCTAGTGATTCGTATTCAACAAATTCAATTATGGAAAATCTGGAACCTCTAAGTATGGAAGACCGAATGAGAGCCACACGCACGGGCCAAGGTCACGCCATTATTAAGCCAGACATTAATGCGCCAGATTATGAAATCAAAGGACAAATCCTACACATGGTAACTAATCAGTGCCAATATAGTGGTGCGCCTAAGGAAGATCCAAACGAACATCTTCGAACGTTTAATAGGATCTGTACACTATTCAAAATCCGAGAAGTTGAGGATGAACAGATCTATCTCATGTTGTTTCCCTGGACTTTAAAGAGAGAAGCCAAAGATTGGTTAGAATCGTTACCTGAAGGGGCGATTGACACATGGGATGTTTTAGTTGAGAAATTTCTTAAAAGATTCTTTCCGGCATCTAAAGCCGTGAGACTTCAAGGAGAAATTGTTACGTTCACACAAAAGTCAAATGAAACTCTATATGAGGCGTGGACAAGATTTGGAAAGTTGTTGAGAGGATGTCCTCAACACGGTTTAGACACTTATCAAATAGTACAAATATTCTACCAAGGTGTCAACGTTGCTACACGAAAAGACATCGACATAACAGCTGGTGGTTCCATTATGAAGAAAACCGCAACTGAAGCTTACAAAATTATTGATAACACAGCCTCCCACTCTCATGAGTGGCACCAAGAGAAAGATATATATCGTTCATCTAAAGCGGCTAGAGCCGATTCTAGCCATAACTTTGATTCCGTTTCCGCAAAAATAGATGCTTTCGAGAGACGAATGGAAAAGATGAATAAAGATATTCACGCAATACGAATCAGTTGTGAGCAATGCGGTGGAACACACTTAATGAAAGACTGTCACATTGAACAAACGATGGAACAACGTGAGAATGTTGTCTACATGAACCAAAGGCTGGAAAATAGTTATCAGAATAATTATCAACCGCCAAGGCCAAACTTCAATCGAAATCAAAACATTCTTTACAATCCAAAAGGACCCAACAATAACTCGTATAACCAACAAGGTCCGAATAACCAACCAACTCAAAACAACACTTTCAATCAACAAAGACCTGGCTTGTATAAACCACCACAACAAACCGAAGAGAAAAAGTCAAATCTGGAAGAAGTGGTATTTAAGCTAGTTGAATCTCAAACACAATTTATTGAAACTCAAACTCAAACGAATGAGAGGTTTGATCAGTCATTTAGAACTCAACAAGCTTCTATTTTGAATCTAGAAAAACAAGTAGGTACTCTTGTTAGATTGATGAGTGAAAGGAAACAAGGAAAGCTACCGAGTAATACTGAAGTAAATCCTCGGAATGAAAATGTTAATATGGTTTCAACAAATTCTGAAAAACCAGCATCAGAAGATGGGGAGGTTTTAGATGTAAGTAACAATGAAGAAGTTACACCACCACCACCACCCGAGTATGTAAAGCCAGCGGTGGCACCATACAGACCACCCATCCTGTTTTCAAGAAAAGGAGTTGAGTATGAGCAAGTAATAGGTAATTAAGTGACCTCTGGAAAGAAGAAGAAGAAGAAGAATAAAAAAGTGCAAGAAACAAAAACAGTAGAAGTAAACCCGGTGAAGACAGTTCCACCAAAACCTCTACCTAGGATAGGTGATCCAGGTGAATTTATTGTTCCTTGTCTACTTAGTGATTGTGTCATGTATGATGCAATAGCAGATTTAGGTGCGAGTGTAAGTATTATGCCTCTTTCATTATATAAGAGATTAGGTGTAGGTGAGTTAAGTCTAATGGATATGAGTGTTCGACTCCTTGATCAAACCATTAAGCACCCAGTTGGAATTGCTGACAACCTACCCGTTCAAGTAGGTAATTTAACCTTTCTAGTCGAATTCATTGTCATTGACATAGAAGAGGACTCAAACTTTCCTCTAATTTTAGGTCGACCATTCTTAGCGTCCACCGGGGCATTATTTGATGTAAGAAAGGGTAGAATGACACTTAGTAATGATGAGAAATCGATCACCTTTATGATTTGAAAGTCTAAATATCCACAAACCAAAACCGTTGAACCGACAAAAACGATTGGTAAGAACCATGCTGTTTTACCAAATCCAACGGTAATGCTTAACAATAATAGAACACCTAAGTGTGGGGAAAATGAAGTAACACCTAATGATGACTTGATAATAAAGAACTCCATAGTTGATACGAAATTAAATGACCCCGTTATTAACAGTTCAATGAAAAAACTTTTTAAACGGGTTATTGACGCTAAAAGTAAGGGGAACTTTAAGTTATATAACCGGTTAGTATCCAATCTGTCGCCTAAAGAAAAGGCGAAGCTAGTTGAATTTGTGGATATTACGGAAAAAGCTTGTCACTGGCTTAAAGCAAAAGTCACAGATATGCAAGTTGATTATGGTCCAAGAGAAATTGACGATGAAGTTAATCACAATTTCGACACCACATCTACCTAAGTGTGAGGAGAATCAAATATTCTAAAAAGAAAATGCTGTTTGGAGTTAGTTGTTCTGTTCTCGTGTAGTTCCGAGAATGGAATCCGATTGGTCTTTTCCACTAGCAGACACTAAAGAACTAGTTTTCTCCCCCCATTCTGATTTTTTTTATTTTGTAGGTTTTATATGAAATTAATATGCTTTTTAAATTTAAGTTTTGTGTGAATTTAAAAACAAAATTTACTTTATTTCATTAAGTAAAAAAATGATTTCTAAAATTCGTCGTGAGTTGAAGATTAGGTAGTTGAACCGAAATTACTTTAACCGAGGGCGGGACGAGAAATTTTGTTATCATTATTTTTAATTTAATTGATTTAAAGTATGCCAAAAAATATTAGATTTTATAAATTTTTGAACGTGGGGTAATATACCCAACTTCAAAATTATGTATGTTTGTATTTTATGTTATATACAAAACAGGGTAAAACAACGCACTTTCAAAGACTGTCATTAAGTTCAGAAAAAAGGTACTAATTTTGACGACAAGAAACAAAATATCAAATGTGAAATAACAACAATATGTTTGCAAACTCGGTAT
Source organism: Rutidosis leptorrhynchoides (assembly GCF_046630445.1). NCBI lineage: Eukaryota > Viridiplantae > Streptophyta > Magnoliopsida > Asterales > Asteraceae > Rutidosis > Rutidosis leptorrhynchoides. The sequence goes on along the minus strand of NC_092338.1, from coordinate 257,522,735 downwards.
TTTTAATCATTTTTCTACACTAATCACCCTCATGAATTTAAATTTTTACTGATTTCTTGCAAATGAAGGCATTGCAAGATCTCAAGTGTGGGGAAGGGTTATAAATTCTTTCGGGTTTACACTTGTTTTAATTGCCAAATTTTGTGAAAATTTAAAAAAATTTCAACTAAATGAATTCAAAATCATGTTTATACATATTTATGAACGATAAAACTAGGTGTTAATGCCGAAATTATTGTTACCTCGAGGACATAAATTGAGAAACAACCCAAAACGCTTGAATTCATTTAAAATGGGATAGAAGAGAATAAAAAGGCAAAGAAAAGAATAAATAAAAGCTAAGTGTGGGGAGAATGTACCAAGTTATTCAATTAAAAACTATCTATCACATTTTTGTATAAGAATTATTGCAGGTACTTTTGCTTTGGACGATACTAATCAGTTTTACCCGGTTTACTGTAATATATTTTAAAGAAAGATGGATCTACACAATGAATCAATTCCATCATTAAAAGGAAGTAAAGTCTTCCGAAAAAGACACGCGCTTCTTGATTTAGGTCAAGAAGTTGTCGTCCAGACCAGCTGTAGGTTGACGAAAAATCTAGAAAAGTCATCTCTAAAATCAGCAGGAAATCCACGGACCTCAGCATCAAACAGGGTCGCCAAGTGGTCAGATTTATCCTAACCATGAGAAGGATTTATCTCGTACAATGGGGGGGGGGGGCACCGTGCAAATTAGCTTGATAAGACTAATGAATCAAATCCCCAGAAAGGATAATCTCCTTAAAGATCAAAAATCAGCTTTTAAGACTGATATTACTCAATCCTAGAGATTGACCTTAAAGATTGAGAATTACAAACTCATGGAATTCAATGATATCTAAACTCGAGCTTGAACGAGAAAATATTTTGATCAAAAATAAAACCGATTTGTTTTCTGAAAACCTATTTTCAATCCGTTCATTACCATTGAACGTAAAATCCTGAGAATTCATCAGAATTCATTAGGTCACCTGAACCAAATCGGGTGTCAACCGTAAGAAACGGTGGTTGCATAGCATGGTCGAAGACAGGACCTTGTGCCAGACCGAAAAATTATAAGGATGATCTTTACTATTGCTCCTACAAAGGATAGTAATAGCATCCGACATGTTTTTGGACCAAAATCAAATGCATGTCATTAGACATTGCCTTAACAGTTTCTTGTTCATCGCTTTCTTTTTCAACCGGACGGTAGTTTGCCGAAAGGTAATATACGGGACAAGTAAACTAGAGGTGTTGCTTTCCTAATACAAGGTTAGCAAGTGGGTAACACAAAACCACAAGTGTTGAGCTAAAATTTTCAAATCTGAAACCCACACAACCCACAAAAATATTTTGCAAACACCGGTGAAGGGTTATTTCGGAAAACTTATCTAGGGTAAAAGCTAGATTGAATTTTCAAAAGATCAAATATTTTCATAAAGATCCAATTTCCTTAAGGATCTAAATTTTCATAGTCATGTGGAACTGTAAACCGCCTTTCAAATGTGCACTTTGCTTTGGAAACCGAAAGTAAATCGGCTATTTGATTGCAAGTGTCGTTGACCTAAACCCGAGGCAACTGTGGATGACACACCCACCTTTAACCATGGTTCTATCATTACTATCATTGTTTATACCACCATATCAAAATCACTAATGTACAAAGTGTGATGAATAAAAAAGTGATTCATGTATGTTTTTATTTCAAGTTCTGTATTGCTTGAGGACAAGCAACGCTCAAGTGTGGGGATATTGGATAAAGCTAAAAAGGAACATATATTTCATAGCAATATCCCTCCTAAATAATAGGTTTTCATATGTAATTGTATTATATTTTCATTGTAATTGTTTAAATAAACAAGTGCGAAGACAAAAGGCGAAAACGAAGATTTGAAGACACAAACGTCCAAAAAGCTCAAATGTACAAGATACAATTCAAAAGGTTCAATTTATTGATGAAAAACGTCTAAAAATGACAAGAGTACAAGTTACAAAACGCAAAGTACAAGATATTAAATTGTACGCAAGGACGTTCGAAAATCCGGAACCGGGACATGAGTCAACTCTCAACGCGCGACGCAACGGTGCAAAAATTACAAGTCAACTATGCACATAAATAAAATATAATATTTAAATAATTCTTAAAATTATTTATATATTATATTATTATTTAATTACGTCGAGAAGCTAAGATCCAAAAAATTGTGAGCTGGAAAATCAAACTCCACGACTCGCGGAGTTTGAAGGCTTAAAACTCCACGACTCGCGGAGTTTGAAATTTCAAAAATGTCCTATAAATGCAACGAATTCTGGCCGAGTTTAAACACCTTTCTTCATATTTCTTTCTCTCTTCTGTAATATGTAATATATATTTATATTATAATTTTAATATAAGTTAATTTTAATAATAAAGTTATGGTTTAGTTGGGTTATTGTAAGAAATATTTTACGGGTTTTAAGTCGAAATTCTGTCCGCGCAACGCTACGCGATTAATCATCACTGTAAGCTATGTTCTTCCTTTTTAATTTAATGTCTCGTAACTAAGTTATTATTATGCTTATTTGAGCCGAAGTAATCGTGATGTTGGGCTAAAATATTAAGACAGGGTTATTGAACTTTGTACCATAATTAAGGTTTGGGCAAAAGACCGACACTTGTGGAAATTGGACTATTGACTATTAATAGATGGGGGGTATTGTCTAATTGAGTGACAACTCATTGGAGTCTGTCGAACCTATCTTCAAATTAATTAAATAATTAATAATGATTATGGTTCTCCTATTTAGTGACGTTGTCCTATTATAATCATTTAATTAATTATTCGGGTTGGGTAATTGATTATTCAAACTGATCAAGTGGGTAAATTAATATTCATATCTAATCAAAAAAGGGTTGGATTACATACAGTGATAACTGGTGTAATTGTTGACAGAAGTGATAACTGCGTCACAGTTTAAATCCTTAATTAGTTGGAATATTTGACTTCGGGTATAAGGGTAATTTGATGAGGACACTCGCACTTTATATTTATGACCGATGGACTATTATGGACAAAAACCAGATAGGTATCAAATAAACCAGGACAAAGGACAATTAACCCGAGTAACAATTAATTAAAATCAAAACGTCAAACATCATGATTACGAAAGTTTAAATAAGCATAATCCTTTTATTTCATATTCTATCGCAATTTTATTTATTGTTATTTTATTTATCGTCATTTATATATTTTACGCACTTTAATTATTGTCATTTATCTTTACGCTTAAAAATATAAAATCGACAAACCGGTCATTAAACGGTAAAAAACCCCCTTTTATAATAATATTACTACTTATATAATTATATATATTTTGTATAAATATAGTTGTTAAAAATATAGTAAGTATCACCAGCTCCTTGTGGAACGAACCGGACTTACTAAAAACTACACTACTCTACGATTAGGTACACTGCCTATAGTGTTGTAGCAAGGTTTAGGTATATCCCATCCGTAAATTAATAAAATTTGTGTCATATTTTGTAGTATTTCCTAGTAAAAATAATACTATTTCGTACCCTCACAGGGAGCTAGTGATTACGTACTATATTTTTATAAAACTATATTTATATAAATATATATATATATAAGTAGTAATATTATTATAAAAGGGGGGTTTTACCGTTTAATGACCGGTTTGTCGATTTTATATTTTTAAGCGTAAAGATAAATGACAATAATTAAAGTGCGTAAAATAAATAAATGACGATAAATAAAATAACAATAAATAAAATTGCGATAGAATATGAAATAAAAGGATTATGCTTATTTAAACTTCCGTAATCATGATGTAGCGTGAGGGTACGAAATAGTATTATTTTTAATACAAAATACTACAAAATATGACACAAGTTTTATTAATTTACGGATGGGATATACCTAAACCTTGCTACAACATTATAGGCAGTGTACCTAATCGTAGAGTAGTGTAGTTTTTAGTAAGTCCGGTTCGTTCCATAGGGAGCTAGTGATTACGTACTATATTTTTATAAAACTATATTTATATAAATATATATATATAAGTAGTAATATTATTATAAAAGGGGGGTTTTTACCGTTTAATGACCGGTTTGTCGATTTTATATTTTTAAGCGTAAAGATAAATGACAATAATTAAAGTGCGTAAAATAAATAAATGACGATAAATAAAATAACAATAAATAAAATTGCGATAGAATATGAAATAAAAGGATTATGCTTATTTAAACTTTCGTAATCATGATGTTTGACGTTTTGATTTTAATTAATTGTTACCCGGGTTAATTGTCCTTTGTCATGGTTTATTTGATACCTATCTGGTTTTTGTCCATAATAGTCCATCGGTCATAAATATAAAGTGCGAGTGTCCTCGTCAAATTACCCTTATACCCGAAGTCAAATATTCCAACTAATTAAGGATTTAAACTGTGACGCAGTTCTCACTTCTGTCAACAATTACACCAGTTATCACTGTATGTAATCCACCCCTGCTTTGATTAGATATGAATATTAATTAACCCACTTGATCAGTTTGAATAATCAATTACCCAACCCGAATAATTAATTAAATGATTATAATAGATTCCATATGAACGTCACTAAATAGGACAACCATAATCATTATTAATTATTAGGATAATTAATTTGAAGATAGGTTCGACACACTCCAATGAGTTGTCACTCAATTAGACAATACCCCCCATCTATTAATAGTCAATAGTCCAATTTCCATAAGTGTCGGTCTTTTGCCCAAACCTTAATTATGGTACAAAATCCAATAACCCCGTCTTAATATTTAGTCAAACATCACGATTACTTCGGCTTAAATAAGCATAATAATAACTTAGTTACGAGACATTAATTTAAAAAGGAAGAACATAACTTACAGTGATTATTAATCGTGTAGCGTTACACGGACAGAGTTTCGACTTTAAAACCCGTAAAACATTCCTTACAATAACCCAATTATTATTAAACTTAAACTAAAATTAAAATTATAATTATAAATATATATATATTATATGTAAAGAGAAAGAAAGAAGAAAAGGTGTACATAAATCGATCAAATGAATTGCCTTTTATAGGCAAATATTGAATTGAAATTTTCACTTATGACCCCTTAACTATGCTCAATTAACAACTTTTTATTATTTATTATTTATTATTATTCTTATTATGAATTATTTAAATATTATATTATATTCTTGTGCATAGTTGACTTGTACTTTCAGCTCCGTTGCGTCGAGCGTTGATAGTTGGCTCGGGTACCGGTTCCGAATTTTCGAACGTCCTTTCGTATAATTTAATATCTTGTACTTTGCGTTTTGTAACTTGTACTCTTGTCATTTTTAGACGTTTCACATCAATAAATTGAACCTTTTGAATTGTATCTTGTACATTTGAGCTTTTTGGACGTTTGTGTCTTCAAATCTTCGTTTTCGCCTTTTGTCTTCGCACTTATTTATTTAAACAATTACAATGAAAATATAATACAATTACATATGAAAACCTATTATTTAGAAGGGATATTGCTATGAAATATATGTTCCTTTTTAGCCTTATCAAATATCCCCACACTTGAGCGTTGCTTGTCCTCAAGCAATATAGAACTTGAAATAAAAACATACATGAATCACTTTTTTATTCATCGCACTTTGTACATTAGTGATTTTGATATGGTGGTATAAACAATGATAGTAACGATAGAACCATGGTTAAAGGTGGGTGTGTCATCCACAGTTGCCTCGGGTTTAGGTCAACGACACTTGCAATCAAATAGTCGATTTACTTTCGGTTTCCAAAGCAAAGTGCACATTTGAAAGGTGGTTTACAGTCCCACATGACTATGAAAATGTAGATCCTTAAGGAAATTGGATCTTTATGAAAACATTTGATCTTTTTGAAAATTTAATCTAGCTTTTACCCGAGATAAGTTTTCCGGAATAACCCTTCACCGGTGTTTGCAAAATATTTTTGTGGGTTGTGTGGGTTTCAGATTTGAAAATTTTAGCTCAACACTTGTGGTTTTGTGTTACCCACTTGCTAACCTTGTATTGGGAAAGCAACACTGTAACGACCCGCACTTTTTCGATCGTTCTATACTTATAAGATTAATATTTACATAAATTAAACCTTACCAACATGATAAGCAATCCAAATTGTTGAGATTTATGTTTCCGAAAAGAGATTTACACAACGTTTGACTGTCTAGTTTGACCGATGATATCACGAACTATACAATATATGATAATTATACGTTTGTGTATATATATGTATATATACATATTTAACATGATTAATGAATGTTTTAATATCTCATTTTGTATTAATAACAATAAGTTATAAGTATATTTTGAAACTACTAACTTAAGTTTTCAAAACGATAACCATACGTAACGTTATTTGACATAAATACTTATAACCTATAATGTTTATACATATATCGTATATGTAATGTATTTAATCACTTTTAAGGACTTAAATACATAAAATCATATAAGTGTATTCACAAAAGATAGCTATATTTGAATCCTCATTCTATTTTTCACAAGATTTCTATACGTATATCTAGAGTATATGTACTCGTATCATACCTAACTTCTATACGTATTTACTATTGGTATATACACATCAAATCACCACCTAACTAGCCCTTGTTACTGCCCTAAGGTAGAGGTAATTGCTTTTGTATGATTGTTTGACAAATACACAAGATTACAAGCTAAAAATTTTGTCTTCATACCCCCTTAATCACGTTTTTATAGGAGTATCATGGATCATCATTTTGATTCATTTTAACTTCCATTTTCTAGCTAAAAACACACACTCTTTCAAGAACCTTAAACTCCATAACAATCCAGCAAGTTACCAAGAAGATCTAGCCATAAAAACCTTACTTAATCACCATAAGAAAACTCTTACAACAACACTTCAAGAATCCTTCCAAGAACACAAACTTACTTCCAATCTTTCATCCAATTCCATCACCCTTTTGGTTCTAGCTTTTTACTCCTCTTTTACAGCAACCTTGTCCAAGGAACTTGAGGTAGTAACTATGTTCATAACCTTATTCGATTCATATATATATAGCTATCTTATTTTGTGGTATAAAATTTTAACAACAAGAACATAGTTTGAATGTTTTCAAACTTGTTTGCAAACTAAATAGATCCTTCTAACTTAACTTTTAAAATACTTCAAGACCTGTAATATATCTTAAATATATGCTAATTTAACAAGGTTTAACTTGGTTTTTCAAAGAACACCTTAAAAACTGTTTTTACGACGTCGGAGTGTAACCGGGGGCTATTTTGGGTTGGATAATTAAAAACCATCTTAAACTTTGAATTGGAGGTTTATTTTCTGGAAAAATGATTTTTACTATAAATATGTTAACGCATAAAAATTTTATGAGTTAACTCAAAGTATAAGTATTTTTAGAAAAATAATCATTTAAGGTTGTTTACATGATGGAAAATGATTAACTTCATAAGTTTCACTAAAGTTTGACCTATGACCTGTGATTTCGAATACAAACTAAGGTATTTACAGTTCATATTCTTAAAGAGGGACTCGATCCAAGGAAGTGGCAAGTTGAACCAACGAAAACGGAGTTGTAACGAAGAAACTATGACCAAAACGAGATCGGATATCTAAGACTAGTTTAGCTACGAAAATAATTGGAGAAAATTAAATAAATCACATCTTTTTAAAATAACATGATATTTTATATATATGTACTCATAATTTAATTTTATATGGTTCAGGATCATCCGTAAACAATACGAGAAGATTAATCATAAGATCCCATGATTGTACGCAACACGTCATTTGACAACACCGGTACTTTATGTACGCAACACGTCATTTGACAACACCGGTACCGTGGGTCAAGATTAATCTCGACCAATACATATACGATGGGGATTTTTATTTATTTCATTGGGGGTTTATTAAACACCTAAAAATGAACCATTTAAAATTAAATTACTAACGTCGAACTGCTAACTACGGACTAAGAAATTATTAAAAGTATTATAAGTATATATATGTGACGATTGTTTAAAAAGAAAAGGTATTGATATATTATATATGGTTAGGTTTGTGATATCAATCGGAGACCAAGTCAAAATTACATATCTTCAAGACGAAAGTGAGTATATAGTCCCACTTTTAAACTCTAAATATTTCGGGATGAGAATACATGTATTTTATGTTTTACGATATGGACACAAGTAACTGAAAAATATATTCTACGTTGAGTTGGACCACTGGCATACTTCCCTGTAGCTTGGTAACTGTTATTTACAGTGGTATTGTAAACGCGAATCCTGTTGATAGATCTATCGGGCCTGACAACCCCAACCGGACTGGACGACCAGTATTCAACGGTTGCACAGTACTTCGTTTCGTGAATACACTTGGTACGGTGTAGTAAGATTTCATAATAAAGGGAATATGCGACGTGATTAAATGTTAAGTATGGTTACCAAGTGCTCAACCACTTAGAATATTTTTATTAAAACGTTTATATATGAAATCTTGTGGTCTATATATATATTGCTGCCGGCATTAAACCTATATCTCACCAACTTTATGTTGACGTTTTAAACATGTCTATTCTCAGGTGATAATTAGAAGCTTCCGCTGCAACATGTTGAATTTAAACAAGATCTTGAGTATGCATATTTGTGTCAAAAATAAAACTGCATATCGGAGGATTTGTAATGTAAAATATGCTAGAAATCGTATTGTTATCATCACATGTAAAGTTTGTAAGTCTAAGATTATCGCTAAACGATAATCATCTTTTTATTGTCTAAAGCTTGTATTAAAATAAGAGTTATGGTTTGTAATGTAAAATAAATGCAGTTGTTCTTTTAAAAATGTCGCATATAGAGGTCAATACCTCGCAATGAAATCATACGTTATCTAACTCGTTCTTATGGTTAAGGACGGGTTATGACAAACACGTCCAGTTTACTTGTTCCGTATATTACATTTCGGTAAACTACCGTCCGGTTGTAAAGGAAAGCGATGAACAAGCAACTGTTAAGGCAATGTCCCGTGACATGCTTTTGATTATGGTCTATAAACGTGTTGGATGCTAGTACTATCCTTTGTAGGAGCAATAGTAAAGCTCACCCTTATAATTTTTTGGTCTGGCACAAGGTCCTGTCTCCGACCATGCTATGCAACCACCGTTTCTTACGATTGACACCCGATTTGGTTCAGGTGACCTAATGAATTCTGATGAATTCTCAGGATTTTACGTTCAATGGTAATGAACGCATTGAAAATAGGTTTTCAGAAAACAAATCGGTTTTATTTTTGATCAAAATATTTTCTCGTTCAAGCTCGAGTTTAGATATCATTGAATTCCATGAGTTTGTAATTCTCAATCTTTAAGGTCAATCTCTAGGATTGAGTAATATCAGTCTTAAAAGCTGATTTTTGATCTTTAAGGAGATTATCCTTTCTGGGATTTTGATTCATTAGTCTTATCAAGTTAATTTGCACGGTGCCCCCCCATTATGCGAGATAAATCCTTCTCATGGTTAGGATAAATCTGACCACATGGCGACCCTGTTTGATGCTGAGGTCCGTGGATTTCCTGCTGATTTTAGAGATGACTTTTCTAGATTTTTTTTCAACCTACAGCTGGTCTGGACGACAACTTCATGACCTAAATCAAGAAGCGCGTTTCTTTTTCGGAAGACTTTACTTCCTTTTAATGATGGAATTGATTCATCGTGTAGATCCATCTTTCTTACAGTAAATCGGGTAAACCAGTTAATTTAGTCCAAAGTAAAAGCACCTGCAATAACTTTACAAAAACATGTGATAGATAGTTTTTAATTGAATAACTTGGTACATTCTCCCCACACTTGGCTTTTTTCATGCGTCTTTTTATATCTTAATCAATAAATTCAAGCGTTTTAGTTGTTTCTCAATTTATGTCCTTTCCGAGGTAACAATAATTTCGGCATTAACACCTAGTTTTATCGTTCATAAATATGTATAAACATGATTTTGAATTCATTTAGTTAAAAAATTTTAAAATTTTCATAATATTTAGAAAATAAGCCAAGTATAAACCCGAGAGAATTTATAACCCTTCCCCACACTTGAGATCATGCAATGCCCTCATTTGCATGAAATCAGACTATAATTATAAATTCATGAGGGTGATTAGTGTAGAAAAGTGATTAAAAATACCCAGTTTGTAATTACAAAGCTCGTCGAATGATAGATGGCGCGTCTCATCCTTCATTCCTTCATTTATTATATCACATTTGTTGTTTTGCATCTTGTCGTCAAAATCAGTAGCTTTTGCTGAACTTAATGTTAGTCTTTGAAAGTGCGTTGTTTTACCCTGTTGTTTACATGATAAAATACAAACATATATACATATTTTTAAAGTTGGGTATATTACCCCACGTTCAAAAATTTATAAAATCAAATATATTTTTTTTTGCATACTTTAAATCAATAAAATTAAAAATAATGATGACAAAATTTTTCGCCCCGCCCTCGGGTAAAGTAATTTCGGCTCAACGACCTAGTCTTCAACTCACGACGAATTTTAGAAATCATTTTTTTCAACTTAATGAAATAAAGTAAATTTTTGTTTTTAAATTCACACAAAACTTAAAAAGAAAACATATTAATTTCATATAAAACCTAAAAAACAAAAAAATTCAGAATGGGGGGAGAGAACTAGTTCTTTAGTGTCTGCTAGTGGAAAAGACCAATCGGATTCCATTCTCGGAACTACACGAGAACAGAACAACTAACTCCAAACAGCATTTTCTTTTTAGAATATTTGAATCTCCTCACACTTAGGTAGATGTGGTGTCGAAATTGTGATTAACTTCATCGTCAATTTCTCTTGGACCATAATCAACTTGCATATCTGTGACTTTTGCTTTAAGCCAGTGACCAGCTTTTTCCGTAATATCCACAAATTCAACTAGCTTCGCCTTTTCTTTAGGCGACAGATTGGATACTAACCGGTTATATAACTTAAAGTTCCCCTTACTTTTAGCGTCAATAACCCGTTTAAAAAGTTTCTTCATTGAACTGTTAATAACGGGGTCATTTAATTTCGAATCAACTATGGGGTTCTTTATTATCAAGTCATCATTAGGTGTTACTTCATTTTCCCCACACTTAGGTGTTCTATTATTGTTAAGCATTACCGTTGGATTTGGTAAAACAACATGGTTCTTACCAATCGTTTTTGTCGGTTCAACGGTTTTGGTTTGTGGATATTTAGACTTTCGAATCATAAAGGTGATCGATTTCTCATCATTACTAAATGTCATTCTACCCTTTCTTACATCAAATAACGCCCCGGTGGACGCTAAGAATGGTCGACCTAAAATTAGAGGAACGTTTGAGTCCTCTTCTATGTCAATGACAATGAATTCGACTAGAAAGGTTAAATTACCTACTTGAACGGGTAGGTTGTCAGCAATTCCAACTGGGTGCTTAATGGTTTGATCAAGGAGTCGAACACTCATATCCGTTGGAGTTAACTCACCTACACCTAATCTCTTATATAATGAAAGAGGCATAACACTCACACTTGAACCTAAATCTGCTAGTGCATCATACATGACACAGTCACTAAGTAGACAAGGAACAATAAATTCACCCGAATCACCTACCCTAAGTGGAGGATTTGGTGGAACTGTCTTCACCGGGTTTACTTCTACTGTTTTTGTTTCTTGCACTTTTTTATTCTTCTTCTTCTTCTTTCCAGAGGTATCACAAACTTTATTACCTATTACTTGCTCATACTCAACTCCTTTTCTTGGAAACGGGATGGGTAGTCTGTATGGTGCCACCACTGGCTTTACATACTCGGGTGGTGGTGGTGGTGTAACTTCTTCATTGTTACTTACATCTAAAACCTCCCCATCTTCTGATGCTGGTTTTTTAGAATTTGTTGAAACCATATTAACATTTTCATTCCGAGGATTTACTTCAGTATTACTCGGTAGCTTTCCTTGTTTCCTTTCACTCATCAATCTAACAAGAGTACCTACTTGTTTTTCTAGATTCAAAATAGAAGCTTGTTGAGTTCTAAATGACTGATCAAACCTCTCATTCGTTTGAGTTTGAGTTTCAATAAATTGTGTTTGAGATTCAACTAGCTTAAATACCACTTCTTCCAGATTTGACTTTTTCTCTTCGGTTTGTTGTGGTGGTTTATACAAGCCAGGTCTTTGTTGATTGAAAGTGTTGTTTTGAGTTGGTTGGTTATTCGGACCTTGTTGGTTATACGAGTTATTGTTGGGTCCTTTTGGATTGTAAAGAATGTTTTGATTTCGATTGAAGTTTGGCCTTGGCGGTTGATAATTATTCTGATAACTATTTTCCAGCCTTTGGTTCATGTAGACAACATTCTCACGTTGTTCCATCGTTTGTTCAATGTGACAGTCTTTCATTAAGTGTGGTCCACCGCATTGCTCACAACTGATTCGTATTGCGTGAATATCTTTATTCATCTTTTCCATTCGTCTCTCGAAAGCATCTATTTTTACGGAAACGGAATCAAAGTTATGGCTAGAATCGGCTCTAGCCGCTTTAGATGAACGATATATATCTTTCTCTTGGTGCCACTCATGAGAGTGGGAGGCTGTGTTATCAATAATTTTGTAAGCTTCAGTTGCGGTTTTCTTCATAATGGAACCACCAGCTGTTATGTCGATGTCTTTTCGTGTAGCAACGTTGACACCTTGGTAGAATATTTGTACTATTTGATAAGTGTCTAAACCGTGTTGAGGACATCCTCTCAACAACTTTCCAAATCTTGTCCACGCCTCATATAGAGTTTCATTTGACTTTTGTGTGAACGTAACAATTTCTCCTTGAAGTCTCACGGCTTTAGATGCCGGAAAGAATCTTTTAAGAAATTTCTCAACTAAAACATCCCATGTGTCAATCGCCCCTTCAGGTAACGATTCTAACCAATCTTTGGCTTCTCCCTTTAAAGTCCAGGGAAACAACATGAGATAGATCTGTTCATCCTCAACTTCTCGGATTTTGAATAGTGTACAGATCCTATTAAACGTACGAAGATGTTCGTTTGGATCTTCCTTAGGCGCACCACTATATTGGCACTGATTAGTTACCATGTGTAGGATTTGTCCTTTGATTTCATAATCTGGCGCATTAATGTCTGGCTTAATAATGGCGTGACCTTGGCCCGTGCGTGTGGCTCTCATTCGGTCTTCCATACTTAGAGGTTCCAGATTTTTCATAATTGAATTTGTTGAATACGAATCACTAGAAGATTCTGATTTAATGGTTTGTGGTTAAGGAGGAATGATTAGTGGTTCTGGATCTTGGAATTGTCCCTGAATATTCTCCGGATTCTCAATTGTGAGGTCGGGTTCAAAAGATGGATTATCGGAAATTTGAGTTGGAGTTCTTGGTCGACTAGATGATGATTCTAAAGAAAAAATCAACGGCGACAATATTGGCTAGATGTCTTGATCGAGTTATAGGTGGTGAACGTATGAAAGGTGGTGAACGTTTTACTCGGTGCATTCACTGAATATCCTATTAGTTTTTAAAAGGAAAGAAAAATTATATAAGTTATCCAATTAATAGACTTTTCTGATTTTGCCCACGTTTCGAATAGCCAAAAGATGCAGCAGAGGGGCAGTATTCGTTTGGTCTCAATATAATTGAGTACTGTTTGGCTCCAATAACCCGGTCCACGTACAAATCCAACTATTACTACGAACCAGAAAATTTTGATGTCTATCAATTTAACCACTTAAAATAAATTTTCGTAATTTTAAGAAATTTAGATAAGAAGTAGAATAAAAATCTTATCCTAAAACTAGAATAGCGAGAAATAAGAAAGAAAAAAAACGCGTCGAAAAAGGTCGAAAAATAAAAGGTTGAAAAATACGCGTTGAAAAATAAAAATAAGAAAGTAGCGCGAAAAACGGCGTCGCAAAATTCTAAAGCACATAAATCTTAGTCTAAGGAATAAGCACTTAAGGGATTTTACGGCAAACCTAAAAATTCTAGAAATAAAAATAACTATGGCAAAACTAAACTTAATACTAAAAATTGTAACTAGAGTCTAAAAATCTAAAGGTAATAAAAAAAAAACTTTTTTTTAATTTTTTTTCATATTTCGTTTTTTAAGGATTTTAAAATTTTTTTTTAAATTTTTTTTTTTATATATATATTTTTTTTCAAACTTTTTTTTTTAAAATTTTTTTTTTCTTAAAAAAAGCGATTTTTTTTAAAATTTTTTTTTAAAATGAATTTTTTTTTCTTTAAAAAAAATGATTTTTTTTACACAATTTTTTTTAAAGGAATTAATAATTTTTGTATTATTATTATTTTTTTTCAAAACTTTTTTTTAACTCATTTACTATTCATGAATAGTAAATGAAAAGAAATTAATTAATTACTATTCACATGAAAGCGACATGATAGAAATTATTAATTGCAAGTTACATAATATACCCCTGAAATATTTAATAAATACGACTTTTTAAAACTTTTAAAACTTTTACGATTCAAAATAGTAAAGGAAAGAAATTAATTAATTTACTATTTACATGAAAGCGACATTATAGAAATTATTAATTATAAGTTACATAATATACCCCTGAAATATTTAATAAATGCGACTTTTTAAAACTTTTACGTATCAAATTTGATTCTAAAATATTATTATATTATTATATTATATTTCAATATTATTATATTATTATATTTATTAAATTATTATATTTAAATTAATATATCTTTAATCAATCAAAAATTAAAAAAAACTTAAATACCCCGTGAAAACACAAAAAGTGTCCCCGAAATTACTTTTTTTTATAACTATATTTTTACAGATATAAATTAAAAATATAGCGTTTTAGCGCTCCCCGGCAGCGGCGCCAAAAATACTTGATGTTTTAGCAGAGTGGTATAAAATAGTTATTAATTTTAGCAGGAAATACTATTAAATACGATACAATTTTACACAAGATATTTATTTATTTATAGAATGGATATACTTAAACCTTGCTACAACACTTATAGGCAGTGTACCTAATCGTACAGTAGTGTAGTTTTTAGTAAGTCCGGTTCGTTCCACAGGGAATCTTTTTAAACAAAGCTTAACGCTATATTAGTTTATATATATATATATATATATATATATATATATATATATATATATATATATATATATATATATAAGTAATATTATTATTATAAAGGGGGGTTTTTACCGTTTAATGACCGGTTTGTCGATTTTAAAACTTTAGTCGCAGTTAAAACCTAATGTAAAATATTAAATAAATAAAAGACTTAATTTAAAGCGTAAAATAAATAACGATAATGAAATTGCAATAAATAAAAGTGCGATAAAATAAAATTGCAATAATTAAAAAGTACGATAATTAAAAGTGCGATTAAATAACAATAAATAAAAGTGCGATAATTAGAAGTGCAATTAAATATAAAATAAAGGAAATTAAATATGAAATAAAAGAATTATGCATATTTAAACTTTCGTAATCATGATGTTTGACGTGTTGATTTTAGTTTTATGCCCATGAGTTAATTGTCCTTTGTCCTGGATTATTTAATATGTCCATACGGATTTGTCCATAATAGTCCATCAGTCATAAATATAAAGAGCGAAAGCCTTCGTCAAATTATTCTTATTCCCGAAGTCAAATATTCCAACTAATTGGGGATTCGAATTGTAACAAGGTTTTAATACTTTGTTTAATGAATACACCAGGTTATCGACTGCGTGTAAACCAAGGTTTTACTACTTTGTTAACAATTACACTAATTACCCTTGAATGTAATTCACCCCTGTTTCAACAAGTTTATTAACTATTAATCCAGTTCCGTATCCGGTAAAATGAATAATTATTGGTATTTATAGATATCCCGCCCACCGTACCCAGTCAAGCGTATGTGGTTATATATAAATACGTCAAATTATAAGTTTGTATATTAAATTAACAAGGTATTGTTTAGTTAATATAAAACCCATTAATAGCCCATAGTCTAATTTCCACAAGTGTCGTTCTTTTGTCCAAACCCCAATTATGGTACAAAGCCCAATTACCCAATTTTAGTAATTAGCCCAACATCATGATTACTTCGGATTAAATAAGCATAATAATAACTTAGCTACGAGACATTAATATAAAAAGGTTGAACATAACTTACAATGATTAAATATAGCGTAGCGTTACACGGACAGAATTTCGACTTACACCCTTATAACATTCGCTAACATACCCTTATTATTAGGATTAAAATTAAAATTAAAATTAAAATTAAAATATAAATATAAATATATACGATATAGATAGAGAGATGGATGGATTTTTTGGTTATTTTTGCGATCAGAATTCGTTTGCTTTTATAGGGATTTTCGACTTTTGGGGCTCCGCGACTCGCGACATTTTTGCCTTCAAACTCCGCGAGTCGCGGAGTTTGAAATTACAGCTTAGAGGAGTTTGGCTCTTTGTTTACCGACGGTTTTAAATAAATATAATATATTAAATAATTATAAGAATTATTTAAATATTATATTATATTTATGTGCATAGTTAACTTGTAATTTTTAGTCCGTTGCGTCGAGCGTTGAGAGTTGACTCTGGTCCCGGTTCCGGATTTTCGAACGTCCTTGCGTACAATTTAATATCTTGTACTTTGCGTTTTGAATCTTGTACTCTTGTAATTTCGAGACGTTTCTTATCAATAATTGGAACCTCTTTGATTGTCTTTTGTACTTTTGAGCTTTTTGGTCGTTTGCGTCTTCAATTCGTCGAATCTGTCTTTTGTCTTCACCTTTTATTATTTAAACGAATATCACTTGTAAATAGAACAATTGCAACTAAAAGCTTGTCTTTCTTGAGGAATAATGCTATGAAATATATGTTCGTTTTTAGCATTATCAAATATTCCCACACTTGAGCGTTGCTTGTCCTCAAGCAATATCGTCTTGAAATACTAGAATCACTTCTTTATTCTTCACACTTTGTACATCAGTGATTTTCTATACGGCGGTATAAACAATGGTAGTAACGATATGGTTTACAGTCCCACATGACTATAAAAATTTAGATCCATTAAGGAAATTGGATCTTTATGAAAACATTTGATCTTTTGAAAATTAAATCTAGTTTTTACCCTAGATAAGTTTTCCGGAATAACCCTTTACCGGTGTTTGCAAAATATTTTTGTGGGTTTGGTGGGTTTCAGATTTGAAAATTTTAGCTCAAAACTTATGGTTTTGTGTCACCCACTTGCTAACCTTGTATTTGGAAAGCAACACGTCCAGTTTAGTTGTCCCGTATATTACCTTTCGGTAAACTACCGTCCGGTTGTAAAGGAAAGCGTTGAACAAGCAACTGTTAAGGCAATGTCCCCCTGACATGCTTTTAATTATGGTCTATAACGTGTCGGACGCAATTACTATCCTTGGTAGGAGCAATAGTAAGCCTCACCCTTATAATTTTTCGGTCTGGCACAAGGTTCTGTCTTTGACCACTATGCAACCACCGTTCTTACGGTTGACACCCGATTTAGTTCAGGTGACCTAATGAATTCCAGGTGAATTCCTAGGATTTTACGTTCAATGGTAATGAACGCATTGAAAATAGGGTTTTCAGAAAACAAATCGGTTTGTAATTTTGATCAAAATATTTTCTCGTTTAAGCTCGAGTTTAGATATCATCGAATTCCATGAGTTTGTAATTCTCAATCTTTAAGGTCAATCTCTAGGATTGAGTAATATCAGGCTTAAAAGCTGATTTTTAATCTTTAAGGAGATTATCCTTTCTGGGGATCTGATTCATTAGTCTTATCCAGCTAATTTGCATGGTGCCCCCCATTGTACAAGATAAATCCTTTTCATGGTTAGGATAAATCTGACCACCTGGTGACCCTGTTTAATGCTGAGGTCCGTGGATTTCCTGCTGATTTTAGTGATGACTTTTCTGGATTTTTCGTCAACCTACAGCTGGTCTGGACGACAACTTCATGACCTAAATCAAGAAGCGCGTGTCTTTTTCGGAAGACTTTACTTCCTTTTAATGATGGAATTGATTCATCGTGTAGATCCATCTTTCTTTTCTTTCATCGGGTAAAACAGTTTAGTTTAGTCCAAAGCAAAAGTATTTTCAGTTATTTGTTACAGAAATATGTGATATATGTTTTGAATAACTTGGAGAATTTTCCCACACTTGGCTTTTATTTTCCTTTTTATCGTCCTCTATTCCATTTTAAATGAATTTTAACATTTTGGTTTGTTTCTCAATTTATGTCCTTTCCGAGGTTACAATAATTTCGGTGTTAAAACCTAGTTTTATCGTTCATAAATATGTATAAACATGATTTTGAGTTCATTTAATTGAAAATTTTGAAAAATTTTACTAGAATCGGGTAGTCAGTATATAAGACTAGGGTTGTTCTTTATTATCAGAGAGCACTAGATTCTAATACAACTACTGCTTTACTAGTATTTTTAATGGTAACCAAGTGTTTAAGATAAAAATTTTAAAATCCGAAAGAATTTAACCCCTTCCCACACTTAAGATCTTGCAATGCCCTCATTTGCAAGAAATCAGTAACAATTTAAATTATTGAGGGTGATTTGTGTGAAAATGATTAAATTTTTACCAAAGTTTCCAAATATATTGGCGTTTGTTTGCTGAATGATAAATGGTGCACATCATTTGTTAATTCCGTCTTGTTGTTATTTCACATATATTTTGCATCTTGTCGTCAAAATTAGTTGCTTTTGCTAAACTTAATGCCAGTCTTTGAAAATGCGTTGTTTTACCCTGTTGTATACATAAGATAAACTGCAAACATATATACATATTTTTGAAATTTGGTATATTACCCCACATTCAAAAATTATTAAAATCTAAGAATAAAAGTTAGAAAGTTATAAAAACTATTACAATATTAACATAAGTATTAAACGTATCAATCATTACAAATTACAATATAAAAAAAACTAAGTATACTAGGGATGATACTGGTACCAATAGGGGTTCCAGGCATAACCATAGGTGCTATAGAATGCTTCGGCTGGGTTATACGTAGGATACGGTGGCTGCATCTCTATAGACCAGGGAGGGAAGATGGGTTTCGGTGTAGGAATATAGTTTCTACCTATATGTTGGCAATGAGCTATGATTTGGTTCTGATGAACTTGCCAATCTTTAAATGTTCTCTGTCTAGCATTTTCGTACTCCTGAGAAGCTATAAACCTTTGCATTTCTTGCATTTCATTCCCCCCTCCTACATTACCTTGCTGTTGGTTTCTCTCAACCTGTGGATGTCTACCATGGTATGGTACTGCGGCGTTATTTCGCCTCTTCAAAACTTTCGCACCATGGTATACATTTAAACCTATAGTATCGCGGGGTTCTGGTTCTTCTACTAATAATCCCCCCGACTTATATCCACACCGAGATATTCACCAATCAAAGTAATAAAAATACCACCTCCTATTATGCTATGCGGTCTCATCCCCCGAACCATAGCTGATAAATAATAACCCACACAATACGGTATACTTACAGCGCTTTGTGGGTCTCGAATACACATATGGTAAAACAAATCCTGTTCATTTACTTTTTCCTTGTTCTTACCCCTTTGTGTAATCGAATTAGCTAAAAACCTATGAATCACTCTTAATTCGGCTCTATCTATATCCAAATAAGAGTAATTTCCCCCTTTGAAACGGTGATGGCTTGTCATTTGACTCCACACACCGTGTGTATCAAAATTTTCATCTATCTTTCTACCGTTTAGTATCAACCCTCTACAATCGGCAGATACTAACTCCTCAGGCGTATATATACGTAAAGCCTGAGCCATGTCTAGTAAAGACATGTGGCGCATCGAACCGCCTAACAAAAATCTAATAAATGAACGATCGGTTAAACTAGCTACCCGATCATTCAACTCTATACTACATAACAATTCTTCACACCATACTTTATATACAGGTCTACGCATGGTGAATAAACGTACCCAGTCATTAAAAGTAGAATTACCATACCTCTGTACAAGTAATTCTCTAATTGGCCCGGCCAATTCTACAACTTCTAAGGGTCCCCATTCTATGACCCTTGGTACCTCAACAACCTTAGAATGAAGAGTATGCAAACCCCTTTGATATTTTGGATAATCTATCTAAAGTCTGTCAAATCTCAGGTTCGGGTGCAACTCTTCCAAGTGCATATCAGAAAAGGTCATGACTGGATGAGGTATATCCTGCTTGTAGTAGTTATCCACCTCCTGTTGTTCCGCATTCTCAGCAGGAGCATTGCGAGCTTGGGATGAAGATTCACCCCTTTCAGTCTGCAAAACACATCAAACACAATTTTTGTGCATTCAAATATGCATTAGTGTCAGCAAAATCATCAATCAAAATAATTACAATGACATGATCAATTTATATCAAACTTAAGCTCATTTTCATATTTTCATCAAATCTACACTTTTTCAAATAAGCATATACGAAAATGTTCGCCAAGTTCATAAGCATTCAACTCAAATAACATGTCAAAATAATCATTACTAGCAATTAAACAAGTCTCAAATGGCATTATCTTTCAAAAATCAAGTTCATGAATTTTTAGACTTGAAAAAGTCCACTTTAATTCTCAAAATCATGTTTAGGCTCAAAGTTTGGATCATTTAACTACCTAAACATGTTACACTACTTAATTTAGCAACAATTCATGACAAAAATCGGCCATAACCTGTTTATATCAAAAAGCCCCAAATTTGCTCAAGAACACAAACCCTAGATTACTCAAAATTTGAAGTTTAAGGCTTCTAATCATGTTAAACAGCATTAATCTAGGTTATACAAGTATAATACATAAACAATTTAAGCCTAATTACACTAAAAAGCATCAAAATCAAATTGGGGAAAAAATTGCTCAAGAACACTAATTTCGGATTAAATGGTGTTTAGGTGTAGAAATTTACCGTTTTTCTTGAGTAATTCCTAGATAGCATCCTTCTCAACATGATTTTAGTAAAAGATTTGATGATTAACGGTTAAAAATTGTGATTTTGGGGTGTGTTTTTCGTGTATTTTCGGGTTTTTTCGCTGTTCTTCGCAGTATTTTTGGGTGGGGAGTGAACTGATCTGTTTTTTACGTTTTATTTTTTTTCTGGGTTTTGGTCCCTCCGCGACTCGCGGTGTTTAGACCCTTCAAACTCCGCGAGTCGCGGAGTTTGGTTTTTTTTTTTTTTTTTTTTTTTTTTTTTTTTTTATAATCTTTAACTTATAAAACAATTAAGTAATTAATTTTAAAATTTTGTTTCCCTTGTTATTTAGGACGAGGTCGTTTCGGATCGATGTCCTAGTCCGTCCTTCGACAAAATTTTAAAATTTGTCGTTTTGTAGCGATTGTTTTAAAAGCTAAGATTTTTGGGGTTTTTTTAATGTTTTTGGCATACTTTAATTCAATAAGATTAAAAATAATGATAATAAAATTTCTCGTCCCTCCCTCGGGTAAAGCAATTTCGGTTCAAAGACCTAGTCTTCAACTTACGACGAATTTTAAAAATCATATTTTTAACTTAATGAGATAAAGTAAATTTTTGTTTTTAAATTCACACAACTTTAATATGAAATTCAAAATTAATATTAAAAATTCACACCAAACTTAAAATTTAAAATGCATAAAATTAAAAATTCATATTTTAAAAATTCACACCAAACTTAATTTAAAAATTCATATTATAAATTCACACCAAACTTAATTTAAAAATTCATATTATAAATTCACACCAAACTTATATTATAGTTCAAATATTTACAATTTTAAATATATTGTTTTTATAAAGTTTACAATATTAATTTAAGATTTAAATATTAATTTTAAAAACATGGTAAAAATAAAATTAAAAATCTTTTTGTCTTTTTATCCCACTTTAATCAATCAAATATTATCAAAAATATGCGCCCCTCTTTTCGGTAAAGTAATTTCGGTTCCAAGACCTAATTTAACTCATGACGAATTTTTGAAATATTTTGGGTTGATTGTTTAAAGATATTTATACCTTAAGAATAAACGTTAAATTTCGCAGTGATGTAATAAATTTTTGAATGATATCAATAATTTCGGTCGCCAAACCAAATTTTATTCAATACCAATTTAATACTTTTTAGCGAACAAATTAGCGTTCATTATCAAAAGGTTAAAAATAAAAAATAAAAATAAAAACTGTACAGACATACCTGTGAAATAGATTTCTTAGTTATATGATCTATCCCATTCATAAGATAGTCGGTTTAATTGGTTTTCCATAGCTACATAGGCGTAACCTCGAGCATTCAGTGTCTTTTCTTCTAAACATATGAACGGTCCGTCTCTGCATAAAGTAACAAATTCGGTATTTGAATAGGTTTGATTATTTGAACATTTACCTCCATGTGACCATTTTCCGCATTTGTGACATCTTTCTAGGTGTCGTGCTCTTCTTTTTGCTGCGGATTTTGATTTTCCTTTACCAAATTGTAACTTATTATCTTCGCATCTGGATTCTTTTCTAACTCCGTCCATTCTTTCTCTGATTACTGATACTATTTCACTCGGTAGTGTGTCATTATTACGTTTAGTGATCAAAGCGTGTAGCATTAGACCATGGTTTAGTTCACAGGCAGTCTTCATTTTGTAAAAACCTAAAAAAAATAAAAATTCAGAATGGGGGGAGAAGACTAGTTCTTTAGGGTCTGCTAGGGAAAGACCATTCGGGTTCCATTTTCGAGAACTACACGAAAACAGACAATCTAACTCTAACAGAAATACATATTATCCTTTAAAGACTTGATTCTCCCCACACTTAGTTAGCTGTGGTGTCAAAATTGTGATTAACTTCGTTGTCAACTTCCATCGGATCATGTATGTAATGTTTAACTCTGTGACCATTAACTTTAAATTCATTCCCATTTGAATTTATCAATTCTATTGTTCCGTATGGGAAAACTCTTTTGACTATGAATGGTCCAGACCATCTTGATTTCAATTTTCCAGGAAATAGCTTGAATCATGAATTGAAAAGAAGAACTTTGTCTCCTTCTTTAAATTCTTTTGAACTTCTGATTCTTTTATCATGCCATTTCTTCGTTCTTTCTTTATAGATTAACGAATTTTCGTATGCTTCATGTCTTAATTCTTCTAATTCGTTTAGTTGACTTAATCGTAGACGTCCAGCTTCATGTAAATCAAGATTACATGTCTTCAAAGCCCAAAATGCTTTGTGTTCAATTTCTACTGGAAGATGACATGCTTTTTCATAAACAAGTCTAAAAGGTGTGGTTCCAATTGGAGTTTTGTAGGCTATTCTAAAAGCCCAGAGTGCATCCTCCAATTTAATGGACCATTCCTTTGGATTTGATCCTACGGTTTTCTCTAGAATACGTTTTAAAGCTCGGTTGGTATTTTCAACTTGTCCACTTGTTTGTGGATGATATGCGGTGGAGATTTTATGAGTTACTCCATATCTTTTAAGAACTTTCTCAAGTTGATTATTACAGAAATGAGTACCCCGATCACTTATTAAAGCTTTCGGTGTTCCAAACCTTGTAAAAAGACGTTTTAAAAAGTTGACTACAACTCGTGCATCGTTAGTTTGGAGAGCTTGTGCTTCCGCCCATTTAGATACATAATCAATGGCTACGAGTATATATAGATTATTATGAGATTTTGGAAATGGACCCATAAAGTCAATACCCCAAATGTCAAATACTTCACATACTTGGATGACATTTTGTGGCATTTCATCACGTTGACTTATTTTTCCGGCCCTTTGACAAGCATCACATGATTTGCAAAGTAGGTGTGCGTCTTTGTAAGTTGTAGGCCAATAGAATCCAGCTTCATAAACTTTTCTTGCTGTTAGTTGAGGCCCATAATGCCCTCCTGTTGGTCCTGTGTGACAATGGTTTAAAATTTTACTAGCTTCATCTCCAAATACACATCGGCGTATTATTCCATCTGGACAACTTTTAAACAGATGTGGATCTTCCCAGAAATAGTGTTTTATATCACTGAAGAATTTCTTTCGTTTTTGGTACGATAATCCCTTCTCCAGGAATCCACAAACTAAGTAGTTTGCATAGTCTGCAAACCATGGGATTTCATTATAATCTATCTTCAATAGATATTCATCAGGAAAGTTGTCTTGTATGGCCGATTCATTTAGAACTTCTAACTCAGGATTTTCAAGACGAGAAAGATGATCAGCGGCGAGATTTTCTGCTCCTCTTTTATCTCGGATTTCAATATCAAACTCTTGTAAGAGTAAGATCCAACGGATTAATCTTGGTTTAGCATCTTGTTTTGAAAATAAGTATCTAAGAGCAGAATGGTAGGTATAGACCACCGTTTTTGCTAGAACGAGATATGATCGAAATTTGTCAAAAGCAAAGACAATAGCAAGGAGTTCTTTTTCAGTAGTTGTATAGTTTGTTTGTGCTCCTAAAACGGCTCCCATTGCAAAATCACTTGCATCGCACATTAGTTCAAATGGTAGATTCCAATTTGGTGTTATCATGATCGGCGCATTAATTAGTTTTTCTTTAAGAATATTAAAAGATTTGATACACTCATTTGAAAAGATGAATGGAGCATCTTTTTCTAGGAGTTTATTCATAGGAGTGGCAATTTTAGAAAAATCTTTTATAAAACGTCGGTAAAAACCGGCATGCCCTAGAAAACTCCTAACTCCTCTAACATTGGTGGGATGTGGAAGTTTAGCAATTACATCTACTTTAGCTCTATCCACTTCAATTCCTTCTTTTGAAATTTTATGTCCAAGAACGATGCCTTCTTTAACCATGAAATGGCATTTCTCCTAATTAAGTACTAGATTTGATTGTTCGCATCTAAGAAGCATTCGTTCCAGATTAACTAGACATGATTCAAATGTATCACCGAAGACTGAAAAGTCATCCATGAATACTTCCATGCATTCTTCTATCATGTCGTGAAAAATCGCCATCATACACCTTTGAAAGGTTGCAGGGGTGTTACAAAGTCCAAATGGCATGCGTTTGTAAGCAAAAGTACCATAAGGGCACGTGAATGTGGTTTTCTCTTGATCTTCGGGTGCTATTGGAATTTGAAAATATCCGGAAAATCCATCTAGGAAACAATAGTAACTATTTCCGGCTAATCTTTCCAACATTTGATCTATGAAAGGTAAGGGAAAGTGATCTTTTCTGGTGGCGTCATTTAATTTTCTATAATCAATACATACGCGCCATCCTGTTACAGTCCTAGTAGGAATAAGCTCATTTTTCTCATTTGTAATGAAAGTCATGCCACCCTTCTTAGGCACGCATTGAACTGGGCTTACCCATGGACTATCAGAAATTGGATAAATTAAACCTGCATCTAGCAGTTTAATAATCTCTTTCTTAACTACATCTTGCATATTAGGATTTAGTCTTCGTTGGCGTTGCACATACGTTTTATGACCTTCTTCCATAAGGATTTTATGTGTGCAATACGAAGGACTTATTCCTTTAATATCATGAATCTTCCATGCAATGGCTGGTTTATGAGCTTTCAACACAGAAATGAGTTGTGATTTCTCATTTTCAGTAAGAGAAGACGATATTATTACAGGTAATTCAGATTCACCATGTAAATAAGCGTATTCCAAATGGTTTGGAAGTGGCTTTAACTCTAATTTTGGAGGTTCTTCTATCGATGATTTATATCGATATCTGTCTTCTTCTTTTAGCATTTGAATTTCTTCTGTTGTTGGTTCATATCCATTAGCTATAAGTGTAGCTAACATTTCAGCTTCATCAATTGGTTCATTACCTTCTCCTAAAGAACATTCTCCTGTTCCTTGTAGTTCTGGAAATTCTTCTAATAATTCTGCATGTGCATCTATAGTTTGAATATAATAACATGTATCATCTGCAGATTGTGGTTGTTGCATTGCTCTATCAACTGAAAAAGGTAACACTCTCATCCTCTATACTTAGGGTTAATTTCTTACCGAACACGTCTATCATTGCTTTAGCCGTGTTTAAGAATGGTCTTCCTAATATGAGAGGAACTTGAGAATCTTCTTCCATGTCCAGAACAACAAAATCTACTGGAAATACTAAAGTACCAACTTTAACTAGCATGTTCTCCATTATCCCTCTAGGATATTTTATTGATCTATCGGCTAGTTGTATGCTTATTCTGGTTGGTTTCAATTCTCCAAGGTCTAGTTTAGCGTATAGTGAATACGGCATTAGATTTATACTAGCACATAAGTCTGCCAATGCTTCTATTGAACTAAGACTACCCAGAAAACATGGAATTGTGAAACTTCCTGGATCAGATAGTTTTTCTGGTATCTTATTCCACAGCACTGCTGAACAATTAGCATTCATAGTAACAGCCGAGAGTTCATCCATTTTCTTTCTGTTTGAGATTAGATCTTTCAAGAATTTAGCATATCTAGGCATTCCTGAAATCACATCAATGAAAGGAAGATTTACATTTATCTGTTTAAACATATCCAAGAATTTGGATTGCTCGGCTTCAAGTTTCTCTTTCTTCATTTTACTCGGGTAAGGAAGTGGTGGTTGGTATGGTTTAACATAAGGTTTAGCCTTAACTGTGTTATCTTCATTAACCTTTTCAACTACCGGTTCTTTTTCCTTATCTTGATCAGGTTGTGGTTCTTGTGGAGTAGGAATAGCTTCATCAGAAGTTACAGGTATTTCCGGTGGTTTAAGCGTTATACCACTTCTTGTGGTAATAGCTTTAGCTGTTTCATTCCGGGGGTTAGCATTTGTATCACTAGGTAAACTTCCGGATTTTCTTTCACCTATTAACCTTGCTAGGTTACTTACTTCTTGTTCCAGATTTTGAATAGAAGCTTGTTGATTTCTAAATGCTTGAGCATTTTGTTCATTGGTTTGTTTCTGAGATGTGAAAAACTGCGTTTGAGTTTCAACTAGCTTTGTCATCATATCTTCTAAATTCGGCTTTTTATCATCGGTTTGTTGTGGTGGCTTGTTTTGAAAATTAGGTCTTTGCTGATTGTAAGTATTATTGGATACTTGTTGATTGCTAGGACCTTGTTGGTTGTTGTATGGAATATTTCGGTTATAATTCTGGTTTTGATTGTAAATTGGTCTTGGCGGTTGATAATTATTCTGATAATTATTTCCAGGCCTTTGGTTTAGGTATGAAATATTCTCTCTTTGTTCCATTGTTAATTCAATACTGAGACAATCTTTTGTCAAATGTGGTCCTCCACACTGCTCACAACTAATTCGTATTGAGTGAATATCCTTAGTCATCTTTTCCATTCGTCTTTCCACAGCATCTATCTTTGCGGAAATGGAATCTAAGTCATGGCTAGAATCGGCTCTAGCTACTTTAGATGATCTAACGATATCTTTTTCTTGGTGCCACTCATGTGAGTGGGAAGCAGTGTTATCAATAATTTTGTAAGCATCAGTTTCGGTTTTCTTCATAATAGAACCACCAGCTGCTATATCTATGTCTTTTCTTGTAGTGATGTCGCATCCTTGGTAGAATATTTGTACTATTTTACAGGTGTCTAAACCATGTTGCGGACATCCTCTTAACAACTTTCCATATCTTGTCCACGCCTCATATAGAGTTTCATTCGGTTTCTGTGTGAACGTAACAATTTCTGCTTGAAGTCTTACGGCTTTAGATGCAGGAAAGAATTGTTTAAGAAATTTTTCAACTAAAACGTCCCATGTATCGATCGCCCCTTCAGGTAACGATTCCAACCAATCTTTGGCTTCTCCCTTTAAAGTCCAGGGAAATAACATAACATATATCTGTTCATCCTCCACTTCTCGGATTTTAAATAGTGTGCAGATCCTATTAAAGGTACGTAAATGTTCATTTGGATCTTTCTTCGGCGCACCACTAAATTGGCATTGATTAGTCACCATGTGTACAATTTGTCCTTTGATTTCATAATCTGGCGCATTAATGTCTGGATGAGTAATTGCGTGACCTTGGCCAGTGCGTTTAGCTCTCATTCGGTCTTCCATACTTAAAGGTTCCAGATTCTCCATAATTGAATTTGTTGAATCGGAATCACTAGAGGATTCTGATTTAATGGTTCGTTCCTCAACAATCTCTGTTTGAATGATTGGTGGTTCCGGAGGAAAGTTTAGTGGTTCAGGATCTACGAATCATTCCTGAATATTCTCCGGATTCTCAATTGTGAGGTCGGGTTCAAAAAATAGATTATCGAAAATTTGAACTGAAGTACTTGGTCGACTGGATGACGATTCTAAAGAAAAATCAACGGCAGTAATATTTGCTAAATGTCTTGATCTAGTTACAGGTGGTGAACGTACAAAAGGTGGTGAACGTCTTGCTCGGTGCATTCACTGAATATCCTATTAGTTTTTTAAAAGGAAAGAAAAATTATAATAAGTTATCCAATCAATAGACTTTTTTGATTTTGCCCACGTTTCGAATAGCCAAAAGATGCAGCAGAGGGGCAGGATTCGTTTGGTCTCAATATAATTGAGGACTGTTTGGCTCCAATAACCCGGTCCACGTACAAATCCAACTATTACTACGAACCAGAAAATTTTTATGTCTATCAATTTAATCACTTAAAATAAATTTTCGTAATTTTAAGTAATTTAGATAAGAAGTAGAATAAAAATTTATGTCCTAAAACTAGAATAGCGAGAAATAAGAAAGAAAAAGAGTTCGTCGGAAAAGGTCGAAAAAGAAAAATGGTTGAAAAATAAAAGGTGACGGAAAAATTAAAGAAACTTATAAAACTTAAAAGTACTTGACTAACCTAACCTTATTACTACAACTAACTTAAAATTATAATCGCAAATTGAGATTACTAATTGGAATGATAATTGGTACATAGTAAAAGGTGTCAAAAAATATTAAAACTTACAGGAAAAACTATATCCCAAATGGAAATAACTTAAAAAGAAACTAAAACTTAAAAAGGCGTCGCAAAATTCTAAAGCACATAAATCTTAGTCTAAAGAAAAAGCACTTAAGGAATTCTACGGCAAAGACTAAAAATCTAGAAATAAAAATAACTATGGCAAAAACTAAGTTTAAAACTAAATATGAGCTAAAAATACAAATATTACGTTAAAACGATTGAAAAGGGACAAAATATAAAAATATACAAAAAGTTGTAAAAAGTACAATTTTTATAAAAATATTATTTTTATATTATTTATTTATTAAAACTACTAATTTTATAAATTAATTAAACTAATTAATACTAAATAAAACAAATTAAATAAAAAGAAACTAAACTAATTAATAAATAACTAAAACCTATTTTAGGGTTTTTAATTAAATAATAATAATAATAATAATTATTACACCGTAATTAATGCCTGATTAGGGCTTCTGTCGCGTGTCAGAGTACCTCCGCGAGTCGCGGTATTTCAAACATCAAACCCCACGAGTCGCGGGGTTCAAAAATTCAACTCTAGTACAGTTTGAATTTGACGCGTTTTTTCTTTATTTATTTTTTTTTATTTTCTGTTTTTAATTTTTTTTGTTTATATAAAAAAAAATATGTGTATAATAAAAACTTATATTTAAAACTTAAATAAAAATAGAATTACTTTATAATTTTATAAATAAAAATCTTAAAACTAGATTTATATATATATTTTTTATATGTTTTTAAATAAAAACAAAATACTTAAATAAAACTTATATAAAAATAAAGAAACTTTATAAAACTTAAATATTTAACAAAATCTTAAAAATACATATTTTTTTTGGTAGCGTTGCGCTTCCGGCTTTTTAGAGATTCCCCGGCAGCGGCGCCAAAAATACTTGATGTTCTAGCAGAGTGGTATAAAATAGTTATTAATTTTAGCAGAAAATACTATTAAATACGATACAATTTTACACAAGATATTTATTTATTTATAGAATAGATATACTTAAACCTTGCTACAACACTTATAGGCAGTGTACCTAATCGTACAGTAGTGTAGTTTTTAGTAATTCCGGTTCGTTCCACATGGAATCTTTTTAAACAAAGCTTAACGCTATATTAGTTTACTTTTATAGAAATACATATATATATAAGTAATATTATTATTATAAAGGGGGGTTTTTACCGTTTAATGACCGGTTTGTTGATTTTAAAACTTTAGTCGCAGTTAAAACCTAATGTAAAATATTAAATAAATAAAAGACTTAATTTAAAGCGTAAAATAAATAACGATAATGAAATTGCAATAAATAAAAGTGCGATAAAATAAAATTGCGATAATTAAAAAGTACGATAATTAAAAGTGCGATTAAATAACAATAAATAAAAGTGCGATAATTAGAAGTGCAATTAAATATAAAATAAAGGAAATTAAATATGAAATAAAAGAATTATGCTTATTTAAACTTCCGTAATCATGATGTTTGACGTGTTGATTTTAGTTTTATGCCCATGGGTTAATTGTACTTTGTCCTGGATTATTTAATATGTCCATACGGATTTGTCCATAATAGTCCATCAGTCATAAATATAAAGAGCGAAAGCCTTAGTCAAATTATTCTTATTCCCGAAGTCAAATATTCCAACTAATTGGGGATTCGAATTGTAACAAGGTTTTAATACTTTGTTTAATGAATACACCAGGTTATCGACTGCGTGTAAACCAAGGTTTTACTACTTTGTTAACAATTACACCAATTACCCTTGAATGTAATTCACCCCTGTTTCAACAAGTTTATTAACTATTAATCCAGTTCCGTATCCGGTAAAATGAATAATTATTGGTATTTATAGATATCCCGCCCACCGTACCCAGTCAAGCGTATGTGGTTATATATAAATACGTCAAATTATAAGTTTGTATATTAAATTAACAAGGTATTGTTTAGTTAATATAAAACCCATTAATAGCCCATAGTCTAATTTCCACAAGTGTCGTTCTTTTGTCCAAACCCCAATTATGGTACAAAGCCCAATTACCCAATTTTAGTAATTAGCCCAACATCATGATTACTTCGGATTAAATAAGCATAATAATAACTTACTACGAGACATTAATATAAAAAGGTTGAACATAACTTACAATGATTAAATATAGCGTAGCGTTACACGGACAGAATTTCGACTTACACCCTTATAACATTCGCTAACATACCCTTATTATTAGGATTAAAATTAAAATTAAAATTAAAATATAAATATAAATATATACGATATAGATAGAGAGATGGATGGATTTTTTGGTTATTTTTGCGATCAGAATTCGTTTGCTTTTATAGGGATTTTCGACTTTTGGGGCTCCGCGACTCGCGGCATTTTTGCCTTCAAACTCCGCGAGTCACGGAGTTTGAAATTACAGCTCAGAGGAGTTTGGCTCTTTGTTTACCGATGGTTTTAAATAAATATAATATATTAAATAATTATAAGAATTATTTAAATATTATATTATATATTATATTTATGTGCATAGTTAACTTGTAATTTTTAGTCCGTTGCGTCGAGCGTTGAGAGTTGACTCTGGTCCCGGTTCCGGATTTTCGAACGTCCTTGCGTACAATTTAATATCTTGTACTTTGCGTTTTGAATCTTGTACTCTTGTAATTTCGAGACGTTTCTTATCAATAATTGGAACCTCTTTGATTGTCTTTTGTACTTTTGAGCTTTTTGGTCGTTTGCGTCTTCAATTCGTCGAATCTGTCTTTTGTCTTCACCTTTTATTATTTAAACGAATATCACTTGTAAATAGAACAATTGCAACTAAAAGCTTGTCTTTCTTGAAGAATAATGCTATGAAATATATGTTCGTTTTTAGCATTATCAATTAGTGATATATTAAAAAGTGAGATTAATAATAATATCAATATAAGGAATTAATATTAATGATTAATGGTTCGTGAATCGTCGAAATTAGTCGAGGTTAGGTTTAAATTTAGTCGAAAATTTCTGGGTTGTTATAGTACCTACCCGTTAAAGGAAATTTCGTCCCGAAATTTAGTTGTTGCCATCAATCGGCGTTGTTCGTACATAGACGAGGATATTTACATTTTATTTGGTCTTCACGTTTCCAGGTATGCTCGGGGCCTTGCGTGAATTCCAACAGATAGAATATTGTTCTGTTTCAAGCGTTTAAAATCATACATACCATAATTTCTACAAGTTCTTCTATGAAGTGCATTTTATTATTAATGCAGAGATCATTCAAAATGATGATGTTATGCAAGTCATTTCAGTAAATTGGATACATGAAATGTGTTATGAATAGTATTGAGCTCATTTAAAACTTTGAGCGTTTATGCCTCAATTTTAGGGCGGACAAAACAGATAGGATTTCATGAAAATCATAGTCATGAAATTTGATAGAGATCGTGCTTGTTTACAACAAGAATATTGTAATGACGAATATAAGTTGAAAAATAAAGTTTTATCACTATTGAATAATATGGATAAAACGATTCGATTATAGGAAGCGTATAAACGAAGCTATCGTAAAAGAGTGAATGAGAAAATTAAATGTTCGCCTTAACTTTTGACATAGCTAAAGTTGATTTCCTGAATTTAAGGGATTTAAAGAAATCTTCGAAATCTTTATAAGATGGTAATTAAGGAAATTGGGATTTTCTTTGATTAAATGCGGTAAATTGTCTTGATTGTTGTGTCTGGAATTTCGCTATAAATTAGCTTTTTCCGTTCCATTATCTTTACCACTTCTATACTTTCTTCCTCAATTCATACTTCCAAAGATTAAGGAAATGTTTAATCCAGTTCTGATCCTTGTTATTATATTGACCATATATACAATCATTCTTCTTTTTCTTTTACCACAAGAGGAATTTGTTTTCTTCTACTATTCCCTTGGGGTTATAATGTTTTTAATTCTCCCGTGTCTTTACGTTGCAATACGTATTGATATACACGGTTCGTAATTTCGGTGTTGTTATCGGGCTTTATATTTTCCCTTATATGTCGGAGCTCTTTACCTTTTTATTCTATTCTCGACTCTTAAGTAAAGCGAGTAATGGTCCAGAATTTGTAGGTATGAAGTTTCGAATGGACCTACTATTCTAAGCGTAATATCACGATTTAATTTGGTAAATTACCAGAATTACTGAGGATAGAACTATCAAGTATATATTTTCTTGATATGTTCAGAGGTTAAGTAGAATGTAAGAGTCGTGTAACATGGTAAATGATGATTATAAAGTCTATAAATCATCATCTTCCATTAAAAATTTAGCATGACTTACTGTAATATAATCACGTTGGCCTGACGTCATTATATTATACTAACTCATGCTTCAATTCTCCACACTTCTTCAAACCATTTATAATTTAAACTTGAATTTTACAGAATATAGAAACTAAAACAGTTTCCTTTATGATGTGATAAAGATATCGCAAAGAGATAATTAATTGCGGACAAGAATCGTTATGAAGATATCTTCAAAAATATAGAGGATATTTATAACGAAAGATACGATGATATCTTAGAATTTCTAAGATCGAATGATAATGAGGAAAATTCTTCTGTAAGGATTTAGAATGCATAAGGAGATTATTTGTCTTCTGTAGTTTCCATCAGAAATCGAATCATCTGGATTCCTTAGTATAGGTTTAGTCCTTGTGATTTGTCCACAGCCTCCTTCATAGTTTGCTCAATCCGTTTTTCAGTTCCAAATCTGAGTTTATACCATTCTTTATCATCAAACTTTTGGCCCTTAAGACCTTCTATAGCTTTAGCTGCTCCGTCAGCATTCTCAAGGTTAACGAATTTGAATCATTGATTATCAATCCGAGATGGTTTCAAGAAATTTTATTTTTAGATGATTACTGATTGTAATCGTCAACGGATCTAATGGTTGATGAATAGGCGTTGTTGATAATTTCGGCGGTTTGATGTGATAATTCATCATAGAATACGAATGAATATAATTCATGAATGTAGTGATCTTTAAGAAGATAACACTTGCTAAAGCTTTACTTGGATTCTGATATGTCAAAATCAGAATATATAATTGAATTTGTATGAAAAATGGTTATTCTTTAGTGACCGGACACATATATCATGGATATAAGTAGGATAGCTACTGATTATTTGAATTAGAATTTGAAGAATGTACAATGTAAGATATTAATGTGAGATATAAATATTTCTCGGGTTTTACCTACCCGTTAAAATATTTTCACAATTAACAGTTTGTACAAAAGAATTTTTAATTACAATCTTTATGAACATATACGTTCATATATGTATTCTTCAGATAATATAGATTTAATGAGTTAATATAATATTAAACTCATTTGATTTGCGGTTGGAACGAGAATAAATAATCTCCAAAACCTTAGAGATTTCATAATTGTTGCGAAATATTTCGCTAATGAAGTTATGAATCAATACTTCATCGTTCATTGTTATTGATATACCTCGATATATGATGTTGGTGCTCGTGAAATCCTTTTGAACTTCGCAAGGCACAAATAATGTTTTCTAGAAAGTTTCAAGTACATTGAAAATAGAAGTATAAAATCAAACATGTATTTGAATAATACACTTGGTTTATTATGAGAAGGAGTTTATTGTGCTGAAGCAGTAATTAATGATTGTTAAGTCATTAACAAAGGTTGTACATCATAGCATATTGTGATATGAATTAACCAAGTAGTACATACTAGTTACGATTCACACGTAATAGCTTAGTACGAAAAGATTTATTATTGTTCCAATCCATATATATATAAAGTATACATATATAATTCTTCAAGAAGAATGAGTCAATACATCTTAACTCATTATTAATAATATTCCTTGGTATCTAGGGGTGTATGATGTTGATGTTTGAGGTACTGAGTGTGATGTTGAGGCGTGGAATGCAGATGTTGTTATTGGTGAAGCTGATGCTGTTGGTGGTGATGCTGATGGTACTGGTGGTGCTGGTTATGCTGCTGGTGCTGCTGATGCTTGTAGATATTGCACCATATTCTCCAGAGCCACAACTCGAGCACGAAGCTCGTTGACTTATTCTATTATACTGGGATGATTGGAGGTTTGAATAAGGGGACGAATAAGATCTAGAATTCTAGATATTATATAATCGTGGCGAGCTGTTCGGGAAATGAGGGTGAAAATAGTGTTTCGGATTGGTTCGCCGGTAAGTGCTTTAGGTTCTTCGCCAATAGGACAATGTGGTGGGTGAAAAGGATCACCTTCTTCACTTCTCCATTGATTGAGTTGACTACGAACCCACCCCCAATTCATCTAAAATAGATGATGGCTAATTGGTTTGTTTGTTTCGGTTACGCTGCCATTGGAGCTCGAGGAATTAAGTGAGTAATCCATATTATGTGATTGGAATTAGGGTTTGATATGAAATGGGTGTTGAATATTGAATGATATATTCGTCTCCTTAAATACGTATATATAGCAAAAAGATTTCCGTGATTTACGGAGGAAATTTAGGAAAATTGTCAGACAAAGTCTATTGGGATAGATATGATAAGATATGATTTGTCTATACTCCAATAATGGCAGTATGACGTGTCGAGATCATAAAATGATAAGTATGTAATCTAATAATCTTTCGATTAAAGATTTTCAATTCGTATACTGTGATAACCCAATGACATTTTTTGGTTCGTAAACCGATGCATAAAGGCATAAGGCATATAGGTACGTGATATATAACAGGGATTTATATACGTTTGAGTATGAATAGTAACAATTATAGGAGTTTCAAAAATCATGGATAATATTTCATGTAATACATATGTAATACACAAAACCATGATAAATGACATAGGAATGTCAAGAATATCTGAAATCTTGGTATCACATTTAAATGCGGTGGCGTAATTGGATAGTACTTAGGAAAGTGAGCAGAGTTCTTAGATTGGCTTGGAATTCTAAGATAAGTAAAGTTTCTAAAGTATAGTGTAGCATTTAACAATTAAAGGCAACAATTAAAGGCACTATGGTCAAGGAAAGTTGTAGTCCTACATTGCTAAGGTACCTAATTGTATAAGGCACACATAAAATGCAATCCTGGTTCTCTACAACAACCTTCTCTGATACCAATCTGTGACATCCTCCAGATAGGGTCTGGAAGAATAACGTCACTAAATATATCAAATCACAGTTGTATAAACGAGAACGACTCTATATGAGACGTTTTATTGAGTTTTGTAGCGGAAGATAAATAGATTACATTGTATTTAATGAACAATGCATTAAATGTATTTAATTGGTATGATATGTAATGACGACTCCAAGCATGGCAAGCAATCATCATCAAAACAGTAGATATACAGCGAAAGCAATATTTAAGTACCTGAGAATAAACATGCTTAAAAAGTCAACACTAGGTTGAGTGAGTTCATAGGTTTGTCATAATAATGATTTCAGTAATAGTGTTAGACCACAAGATTTTTTTTTGTTCATAAGCTTGGTCTCGCAGGGACCAATTAGTAGATCTCGCAGATCTAAAAGTTGTTCATAAGCTTGGTCTCACATGGACCAATTAGTAGATCACGTAGATCTAAAAGTTGTTCATAAGCTTGGTCTCGCATGGACCAATTAGTAGATCTCGCAGATCCAAAAGTTGTGCGTAAGCTTGGTCTCACATGGACCAATTAGTAGATCACGTAGATCCAAAAGTTGTTCATAAGCTTGGTCTCGCAGGGACCAATTAGTAGATCACGCAGATCCAAAAGTTGTTCATAAGCTTGATCTCACATGGACCAATTAGTAGATCACGTAGACCCAAAAGTTGTTCATAAGCTTGGTTTCGCAGGGACCAATTAGTAGATCACGCAGATCCAAAAGTTGTTCATAGTTTGCCCCAAAGACAAGTTGTGTTTATCCTTGTCGGTTAGGGATTTAGTCGGACATAGCCGGGTATAGCATAGTTTAAAGTTGGTACTTGTGTCTAGCGTGTAAAACAGTTATAAAAGTTGTGCATGTATTCTCAGCCCAAAAATGTAAAGAGTAAAAGGGATCTATAAACTCACGAAAAATCAGTTTTAGTATTTGTATTCATTTCATAAAACAGTTATAAAGGTTGCGCATGTATTCTCAGCCCAAAAATATATGTAAAAAGGGAGCTATGAAAACTCACTAAACAGTTTAAAAAAAAGGGGACTATGAAAACTCACTATACTGTATTTCGTATTTCGTAGTAAATATGCATGATGGCACTGAATAAGTGCGGAGTTGTCCTCGGATTCACGAACCTATCTCAAGTATATATATTAATACATATACTCGTAATCGAATAAGTTTATATATATTATTTCAATTTTTATATATTTCTATATATATACTTATATATATATATTCTATATATAAGTATTTATTTGATAAAATGATGTTAATAATGCTAATGAATAATGAGTTGTATTATTTTGTAATACTAATAATAATAGTATTCATAATGATAATGGTAATATTCATAATAATAACGATACTAAAAATAATGATAACTTTAATAAAAATGATAATTTTACTAAAAATGATGTTTTTAGTTAAAATGATAATTTTGATAATAATAATTCTTTTAATAATAATAACTTTGTTAATAATGATAATACTATTAAAAAAATTGATAATAATAATTATAATACAATGATAATGATGATAATAGTTTTAATAATAATACTACTAATGGTATCATATTAATAATAATAATGGTAATATTAATAATACTTATGTTAATGATAATTATAATAATGATCTTGCAAATACTAATAATAATGATAATAATAACAAAAATCTTGCTTGTAAATATAATCATACTAAATGATAGCTAATACTTTTTCAATAATAATAATTATAATACTTTGTACTACTACTACTACTACTACTACTACTACTACTGCTCCTGCTGCTGCTGCTGCAGCTGCTACTGCTGCTGCTGCTGCTGCTGCTACTGCTGCTACTACTACTACTGCTAATAATGGTAATAATAATAATAATAATAATAATAAAAATAAAGAAAGCTACCTCAAAGAAAATAGGCCTCAAAAAAATATCGCCTCAGCCGAGGCTCGAACCCTCGACCTCTCGTTAACCCGACACCCTACTTAACCATCTGATCTGATCTGTTTTTCTGACTTAAACCCAAACTTATTTATATTTACCCCGTATTCCATGTTGTTTCTTCTTCTTCTTCTTCTTCTTCAAAATCTTAATCGACCAGGGATCAGACAAAAATCAATACAGCTATATATAGGTTTGATTAAGACTTGGATTTGAAACAGAAACACTTCGTTTTATTGGATGTTTGGATCAACAGAAAGAAAAAAGAACAGAAAAATAAGCAGCACAGCTTCGCGATGAACATAGGAACTCCAACATTGATTTTTGATTTTTGGACAGTTTCAGATAACGATTCCTACATGAAATAGTTTCTAATTCATTCCTAGAAACTATCTCCATCATTAATTTGACTTGAACTTCAACATAGAACTCGAATTTGATCAAAGAACATTGTTTGACTTTTTAAAACCGAAACTTTGACTTCAAAATTTGAAATCGATATAAAGAATTGGAGTTTGATATTTTGCAGAACGTTTCACTAGGGAATTCCTAACAAAACTTCATTATTAGATTTTGTAATGGGATTCGATTTCGTGATTTTAGAAAAATGGACAAGAACAGGGAACCGACTGTTCTTCATCTTTTTCTGTTTTAAGATCGATTAATTGCCGTTGT
Source organism: Rutidosis leptorrhynchoides (assembly GCF_046630445.1). Taxonomy (NCBI): domain Eukaryota; kingdom Viridiplantae; phylum Streptophyta; class Magnoliopsida; order Asterales; family Asteraceae; genus Rutidosis; species Rutidosis leptorrhynchoides. Next base: position 257,483,951 of record NC_092338.1, on the reverse strand, counting down.
AGTGATAATTGGATATGGAAAAAAGTTGAATGATTTCTTTAATAACTGGTTTGGATCGATTAATAAAGGAAAGTAGTCAACAAGAGCAGGAGAAATTATATAAAAAAACAGATACGATAAAAAAATAAAAAGCAGGTCTCTTTAAAAAATTAAAAGCAGGGTTGATTAATAAATATATATCTGTTAGTACATTCTTTTTGACTTTTAATTTATTTGATATTAATAATTAATATTAATAATTAATAATACTAATAATAATTATTATATTAATAATAATAATAATATTTTTATATTATTAATAATGATAATCAATAATAATAATAATAGGTAATAATAATAAAAATGATTAAGTACTAATAATGTCACTAAAAATAATACTTTAATAATAATAATAATAATAATAATAATAATAATAATAATAATAATAATAATAATAATATTAATAATAATAAGTTGTATTAATAATAATGATATTTATATTAATCTTATCACTAGTGAAAGTGTTAATATTAATGATATTAATGTTATTAATAATTATTAATAATAATAACATTAATAATATTTGTAGTAATAATACTTGTAACTAATGATTAGTGATATATTAAAAAGTGATATTAATAATAATTTCAATATAAGGAATTAATATTAATGATTAATGGTTCGTGAATCGTCGAAATTAGTCGAGGTTAGGTTTAAATTTAGTCAAAAATTTTCGGGTTATTATAATAATGATGATGTTGATGATGACATTTATACTTAATTTATTCACTTTTAACCCTTTTGGGACAACATACTGACCTAGTGACCTTTGACTTAGGTTGACGACCTTTCGGACCGACTTACTACCTGCATACGTTTCATATCGACTTTTACTGCTTATTCACTGTGAGTTATAGCATCCCAGTACTACTTTTTAATATTTTTGGGACTGAGAATACATGCGCTTTTTACGTTTTACATACTAGACACGAGTACTTAAACTTTACATATGTGTAGGTGATATAACGGCGCAAAGATTCCCCATTAGCTCGATAACGTTTAATCATTGGTTTCCTAACCGTGAACGCGAATCTTAGATATGGATCCATAGGGTTTGACAACCCCACTCGGGCTAGTTGCTCTAGCATTCAACGGGTGTTTAATACTTCGAGGACAAACACACTCGCCAAGTGCACTTTTAGGGGGTGATATACATACGTTAAGTCGGGTTACCGGGTGCCCACGGTTAACCATATACTTTTCATTCTGATTTAAACTGCTAATTGAAGCACAGAAATCTCGTGGTCTGCATTACTTTACTGATTACAAACTATAGCTCACCAACATTCGTGTTGACTTTTAAGCGCGTATTTCTCAGGTGCTTAGACGATGTTGCTTCCGCTGTTAGAATTGTTGTCTTGGCATTTTAGAATTGCTGTTATGGACCTGATGTGTTAGATTTCCGCTGCATTACTTACATATGTCTCAATTATGGAACTCTTCTTTTGCATTCGTAACTTATGTTATTTTCAAATAATGACTTTGTAACGACCTTTGTGTCACGTTATCTTTTGTAAAACGCTATCTTTTATGAATGCAAATCTGGTTTTCAAACAGCATATAGTGTTTGACCTTGTAATGATCCTGTTATTGATGAACCGTACACGATGGTTTTGTACGGGGCGTCACATTTTGTATTCTCTCTACCAATCTATCTCATCAATATTACATGTATAATTTGTTTGAGCTACAGGGGAACGTTTGCTAGAGAAAATTATAGAGCAAAAACAAGGTAATTATGGTTGTATTCCTAATGGTCTTTGGTTTCATGTCCAGGTGGTGAAGTGGGCGGTTTGGGTTGAGTCACTGTTCAGTCTTGGTAAAGTTTGTTGGATTTTGGTTCTGCTGACTCAAAACAGCTTTTGTTGAGAATTTACAAGAAAAACTAAGTAGATATTGTATCAGAAACGGTTACAAAAAATAGTTATTACGATGATATTATGAGATGCTAATTTCATTAGTCCAATATTAAACATATAAGTTGTGTTAAACTTTGAGGTGGCATAACATTTTTACATTTAGAGTTTCTTTAATTAATAGTCGTCGTGCAACGCACGGGCTCTTAAAGGCTAGTAATCTTATAAATGAAAATGACGCTGAGATCACTAAAGATGATGTGGCGTTTTCTTAAGTTGTGAGAAAGTTGTTGATGTCATGATCTTTATAAAACTAATATTAAAAATATTAATTATTTAAATTGTTATATGGTATTTTTAGTTTGTAAAATTTAAATTAGATCGTTATATTGCATCGATGGCTGAATCAGATACGGATAAAATGTATACTTATAGAGAGAGAAAATGAGGAGAGAGAGTGAGTGTGTGAGGAACAACAATTCGAGCACGGATAGAGATCGAGAACGACACAATAGAAGATTCCAAGACCGTTTAACAAGACTATTCAGGATCCATCTGATGTGACGCCCCGTACAAAATCATCATGTACGGATCATCAACAATAGGATCATTACAAGGTCAAACACTATATGCTGTTTAAAAACCAGTTTTGCATTCATGAAAAGATAACGTCAAAAGTTTTACAAAAGATAACGTGCTTCTACGAATAGAAAGCATAAAAATAAGTACGTGACTCAAAGGTCATTACAAAGTCATTACTCAAAAATAACATAAGTTGTAAATGCAAGATAAAAGTTCCATGCTTGAGACATCTCTAAACAATGCAGCAGAAGTCTAACACAGCAGTCTATTACAGCGAAAGCAATAAGCGTCTTAGTTACCTGAGAATAAAACATGCTAAAAAGTCAACACGAATGTTGGTGAGCTATAGTTTTTGTAATTAACGATATAATGTAGACTACGAGATTTCGTTTTCAAAACAGTATGAAAAGTATATGCTTATCCATGGGCACCCGGTAACTAACTTAACGTAAAAATAATATATTACCCCCTAAAAGTACACTTGGCGAGTGCGTATGTTCTCGAAGTATTAAACACCCGTTAAATGCTAGCGCGACTAGCCTGAGTGGGGATGTCAAACCCTATAGATCCATATCTAAGATTCGCGTCTACCGGTTCAAAAACCAATAGTTAAACGTTACCGTGCTAAGGGGAAAGTTTATGCCGTTATATAACCCACACATATATAAAGTTTAAGTACTCATGTCAAGTAAGTAAAATATAAAAAATGCATGTATTCTCAGTCCCAAAAATAGTTAAAGTAAAAAGGGAGCTATAACTCACAGTGATAAATGCGGTAAAAGTCGATATGAAAAGTATGCAAGTAGTAAGTCGGTCCAAAAGGTCCTCAACCTAAGTCAAAGGTTACTAAGTCAGTATATTATCCCAAAAAGTTTTAAAGTAAATAAATTAAATCTTAAGTATCAACATCATCATCATCATTCGTAAAAGATAAAGTAAGTTTTCAACAAGAATAGAGATCGAAATAAAAGGATGACTTCAGATAGCTGTTATGACCTCTATACAAACTGAAAATACGCGTGGTCAGTGGCCAAGGCTCCGTATGTGTGTCCTTGTACCGCTTTCCAATTTTCAGATACTAACTCGATGTCGTTTGACCGTGGTGATGGTTCAAGCGCGAGTAGGTCAGAATTTTCAACACGTCGTTACAAAGGCGTAGTGATTTTCGGAAGGCTATAAATCCTAAACCGTATATCAGATTTAGGCGAGTCTTAAACGAAAAGTCATCTAATCGAACCGAACTATCTGAAAATCAACTTTCCAGAAGTTCCAGGTGTTTGACCAGACCCCGTAAAACTGTAAACAAGTGCTCCGGTGGGTTTCTTGGTGCTTGATGCTCATCACGGTTCTCATCCTTGATGCGTGTAAGCTTCAAGTGTACAACTCTTTTATGTTTTAGCATCACTTTGACTAAGTTTCAATCATCAATACACAATGTCAAGACTAAGAAGTAATACAACTCACTTAAGAGTTTTAGATGGATGATGAACCAATGTTACATCATGTTCTTAGTCTTAACACAAATACAAGTTCTATTCAAGATTAAAGCTACAAACTTTGATTCAATCAAACAAGCAAGACATAAGTTTGATCAATCAAAGTAATGGAAACCTAAGCTCGAGAGCTTGGATCCTTTAACAAATAATTTTGAGATTTCAAATCTTTTATGTTCTTGAAGATCTTTAAAGCAAGAAGCTAGATCTTCAAGTTTCATGAAGATCATAAACACAAGTTTTGATCTTTTAGCAAAAACAAAGTGATCTTAATCTATAAAGCTTAGATCCATCAAAGTAATGAAGATTCAAAGCTAGAAAGCTTGAATCTTTTATGTTTTTGAAGATCCTTAAAGCAAAAGGCTAGATCTTCAAGTTTCATGAAGATCATAAACACAAGTTTTGATCTTTTAAACAAAATAAAGAGATCATAAGCTAGAAAATTTAGATTCAACAAAGTAATGAAGATTCAAAGCTAGAAAGCTTGAATCTTTCATCTTCCTGAAGGATTCAAATCAAAGTTTGAATCTACAAGATATAACAAGATCAAAAAGCTAAAAAGCTTGATCTTTCTATGATGATGATGTCGTTATTATGAGAAGAAGAAAAAGAAGAAAATTTAAAACTTATAATTTTTAGTGTGAGAAAGGCTAGAGAGAAAATTAGAGAGCAAGTGTGTGTAAAATGAGAATGAGATCAAGTGTGAAATGGGTGAAATAAGCTTGGTATTTATAGTGGTGGTGAGGCCTCATGGCTGTGGGTTACATGGGGGGATAAGGGGACAACTTTTTGCTTTTTACATGGTGGTGGTCTAAAGGTGGTGCTTATTGTTAGGATCACATGCAACATTTGTAGTAATGGTTAACAAAAATGCTAGTATGTTGGCTCATCTTAATGGGTTTTTGTCCTACATCTTAATGGGTCATAAACTTATTAAAATTGGGCTAACTTAAGAGTCCATTAGCTAGAGTAGGGTGAGCTTAAGTCCAATAAGGTAGAAAGTCCACTAAGACTAACTAGTGTGCATTAGTAAGTTACCGAGCATAATTAAACAACCAATAAGCCAAGTAATTTTCATTAGAAAATAACAATTAGTATTACGTAGTCATAATATTCCAATTATGACAAAAGTTAAACGTGTACCAAAATACATAGCTCGTTCTAAAAGTCAAGTGACACTAACGGTCATAAAAGCATTCGAGGATCAAGTTAAGTAACTACATACTTAATAACACGCTCTAAAATATAAAAGAAAGTAATCAACATGAAATAAGATCCCAGAATATAATCTAACACAGGTACGCACAAATACGCAGTTTCGTGAAAATATAAAGCACAAATATAAGTCGAATAAGTCGGGTCGTTACACTACCCACCTGTTAAAGAAAATTTCGTCCTGAAATTTTAAGCTGAGGTAGACGGTAGAGTTGTGAAGAGGTGAGGATACTTCAGCTTCATCTGATCCTCTTGCTCTTAAGTAAACTCGGGTCCTCGTTTAGCATTCTATCGGACTCGGACAATTGGAATCTTGTTGCGTTTCAAGGTTTTGACCTCACGGTCCATAATTTCAACAGGCTCTTCCACGAAGTGGAGTTTGTCATCAATCGTAAGCTCCTCAAGAGGTATGACAAGTTCTGGTTTAGCAAGACATTTCTTCAGATTCGACACGTGGAAAGTGGGATGAACTGCGTGAAGGTATTTTGTATGCTCGAGAGACATATTAAATTAACGTGGCTAATATGTTTTGATCCAAGTCGGGTCATACCCAATAACAAGCTTACCGACACCTTATTCGTATTTGATCTTAGCGATTGGATCGTTAATTAAGTACGCGACACTTGAACTTACAGAAAAATGGTTTTCTTAAATATTAATTGATGTGTATAAATATAAATTATGGAATAATTTATATAATATGGATTTAATTATTTATAGGTTAAATAATTAATTAATTTATGTTACATTTTATAAAATTGGTTTTGTAAAATATACATAATAAATAATGTGCAAGTTTATAAAAATGTATTTTATAAAATCTAGTTTTATAAAAACTAGTTTTATAAAAACTAGTTTTATAAAATCTAGTCTTATAAAACAATTTTATAAAAGAGATGGAAGTGGCATAGGAGTTTGGAGTAGGCATGCTCTTTGACTTGTCTTTTACTTGGTTACTTCCATTCTAAATGCATATTAACCAAGGTATTTTGTAAGACCAATATACACATGCAATACACATCCAAAGACTTCAAAAAAAACTGCAATAAACCTCTACAAACCTGCTGTCCAGGTCGTGAGGTTTAGCTAGGGAGAAAGGGTTCTCAATCTTTTTTTTGCAAGTTAAATTCAAGTGTGAACAAATCCTAACCAAAGTACAAGGTGTTGGTGATAAGCTTGGGGTATAACTACTTGAGGTTTCATACTTTTGGAGCTCCATTCATCATCATCATCTTTATCATTTACTAGCAAGCTTGGAGTAGGTATAATCTCTTTACTTGCTTGTAGTTTGTAAGTATATGTCACAACTTGATCCTAATAAGGATTTAACTTTAATTGGTTAAAGATTAACAAGTTCTAAAATGGTTATTTACATGCTTCCGCTATCTTTATAACTAAATGTTTTTAAACATTATGTAACTTGTTAAATCCCAACAATGGTATCTAGAGCCGAAGTTGTTGAAATATGCTTCGAGATGATTTATCAAACCCACTATATTTTTGCATTTTATGAACATGCATGATAGTAGAATGCAAAAAATTTTCGGGTTTGGGTGGGTTTCCTTTTTGGCCAAATTTCATGGGTCCCAAAATGGGTTTTGGGTTGTTCCATGTTGTTCATATGTTGGTTTTATGATAATGTTCACAATCTAAGCCTTGACCTTGTGTTTGATTGAATGTTTGGTTGATTTAATTCATTTATTTGGTTTGTATTATTAATTATTCATTTGGTTTGTAATAATATTATTTTGGTTATGTAATTTATTTTATATTTGGTATGTAAAATAGATTAGGTTGTATTTTCATTTTTTAGAAAGATGTATTAGGATATATTTTTTGTAAAAATGAAGATGCAAGATGAAGACAAAGGAAGATGCAAGATTAAGTGGAAGATTTGAAATCTCCTACTTTGTGTTATAACCCTTTACCGGTGGCATTTGTTTTCGGCTAAACAAATGTCTACCAAAATGGCTTGATTGTGAACATATTTGTTTTGCATGCATGGTTGTTTATTGTATGATTGTGGATTGTATGTTTGTATGCTACAAGTTAATCACACAAGTTAACAACAAGCAAAATGGAAATTTAATTAGTTAAATTAGACATTAATAACGACATGCAAAATGACAATTTAATTGGTTAAATTATAAATGGCTAAATGGATTATAATAATTGGTTATTAAAACACATATAAAATGGTTTATATCAATGTAATGAAATTGGATTTATTACATAACATGAAAAATGGATTTTCAAATAAACCATACACTAAATGCATGTTGGTGTATGGTACAAAAGTTTTCTTAAACTAGAAATAATGAAAACTTAAAATCCCTTTAACAAGGCAAACAAGTTAAACGCCATCCTTTTATGTGACACTTAAAAATATTAGGGAATTTATAATGGAATAAAGGTCACCTAACCGTTATGAGCAAACTAATATGATTAAGGTGAATTTCGCACACTTGTGGGATAAAGGTCACCTAACCACATGTATGTTAAATTTACACGTTTACACAAGTAGGACGACTTGATTTGGGAATCATGAACTTAGGGTCACCGAAGCATGAGGAACAAATAGGTGTTGATGGGATAAATATGCCATGCAAAAGGAATGCATGATCCCATAACTTCGAAGTTACAAAAGGATTGCAATTGTCATATAATGACTACCTAGCTAAATCAAATGACGAGATAAAGGTCACCTAACCGAAATTTGGTTTACCGTTGGATTCTAAAATTTAATAAATATCAATTGGATTTAAAGGGTATTGATTGTTAAATTAAAATTGATACTTAAACAACTTTGTTAAATTTTGTAGATGGCCGCCAATAACAACAACAGTCCAAACGCACCAATCAACTTTAACAACCTATCGTTGAGGTCAATCCTCGAAAAGGAAAAACTCAACCATACGAACTTCATGGATTGGTTTCGCAATCTAAGAATTGTCCTCAAACTAGAGGATAGGCGTATGTGTTAGAAGACCCCATTCCCGATCAACCGGATGAGGATGATACGAAAGGCATGGCTTATTGGGAGAAATATTGCACCGATTCGGTACAAGTTTCTTGCCTCATGCTTGGGACTATGATACCAGAACTCCAAAAGGATTTCGAACATCATAGTGCATATGACATGATCACACAATTGAAGGAGATGTTCCTTCAACAAGCTCGTGTCGAGCGCTTCGAAACAATTCGAGCGCTTCATGCATGTCGGATGGATGACTCCCAATCCGTTTCATCTTATGTCCTTAAGATGAAAAGCCTAATTGATCGAGCGAACCGTCTAAACTGCAACGTGTCTAATGAATTAGCCACGGACCTTATCCTTAATTCTTTGTCAAAGAGGTTTGACACATTTGTAATAAATTACAACATGAATGGATGGGATAAGAGCATTGGCGAATTACATGCCATGCTTAAGACGGCCGAAGCGAGCATGGGTAAAAGGGCTTCACCCATGTTTATGATCAATGAAGGTGGGTCCAAAACCAATAACACTTCCAAGCCAAAAGGGGCTAAGAGGAAAGGACCCGCCTATCAAGGCAAGGACAAGGGAAAAGGGAAGATAGTTACCCCAACCAACAATAACAAGAAGCAAAAGGTTGCCGGTAAAGCTAACCCCAAGGAAGATCCGTGCTTTGGTTGCGGTGAAATGGGTCACTGGAAACGCAACTGCCCGGTCTACCTCAAGGAGTTGAAAGAAAAGAGGGATGCATGGCAAACCTCAGGTAATGTATATATGGTATACATTGAGCTTAGTACTACTTCTTATAATACATGGGTATTAGACACAGGATGTGGAACTCACATTTGCAATTCTATGCAGGGGTTCAAAAGAAGTAGACAAGAAGCGGGAACATCAAGTCTCTTCATGGGAAATGGAGCTAAGGTGCACGTAGTAGCTCAAGGAGAATTTATTTTGAAGCTTCCAAGTGGTTTGGAGCTTATTTTGAAAAATGTTTTGTATGCACCCGATTTATCTCGAAACATTATTTCTGTATACCGTTTGAAACAATGTGGTTTTAATCTTAATTTCATTAATGATGATGTCCATGTTTCTTTAGATAATGTGTTCTATTTCAAGGCTTCACCTTTGAATGGTATTTATGAATTGGTTCATGATGACACATCATACAATAGCTCAATGTTCTATGCAAACACCAAGAAACTCAAAAGAGATTTGAGTGATTCCTACTTATGGCATTGTCGCCTTGGTCACATAAACAATAATCGAATGCATGCACTTCAAAAGAATGGACTTTTGAAATCAAATGAACTAGACTCGTTTGATGTATGTGAATCTTGTTTACAAGGTAAAATGACTAAAGCCCTTTTCAAAGGGACCTATGAAAGGGCTAAAGACTTATTAGGATTAATACATTCAGATGTATGTGGACCTTTTAAGCCCATGACTAGGAAAGGTGAAAGATACTTCGTCACTTTCATTGATGACTTCAGTCGTTTCGGATATGTCTATTTATTAAGGCACAAGGACAAAACTTTTTAAGCATTCAAAGAATATAAAAATGAAGTACAAAATCAACTCAACAAGATAATCAAGGTACTTCGTACCAATAGAGGAGGTGAATACCTAAGCGATGCTTTCCAAGATCATCTTAAAAGTTGTGGGATTATCTTGCAACTCACTCCTCCTGGAACACCCCAACTTAATGGAGTTTCCGAAAGGAGGAACCGAACCCTAATGGATATGGTTCGATCTATGATGGCAAGAAGCTCGTTGCCTCTATCATTTTGGGGTTATTGTCTATGCTCCGCGGCTCGTATTTTAAATATGGCCCCAACCAAGAAAGTGGAACGAACTCCTCATGAGATGTGGTTTGGAAAACCTCCATCTCTTTCATACTTAAAGGTATGGGGATGTGAAGCTTATCCTAAGCGTTACGTCCCTAATAAGTTGAATGCTCGATCCACGAAGTGTATCTTCATAGGATATCCCAAGGATGATATGGGATATTATTTCTATGATCCATCCAAGCAGAATGTATTTGTTGCTCGGAAGGATGAATTCCTTGAAACTAAGTTCCTAATGGAAGGTAATAGTGAAAGGAAGATAGATCTTGAAGAGGTTCAAGATCAAGTAGATGTTACACAATTGGTTGACACTAGTACTCAACATGAAAATGTTGAGAATGATCAAATGAATGATCAAAGTATACATGACGTTCGCAGATCTGGTAGGATTAGTAATCCCCCCGAGAGATATGGGTTTCTCATGGATGGTTGCTATGTGGTTGATTTGGATGAACCAACAAACTACCAAGATGCTTTATCAAGGATTGATAAAGATAAATGGCAGGAAGCCATGAACGCTGAGATGCAATCTATGTATGACAACCAAGTTTGGGAACTTGTTGCACAACCTACTGACTCAAGGCTAGTTGATTGTAAATGGCTTTTCAAAATGAAAACCGACATACATGGAAACTTGGATACATATAAAGCTAGACTTGTAGCAAAAGGTTTCACTCAAACTCAAGGGGTTGACTATGATGAAACTTTTTTGCCTGTGGCAATGCTAAAGTCTATTAGGATATTACTTGCCATTGCTGCTCATTATGATTATGAAATATGGCACATGGATTGTAGTGACCCGAACTTTTCCATGTTTATATATATTAATTGAGATTGATATTTACATGATTAAATGTTTTCAACATGTTAAGCAATCAAACTTGTTAAGACTTGATTAATTGAAATATGTTTCATATAGACAATTGACCACCCAAGTTGACCGGTGATTCACGAACATTAAAACTTGTAAAAACTATATGATGACATATATATGGATATATATGTAGTTAACATGATACTATGATAAGTAAACATATCATTAAGTATATTAACAATGAACTACATATATAAAAACAAGACTACTAACTTAATGATTTTTAAACGAGACATATATGTAACGATTATCGTTGTAAAGACATTTAATGTATATATATCATATTAAGAGATATTCATACATGATAATATCATGATAATATAATAATTTAAAATCTCATTTGATATTATAAACATTGGGTTAACAACATTTAACAAGATCGTTAACCTAAAGGTTTCAAAACAACACTTACATTTAACGACTAACGATGACTTAACGACTCAGTTAAAATGTATATACATGTAGTGTTTTAATATGTATTTATACACTTTTGAAAGACTTCAATACACTTATCAAAATACTTCTACTTAACAAAAAGGCTTATAATTACATCCTCGTTCAGTTTCATCAACAATTCTACTCGTATGCACCCGTATTCGTACTCGTACAATACACAGCTTTTTGATGTATGTACTATTGGTATATACACTCCAATGATCAGCTCTTAGCAGCCCATGTGAGTCACCTAACACATGTGGGAACCATCATTTGGCAACTAGCATGAAATATCTCATAAAATTACAAAAATATGAGTAATCATTCATGACTTATTTACATGAAAACAAAATTACATATCCTTTATATCTAATCCATACACCAACGACTAAAAACACCTAAAAACACTTTCATTCTTCAATTTTCTTCATATAATTGATCTCTCTCAAGTTCTATCTTCAAGTTCTAAGTGTTCTTCATATATTTTACAAGTTCTAGTTACAAAAAAAATCAAGAATACTTTCAAGTTTGCTAGCTCACTTCCAATCTTGTAAGGTGATCATCCAACCTCTAGAAATCTTTGTTTCTTACAGTAGGTTATCATTCTAATACAAGGTAATAATCATATTCAAACTTTGATTCAATTTCTATAACTATAACACTCTTATTTCAAGTGATGATCTTACTTGAACTTGTTTTCGTGTCATGATTCTGCTTCAAGAACTTCGAGCCATCCAAGGATCCGTTGAAGCTAGATCCATTTTTCTCTTTTCCAGTAGGTTTATCCAAGGAACTTAAGGTAGTAATGATGTTCATAACATCATTCGATTCATACATATAAAGCTATCTTATTCGAAGGTTTAAACTTGTAATCACTAGAACATAGTTTAGTTAATTCTAAACTTGTTCGCAAACAAAAGTTAATCCTTCTAACTTGACTTTTAAAATCAACTAAACACATGTTCTATATCTATATGATATGCTAACTTAATGATTTAAAACCTGAAAACACGAAAAACACCGTAAAACCGGATTTACGCCGTCGTAGTAACACCGCGGGCTGTTTTGGGTTAGTTAATTAAAAACTATGATAAACTTTGATTTAAAAGTTGTTATTCTGAGAAAATGATTTTTATTATGAACATGAAACTATATCCAAAAATTATGGTTAAACTCAAAGTGGAAGTATGTTTTCTAAAATGGTCATCTAGACGTCGTTCTTTCGACTGAAATGACTACCTTTACAAAAACGACTTGTAACTTATTTCTCCGACTATAAACCTATACTTTTCTGTTTAGATTCATAAAATAGAGTTCAATATGAAACCATAGCAATTTGATTCACTCAAAACGGATTTAAAATGAAGAAGTTATGGGTAAAACAAGATTGGATAATTTTTCTCATTTTAGCTACGTGAAAATTGGTAACAAATCTATTCCAACCATAACTTAATCAACTTGTATTGTATATTATGTAATCTTGAGATACCATAGACACGTATACAATGTTTCGACCTATCATGTCGACACATCTATATATATTTCGGAACAACCATAGACACTCTATATGTGAATGTTGGAGTTAGCTATACAGGGTTGAGGTTGATTCCAAAATATATATAGTTTGAGTTGTGATCAATACTCAAACTATATATATTTTGGAATCAACCTCAACTATATATATTTTGGAATCAACCTCAACCCTGTATAGCTAACTCCAACATTCACATATAGAGTGTCTATGGTTGTTCCGAAATATATATAGATGTGTCGACATGATAGGTCGAAACATTGTATACGTGTCTATGGTATCTCAAGATTACATAATATATAATACAAGTTGATTAAGTTATGGTTGGAATAGATTTGTTACCAATTTTCACGTAGCTAAAATGAGAAAAATTATCCAATCTTGTTTTACCCATAACTTCTTCATTTTAAATCCGTTTTGAGTGAATAAAATTGCTATGGTTTCATATTGAACTCTATTTTATGAATCTAAACAGAAAAGTATAGGTTTATATTCGGAGAAATAAGTTACAAGTCGTTTTTGTAAAGGTAGTCATTTCAGTCGAAAGAACGACGTCTAGATGACCATTTTAGAAAACATACTTCCACTTTGAGTTTAACCATAATTTTTGGATATAGTTTCATGTTCATAATAAAAATCATTTTCTCAGAATAACAACTTTTAAATCAAATTTTATCATAGTTTTTAATTAACTAACCCAAAACAGCCCGCGGTGTTACTACGACGGCGTAAATCCGGTTTTACGGTGTTTTTCGTGTTTCCAGGTTTTAAATCATTAAGTTAGCATATCATATAGATATAGAACATGTGTTTAGTTGATTTTAAAAGTCAAGTTAGAAGGATTAACTTTTGTTTGCGAACAAGTTTAGAATTAACTAAACTATGTTCTAGTGATTACAAGTTTAAACCTTCGAATAAGATAGCTTTATATGTATGAATCGAATGATCTTATGAACATCATTACTACCTTAAGTTCCTTGGATAAACCTACTGGAAAAGATAAAAATGGATCTAGCTTCAACGGATCCTTGGATGGCTCGAAGTTCTTGAAGCAGAATCATGACACGAAAACAAGTTCAAGTAAGATCATCACTTGAAATAAGATTGTTATAGTTATAGAAATTGAACCAAAGTTTGAATATGATTATTACCTTGTATTAGAATGATAAACTACTGTAAGAAATAAAGATTTCTTGAGGTTGGATGATCACCTTACAAGATTGGAAGTGAGCTAGCAAACTTGAAAGTATTCTTGATTTTATGAAACTAGAACTTTTGGAATTTATGAAGAACACTTAGAACTTGAAGATAGAACTTGAGAGAGATCAATTAGATGAAGAAAATTGAAGAATGAAAGTGTTTGTAGGTGTTTTTGGTCGTTGGTGTATGGATTAGATATAAAGGATATGTAATTTTGTTTTCATGTAAATAAGTCATAAATGATTACTCATATTTTTGTAATTTTATGAGATATTTCATTCTAGTTGCCAAATGATGGTTCCCACATGTGTTAGGTGACTCACATGGGCTGCTAAGAGCTGATCATTGGAGTGTATATACCAATAGTACATACATCTAAAAGCTGTGTATTGTACGAGTACGAATACGGGTGCATACGAGTAGAATTGTTGATGAAACTGAACGAGGATGTAATTGTAAGCATTTTTGTTAAGTAGAAGTATTTTGATAAGTGTCTTGAAGTCTTTCAAAAGTGTATGAATACATATTAAAACACTACATGTATATACATTTTAACTGAGTCGTTAAGTCATCGTTAGTCGTTACATGTAAATGTTGTTTTGAAACCTTTAGGTTAACGATCTTGTTAAATGTTGTTAACCCAATGTTTATAATATCAAAAGAGATTTTAAATTATTATATTATAATGATATTATGATGTACAAATATCTCTTAATATGATATATATACATTAAATGTCGTTACAACGATAATCGTTACATATATGTCTCGTTTCAAAATCATTAAGTTAGTAGTCTTGTTTTTACATATGTAGTTCATTGTTAATATACTTAATGATATGTTTACTTATCATAATATCATGTTAACTATATATATAACCATATATATGTCATCATATAGTTTTTACAAGTTTTAACGTTCGTGAATCACCGGTCAACTTGGGTGGTCAATTGTCTATATGAAACCTATTTCAATTAATCAAGTCTTAATAAGTTTGATTGCTTAATATGTTGGAAACATTTAATCATGTAAATATCAATCTCAATTAATATATATAAACATGGAAAAGTTCGGGTCACTACAGTACCTACCCGTTAAATAAATTTTGTCCCGAAATTTTAAGCTGTTGAAGGTGTTGACGAATCTTCTGGAAAGAGATGCGGGTATTTCTTCTTCATCTGATCTTCACACTCCCAGGTGAACTCGGGTCCTCTACGAGCATTCCATCGAACCTTAACAATTGGTATCTTGTTTTGCTTAAGTCTTTTAACCTCACGATCCATTATTTCGACGGGTTCTTCGATGAATTGAAGTTTTTCGTTGATTTGGATTTCATCTAACGGAATAGTGAGATCTTCTTTAGCAAAACATTTCTTCAAATTCGAGACGTGGAAAGTGTTATGTACAGCCGCGAGTTGTTGAGGTAACTCAAGTCGGTAAGCTACTGGTCCGACACGATCAATAATCTTGAATGGTCCAATATACCTTGGATTTAATTTCCCTCGTTTACCAAATCGAACAACGCCTTTCCAAGGTGCAACTTTAAGCATGACCATCTCTCCAATTTCAAATTCTATATCTTTTCTTTTAATGTCAGCGTAGCTCTTTTGTCGACTTTGGACAGTTTTCAACCGTTGTTGAATTTGGATGATCTTCTCGGTAGTTTCTTGTATAATCTCCGGACCCGTAATCTGTCTATCCCCCACTTCACTCCAACAAATCGGAGACCTGCACTTTCTAACATAAAGTGCTTCAAACGGCGCCATCTCAATGCTTGAATGGTAGCTGTTGTTGTAGGAAAATTCTGCTAACGGTAGATGTCGATCCCAACTGTTTCCGAAATCAATAACACATGCTCGTAGCATGTCTTCAAGCGTTTGTATCGTCCTTTCGCTCTGCCCATCGGTTTGTGGATGATAGGCAGTACTCATGTCTAGACGAGTTCCTAATGCTTGCTGTAATGTCTGCCAGAATCTTGAAATAAATCTGCCATCCCTATCAGAGATAATAGAGATTGGTATTCCATGTCTGGAGACGACTTCCTTCAAATACAGTCGTGCTAACTTCTCCATCTTGTCATCTTCTCTTATTGGCAGGAAGTGTGCTGATTTGGTGAGACGATCAACTATTACCCAAATAGTATCAAAACCACTTGCAGTCCTTGGCAATTTAGTGATGAAATCCATGGTAATGTTTTCCCATTTCCATTCCGGGATTTCGGGTTGTTGAAGTAGACCTGATGGTTTCTGATGCTCAGCTTTGACCTTAGAACACGTCAAACATTCTCCTACATATTTAGCAACATCGGCTTTCATACCCGGCCACCAAAAATGTTTCTTGAGATCCTTGTACATCTTCCCCGTTCCAGGATGTATTGAGTATCTGGTTTTATGAGCTTCTCTAAGTACCATTTCTCTCATATCTCCAAATTTTGGTACCCAAATCCTTTCAGCCCTATACCGGGTTCCGTCTTCCCGAATATTAAGATGCTTCTCCGATCCTTTGGGTATTTCATCCTTTAAATTTCCCTCTTTTAAAACTCCTTGTTGCGCCTCCTTTATTTGAGTAGTAAGGTTATTATGAATCATTATATTCATAGATTTTACTCGAATGGGTTCTCTGTCCTTCCTGCTTAAGGCATCGGCTACCACATTTGCCTTCCCCGGGTGGTAACGAATCTCAAAGTCGTAATCATTCAATAATTCAATCCACCTACGCTGCCTCATATTCAGTTGTTTCTGATTAAATATGTGTTGAAGACTTTTGTGGTCGGTATATATAATACTTTTGACCCCATATAAGTAGTGCCTCCAAGTCTTTAATGCAAAAACAACCGCGCCTAATTCTAAATCATGCGTCGTATAATTTTGTTCGTGAATCTTCAATTGTCTAGACGCATAAGCAATCACCTTCGTTCGTTGCATTAATACACAACCGAGACCTTGCTTTGATGCGTCACAATAAATCACAAAATCATCATTCCCTTCAGGCAATGACAATATAGGTGCCGTAGTTAGCTTTTTCTTCAATAACTGAAACGCTTTCTCTTGTTCATCATTCCATTCAAATTTCTTCCCTTTATGCGTTAATGCAGTCAAGGGTTTTGCTATTCTGGAAAAGTATTGGATGAACCTTCTGTAGTAACCAGCTAGTCCTAAAAACTGGCGTACGTGTTTCGGAGTTTTCGGGGTTTCCCACTTTTCAACAGTTTCTATCTTTGCTGGATCCACCTTAATACCTTCTTTGTTCACTATGTGACCGAGGAATTGAACTTCTTCCAACCAAAATGCACACTTTGAAAACTTAGCGTACAATTCTTCCTTCCTCAATACTTCTAACACCTTTCTCAAATGTTCACCGTGTTCTTGGTCATTCTTTGAGTAAATAAGTATGTCATCAATGAAAACAATGACAAACTTGTCAAGGTATGGTCCACACCCTCGGTTCATAAGGTCCATGAACACAGCTGGTGCATTAGTTAAACCAAACAGCATGACCATAAACTCGTAATGACCGTAACGTGTTCTGAAAGCAGTCTTTAGAATATCATCTTCTTTCACCCGCATTTGATGATACCCGGAACGTAAGTCAATCTTTGAATAAACAGACGAGCCTTGTAGTTGATCAAATAAGTCGTCGATTCTCGGTAGTGGGTAGCGGTTCTTGATGGTAAGTTTGTTCAACTCTCGGTAGTCGATACACAACCTGAATGTACTATCTTTCTTCTTGACAAACAAAACAGGAGCTCCCCACGGTGATGTGCTTGGTCGAATGAAACCACGCTCTAAAAGTTCTTGTAATTGGCTTTGCAGTTCTTTCATCTCGCTGGGTGCAAGTCTGTAAGGATCACGAGCTATTGGTGCAGCTCCTGGTACAAGATCTATTTGAAATTCAACGGATCGATGTGGGGGTAATCCCGGTAATTCTTTCGGAAATACATCGGGAAATTCTTTTGCAATGGGAACATCATTGATACTCTTTTCTTCAGTTTGAACTTTCTCGACGTGTGCTAGAACAGCATAGCAACCTTTTCTTATTAGTTTTTGTGCCTTCAAATTACTAATAAGATGTAGCTTCGTGTTGCCCTTTTCTCCGTACACCATTAAGGGTTTTCCTTTTTCTCGTATAATGCGAATTGCATTTTTGTAACAGACGATCTCTGCTTTCACTTCTTTCAACCAGTCCATACCGATTATCACATCAAAACTCCCTAACTCTACTGGTATCAAATCAATCTTAAATGTTTCGCTAACCAGTTTAATTTCTCGATTCCGACATATATTATCTGCTGAAATTAATTTACCATTTGCTAATTCGAGTAAAAATTTACTATCCAAAGGCGTCAATGGACAACTTAATTTAGCACAAAAATCTCTACTCATATAGCTTCTATCCGCACCCGAATCAAATAAAACGTAAGAAGATTTATTGTCAATAAGAAACGTACCCGTAACAAGCTCCGGGTCTTCCTGTGCCTCTGCCGCATTAATATTGAAAACTCTTCCGCGGCCTTGTCCATTCGTGTTCTCCTGGTTCGGGCAATTTCTAATAATGTGGCCCGGTTTTCCACATTTATAACAAACTACATTGGCATAACTTGCTCCGACACTACTTGCTCCGCCATTACTCGTTCTGACACCATTTGTTCCTTTCGTTCTATTAACCCCTGGTCCGTAAACCTCACACTTCGCCGCGCTATGACCATTTCTTTTACACTTGTTGCAAAATTTGGTGCAGAACCCCGAGTGATACTTTTCACACCTTTGGCATAGCTGCTTCTGATTGTTGTTGTTGTTGCGGTTATTATTGTTGTTGGGATGATTGTTGTAGTTGCTGTTGCTGTTGTTGTTGTTGTTGTTGTTGGGCCGTTTGTTGTAGTTGCGATTGATGTTGCGATTGTTGGGATAATTGTTGCGATTATTGTTGTAATTGCTGTTGTTGTTGTATTGGTGATTCTTATCACCGTTATCCTCCCACTTTCTTTTGACTTACTTCACATTGGCCTCTTCAGCAGTCTGTTCTTTAATTCTTTCTTCAATCTGGTTCACTAGTTTGTGAGCCATTCTACATGCCTGTTGTATAGAGGCGGGCTCGTGTGAACTTATATCTTCTTGAATTCTTTCCGGTAATCCTTTCACAAATGCGTCGATCTTCTCTTCCTCATCTTCGAATGCTCCCGGACACAATAGGCACAATTCTGTGAATCGTCTTTCGTACGTTGTAATGTCTTGAGCTTATTGACCTCGGTTCTGGGACGGTACTTCTCGTTCATCAAGTGCTTGAATGCTGACCACGGTAGTGCGTACGCATCATCTTGTCCTACTTGCTCTAGATAGGTATTCCACCAAGTTAACGCAGAACCTGTGAAGGTATGCGTAGCATACTTCACTTTGTCCTCTTCAGTACACTTACTTATGGCAAACACCGATTCGACCTTCTCGGTCCACCGTTTCAATCCGATCGGTCCTTCGGTTCCATCAAATTCCAAAGGTTTGCAGGCAGTGAATTCTTTGTAGGTGCATCATACACGATTTCCGGTACTGCTAGATCCAAGGTTATTGTTGGTATGTAGCGCAGCCTGTACTGCGGCTATGTTTGAAGCTAGAAAAGTACGGAATTCCTCTTCATTCATATTCACGGTGTGTCGAGTAGTCGGTGCCATTTCCTTCAAAATAGTCAAATGGAACAAGTTAATCATACAGAATATTAAGAGTAGTTAATAGTATTTCGTAGCATAATATGAACTCATTTATAAAAGCTTTTTCTTCATATTAGCGTTTTATAAGTTTAAATTCGGGTAGTACCTACCCGTTAAGTTCATACTTAGTAGCTAATATACAATTCAACTACTACAATTCTATATGAAAAACTGATTATAATAATATTTCGCGTTCAAACTTTTATACAATATTTTACAAACTTACAATACCGCTTATTTTACATAAAGCATGAAATATAGCACACAATAACTTTGATACAAGATAGTTGTGAAGATAATTCTAGCTAGTACACAAGTCGTTCAGCAAAGACAATAAAGACACGTAATTCATACGTCCAGAAACAAGTCATGCATTCTGGTTTTACTAGGATTACTTCCCATCCTTGGTCTTGTGGAACATAACCGTTATGGCCGTTGATAAGACAGCGTGTTGTAACATCGTCAAAAGGACGAGGGTTACGTAATGTCCAACAGTCCCGTAACAATCTAAAAACCTCATTTCTTACCCCAATTACCGACTCCGTCACTTGTGGAAACGTTTTGTTTAATAGTTGTAGCCCGATGTTCTTGTTCTCACTTTGGTGAGAAGCGAACATTACTAATCCGTAAGCATAACATGCTTCTTTATGTTGCATGTTAGCCGCTTTTTCTAAATCACGAAGTCCAATTTTCGGATATATTGAGTCAAAATAATTTCTTAACCCGTTGCGTAAAATAGCATTTGGGTTCCCCGCAATATATGCGTCAAAGTAAACACATCGTAACTTATGGGTTTCCCAATGTGCTATCCCCCATCTTTCAAACGAAAGTCTCTTATAAACCAAGACATTCTTGGAACGTTCTTCGAATGTCTTACAAACTGATCTCGCCTTAAATAGTTGTGCCGAGGAATTCTGGCCGACTCTAGACAAGATTTCATCAATCATGTCTCCGGGTAGGTCTCTTAAAATATTGGGTTGTCTATCCATTTTGTGTTTTTAAACTGTAAAATAGACAAGAGTTAGATTCATAAAAAAATACTTATTAATACAAGCAATTTTTACATATATCATAAAGCATAAGAACACTATATTACATATATTACACCACACGAATACAACTATCTTATTCCGACTCGCTCGTTTCTTCTTCTTCGGTTTTGGTTCGTTTTGCCAAGTTTCTAGGGATATATGATGTTCCCCTAATACGAGCCGTCGTTGTCCACATTGGTTTAGAAAAACCTGGTGGTTTAGAGGTTCCCGGGTCATTGTTACAACTTAAGGACTTCGGGGGTTGACGATACATATAAAGTTCATCGGGGTTGGAATTAGATTTCTCTATTTTTATGCCCTTTCCCTTATTATTTTCTTTTGCCTTTTTAAATTCAGTTGGGGTAATTTCTATAACATCATTGGAATTCTCGTCGGAATCCGATTCATCGGAGAATTGGTAATCCTCCCAATATTTTGCTTCCTTGGCGGAAACACCATTGACCATAATTAACCTTGGTCGGTTGGTTGGGGATTCTCTTTTACTTAACCGTTTTATTATTTCCCCCACCGGTTCCGATTCTTCTTCCGGTTCCGATTCTTCTTCCGGTTCCGATTCTTCTTCCGGTTCCGACTCTTCTTCCGGTTCCTCTTTGGGAATTTGTGAATCAGTCCACGAATCATTCCAATTTACATTTGACTCTTCATTATTATTAGGTGAGTCAATGGGACTTGTTCTAGAGGTAGACATCTATCACATAATATCAAACACGTTAAGAGATTAATATATCACATAATATTCATATGTTAAAAATATATAGTTTCCAACAAAAATGTTAAGCAATCATTTTTTAAGAAAACACGGTCGAAGTCCAGAATCACTAATGCATCCTAACAAACTCGATAAGACACACTAATGCAAATTTTCTGGTTCTCTAAGACCAACGCTCGGATACCAACTGAAATGTCCCGTTCTTATTGATTAAAAACGTTCCATATTAATTGATTTCGTTGCGAGGTTTTGACCTCTATATGAGACGTTTTTCAAAGACTGCATTCATTTTAAAACAAACCATAACCTTTATTTCATCAATAAAGGTTTAAAAAGCTTTACGTAGATTATCAAATAATGATAATCTAAAATATCCTGTTTACACACGACCATTACATAATGGTTTACAATACAAATATGTTACAAAAAAATAAGTTTCTTGAATGCAGTTTTTACACAATATCATACAAGCATGGACTTCAAATCTCGTCCTTATTTAAGTATGCGACAGCGGAAGCTCTTAATAATCACCTGAGAATAAACATGCTTAAAACGTCAACAAAAATGTTGGTGAGTTATAGGTTTAACCTATATATATCAAATCATAATAATAGACCACAAGATTTCATATTTCAATACACATCCCATACATAGAGATAAAAATTATTCATATGGTGAACACCTGGTAACCGACATTAACAAGATGCATATATAAGAATATCCCCATCATTCCGGGACACCCTTCGGATATGATATAAATTTTGAAGTACTAAAGCATCCGGTTCTTTGGATGGGGTTTGTTAGGCCCAATAGATCTATCTTTAGGATTCGCGTCAATTAGGGTGTCTGTTCCCTAATTCTTAGATTACCAGACTTAATAAAAAGGGGCATATTCGATTTCGATAATTCAACCATAGAATGTAGTTTCACGTACTTGTGTCTATTTTGTAAATCATTTATAAAACCTGCATGTATTCTCATCCCAAAAATATTAGATTTTAAAAGTGGGACTATAACTCACTTTCACAGATTTTTACTTCGTCGGGAAGTAAGACTTGACCACCGGTTGATTCACGAACCTATAACAATATATACATATATATCAAAGTATGTTTAAAATATATTTACGACACTTTTAATATATTTTGATGTTTTAAGTTTATTAAGTCAGCTGTCCTCGTTAGTAACCTACAACTAGTTGTCCACAGTTAGATGTACAGAAATAAATCGATAAATATTATCTAGAATCAATCCACGACCCAGTGTATACGTATCTCAGTATTGATCACAACTCAAACTATATATATTTTGGAATCAACCTCAACCCTGTATAGCTAACTCCAACATTCACATATAGAGTGTCTATGGTTGTTCCGAAATATATATAGATGTGTCGACATGATAGGTCGAAACATTGTATACGTGTCTATGGTATCTCAAGATTACATAATATACAATACAAGTTGATTATGTTATGGCTGGAATAGATTTGTTACCAATTTTCACGTAGCTAAAATGAGAAAAATTATCCAATCTTGTTTTACCCATAACTTCTTCATTTTAAATCCGTTTTGAGTGAATCAAATTGCTATGGTTTCATATTGAACTCTATTTTATGAATCTAAATAGAAAAGTATAGGTTTATAGTCGGAGAAATAAGTTACAAGTCGTTTTTGTAAAGGTAGTCATTTCAGTCGAAAGAACGACGTCTAGATGACCATTTTAGAAAACATACTTCCACTTTGAGTTTAACCATAATTTTTGGATATAGTTTCATGTTCATAATAAAAATCATTTTCTCAGAATAACAACTTTTAAATCAAAGTTTATCATAGTTTTTAATTAACTAACCCAAAACAGCCCGCGGTGTTACTACGACGGCGTAAATCCGGTTTTACGGTGTTTTTCGTGTTTTCAGGTTTTAAATCATTAAGTTAGCATATCATATAGATATAGAACATGTGTTTAGTTGATTTTAAAAGTCAAGTTAGAAGGATTAACTTTTGTTTGCGAACAAGTTTAGAATTAACTAAACTATGTTCTAGTGATTACAAGTTTAAACCTTCGAATAAGATAGCTTTATATGTATGAATCGAATGATGTTATGAACATCATTACTACCTTAAGTTCCTTGGATAAACCTACTGTAAAAGAGAAAAATGGATCTAGCTTCAACGGATCCTTGGATGGCTCGAAGTTCTTGAAGCAGAATCATGACACGAAAACAAGTTCAAGTAAGATCATCACTTGAAATAAGATTGTTATAGTTATAAAATTGAACCAAAGTTTGAATATGATTATTACCTTGTATTAGAATGATAACCTACTGTAAGAAACAAAGATTTCTTGAGGTTGGATGATCACCTTACAAGATTGGAAGTGAGCTAGCAAACTTGAAAGTATTCTTGATTTTATGAAACTAGAACTTTTGGAATTTATGAAGAACACTTAGAACTTGAAGATAGAACTTGAGAGAGATCAATTAGATGAAGAAAATTGAAGAATGAAAGTGTTTGTAGGTATTTTTGGTCGTTGTTGTATGGATTAGATATAAAGGATATGTAATTTTGTTTTCATGTAAATAAGTCATGAATGATTACTCATATTTTTGTAATTTTATGAGATATTTCATTCTAGTTGCCAAATGATGGTTCCCACATGTGTTAGGTGACTCACATGGGCTGCTAAGAGCTGATCATTGGAGTGTATATACCAATAGTACATACATCTAAAAGCTGTGTATTGTACGAGTACGAATACGGGTGCATACGAGTAGAATTGTTGATGAAACTGAACGAGGATGTAATTGTAAGCATTTTTGTTAAGTAGAAGTATTTTGATAAGTGTCTTGAAGTCTTTCAAAAGTGTATGAATACATATTAAAACACTACATGTATATACATTTTAACTGAGTCGTTAAGTCATCGTTAGTCGTTACATGTAAATGTTGTTTTGAAACCTTTAGGTTAACGATCTTGTTAAATGTTGTTAACCCAATGTTTATAATATCAAAAGAGATTTTAAATTATTATATTATCATGATATTATGATGTAAAAATATCTCTTAATATGATATATATACATTAAATGTCGTTACAACGATAATCGTTACATATATGTCTCGTTTCAAAATCATTAAGTTAGTAGTCTTGTTTTTACATATGTAGTTCATTGTTAATATACTTAATGATATGTTTACTTATCATAATATCATGTTAACTATATATATAACCATATATATGTCATCATATAGTTTTTACAAGTTTTAACGTTCGTGAATCACCGGTCAACTTGGGTAGTCAATTGTCTATATGAAACCTATTTCAATTAATCAAGTCATAACAAGTTTGATTGCTTAATATGTTGGAAACATTTAATCATGTAAATATCAATCTCAATTAATATATATAAACATGGAAAAGTTCGGGTCACTACAGGTTTCATTCGACCAAGCACATCACCGTGGGGAGCTCCTGTTTTGTTTGTCAAGAAAAAAGATGGTACATTCAGGTTGTGTATCCACTACCGAGAATTGACGACTTATTTGATCAACTACAAGGCTCGTATGTTTATTCAAAGATTGACTTACGTTTCGGGTATCATCAAATGCGGGTGAAAGAAGATGATATTCCAAATACTGCTTTCAGAACACGTTACGGTCATTACGAGTTTATGGTCATGCCGTTTGGTTTAACTAATGCACCAGCTGTGTTCATGGACCTTATGAACCGAGTGTGTGGACCATACCTTGACAAGTTTGTCATTGTTTTCATTGATGACATACTTATTTACTCAAAGAATGACCAAGAACACGGTGAACATTTGAGAAAGGTGTTAGAAGTATTGAGGAAGGAAGAATTGTATGCTAAGTTTTCAAAGTGTGCATTTTGGTTGGAAGAAGTTCAATTCCTCGGTCACATAGTGAACAAAGAAGGTATTAAGGTGGATCCGGCAAAGATAGAAACTGTTGAAAAGTGGGAAACCCCGAAAACTCCGAAACACATACGCCAGTTTTTAGGACTAGCTGGTTACTACAGAAGGTTCATCCAAGACTTTTCCAGAATAGCAAAACCCTTGACTGCATTAACGCATAAAGGGAAGAAATTTGAATGGAATGATGAACAAGAGAAAGTGTTTCAGTTATTGAAGAAAAAGCTAACTACGGCACCTATATTGTCATTGCCTGAAGGGAATGATGATTTTATGATTTATTGTGACGCATCAAAGCAAGGTCTCGGTTGTGTATTAATGCAACGAACGAAGGTGATTGCTTATGCGTCTAGACAATTGAAGATTCACGAACAAAATTATACGACGCATGATTTGGAATTAGGCTCGGTTGTTTTTGCATTAAAGACTTGGAGGCACTACTTATATGGGGTCAAAAGTATTATATATACCGACCACAAAAGTCTTCAACACATATTTAATCAGAAACAACTGAATATGAGGCAGCGTAGGTGGATTGAATTATTGATTGATTACGACTTTGAGATTCGTTACCACCCGGGGAAGGCAAATGTGGTAGCCGATGCCTTGAGCAGGAAGGACAGAGAACCCATTCGAGGAAAATCTATGAATATAATGATTCATAATAACCTTACTACTCAAATAAAGGAGGCGCAACAAAGAGTTTTAAAAGAGGGAAATTTAAAGGATGAAATACCCAAAGGATCGGAGAAGCATCTTAATATTCGGGAGGACAGAACCCGGTATAGGGCTGAAAGGATTTGGGTACCAAAATTTGGAGATATGAGAGAAATGGTACTTAGAGAAGCTCATAAAACTAGATACTCAATACATCCTGGAACGGGGAAGATGTACAAGGATCTTAAGAAACATTATTGGTGGTCGGGTATGAAAGCCGATGTTGCTAAATACGTAGGAGAATGTTTGACGTGCTTTAAGGTCAAAGCTGAGCATCAGAAACCATCAGGTCTACTTCAACTACCCGAAATCCCGGAATGGAAATGGGAAAACATTACCATGGATTTCATCACTAAATTGCCAAGGACTGCAAGTGGTTTTGATACTATTTGGGTAATAGTTGATCGTCTCACCAAATCAGCACACTTCATACCAATAAGAGAAGATGAAAAGATGGAGAAGTTAGCACGACTGTATTTGAAGGAAGTCGTCTCCAGACATGGAATACCAATCTCTATTATCTCTGATAGGGATGGTAGATTTATTTCAAGATTCTGGCAGACATTACAGCAAGCATTAGGAACTCGTCTAGATATGAGTACTGCCTATCATCCACAAACTGATGGGCAGAGCGAAAGGACGATACAAATGCTTGAAGACATGCTACGAGCATGTGTTATTGATTTCGGAAACAGTTGGGATCGACATCTACCGTTAGCAGAATTCTCCTACAACAACAGCTACCATTCAAGCATTGAGATGGCGCCGTTTGAAGCACTTTATGGTAGAGAGTGCAGGTCTCCGATTTTTTGGAGTGAAGTGGGGGATAGACAGATTACGGGTCCGGAGATTATACAAGAAACTACCGAGAAGATCATCCAAATTCAACAACGGTTGAAAACCACCCAAAGTCGACAAAAGAGCTACACTGACATTAAAAGAAAAGATATAGAATTTTAAATTGGAGAGATGGTCATGCTTAAAGTTGCACCTTGGAAAGGCGTTGTTCGATTTGGTAAACGAGGGAAATTAAATCCAAGGTATATTGGACCATTCAAGATTATTGATCGTGTCGGACCAGTAGCTTACCGACTTGAGTTACCTCAACAACTCGCGGCTGTACATAACACTTTCCACGTCTCGAATTTGAAGAAATGTTTTGGTAAAGAAGATCTCACTATTCCGTTAGATGAAATCCAAGGATGAAATCCAAGGATGATATGGGATATTATTTCTATGATCCATCCGAGCAGAATGTATTTGTTGCTCGGAAGGATGAATTCCTTGAAACTAAGTTCCTAATGGAAGGTAATAGTGAAAGGAAGATAGATCTTGAAGAGGTTCAAGATCAAGTAGATGTTACACAATTGGTTGACACTAGTACTCAACATGAAAATGTTGAGAATGATCAAATGAATGATCAAAGTATACATGACGTTCGCAGATCTGGTAGGATTAGTAATCCCCCTGAGAGATATGGGTTTCTCATGGATGGTTGCTATGTGGTTGATTTGGATGAACCAACAAACTACCAAGATGCTTTATCAAGGATTGATAAAGATAAATGGCAGGAAGCCATGAACGCTGAGATGCAATCTATGTATGACAACCAAGTTTGGGAACTTGTTGCACAACCTACTGACTCAAGGCTAGTTGATTGTAAATGGCTTTTCAAAATGAAAACCGACATACATGGAAACTTGGATACATATAAAGCTAGACTTGTAGCAAAAGGTTTCACTCAAACTCAAGGGGTTGACTATGATGAAACTTTTTCGCCTGTGGCAATGCTAAAGTCTATTAGGATATTACTTGCCATTGCTGCTCATTATGATTATGAAATATGGCACATGGATTGTAGTGACCCGAACTTTTCCATGTTTATATATATTAATTGAGATTAATATTACATGATTAAATGTTTTCAACATGTTAAGCAATCAAACTTGTTAAGACTTGATTAATTGAAATATGTTTCATATAGACAATTGACCACCCAAGTTGACCGGTGATTCACGAACGTTAAAACTTGTAAAAACTATATGATGACATATATATGGATATATATATAGTTAACATGATACTATGATAAGTAAACATATCATTAAGTATATTAACAATGAACTACATATATAAAAACAAGACTACTAACTTAATGATTTTTAAACGAGACATATATGTAACGATTATCGTTGTAAAGACATTTAATGTATATATATCATATTAAGAGATATTCATACATGATAATATCATGATAATATAATAATTTAAAATCTCATTTGATATTATAAACATTGGGTTAACAACATTTAACAAGATCGTTAACCTAAAGGTTTCAAAACAACACTTACATTTAACGACTAACGATGACTTAACGACTCAGTTAAAATGTATATACATGTAGTGTTTTAATATGTATTTATACACTTTTGAAAGACTTCAATACACTTATCAAAATACTTCTACTTAACAAAAAGTCTTATAATTACATCCTCGTTCAGTTTCATCAACAATTCTACTCGTATGCACCCGTATTCGTACTTGTACAATACACAGCTTTTAGATGTATGTACTATTGGTATATACACTCCAATGATCAGCTCTTAGCAGCCCATGTGAGTCACCTAACACATGTGGGAACCATCATTTGGCAACTAGCATGAAATATCTCATAAAATTACAAAAATATGAGTAATCATTCATGACTTATTTACATGAAAACAAAATTACATATCCTTTATATCTAATCCATACACCAACGACTAAAAACACCTACAAACACTTTCATTCTTCAATTTTCTTCATATAATTGATCTCTCTCAAGTTCTATCTTCAAGTTCTAAGTGTTCTTCATATATTTTACAAGTTCTAGTTACAAAAAAATCAAGAATACTTTCAAGTTTGCTAGCTCACTTCCAATCTTGTAAGGTGATCATCCAACCTCTAGAAATCTTTGTTTCTTATAGTAGGTTATCATTCTAATACAAGGTAATAATCATATTCAAACTTTGATTCAATTTCTATAACTATAACACTCTTATTTCAAGTGATGATCTTACTTGAACTTGTTTTCGTGTCATGATTCTGCTTCAAGAACTTCGAGCCATCCAAGGATCCGTTGAAGCTAGATCCATTTTTATCTTTTCCAGTAGGTTTATCCAAGGAACTTAAGGTAGTAATGATGTTCATAACATCATTCGATTCATATATATAAAGCTATCTTATTCGAAGGTTTAAGCTTGTAATCAATAGAACATAGTTTAGTTAATTCTAAACTTGTTCGCAAACAAAAGTTAATCCTTCTAACTTGACTTTTAAAATCAACTAAACACATGTTCTATATCTATATGATATGCTAACTTAATGATTTAAAACCTGGAAACACGAAAAACACCGTAAAACCGGATTTACGCCGTCGTAGTAACACCGCGGGCTGTTTTGGGTTAGTTAATTAAAAACTATGATAAACTTTGATTTAAAATTTTTTATTCTGAGAAAATGATTTTTATTATGAACATGAAACTATACCCAAAAATTATGGTTAAACTCAAAGTGGAAGTATGTTTTCTAAAATGGTCATCTAGACGTCGTTCTTTCGACTGAAATGACTACCTTTACAAAAACGACTTGTAACTTATTTTTCTGACTATAAACCTATACTTTTTCTGTTTAGATTCATAAAATAGAGTTCAATATAAAACCATAGCAATTTGATTCACTCAAAACGGATTTAAAATGAAGAAGTTATGGGTAAAACAAGATTGGATAATTTTTCTCATTTTAGCTACGTGAAAATTAGTAACAAATCTATTCCAACCATAACTTAATCAACTTGTATTGTATATTATGTAATCTTGAGATACCATAGACACGTATACAATGTTTCAACCTATCATGTCGACACGTCTATATATATTTCGGAACAACCATAGACACTCTATATGTGAATGTTGGAGTTAGCTATACAGGGTTGAGGTTGATTCCAAAATATATATAGTTTGAGTTGTGATCAATACTGAGATATGTATACACTGGGTCGTAGATTGATTCAAGATAATATTTATCGATTTATTTTTGTACATCTAACTGTGGACAACTAGTTGTAGGTTACTAACGAGGACAGCTGACTTAATAAACTTAAAACATCAAAATATATTAAAAGTGTTGTAAATATATTTTGAATCAACCAGTTATAGGTTCGTGAATCAAAATTTTTGGGATATTGTTATAGGTTCGTGAATCAACCAGTGGCCAAGTCTTACTTCCCGACGAAGTAAAAATCTGTGAAAGTGAGTTATAGTCCCACTTTTAAAATCTAATATTTTTGGGATGAGAATACATGCAGGTTTTATAAATGATTTACAAAATAGACACAAGTACGTGAAACTACATTCTATGGTTGAATTATCGAAATCGAATATGCCCCTTTATATTAAGTCTGGTAATCTAAGAATTAGGGAACATACACCCTAATTGACGCGAATCCTAAAGATAGATATATTGGGCCTAACAAACCCCATCCAAAGTACCGGATGCTTTAGTACTTCGAAATTTATATCATATCCGAAGGGTGTCCCGGAATGATGGGGATATTATTATATATGCATCTTGTTAATGTCGGTTACCAGGTGTTCACCATATGAATGATTTTTATCTCTATGTATGGGATGTGTATTGAAATATGAAATCTTGTGGTCTATTATTATGATTTGATATATATAGGTTAAACCTATAACTCACCAACATTTTTATTGACATTTTAAGCATGTTTATTCTCAGGTGCTTATTAAGAGCTTCCGCTGTCGCATATTTAAATAAGGACGAGATTTGGAGTCCATGCTTGTATGATATTGTGTAAAAACTGCATTCAAGAAACTTATTTTGTTGTAACATATTTGTATTGTAAACCATTATGTAATGGTCGTGTGTAAACAGGATATTTTAGATTATCATTATTTGATAATCTACGTAAAGCTTTTTAAACCTTTATTGATGAAATAAAGGTTATGGTTTGTTTTAAAATGAATGCAGTCTTTAAAAAACGTCTCATATAGAGGTCAAAACCTCGCAACGAAATCAATTAATATGGAACGTTTTTAATCAATAAGAACGGGACATTTCATGGATGTCAAGACCGCTTTCCTAAATGGACATCTTGAGGAAGATGTCTATATGGTTCAGCCTGAAGGTTTTGTTGATCCGAAATATCCTAAAAAGGTATGCAAGTTAAAGAAGTCAATCTACGGATTGAAACAAGCATCTAGAATGTGGAATCATCGTTTTAATGAGGAGGCCAAGAAATTTGGCTTCATTAAAAATGGTGATGAAGCTTGTGTATACAAGAAAGCTAGTGGGAGCACAATCATGTTTCTTGTACTATATGTGGATGATATATTGTTATTTGGGAATGATATTCCGGTAATGCAAAGTGTTAAAACTTGGCTAAGTAAATGCTTCTCCATTAAGGATCTTGGAGAAGCATAATACGTTTTGGGGATTGGGATCTACAGGGATAGATCCAAGAAACTGATAGGTTTGAATCAAAGTGCATACATTGAGAAGATCTTGAAAAGGTTCGAGATGGAGAACTCTAAGAAAGTTTTGGTAACTATTCAAAGAGGAAAGATTCTCAGTTCATCTCAGTGCCCTACCACGAAAGATGAATAAGAGAGAATGAAGAAAGTCCCGTACGCATATGCTATTGGGTCAATCATGTATGCAATGATATACACTAGACCGGATGTGTCATGCGCTCTTAGCTTGACAAGTAGATACCAGAATAACCCAGGAAACAGTCATTGGATTGCGGTTAAAAGTATATTGAAATACCTTAGGAGGACTAAGGATATGTTTCTAATATATGGGTCTGGTTAGGAGGAACTCGCTGTAAAAGGTTACGTGGACGCGAGTTTCCAAACTGATCGAGATGATTCTCGATCACAGTCCGGTTATGTATTCACATTAAATGGAGGTGCGGTCTCTTGGAAGAGTTCAAAACAGGATGTTGTTGCATTATCCACTACAGAGTCAGAGTACATTGCCGCCTCATTGGCAGCTCAGGAAGCTGCATGGATGAAGAAATTCATCGACGACTTAGGAGTAGTCCCTTCCATTCAGGACCCTCTTGAGATCTTTTGTGACAACGAGGGTGCGATTGCTCAAATCAAGGAACCGCGTGCTCACCAAAAGACCCGTCACATTGAGTGGAGATTCAACTACATAAGGGATGAAGTTGAAAAGGGAAAGATATGTATTCGCAAAGTTCACATAGATCTAAATATAGCGGATCCTCTCACGAAGCTCTTACATGGAGCAAAACATGCTGGACATGTTTGTGCATTAGGGCATCGATATTCTAGTGATTGGTCATGATCTGTTTTAAGTATTGTAACGGAATGAAATTGTTCAAACTCATTAATATAATTATGGTATTAATTTATTTTGAGTCAAGTTCCTATTTTGCATATTTTATCCATGAATAAGTAATTATTCTAAATTCCGTAGTCGATCACATTTGTGGGAACAAGTGTGAGGTTTAGACTATTATGAACTTGGATTGGTATACATTCACGGGATGAATGTGGGGCAAGGTTGCAACCAAGGTTCATAGATATTTATGGGATACAAATATTGGAAGACCCGCCCTCAAGATTTACTAAATGGAGCCTTTGTGGTTGATCACATGTAATCTTGAGTAAAGGCAAATATCATTGTATCCTCTGACCTGAGATACATATTGGGTTCAGATATTTACCAAGTATTGCGCCTTGAATCTTTCCTTCGCTATTCTGAAATATGGTAGTTCATTAGGAAGAGCTCAGGTATAATGCAAGGTATATATTTAGGATGTATGTAGTCAAGATGGAATTTGTCCCTCTTATTCGTTGAGAGTCAGATGTCTAAGGCTTGATAAAGTTAAATCTAAAAGGGAGTGATCACTCTGTATCTCTTAGATTTAACATGACATCTAGGATGAAAGGATATAATGAAAGATTCACCTATTCATATTCGAGATGGGAACTCGAAAGGGATGATGTTATTGAATGGCACAAAGTCATAACATATTGGGGGTGATGGATGGTCGTTAGGTGGTATCCATCACTTGCATTAATTTCTTATGTTTCTTGTTCAAGTGGGAGATTTAAGGTATTTCGTATGCCCGAGAGACATATTAAATTAATGTGGCTAATATGTTTTGATCCAAGTCGGGTCATACCCAATAACAAGCTTACCATCACCTTATTCGTATTTGATCTTAGCGATTGGATTGTTAATTAAGTACGCGACACTTGAACTTTAAGAAAAATGGTTTTCTTAAATATTACTTGATGTGTATAAATATAAATTATGGAATAATTTATATAATATGGATTTAATTATTTATAGGTTAAATAATTAATTAATTTATGTTACATTTTATAAAATTGGTTTTGTAAAATATACATAACAAATAATGTGCAAGTTTATAAAAATGTATTTTATAAAATCTAGTTTTATAAAATCTAGTCTTATAAAACAATTTTATAAAAGAGATGGAAGTGGCATAGGAGTATGGAGTAGGCATGCTCTTTGAGTTGTCTTTTACTTGGTTACTTCCATTCTAAATGCATATTAACCAAGGTATTTTGTAAGACCAATATACACATGCAATACACATCCAAAGTCTTCAAAAAAACTGCAATAAAACTCTACAAACCCGCTGTCCAGGCTGTGAGGTTTAGCTAGGGAGAAAGGGTTCTCAATCTTTTTTTTGCAAGTTAAATTCAAGTGTGAACTAATCCTAACCAAAGTACAAGGTGTTGGTGATAAGCTTGGGGTATAACTACTTGACGTTTCATACTTTTAGAGCTCCATTCATCATCATCATCTTCATCATTTACTAGCAAGCTTGGAGTAGGTATAATCTCTTTACTTGCTTGTAGTTTGTAAGTATATGTCACAACTTGATCCTAATTTGGATTTAACTTTAATTGGTTAAAGATTAACAAGTTCTAAAATGGTTATTTACATGCTTCCGCTATCTTTATTACTAAATGTTTTTAAACATTATGTAACTTGTTAAATCCCAACACTGCGCTCAACTGGGTCGGAGGATCCAAATGGTAAGCAACGGGTCCAACATGCTCCAAGACTTCAAAAGGACCAATATATCGCGGATTTAGCTTCCCACGCTTTCCGAAACGGATTACACCTTTCCATGGTGCGACTTTCAACATTACGCGGTCACCTACTTGGAATTCGCGATCTTTACGTTTAAGGTCGGCATAGCTCTTTTGACGATCACGGGCAGTCTTGAGCCTCGCTTGAATTTGAACAATCTTCTTAGTTGTTTCATGGACGAGTACGGGTCCGGTGATTTGCTTTTCACCTACTTCGGCCCAACAGATAGGAGAATGGCACTTGCGGCCATACAAAGCTTTGAAAGGTGCGACCTTAATGGTCTAATGGTAACTATTGTTGTAGGAGAATTCGGCCAGAGGCAAATGCTTCTCCCAAGCTTTCCCAAAATTAATAACACAAACTCGTAACATGTCCTCCAAGGTTTGAATCGTGCATTCACTTTGTCCGTCGGTTTGCGGGTCATACGCGGTACTCATATCTAAACGTGTCCCTAAAGCTTCTTGCAAAGAACGCCAAAATCTAGAAGTGAAACGGTCATCTTCGTCTGAAATAATCGATAAGGGTACACCGTGACAAGATACAATTTCCTTTATGTATAGTTGCACGAGTTTATCCATCGTATCGGTTTCCTTCATGGGTAGGAAGTGAGCAGATTTGGTAAGATGGTCGATAATGACCCAGATGGTATCATAACCGCCTACCATCTTCGGTAGCTTCTTGATGAAGTCCATCGTTATTCCTTCCCACTTCTATTGCGGGATTTCGGGTTCCTGAAGTAATTCGGATGGCCTCTGATGTTCGACTTTTATCTTTGAATAGGTTAAACACTTTACGACGTAAGTAGCACATCCCTTTTAAGGTTTGGCCACCAATATTGCTCCTTGAGGTCGTGGTACATCTTACCGGCTCCTGGATGAATCGAATACCTTGACTTGTAGGCTTTGTCTAGAATTAGGCTTCGTAAGTCCCCATAACTAGGCACCCAAATTCTTCCGGCAAAATATCGGAGTCCAGTTTCTTTAACCTCTAATCGAGAGACAAGAATGTTCAAGTGCTCATGAGAAATATTCTCCTCCTTGAGAACTTCCTCTTGAGCTACACGGATTTGGCTATTGAGATTGGTGGATGGTGTGACGACCCAGAAAGTTTTGACCAAATTTAAACTTAATCTTTATATGATTTCGACACAATAAGCAAAGTCTGTAATGTTAAGTTTCAAAAATTTTGGAACTATATTCCTATAATCAATTACCCTTTGACTGTGCTCGACGATTCACAAACAAATTATATGTAAATAGATATGTATATATATATATATATATATATATATATATATATATATATATATATATTACAAAGTGATAAAATATAATATTAACTAGATACAAAATGTTTTGATTTAAATTAATTTTATCATATATATAAATACCGAGACGATGATTTGAGGAAGCAAAAGACCAAGACACTCAAATGAATAAGTTACACTTCGAGTAATATAGTTATTGATAAATTAAGTCTATATTTTGACAAGAGTACGAGTCATGAAACATAGAATGCGATATATTAAAGCATACAAAAAGGCGTTCGAGAAAATGGAACCGAGACATAAACCAGGCGTAAATGTACGAGACAACAGAGCCAAAATTACAAGTTATCTATGCACAAGAATATAATATAATATATATATTTAATTAAAATTATATATATATATTATATATTTATAATAATATGTCGACAAGGAAGTGGCCAAAAAAAATTTGTGAGCTGGAAAGCCCAGGTCAGCGATCGCGGAGCCCATTACACACATACATATCGCGATCGCGGAGAAAAAGAGTGTGAGCTGGCCAGGAGGGCCATGCGATCGCATGGACTTAACATTATAATCCCATGCGATCGCATGAGGTCAAATTTCAGGACTGATCTATAAATTGAATTCGTTTTTGCTCGAATACACACACACATATCCTCACATCTCTCTGCTCTCTTTATATATATTTATTATATTATTATTATTATTATTATTATTATTATTATTATTATTATTAATATAATATTACTAAGATTAATATTATTATTATTAATCTTATAGTTAGGAGTATTATTATTAGTATTATTATACATAAAATATTACGACGAGGTTATGCCCAAACGACTTCAAAACAAGTCTTCAAGTAAGTCAAAGCTAAGAAAATTATGGGTTATCGCTAAGGAGGTTATGGGTTATGATCGTGAGTCAAAGGTCAACCTAGTGTTTATCATTTCCGTTGCGTCTACGTACTTTCCTGCAATATTGAATCACAATATTGATACGTGAGCATTCATATCTTATATTTTATATATTTAATAGTGTATCCATGTCTAGTGCTCGAGTATATATGTTTATGCATACTTGTATGCTTTAAATATTGTTGTTAGATAGTTTATGATGAATCACGAATTTGATACATATGTTATTGGTATAAGGTATACGATATGCATGTCGTTGGAAAGCTGTCGAAAAATTTATAACTTTTCATTTAGAAATCGTGTATTTTCGAGGAACGGATTAAAAGTTATGGTCAAATGAATTATGATTAATATTAATTGAAATTGTTTTTGAATCTGCAATTGATATTTAAACAACTTGTTTATGAGGTTGATAAATTGGATTTTCAAATACTATTAGTCGAGTAAATGAATTCTTATATAAGGTACGTCTCGTTGAACAAGTGTCAAAGTTGACTGTTTTATCATATTTTAAAGCCTTATAAAAACTATAGTCTGATTTTACAAGTATTGGGAAACTATATGAAATGTTAAAATATATTCAATTGCCATGATCATTCAAATATAATATAACTCCTGAAATAAATAATTTTTTGAGTTTGATAAACTATAAATTCGTTCAATTATCAAGACTTATACTATGTTAACATAATAAACATGTATAGATTTAAAGATCATATTGGGTCAGATTGACTTTTGAGATGACTTTTGTTAACTTTTGCATGTCGGTCTCGAGCATTAGGATTGTGATACATTATGATCCGACCTAGCTTGTTAGACATGTATTAACCAACATATGTTCTCTAGGTTGAGATCTATAGTTACTTTGCATTCCGAGTTTCGGTCACATTTCGGTGAATAAATTTATGTACAAATAAGGTGAGTTTCATTTGCTCCCTTTTTAATTGCTTTTGCAATCTATATTTTTGGGCTGAGAATACATGCACTTTATTTTAAACACAATGGACACAAGTACATGCTTAATTCTACAGTGAGTTTGAACCGAAAATCCCTTAGCTTTGGTAACTAGTAACTGCCGGTTATAAGAACTGGTGGGCACGAGTAGTTATATATGGATCCATAGGGCTTGACATCCCCATCTGTTCCAGGTATAGAAACCCTAGCCGGAACTATAAAACAGTTATATACTATTTGAGTTTAGTACACGTTGGTTTACATGTATTGTACATGTTGGTTGCATGTATGTTAAAACAAGGGTACTTATTATATATACGTTAAGTTTAGTTACCAGGGTGCTCAATTTTGTAGAATATTTTGATAAACGTTTTAGATGAAACAACTGAAATCTTGTGATCCACCTTTATATACAGAGTATACGCAATATTAAAACTATGAACTCACCAACCTTTGTGTTGACACTTTTAAGCATGTTTATTCTCAGGTTCCTAGAAGTCTTACGCTATTTGCTTATATGTTATACAAGCTATGTGCATGGAGTCATACATGCTTTATTCGAGAAAATGTTGCATTCACAAATCATCACCATGTATCTTATTTTGACTGCATTATCAACGGATGAAATATTGTAAACTATTATTTACGGTGATTGTCTATATGTAGAAATCATCAAACATCAAAAACCTTGGAATTTGATACTCATTTATGGTGTACCTTTTCAAAAGAATGCAATGTTTACAAAATGTATCATGTAGAGGTCAGTACCTCACTCTGAAATCAATGAATGATGTATTCATCCAAATGAATTTGGACAGGTCATCACAGTTGGTATCAGAGCTTGAGGTCATAGGGAACTAGAATTTGCATTAGTGTGTTTAACTAGTAATTGTTAGGATGCATTAGTGAGTCTGGACTATGACCATATTTGTTTTTACCAATTTTTGCTTATCATTGCTTGTCAAAAATTACATACTTATCATTCTTAAGTCTAGACACGATTTCTTGCATTTATTGCATAGAATATACAACAGACGAATTCATATCTTAACATATCTGTTACTGTAAACTTTGTCGGACATCTTCCGAAGATACCTCCGTGATTTTTGGAATTTTGGTATTATATATACTGTAAGTAACTAGGGGGTGAATAGTTACTTAATACGTTTTTAACACTTTTTCGATTGATCACCAAATTCGATTTAACTTTGATCAACCAACTCAACTCAAACTTGATGTGTATAGTGTATATGTTCAAAATGATAAATGAAGTAATGTAAAGAACATAGACACAAGGATTTATAGTGGTTAGGGTAGATGTTAACTAATCCACCTTAATCCACTCCCCGATTACACTAATCGGGATTTGTTGCTTCACTAAGCACTTTTCTCCAAACCCGGTGGAGATCCGATTTACATGTCTTTAACTTCTTTGGTAGACAACAAACCTAATCTTTCTATCCCTTTGAAAGATCAACTCCAACCAAGATCAACTTGTCTTCACCTTGGACAAGTATTAATCTCCAAATAAGATTAATCAACTTCCTAAGTCTCGGAAGTGGATTACTAAGCTAGCCTATGCTTCTACTAATTGAAGTTACAAGACATACACTTTGCAATGATGATCCTAACACAATACTAGGACATACATTACATTAAGTAAACTCACAAGATAAATGATTTTGATTAGTAAGTTTACAACAACCCAATTCTATATCTATAAGATCATAGAATCTTCTCTTGCTTGATCACATTTGAGTAGTAATTGATGTACTTGTGATCACTGGAGATAAGCCTTTGAAATATGCAAGAGGGTCAGCTTCAAATGCTCTTAAATGTTTTCCTTTTATAGTGAGATTAAAAAAATAGCCGTTGACACACGGTTGCCTGCACGGTCGACCGTGGTGTGACCATGCGTGCTCCAGTCCAAATTAGGTATCCGTTGTATAGCCGTTTGACTCAAATTTATACACCACATTTTTGCACCTTTACTCCTTCTAGCACCTGCAAAAGAAACCAAACATCCTATACAATTACTACATGCATTAAGTGTGTGAGATTTGGTCTTAATGCATGAAAGTGACTAATCATTCCAAAAGTGGCAAACCCAACATTCT
The DNA here is from genome assembly GCF_046630445.1 of Rutidosis leptorrhynchoides. NCBI lineage: Eukaryota > Viridiplantae > Streptophyta > Magnoliopsida > Asterales > Asteraceae > Rutidosis > Rutidosis leptorrhynchoides. Next base: position 257,444,381 of record NC_092338.1, on the reverse strand, counting down.
TGGAGAAGTGTCTTGATTGATATTTAGGGAAATTTCAGTTTGGTCAAGACTTAGATAGTCACATTAATGTCTTTGGTTTAATTCTAAAGACTAGTCACTATGTCATTAACTTCCTAGTTTCAATTAATCACAAGTCATGTTCTTTTTAAGTTTAGTTAGAGATTAATTAAACAACGTCCCTATAAGATAATCATGAAGCATGAAGAGACATCAAAGTTAAGTCATAAGCAATCACCCTTATTTACTTAGACTAGATCAAATAGACAATTGACTATACTTTCATTGTAAACCATTTTACACTTAATCTATTGGAGTAGGTTAGTTACTTGAATCCTAACTAATGAGCACATAGCAAACATATTAATCAAGTTGATAAGTTTTTGAGTATTAAGCATGTTGGCAAGTAGCAAGTAATACTCATATAGCAAGAGATAGTTATTCTAGGATCAATCATATAGATACTTGCATAACTTATAATTTAAGCACTTAATAAGTTTAATGTGCAATATGACACATTACATGATTAATGTGTAAGCACACATTAATGTCCAACACATGCACAAGGGAAGAGCAATCTCTAGTTAGGACTTGGTAACCATCCTAAATGTATCTAAGTGTGTTTTAGGATTACAAGTCATTACTAGTTACTCTTGAGAGCATTGTTCCTCGGTTAGCCATAATTAATCACTAAGTCATTTCTAATAACAATCATTGTTCTAGTGACATTAGCTTAAGTGTGTTGGTACTTGATGATCATACTAAGGATATCTAGATAAGAATTAAGATCACAAGTTGTTGATTAACACTTATGTGTTATGCCTAATCTTGGTTAATTTGTCATTAGGATGTCATTAGGCGCAATTAATCACAATTAGTATTTTTATGACCAAACCTCGGTTGAGTATGAAGAAGGCATCTATTCTAAGTATGTTGAGAAAGGTTTCATGAATTATAGATGTCGGGAACTAGTCAAACTTTATTTGGTCGAAAATGGTAACAGAGAAAACTGCGGTCGCACTACGGTTGACCGTGGTGGCGACCGTGCAACTTGTTTTCACAAAACTGCATTGCAATTCAGTTTGGGTTTTCACGGTTGACTATGTGGTCGATCGTACCTCGACCGTGTGTTTAGCTGAAGTTTTAATTTCATTCTTTAACCTATGTTTGACTTGGTCATTTGCAAGATAAAGTATGGATTAGTGACCTTGAGTGTTTTATGTTAAGATGTCAGTCATCACTTATGCATATGTATGTATCATCATCAAAACATATTCTTTGGTTAATCACACTTTAGTTAATCATACTTAAGTTTATCGTTTAGTGCATTAATCTACATTCAACCAACATTCTCCCCCTTTTTGATGATGACAAACATACAAGTGATGAGGGACATTTTGCTCTAAATACGCAAGTGTTAACAATCAGTTGTATCCATCTTTCTCCCCCTTTTGTCGAAGCAAAAAAGGTTAGCTCCCCTTAGAACTAAGCTTGCCCTTAGAACAAAACTCCCCCTTAAATTGTGCATATTGGAAAAACATATATATTAAAACACAACTAGCACACATTTTATTCAAAGTAAGCACGAAACATAGTGATGCATATATGAAAATATGTATGGACGGTACAGTAGATCAATCCTAAGTTTGTTCTACATGGGATGAGATGTGCTTGGGTGAGATGAGCATTTTCCACAAACAAGATAGTTCAGAAAGCATCGCAAGATCTTGTGAGTTCGACGATTCTGACGATGAAGGATGGACATTTGAGTGGAGGATAATAGTGAAATGAACTGGTCATCTTCCACACTATCATCAGATCCCGTAACACTCCAGGAAGGTGTGTTATCTCCTTCTGTTTCTTCGTTAAAAGGTCAAACCAAATCATAGTTGATTAAGAGGGAGGTTAGACCAATAGGATGTACGTCACGAACGCACAGTTGTGTGAAGAGCTTCGTTACGTGTGCTCCATAGGGAAGACAGAGAGATTCATTGTACACTAATCCATTCATTCTCTTTGCCATGAATAGTGCCATGTTGACTTAAATTCGGTGTTGGAGACACCAGAGTAGTGAGGCTTCACAGGCATGACCGATTGTGGATAGTGTTTCCCCCTTGCAGTAGATATTTTGACTTATGACTTTGAGCCAAAGGTCAAACTTAGGCGCAAGATGATTTGCCTTTAGACCATCACTTTGGATTTCAATGTGATTGATGGGCCTATGACAAAAGGTGTTGATGATGTCACCTTTTGTGACAAATTCGGGAAGACAGAGGAGATATGGACTATAGGAGAAACATTCCACGCCTTCATCGGGAACATGCATAAATTTTCCAAAGTCTTTGAGATCCATGGAAAACCCTTTATCAAACAACCGGAATTTGATGGTATTTGGGGGAGTGAATTCATAGTTAGCGTAGAATTCACGAACAAGAGTGGAGTGAATGGGACCTTTCAAAGTTAGGAATGAATCCCATTTTATGTAAGCAAAGTTTTCGAGAAGTTCTTTTAAAAAGTGCTCAATAGTGACCATACAACCTTCGACAATTGGTCTAGTGCTAACCATTTGTCGGTTGTGATTGACCACATCTCGTTCTTCTTGAGAGTTAGGAAAGAGATTGTCAAAGGAGTCAGAAATTGAAGAAGATAAGTCAATCACAAAAGGATTGTTGGGAGAGTTGTTTGCTTGACTCATTTTGAGTGAAATGGTGTAGTGAGTTTTGCATCATAATCTTCTCAATTTAAAGGGAAAAAGATGAACCTTCATTTAATCTTTCATTCCCTTTTAGAGTAATTGAATCTTTTGAGAATTTTGATCATATTCAAGTATGCTAGTTTATGAATGATACTTTGAGAACAGATTCAACTAGATTTGAGAGGTTCAATGTGCATTTATTTTTAAAAGAGAGAGGGAGAAAGAAGTGTCAGACCGATACACGGTCAATGCTGCGGTCGACCGTGTAAGAACTGTCAGAAATATAAATTAACTAACTCAAATTAAACAGATTCTAATCAAGAAATATTCAAATACAAACAAGTTTATTCAACCAACATTTTAACTTCTCTCACTTCCTTCACCTTCCACTTCTTACATCGCTACTACTCCGACATGAAAAAGCCTTTTTCGCTTTCTTTAGTAGCAGACTGATCTTGGATTGATACTTCTTTATTTTAGCTTGATTTAGGTAGATTCGTTCAGCTTTTGAATCAGGTCCAAGCCATAAAAAGGATCATTAGCTTCATCCGGAAACTGTTGTTCATCACTGTCGGATATATCCTCCAAGTTGATTTGAGAGTTGGTCATGACTTCATAAACCCTTTCAATCTCATCAGAGTCATCTTCATCATCCCACCCCATCAATGTTAATGTATGACGATTAAATATTTGATAGGTTGGATTTATGCGAATGTCATCTGTTACCCTTAATTTGTCAAATAACTTCGTAAGATGCATTCCATAAGGAAGAGCTCTTGTTGAGGCCTTTGGCACATTGCTCATTCGTATGGCCATAAAGTATGCCATGTTTACTGGGATTTACATTTCTAGGCACCAAAGAAGAGCCATCTGAATAGCATGAATATGTGAGCGATTTCCCATTCTACAGTACACATTGTAGTTGATCACTGTGTTCCATATTCGGAACTTCTTTCGCAGGTGTTTGCTCAACACTCCTCGATTGAGAATTTCTCCTCGCGGAGCATTGTATTCACACAGTATTCGAATAACATCATCTTTATTGATGAAATCAGGAAGATAGGTCAGACTGTGTCCTGTGTGGAAGAACCTTTCTCCATTTACTGGAACTTCTAGAAGTTTTCCAAAATCTTGCAGTGTTACTGTAGTTTTTGAAGATTTTAGCCTAAACGTAACTGAACTGTTGGTATAGACGAAGCTAGAGTAAAAGTCTCGAACGATTGATGGATAAATTGGTCCATTTAGATCAAGAAATACATTCTTGTTTAAATCTGAGAAATCTGCCACCATTTCAGGAAAATCTTCTGCTTTAATTCTCCTTCCTTCTACTATTGTTCGATTTTTCACTCTTTCTCTGTTAAGTGTTGATTGGTGTGGGCGAAAGTTAGATGAGCTTTCTCCTCGATTTGCCATTTTCTGCGCATTGACACTATTAATTAATTCAAAGTGCATAATTCAATTGTAGGCAACAAGTTTTGCAAACTTTAATTATCATCAATACTTATACGTTTTGATGTTAATGTTCTTCACATTTTCACTCTTCATTAGTGTCAATGAGTTTGCAACTAGATTAAGATTTTCACAAAGTTCATATGTGTTCTAGACTTTTGAAATCATCATCAACACATGTTTTGACATTCAACATTATTACACTCAATTTGCAACAATGTCATTCATATCATATGAACAATGCTTCTATGAAAATCTAACCTAGATGTATAATGAACCCTAGAATTATCCAAATTTAAATCAATGCATAGATATACAATAATCATTAAGTCAGGCGTTTCTAAATTGTTCTTCAAGAACAATTTCAATTGTTTGCATCAATTTAGGTTTTGATTCATTCTAGTTAGGGTTTCTTCATAACCCTAATTCATCATACAAACATAATTGAATGTTAGGAAAGCAAGGATGAATCATATCAAAAGTAGGAATTGAAATTGAAGGAATGAGCGTTCTTCTCCGTGCGGTCGATCTCCTCAGCCGTGTGTAGGTGTGTGTGTTTTGAAGTGGGTTGAAAAGAAATAAAAGTGAGGATTTAGTTTAATTTAAAACAGTATCAGACCATGCACGGTCAAATCTTGGTCGACCGTGGTTGTTAGCCGTGCAGATATTTTCCCACGTACAGGACAGGAGTCTGCGGTTGTGTATACGGTCAGCCATGGTGCTGCCGTGGATCCTTCTAATCACTTGTTTCTTCACTTCTTCTTTCTTCGAACGTATTTTTACGATTCTTAGGTTCTATAGAATACTTGAGGACAAGTTTTCTTTTCCTAACATTGAATGATTACATCCTCCCGATGTTTAATCATCAATGACACGTAATATACTATATCTATATGTGTGTGTATATATATATATATATATATATATAATCATTCATATAGTATACACAAAACGCATTAATCTAGTATTTATAACATCCCACCTTTTTCCGTTTACTTTTCCGTTTAATTATTTAAAGTCCGTTATATGTTTATAGCATCTCCCGTTAATATGCGTTTTAAATTACCTCGTTAGGTAATTCACGCACCCGAATGGAACTAGAGGGACCAAACTTGCCCAAGTGCCAAACATTTGACTAGGTCAAATGGTCAACACTCCATCTCCTCCACCCATTATTTTCCATTTTCATTTTCACTTTTCATTTAATACTTTCAAATTTTCTCTCAATCTTCATCTTCAAGAATCATCATCTAAATTCGTTCAAGCAAGCTTCAATCAAAACAAATTACATATTTGGAATCCTTGCTACTTCCTCTTCGATTCCATACCAATTTCATTACATTTGGGTAACTTTCTAAAATCACTAGATTTTGTGTCCTTGATATTTTTATGTTATAAAGTTGTTAATTAGTGTCTATGGCTCAAGTCTAACATGATAATATGATTTATATGCTCAATTTTGTTATTTGAAGTAACTAGCTTGAGTATGAACTTTGGTGTGTTTGATTTGGTGATTTGGTTGTTTGAATGTTGTTAAATGTCATAAATGCATGTATTAAATGTGTTCCTAGTATCACTAGCTTCAATTTGATGTGTAGGTTGCTTGAGAAAACTCCATAAACTTGTTTAGTGATTTTGGTGAATTTGAGTTAGGGTTTGATAAGCTTGAAATGATTATTTGATGCATTGAATGCTGTGAATTATTGTTGGTAAGTAGTTAGTTGTATTGTATGCTCGATTACCTACAAAACGGCGTGTTGTATGTATGCATTAAATGCCCGAATCATAAATGTGCACCTATAAAATTTGAAGCATTAAATGTGTGCATTGATTGATCATTTTATTTGAAAAGTCGGTTATTGCAAATAATGTTTTCGGTTGGTGAAATGTGCTTAGTTGTCTTCCTTGTCAAAAGAGCTTTCCAACGATATAAGGTGCGAGTCATAAGTGTTTACGGTTTGTGATTTGTGTTTGTTCGAAGTTCGGAAAAAGACTTGAACAATTGAAACTGACCAGGTACCAGCACCCGTTAAATGCCGCGGCGCGGCAGCCTTGGGTCTCGGCGCGACCTAAGGCGTGTTCAGGTTCTGACCAACATGTCAATTATATGAAAAATGTTTGGCACACTATGGACCTCCGATTCACATGAGACTTGTTCTAACATGTTTATATATGAATAATTAGCACAGAAAAATAGTTCGGGACCCGACCCGAACGCGTTGACTTTTTCGTTGACTTTCACCGACCAAAGTTTGACTTTTTGTCAAGCTTAACCAAATGATAATGCAATCTTTCTAACATGATTCTATACTTGTATCTTGCATGAAACTTGACAATTTGATTCACATGCTGCATAATCGAGTCGTATTGAGCCATAGGACTAATTGAACATCTTTGACCAATCGTGACTATCGATATTGATACAACCTATTTGTTTAGGTCAAGACTAGCATTGTTCTTTGCGCACGTCACTTGTCGAAGTACTTATTTACTCTTGCGCTCAAGGTGAGATCATAGTCCCACTTTTACTCGTTTGAACTTACATTTGGGATGAGAAAACATAAACGTTTCTTTTTAACTAAGTGAACACAAGTACAGGAAAACTAACATTCTACATACGAGTTTAGAACAAAATCCTCAATTCGATTATCATTAGTTACACTTACAGGGTGTAAGTGTAGGCGTGAACTTATGTTGTATGGCCATATGGGTTTGACAAACCCTCATTCGGACGGTTCGCTACCGTTATTCGGATGAAATATATTTTCGGGAAACAGTGTATGTTCTAACACTATTGTGATGGGGTACTATTGAAGGAAACGTTAAGCCTTGATAATTGGGTGCTCGTGAATATTAACTTTTAGAATGTATTACTATTTATCAATAATGCAAATCTTGTGGTTCGACTTACTTTTACTCACTTACTTACTTAAACCTATGATTTCACCAACGTTTTCGTTGACAGATTTCTATGTTTTTCTCAGGTCCTTGAACATTATGTGATACATGCTTCCGCTCATTCTTTTGATACTTGCTTTGGATGTAGAGTATACTTGCATATGTGGAGCGTCTTTTGACTACTTTAAACTGTGTCGCACGTGTTTCATTTGTACTTTAAACATCGTTATGTACTAGTTATGGAAACTACTTTTGTAAACTTTGAAACATCCACACTTATGAAATGAATGCGACATATTTTCGGTCAAACTTTGTCTTAAAGACTTATGACCATGTAATGGGACCTACGTGTCGGCGCCGTCAAACATGATTTGGTCGGGTCGCTACAGATGGTATCAGAGCTGGTTTAACCTTAGCCGTAAAGATAGTCACGCGCGCCGGCTGTCAGGCCGGGCACCCGAATGGACTATGCTTTTTGGCAGGTTAATCGTAGAGGGGGTTCTCACAGTGTTACCTGTGACGAAGCATTGACTCTTACCCCTTGCGATCCCTTAGAATTTGAGGGTTGGTAGTTTGGCAGAAATGCGGGCCGTAAAATCAGTGTCTGAGGTACACTCAGTGGTCACCAAGCGGTTAGCTGGAAAGGCACTGGGTGGGTTTTTACCCCATCTGTCGCTACAGATGGTATCAGAGCATTGGTTGTAGGGATTTAGAGTTCATTGGTGTCGACCCCGAGTCATAGGGTACATTGGTGAGTCTAGACTACAACTGGCATATAGACTTAACGTAGGAATTACTTGACTACTTGTGCATTCATACTCGAACTCTCCTACTCATATCTATTCTTATTCTACCTTAATCTCACGTTGACTAAATTGATTGACACGCCACCTTGACTATATGAAGTAATGTTGAATGCACATATGAATTAGGGTAATATAATTTCCGGGATTATATTACGGTGACTCATATGAACGTTCCGACATTATGACATAATGAATTTAAGGCGAGTCAAGGAAAATTTTCTCTCTATCTTTATTCCATATCACGGTTAGTATTATTTAGAATACTAACCAACGGTATTCTTTTGTTTTGAAAGAACAATGCCTCCTCGCCGTGTGCCACACTGTGAAACTCCCGAACAAGCACTACAACAAATGGTGGCCACCGCCGTAGAGGTGGCTATGGCCGGTCACTCCACCAACAACAACAACAATAACAACAACCACAACAACAACAACCAAGGGGCCGGTAACTCTAGTGAAGGGTGCTCCTACAAGGCTTTTATGGGGTGCAAACCCCACACTTATGATGGAATCGGGGGACCGGTTACTCTTACTCGATGGTTCGAACAAACGGAGACCGTCTTTAGCATAAGCGGTTATCGGGACCAAGACAAGGTCAAATACTCCACTCACACTTTCGCTGGTGTTGCCCTCACGTGGTGGAACACCTATGTTCAATTGGTGGGTACCGATGAAGCTCATGCCCTCTCTTGGGCCGATTTAAGGGAAAAGATGATTGTTGAATATTTCCCTCGCGAAGAAACCCGAAAGCTCGAACAAGAGCTAAGAACTTTGAAGGCGGTCAGAAACGATCTCAAGGCCTATAACCAACGCTTCGCCGAACTATCCTTGATGTGCCCTAATATTGTGAACCCCGAATCTCAAAGGGTTGAACTCTATATGGATGGTCTTCCAAAGAGCATCAAACAAGGTGTGATGTCCTCCAAACCCGCTAATCACCAAGCCGCTTTGAACATGGCCGGCCAATTGATTGAAACGGTTGATGAAATTGTAGTGCCGGCTCTTAAGGCCGAGGATAAATCGGGTGGCAACAAAAGGAAATGGGAAGCCACTCCATCAAGCAACTACAACAACAACACCTTCACCAAAAAGCCTTTCACCAACGACGGCAAGAAAGGGTATGCCGAAACTCAACCTTTTTGCAACAAATGTCACAAGCACCACTCGGGTGAGTGTGGCAAGCTAATTTGCCACTGGTGCCAAGGAGTTGGTCATAGGGCCAACAATTGCACAAGTGCCGCCCCCGTCGCTCGAAAAGGGCCCAATCCTCCAAAGACGGTCACTTGTTACGAATGTGGCCAAACGGGCCATTATAGGAATGAATGCCCGAAGAAGAAAGCCAACCCCAACACACGCGGCCGAGCTTTCAAAATTAACACCGAGGAAGCCCGGGATGACAATGAACTAGTCACGGGTACGTTTCTTCTCAACAACACTTATGTTACTTGTTTATTCGATTCGGGTGCCGATAAGAGTTTTGTATCCAAGACTTTGACTCATTCTTTTAGCACTCCACCACTTCCACTAGATACCACTTATACCATTGAAGTGGCCAACAGGAAGCTATTGAGTGCCGACACATATTTTCGGGGGTGTACGTTAAACATTTTGGGTAATGAGTTTGAAATTGAATTGATACCCATGGAACTAGGAAGCTTCGATGTAATAATTGGTATGAATTGGCTAGCCAAAACGATATCTCACATCCTTTGTGATCTTAACGCAATCCGAATTCCTATCGAGAATGGTGAACCCTTGATTGTTTATGGTGATAAGAGTTGCACCGGACTCAACCTCGTTTCATGCATTAAAGTTAGAAAACTACTCCGTAAGGGTTGTTTTGCGATCCTTGCTCACGTTAAGAAATTCGAGTCCGATGAGAAGCACATCGATGATGTGCCAATTGTTAGTGACTATTCCGATGTATTTCCCGACGAATTGCCGGGTCTTCCACCTCATCGACCAGTTGAATTCCAAATCGATCTTATTCCGGGAGCCGCACCCGTAGCACATGCACCATATAGACTCGCTCCATCTGAAATGCAAGAATTGCAAAGTCAAATCCAAGAACTACTTGATCGTGGTTTTATCCAACCTAGCCACTCACCTTGGGGCGCTCCGATTTTGTTTGTTAAAAAGAAAGATGGATCCCTACGAATGTGCATTGATTATCGTGAACTAAACAAATTGACGGTTAAGAACTGATATCCTCTTCCTCGCATCGATGAACTCTTTGATCAACTACAAGGGTCTTGTGTATATTAAAAAATCGATCTTCGCTCGGTTTATCATCAATTAAGGGTTAAGGGGGAAGATATCTCCAAAACCGCTTTCCAAACTCGTTATGGTAGTTATGAATTCCTTGTCATGCCATTTGGTCTCACTAACGCCCCGGCGGTATTCATGGATCTTATGAACCGCGTGTGCAAACCGTATCTTGACAAATTCGTTATTGTGTTCATCGATGATATTTTGGTTTATTCTAAAAGCGAAGAAGAACACGAGGAACACCTTCGACTTGTGCTTGAACTTTTAAGACAAGAACGACTCTATGCCAAATTCTCCAAGTGTGAATTTTGGTTGAAGGAAGTTCAATTTCTTGGTCATGTTGTAAGTGACCAAGGTATTAAAGTCGATCCATCAAAAATCGAAGCCATTAGTAAATGGGAGACTCCTACTACTCCTACTCACATTCGTCAATTCTTGGGTCTCGCCGGATACTATCGTAGATTCATCAAAGATTTCTCTTTGGTCGCTCGTGCTCTAACCCCATTAACTCATAAGGGAAGGAAATTCGTTTGGGCAACCGAACAAGAATCCGCATTTCAAATCTTGAAAACGAAGCTAACCACCGCTCCTATCTTGTCACTTCCCGAAGGCAACGATGGTTTTGTTGTGTATTGCGATGCCTCGAAACATGGTTTTGGGTGTGTGTTGATGCAACGAACGAAAGTCATTTCATATGCTTCTCGACAACTCAAAATTCATGAACGAAACTACACGACACATGATCTCGAACTCGGAGCCGTTGTCTTTGCACTAAAAATGTGGAGACACTATCTTTATGGAACCAAGAGTACTATCTTTACCGATCACAAAAGTCTCCAACACATCTTCGACCAAAAGCAACTAAACATGAGACAACGAAGGTGGATTGAAACCTTAAACGATTACAATTGCGAGCTTCGTTACCATCCCGGAAAGGGAAATGTAGTAGCCGATGCCTTAAGTCAAAAAGAAAGAGCGGTGCCTCTTCGTGTCCGAGCCTTAAACATCACCATCCACACCAACCTTAATAGCCAAATTCGGGTAGCCTAAGATGAGGCTCTCAAGGATGAAAACGTTTCACACGAGCTCTTGAACATTCTCGTCTCTCGATTCGAAGTTAGGGAGACCGGATTTTGATATTTCGCCGGAAGGATTTGGGTGCCTAGATACGGAGACCTACGAAGTCTTATTTTAAATGAAGCCCATAAGTCACAATACTCAATCCACCCCGGTGCCAATAAGATGTACCACGACCTAAAACAACAATATTGGTGGCCGAACATCAAAAGGGACGTAGCTACTTACGTTGCCAAGTGTTTGACTTGCTCTAAAGTCAAAGCCAAACACCAAAGACCGTCTGGGTTACTTCAACAACCTGAGATCCCGCAATGGAAGTGGGAAAGGATAACGATGGATTTTATCACCAAACTACCGAAAACGTCGGGCGGTTATGATACTATTTGGGTCATTGTGGACCGTCTCACCAAATCCGCACACTTCCTCGCCATGAAAGAAACGGACAAAATTGAAAAACTTGCACGACTTTACATCAAGGAGATCGTAGCCTGACACGGTGTACCTTTATCGATTATCTCCGACCGAGATGGCCGTTTTATTTCTAGATTTTGGCGTACCTTGCAAGAAGCGTTGGGAACGCATTTAGACATGAGCACCGCATATCATCCTCAAACTGATGGACAAAGCGAACGCACAATTCAAAACCTTGGAGGACATATTACGAGCTTGCGTGGTTGATTTTGGAAAAGCTTGGGACAAGCACTTACCTCTCGCCGAATTCTCCTACAACAATAGTTATCACGCGAGTATTAAAGCCGCACCTTTTGAAGCGCTATATGGTCGAAAATGTCGTTCACCTCTTTGTTGGGCCGAGGTAGGCGATGTGCAAATCACCGGACCCAAACTCATTCACGAAACCACTGAGAAGATCGTACAAATCCGAGATAGGCTTCAGACGGCCAGGAGTCGTCAAAAGTGCTATACCGACAAAAGACGCAACGACCTCGAATTTCAAGTCGGTGACTGCGTCATGTTAAAAGTTGCACCTTGGAAAGGTGTCATTCGTTTTGGGAAACGTGGGTAACTAAATCCGCGGTATGTTGGTCCTTTCGAAATCTTGGAACGTATTGGAACCGTTGCTTATCGTTTAGATCTTCTGCCTCAATTGAACTCCGTTCATCCTACCTTCCATGTATCTAACCTGAAAAAGTGTCTTGCCGAACCCGATATCGTCATCCCTCTCGAGGAACTTACTATTGATGACAAACTTCATTTTGTGGAAGAACCGGTTGAAATTGTGGACAACTCCGTCAAGACATTGAAACAAAGCCGAATTCCGATTGTTAAAGTCCGTTGGAACACCAAAAGGGGACCCGAGTTTACTTGGGAAAGGCAAGATCAAATGCAAAAGAAATACCCTCACTTGTTCCCGGTTCCGGAGACGCAAGATTCCGAGGAAGAAACAACGACTACTACGTCTACTTAAATTTCGGGACGAAATTTCTTTTAAGGAGTAGGTAATGTAACATCCCGCCTTTTTTCGTTTACTTTTCTGTTTAATTATTTAAAGTCCGTTATATGTTTATAACATCTCTCGTTAATATGCGTTTTAAATTATCTCGTTAGGTAATTCTCGCACCCGAATGGAACTAGAGGGACCAAACTTGCCCAAGTGTCAAACATTTGACTAGGTCAAATGGTCAACACTCCATCTCCTCCACCCATTATTTTCCATTTTCATTTTCACTTTTCATTTAATACTTTCAACTTTTTCTCTCAATCTTCATCTTCAAGAATCATCATCTAAATTCGTTCAAGTAAGCTTCAATCAAAACAAATTACATATTTGGAATCCTTGCTACCTCCTCTTCGATTCCATACCAATTTCATTACATTTGGATAACTTTCTAAAATCACTAGATTTTGTGTCCTTGATATTTTTAAGTTATAAAGTTGTTAATTAGTGTGTATGGCTCAAGTCTAACATGATTATATGATTTATATGCTCGATTTCGTTATTTGAAGTAACTAGCTCGAGTATGAACTTTGGTGTGTTTGATTTGGTGATTTGGTTGTTTGAATGTTGTTAAATGTCATAAATTCATGTATTAAATGTGTTCCTAGTATCACTAGCTTCAATTCGATGTGTAGGTTGCTTGAGAAAACTTCATAAACTTGATTAGTGATTTTGGTGAATTTGAGTTAGGGTTTGATAAGCTTGAAATGAATATTTAATGCATTGAATGCCGTGAATTATTGTTGGTAAGTAGTTAGTTGTATTGTATGCTCGATTACCTACAAAACGGCGTGTTGTATGTATGCATTAAATGCCCGAATCATAAATGTGCACTTATAAAATTTGAAGCGTTAAATGTGTGCATTGATTGATCATTTGATTTGAAAAGTCGGTTATTGCAAATAATATTTTCGGTTGGTGAAATGTGCTTAGTTGTCTTCCTTGTCAAAAGAGCTTTCCAACGATATAAGGTGCGAGTCATAAGTGTTTACGGTTTGTGATTTGTGTTTGTTCGAAGTTCGGAAAAAGACTTGAACAATTGAAACTGACCAGGTACCAGCACCCGTTAAATGCCGCGGCGCGGCGGCCTTGGGTCGCGGCGCGACCTAAGGCGTGTTTAGGTTCTGACCAACATGTCAATTATATGAAAATTTTTGGCACCCTATGGACCTCCGATTCACATGAGACTTGTTCTAACATGTTTATATATGAATAATTAGCACAGAAAAATAGTTCGGGACCCGACCCGAACGCGTTGACTTTTTCGTTGACTTTGACCGACCAAAGTTTGACTTTTTGTCAAGCTTAACCAAATGATTATGCAATCTTTCTAACATGATCCTATACTTGTATCTTGTATGAAACTTGACAATTTGATTCCCATGCTGCATAATCGAGTCGTATTGAGCCATAGGACTAATTGAACATCTTTGACCAATCGTGACTATCGATATTGATACAACCTATTTGTTTAGGTCAAGACTAGCATTGTTCTTTGCACACGTTACTTGTCGAAGTACTTATTTACTCTTGCGCTCAAGGTGAGATCATAGTCCCACTTTTACTCGTTTGAACTTACATTTGGGATGAGTAAACATAAACGTTTCTTTTTAACTAAGTGAACACAAGTACAGGAAAACAAACATTCTACATACGAGTTTAGAAAAAAATCCTCAATTCGATTATCATTAGTTACACTTGCAGGGTGTAAGTGTAGGTGTGAACTTATGTTGTATGGCCATATGGGTTTGACAAACCCTCATTCGGACAGTTCGCTACCGTTATTCGGATGAAATATATTTTCGGGAAACAGTGTATGTTCTAACACTATTGTGATGGGGTACTATTGAAGGAAACGTTAAGCCTTGATAATTGGGTGCTCGTGAATATTAACTTTTAGAATGTATTACTATTTATCAATGATGCAAATCTTGTGGTTCGACTTACTTTTACTCACTTACTTACTTAAACCTATGATTTCACCAACGTTTTCGTTAATAGATTTCTATGTTTTTCTCAGGTCCTTGAACATTAGGTGATACATGCTTGATGTTATGCGAGGTGTATATGAAATAGCTTTATTTTTACTAGGAAAAACTATTAAATACGATACAATTTTACACAAGATATTTATTTATTTATAGAATGGATATACTTAAACCTTGCTACAACACTTATAGGCAGTGTACCTAATCGTACAGTAGTGTAGTTTTTAGTAAGTCCGGTTCGTTCCACAGGGAAAAATCTTTAAACAAAGCTTAACGCTATATTAGTTTAATTTATAAAAATACAAATATATATATATATATATATATAAGTAATATTATTATTATAAAAGGGGGGTTTTTACCGTTTAATGACCGGTTTGTCGATTTTTAAAACTTTAGTCGCAGTTAAAACCTAATGTAAAATATTAAAAATAAATATAACTTAATTTAAAGCGTAAAGTAAATAACGATAATGAAATTGTGATAAATAAAAGTGCGATAAAATAAAATTGCGATAATTAAAAAGTACGATAATTAAAAGTGCAATTAAATACAATAACAATAAATAAAAAGTATGATAATTAGAAGTGCAATTAAATATAAAATAAAGGAAATTAAATATGAAATAAAAGAATTATGCTTATTTAAACTTCCGTAATCATGATGTTTGACGTGTTGATTTTTAGTTTATCCCCATGGGTTAGTTGTCCTTTGTCCTGGATTATTTAATATGTCCGTCTGGTTTTTGTCCATAACAGTCCATCATTCATAAATATAAAGTACGAGTATCCTCGTCAAATTATCCTTATACCCGAAGTCAAATATTCCAACTAATTGGGGACTTAAACTGTAACAAGGTTTTAATACTTTGTTTAATAATTACACCAGGTTATCGACTGCGTGTAACCTAAGGTTTTAATATTTTGTTATCAATTATGCCAAGTGTCCTTGTACATAATTTCACCCCTGTTTTATTAATTCCATAGACTATTAATCCATTCCCGTGTCCGGTTAAATGAACGATTATTCGTACATATAAATACCCCGCCCATCATATCCGATTGAGTGTATATGGTTATTTATAGGGACGTCCAATTGTAAATCTTTATATTAAAATTAACAAACTATCATTTAGTTAAACAAATATAAAGCCCATTAATAGCCCATAGTCTAGTTTCCACAAGTGTCGTTCTTTTGTCCAAACCCCAATTATGGTACAAAGCCCAATTACCCAATTTTAATATTTTTAGCCCAACATCATGATTACTTCGGATTAAATAAGCATAATAATAACTTAGCTACGAGACATTAAATTAAAAAGGGTGAACATAACTTACAATGATTAAAAATAGCGTAGCGTTACACGGACAGAATTTTGAGTTACACCCTTACAACATTCGCTAACATACCCTTATTATTAGAAATTAAAATTAAAATTAAAATTAAAATATATATATATATATATATATATATATATATATATATATATATATATATATATATATATATATATATATATATATATATATACGTTGATAGAGAGATTGATAAAAGGATGGATAAAACGTTCAGAATGCGTTAGCTTTTATAGGCATTTTTAGAATTTGGGGCTCCACGAGTCGCGGCCCATTTGCTCTTAGAACTCCGCGAGTCGCGGAGATATCGGATCCAGCTCACACCTTTTGGATCTTTGTTTGCCGACGTTTTATTATATAAATATAATATATATATAATTTATATAATTAATTATATATTATCTTATATTTATATACATAGTTAAGTTGTAATTTTTAGTCCGTTGCGTCGAGCGTTGAGAGTTGACTCTGGTCCCGGTTCCGAATTTTCGAACGTCCTTGCGTACAATTTAATATCTTGTACTTTGCGTTTTGAATCTTGTACTCTTGTAATTCTGAGACGTTTCTTATCAATAATTGGAACCACTTTGATTGTACTTTGTACTTTTTAGCTTTTTGGTCGTTTGCGTCTTCAATTCGTCGAATCTGTCTTTTGTCTTCACCTTTTAATATTTAAACAAATATCACTTGTAAATAGAACAATTACAACTAAAAGCTTGTCTTTCTTGAGGAATAATGCTATGAAATATATGTTTGTTTTTAGCATTATCAATGCTTCCGCTCATTCTTTTGATACTTGCTTTGGATGTAGAGTATACTTGCATATGTGGAGCGTCTTTTGACTACTTTAAACTGTGTCGCACGTGTTTTATTTGTACTTTAAACATCGTTATGTACTAGTTATGGAAACTACTTTTATAAACTTTGAAACATCCACACTTATGAAATGAATGCGACATATTTTCGGTCAAACTTTGTCTTAAAGACTTATGACCATGTAATGGGACCTACGTAGTCGGCGCCGTCAAACATGATTTGGTCGGGTCGCTACAGTATTTATCATGCAATACATATTTTCACATAAACACACAATCCTAAGGCAAGTAAGCTTCCTACACTAATCTTTTGAATTCATTTTTCAAAAACAATTTTGCATTTGTAAGAAAAACCTTTCATTAATACAAAGTCTTTTTGAGAAGGTTATTCTCATTAGCATTTTGATCATTGATTTTGATTGATTTTATGATTACCCAATCCTTGACTTATCCCTACAATGGAATTGCTAGCTTGGTCCATTTTTCCCATATTCTCAATTTTCCTAATTATGGACAATGGACTTTGATTACAAGATTTGTGTTTGCTAGAGTCGTGACATATATTCATTTCATGTTTATCTCATGATGAATCACAAATAGTTATCCTTTCAAGTTTTCTTTTCAAGGTGTTATTTTCATCTATTAAAACTTTGTTAAGTTGTCTAACTTTGTGTAATTCTTTCTCCAAAAGTTTTACTTTGTCACGACTACTATCATACACAAATTTAATGGTCTTGTAATCATCTAACAATTCTTCATAATTAGAAGGATAGAATACATGTACCTCATTGCAATCCATGCTTGAGACGTCATCTTCTTTGAATGGAGATTCAACCTCTTCTTCACTTTGACCATTTTGATCCAAATCATTCAAAGAACTCATGAGGCAAAAGTCTTCATTTTCATCCAACCCTTTTGCTTGAGAATCACCAACCTTTTCCAAATCCTTCCTAATTCCTTTACCCTTTAAATGAGACGACCCGACCCAATCCATAGGGACGAATACAATAACATATGATAACATTGCGAGGTACTTGACCTCTATATGATACATTTTACAAACGTTGCATTTATTCTAAAAAGGCAAACTATCATTACATCAATATTTGACATTTTCGTCTAACATTTCATAATATCCAAATGACCTAATCTGTCATTTACTTATTTATATTCTCTATTGAACTCCAATGACTCGAATGCAACGTCTTTGTATCATGGCTTAAAAGGTCCCAAGTAGTATCCTTAACATGAGCTAATGCACAGCGGAAGACTTAATTCATACCTGAGAATAACATGCTTTAAAACGTCAACATAAAGTTGGTGAGATATATAGGTTTGATGCTAGCAGCGTTATAACAATGGAACACAAGATTTCATATATAAACATTTTAATAAAAATATTCTAAGTGGTTGAGCACTTGGTAACCATACTTAACATTTAATCACGTCGCATATTCCCTTTATTATGAAATCTTACTACACCGTACCAAGGTGTAGTCACGAAACGAAGTACTGTGCAACCGTTGAATACTGGTCGTCCAGTCCGGTTGGGGTTGTCAGGCCCGATAGATCTATCAACAGGATTCGCGTTTACAATACCGCTGTAAATATTAGTTACCAAGCTACAGGGAAGTATGCCAGTGGTACAACTCAACGTAGAATATATTTTTCAGTTACTTGTGTCCATAGCGTAAAACATAAAATATATGTATTCTCATCCCGAAATATTTAGAGTTTAAAAGTGGGACTATACACTCACTTTTGTCTTGAAGATATGTAATTTCGACTTGGTCTCCGATTGATATCACGAACCTATCCATATATAATATATCAATACCTTTTCTTTTTAAACAATCGTCACATATATATACTTATAATACTTTTAATACTTTTAATAATTCCTTAGTCCGTAGTTAGCAGTCCGATGTTAGTAATTCAATTTTAATGGTTCATATTTAGTTGTTTAATAAACCCCCAATGAAATAAATAAAACCCCCATCGTATATGTATTGGTCGAGATTAATCTTGACCCATGGTACCGGTGTTGTCAAATGACGTGTTGCGTACATAAAGTACCGGTGTTGTCAAATGACGTGTTGCGTACAATCATGGGATCTTATGATTAATCTTCTCGTATTGTTTACGGGTGATCCTGAACCATATAAAATTAAATTATGAGTACATATGTATAAAATATCATGTTACTTTAGGAAGATGTGATTTATTTAATTTTCTCCAATTATTTTCGTGGCTAAACTAGTCTTGGATATCCGATTTTGTTTTGGTCATAATTTCTTCGTTACAACTCCGTTTTCGTTGATTCAACTTTCCACTTCCTTGGATCGAGTCCCTCTTTAAGAATATGAACTGTAAATACCTTAGTTTGTATTCGAAATCATAGGTCATAGGTCAAATTTTGGTGAAACTTATGAAGTTAATCATTTTTGTTACCAAAACATCATTTAATGACCATTTTTCTAAAAATACTTATACTATGAATTAAATCATGAAATTTTTATGTGTTAACATATTCATAAGAAATATCATTTTTCCAGAATATAAACCTCCAATTCAAAGTTCAAGATGGTTTTTAATTATCCAACCCAAAACAGCCCCCGGTTGCACTCCGACGTCATAAAAACAGTTTTTTAAGGTATTCTTTGAAAAACCAAGTTATACCTTGTTAAATTAGCATATATTTAAGTTATATTACAGGTCTTGAAGTATTTTAAAAGTTAAGTTAGAAGGATCTATTTAGTTTGCAAACAAGTTTGAAATCATTCAAACTATGTTTTTGTTGTTAAAATTGTATACCATACAATAAGATAGCTATATATATATATGAATCGAATAAGGTTATGAACAAAGTTACTACCTCAAGTTACTTGGACAAGATTGCTGTAAAAGAGGAGTAAAAACCTAGAACCAAAAGAGTGATGAAATTGGATGAAAGATTGGAAGCAACTTAAGACATAAACTTGAATTGAAAGTTGTATTTTTGTAGTGTTTTTGTTGATCTTTTTATGGTGGTGTTTAAGGTGATTCTTGAGAGGATTTTTGCTGGAGTTCTTAGAGAGACATGAGGCTAGTAAGTGTGTGTGTTTAGCTAGAGAAATGATGTTCCAAAAATTGAAAATGGATGCATGTATTTATGGTGGTGTAAAAGGTGTATAAATTTGTAATTTTGTGAAAAGATCTTTTAATCATGTGAAATTGTCATACTAAATAACAAAAGTAGTTACCTTATACATAAGGCATGAACAAGGGCTGGTTGGTGGTGATTTGATGTGTATATACCAATAGTAAATATGTATAGAAGCTAGGTATGATACGAGTACATATACTCTAGATATACGTATAGAAATCTTGTGAAAAATGGAATGAGGATTCAAATATAGCTATCTTTTGTGAATATACTTATATTGTTTTATGTATTTAAGTCTTTAAAAGTGATTAAATACATTATATATACGATATATGTATAAACATTATAGGTCGTAAGTATTTATGTCAAATAACGTTACGTATAGTTATCGTTTTGAAAGCTTAAGTTAGTAGTTTCAAAATATACTTATAACTTATTGTTATTAATACAAAATGAGATATTTAAACATCCTTAAATCATGTTAAATATGTATATATACATATATATACACAAACGTATAATTAACATATATTGTATAGTTCGTGATATCATCGGTCAAACTAGACGGTTAAACGTTATGTAAAACTCTTTTCAAAATCATAAATCTCAACAATTTAGATTGCTTATCATGTTGGTAAGTTTTAATTTATGTAAATATTAATCTTATAAGTGTAAAACGATCGGAAAAATTCGGGTCGTTACAGTACCCACCCGTTAAAGAAATTTCGTCCCGAAATTTAGTAGAGGTTTTCATAAATAACAATAGGAATGTTTTCATGACGAATATGAGGTATTAATAGAGTTTTATCATTATTGGAAGATATGGATAAAACGATTCGGTCATGTGAAGCGCACGAGTGAAGCTATCACAAAAGAATGAAATGAGTGAATATAGAATTGTTTTAACCGATGTCGAGATTAGGATTGATTTCCAGAATTTAAGGGATTTAAAGAAAATCTTATGTAATAAGATTTGGTTCTTCGATGATTTAGAAAATAGGATCTCCTTTGATTTAATGCGATAATCTGTTTCGATTTTTTTGTCGGATATTTCACTATAAATCCACCTCCTTCCCTTTCTTACTTCCATACCTCACATCTCTTACTCTTCCTCCTCTAATTCATACCTTAAGGTATCCTTTAAAATGCTTCATCCCGTTCTGATTTTTGTTGTACTTCTAACTTTCATATCTTTCATTCTTCTCTTTCATCTACCGCTAGAAGAATCTATTCACTTTTATGATTTTCTTGGAATTATAATGTTTCTAATTCTCCCGTGTCTTTACGTCGCCATACGTATTGATACACACGGTTTGTAGTTTCTGGGTGGTTATTGGGTTTGATATCTTTCCTTATATTTCGATGCTCCTGCTTCTGTTTTCCATAATCATTGTCATCCATAGTTAATACTCTCTCCTATTTGCTGTAATCTATACCCCAATTTCTATTTTGGGACTTTGTCCCTTCGTTTCTTCTTCCCGTCCTTGAGTCAAGCGATCAATAGTTCGAAATTTGTAGGTATAAAATTCGGAATGAACATAGCTAATGCTCTAAGAAAGGAATGGTAATGGCACAATTTTGATTTGTCAAATTACCAGAATATCCAGGAAAATAGAACTATCAAGATGATTTGTTATTAATATGTTTCGGAATTGGATAGAATGTAAAAGTCGTGTAACATGGTACATGATGACGGTACTGTGAATCATCATATTCCATTAGAAACTTAGCATGACTTACTGTAATATAATGAAGTTGATCAAGTTTCATTATATTATACTAGTTCATGCATCAGTTCCCAACACTGCTTCAGAACATTCCTATTTTAAACTTGAAGGATTTAGAAACTAACACAGTTTCCTTTATATTGTAACGCAGATATTACAGAGAGATAAATGATTTCAGATAAGGATAGTGGTGAAAATATCTTCAGAAATATTGAGGATATTTATAATGAAAGATATGATAATATCTTGGAATTTCTAATGTCGAAGGATGATGATGAAGATTGACCCGTAAGGGTTTAGATTCAGAAGCAAGGTGTTTGCTACAGAATTGTCATAATTCTTTATGTACAAGTTTAGTCCTTGTAACTTGTTCAGAGTCTCCTTCATGGTTTGTTCAATCCGGTTTTCAGTACCAATTTTCTATCGAGCGTTCCTAACACTTCCTTCTTTTATCATCAACATTTGGTCATTAAGACCTTCTTCAACATGCTGCTTCGTCAGTATTTTCAAAGTTATCGGATCTGGGTCATTGGTTATCAAACCAAGATGGTTTAAGGAGAATTGTATTTTTAGATGATTAAACGCTGATGGTAATATGATGGAATATAAAAGGTTCTCCGGTAACGATGGCGAAAGAACAACGTATATATATATAATGAGATTGTAATAAGAGTAGTCTTACTGAGATATCGAAGTGGAGCTGTGACAAAATTAGTTAATTGAAAAGGAATCGCGTGATTGTTTTTGCTAATGGATGATAAGGAATTCGATGCGGATACGTTTTAACTATAACTTCGAGTTCAAAAATTTTTAGGTGCATAACTGTATGCATAAATCTTTATTCCGTAGACGAGGTGCGGCTGGTTGAACTTCTCGATCGAGATGTTTTCAAGAATCATGAAAAGTTGTGAATGCGAATTGTAATCGTCAAGATACAAATGAGGTTTAAAATAGAATCAAGTGGCAAACTTGAAGGATTGTTTAGTTTCATATGTAATAATCATCATTTTAACTCATTTTTAATTGTCCAATGGTTCAATAAATTCATATATGAACTAAATATATAATATTCGAATTACTTAATACGTATCGTGACCCGTGTACTGGTCTCGGTGTCGATCACAACTCAAAGTATATATATATTTTGGAATCAACTCCGACCCTGTATAGCCAACTCCCACCTTCACATATAGAGTGTCTATGGTTGTTCCGAAATATATATATAGATGGATCAATATGATAAGTCGAAACCTTGTATACGTGTCCCGTTATTTAAAATGCGTAAAATAAATAAATATATATCATGACCCATTATACAACGTGTTGTCTCAGAATTAATCCGACGTGTTGTTGTACATGTGTCCCGACGGTATGTAAAGTACATAAATTAAAATTGCAAGAATGTAAATTGCGATAAATTAAATATTAATCAGTTAGCTGGGAACAGTTAGCCGGAACAGTTAGCGTGTAATCCTATCACAATTTCAATTAATTAATTCATCTGTTTCTAACAATTTTTATTTTGCCAATGTTTCTTCATTATGCCACTTGTTGGATTCGGATAGGTAAAAATCCAAATATGAAATTTAAATGGAAATGGTTAATCTGGGGTGAACGGATACGTATATCGGTAATTGTAAGTAGGATAATAAATGATCGTTGAATCAGATTCGAAGAATGTACAGTGTAACTTGTTAATGTGAATTCTAAATATTCCTTGGGTACTACCCACCCGTTAAAATATTTTCATCATTAACAGTTTGTACGAATGAAATTTTTAATTACAATCTTTATGAAAATATATTTGCATATATATTTTCTTCGGAGGTAACTATGAATTTAATGAGTCAATAAAATATTCAACTCATTTGATTTATCGTTATTACTAGATTACATAATCTCCAAAACATTAGAGATTACATAATCGTCATGTCGAACGAAGAACGATACGTAAAGAAGAGGTAATCGGTGTAGAATGATATGTAGAACAAAGATCATATTCGAAGTTCAGATGATGATGTTGAGGTACGTGGTGCGGATGTGATTGTTGGTGGTGGTAATGATACGGTTGGTGTTGATGCTGATGATGTCGTTGACGTCGATGATGCTACTGGTACTGAAGATTGCGAGGTTGATGTTGTTAACGGTACTGGTTATGCTGCTGGTGCTGCTGCTGGTGTTTGTAACCTTCGCACCGTGTTCTCCAAAGCCGTCACACGAGCGCGAAGTTCGTTAATTTCTGCTAGTACACCAGGATGATTGGCGGTTGGAGTGAGCGAATGAACAAGATCCGAAATATGCGATAGGATATAATCGTGACGAGATACTCGAGAAATGAGAGAGAAAATGGTTTCTCGAACAGGTTCGCCGGTAAGTGCTTCGGGTTCGTCGCCAATGGGGCAATTCGGTGAGTGAAAGGGATCACCTTCTTCTTGTCTCCAATAATTTAGTATACTACGAACCCATCCCCAATTCATCCAGAATAGATGATGAGAAATTGGTTGATCCATTCCAGTGACGCTGCCTTCGGAGCCCGAATGGAAATCCATATCAGCGTAGCTGTCGGAGTCGGAGGAATTCGAACTGGACGCGGAGTTCATCTTGTACAGTCGGGGAAATGAATTTTTGGTTTGGAATAGATTATAGGAGTTGGGTTTGGTATTCTTCAATACATAATTTACATATGTATTTATAATACTCAAAATCCCGTGAATTACGGAGAATCTTTGAAATTCGTCAGGCAATGTCTATAGCAACAGATACGCTAGGATACGAATTTTGTCTATACACTATCGATGCACCAAATGCAGTAAGACGTGTCTAGACTTAAGAATACTAAGCAGGCAATTCTTAAGGATGATAAGCAGATGATTTTCGACTAGATATGATAAGCAAAACTTTTGACATGTAGACACGGTCAAAGTCCAGACTCACTAATGCATCCTAACAACTACCAGTTAGACACACTAATGCAAGGCCTGGTTCGCTAAGACCAACGCTCTGATACCACATGAGACGACCCGACCCAATCCATAGGGACGAATACAATAACATATGATAACATTGCGAGGTACTTGACCTCTATATGATACATTTTACAAACGTTGCATTTATTCTAAAAAGGCAAACTATCATTACATCAATATTTGACATTTTCGTCTAACATTTCATAATATCCAAATGACCTAATCTGTCATTTACTTATTTATATTCTCTATTGAACTCCAATGACTCGAATGCAACGTCTTTGTATCATGGCTTAAAAGGTCCCAAGTAGTATCCTTAACATGAGCTAATGCACAGCGGAAGACTTAATTCATACCTGAGAATAACATGCTTTAAAACGTCAACATAAAGTTGGTGAGATATATAGGTTTGATGCTAGCAGCGTTATAACAATGGAACACAAGATTTCATATATAAACATTTTAATAAAAATATTCTAAGTGGTTGAGCACTTGGTAACCATACTTAACATTTAATCACGTCGCATATTCCCTTTATTATGAAATCTTACTACACCGTACCAAGGTGTAGTCACGAAACGAAGTACTGTGCAACCGTTGAATACTGGTCGTCCAGTCCGGTTGGGGTTGTCAGGCCCGATAGATCTATCAACAGGATTCGCGTTTACAATACCGCTGTAAATATTAGTTACCAAGCTACAGGGAAGTATGCCAGTGGTACAACTCAACGTAGAATATATTTTTCAGTTACTTGTGTCCATAGCGTAAAACATAAAATATATGTATTCTCATCCCGAAATATTTAGAGTTTAAAAGTGGGACTATACACTCACTTTTGTCTTGAAGATATGTAATTTCGACTTGGTCTCCGATTGATATCACGAACCTATCCATATATAATATATCAATACCTTTTCTTTTTAAACAATCGTCACATATATATACTTATAATACTTTTAATACTTTTAATAATTCCTTAGTCCGTAGTTAGCAGTCCGATGTTAGTAATTCAATTTTAATGGTTCATATTTAGTTGTTTAATAAACCCCCAATGAAATAAATAAAACCCCCATCGTATATGTATTGGTCGAGATTAATCTTGACCCATGGTACCGGTGTTGTCAAATGACGTGTTGCGTACATAAAGTACCGGTGTTGTCAAATGACGTGTTGCGTACAATCATGGGATCTTATGATTAATCTTCTCGTATTGTTTACGGGTGATCCTGAACCATATAAAATTAAATTATGAGTACATATGTATAAAATATCATGTTACTTTAGGAAGATGTGATTTATTTAATTTTCTCCAATTATTTTCGTGGCTAAACTAGTCTTGGATATCCGATTTTGTTTTGGTCATAATTTCTTCGTTACAACTCCGTTTTCGTTGATTCAACTTTCCACTTCCTTGGATCGAGTCCCTCTTTAAGAATATGAACTGTAAATACCTTAGTTTGTATTCGAAATCATAGGTCATAGGTCAAATTTTGGTGAAACTTATGAAGTTAATCATTTTTGTTACCAAAACATCATTTAATGACCATTTTTCTAAAAATACTTATACTATGAATTAAATCATGAAATTTTTATGTGTTAACATATTCATAAGAAATATCATTTTTCCAGAATATAAACCTCCAATTCAAAGTTCAAGATGGTTTTTAATTATCCAACCCAAAACAGCCCCCGGTTGCACTCCGACGTCATAAAAACAGTTTTTTAAGGTATTCTTTGAAAAACCAAGTTATACCTTGTTAAATTAGCATATATTTAAGTTATATTACAGGTCTTGAAGTATTTTAAAAGTTAAGTTAGAAGGATCTATTTAGTTTGCAAACAAGTTTGAAATCATTCAAACTATGTTTTTGTTGTTAAAATTGTATACCATACAATAAGATAGCTATATATATATATGAATCGAATAAGGTTATGAACAAAGTTACTACCTCAAGTTACTTGGACAAGATTGCTGTAAAAGAGGAGTAAAAACCTAGAACCAAAAGAGTGATGAAATTGGATGAAAGATTGGAAGCAACTTAAGACATAAACTTGAATTGAAAGTTGTATTTTTGTAGTGTTTTTGTTGATCTTTTTATGGTGGTGTTTAAGGTGATTCTTGAGAGGATTTTTGCTGGAGTTCTTAGAGAGACATGAGGCTAGTAAGTGTGTGTGTTTAGCTAGAGAAATGATGTTCCAAAAATTGAAAATGGATGCATGTATTTATGGTGGTGTAAAAGGTGTATAAATTTGTAATTTTGTGAAAAGATCTTTTAATCATGTGAAATTGTCATACTAAATAACAAAAGTAGTTACCTTATACATAAGGCATGAACAAGGGCTGGTTGGTGGTGATTTGATGTGTATATACCAATAGTAAATATGTATAGAAGCTAGGTATGATACGAGTACATATACTCTAGATATACGTATAGAAATCTTGTGAAAAATGGAATGAGGATTCAAATATAGCTATCTTTTGTGAATATACTTATATTGTTTTATGTATTTAAGTCTTTAAAAGTGATTAAATACATTATATATACGATATATGTATAAACATTATAGGTCGTAAGTATTTATGTCAAATAACGTTACGTATAGTTATCGTTTTGAAAGCTTAAGTTAGTAGTTTCAAAATATACTTATAACTTATTGTTATTAATACAAAATGAGATATTTAAACATCCTTAAATCATGTTAAATATGTATATATACATATATATACACAAACGTATAATTAACATATATTGTATAGTTCGTGATATCATCGGTCAAACTAGACGGTTAAACGTTATGTAAAACTCTTTTCAAAATCATAAATCTCAACAATTTAGATTGCTTATCATGTTGGTAAGTTTTAATTTATGTAAATATTAATCTTATAAGTGTAAAACGATCGGAAAAATTCGGGTCGTTACATTAAACTTCTTGAGTTTAATTCTTCTTGAGAACATAGTGAATCCCAACATTCTTTAGCACTTTCACATGAAATTATCTTTAACCTTTCTTCACTAGGAAGAATTCCATGAAGTAGTGAAATTGCATCAAATTGTTTCAAAACATCATTGTTTTGAAATGTTGACTTCACTAGCCTTGAACTAGCTTGTGGTACAAAGTCTCCTACTTTGATTATTCTCCATAAGTAGTAATCCTTGGATTTGAGATAAGACTAAAATCTTAATTTCCACACATCAATATTCATCTTATCAAAGATTGGTGCTTCTTTCACTAATTCTTCCAAGTATCCCATAGTTTGAGTTGATCCGAGAATCGTTGACTCAAGTTTTTGCACAAAACGAATTTTGACGCTTTCGCGATCGTTTGTAGGGTAATGATTTGAGCAACCGCTCTGATACCAATTGTAAGTAACTAGAGGGGGGGTGAATAGTTACTTAATACATTTTTAACATTTTTTCGATTGATCACCAAATTCGTTTTAACTTTGATCAACCAACTTAACTCAAACTTGATGTGTATAGTGTATATGTTCAAAATGATAAATGAAGTAATGTAAAGAACATAGACACAAGGATTTATAGTGGTTCGGGTGTATGTTAACTAATCCATCTTAATCCACTCCCCGATTACACTAATCGGGATTTGTTGCTTCACTAAGCACTTTTCTCCAAACCCGGTGGAGATTCGATTTACAAGTCTTCAACTTCTTTGGTAGACAACAAACCTAATCTTTCTATCCCTTTGAAAGATCAACTCCAACCTAGATCAACTTGTCTTCACCTTGGACAAGTATTAATCTCCAAATAAGATTAATCAACTTCCTAAGTCCCTTTAAGAAAGTGGATCACTAAGCTAGCCTATGCTTCTACTAATTGAAGTTACAAGACTTATACACTTTGCAATGATGATCCTAACACAATACTAGGACATACATTACATTAAGTAAACTCACAAGATAAATGATTTTGATTAGTAAGTTTACAACAACCCAATTCTATATCTATAAGATCATAGAATCTTATCATGCTTGATCACATTTGAGTAGTAACTGATGCACTTGTGATCACTGGAGAGATAAGTCTTTGAAATATACAAGAGGGACAGCTTCAAATGCTCTTAAATGTTTGCCTTTTATAATGAGATTCAAAAAATAGACGTTGACACACGGTTGCCTGCACGGTCGACTGTGGTGCGACCGTGCATACTCCAGTCCAAATTAGGTATCCGTTGTATAGCCGTTTGACTCAAATTTGAACACCACATTTTTGCACCTTTACTCCTTCTATCACCTATAAAAGAAACCAAACATCCTATACAAGTACTATATGCATTAAGTGTGTGAGATTTGGTCTTAATGCATGAAAGTGACTAATCATTCCAAAAGTGGCAAACCCAACATTCTTGGAGAAGTGTCTTGATTGATATTTAGGTAAATTTCAGTTTGGTCATGACTTAGTTAGTCACATTAATGTCTTTGGTTCAATTTTAAAGACTAGTCACTATGTCCTTAACTTCCTAGTTTCAATTAATCACAAGTCATGTTCTTTTTAAGTTTAGTTAGAGATTAATTGAACAATGTCTCTATAAGATAATCATGAAGCATGTAGAGACATCAAAGTTAAGTCATAAGTAATCACCCTTAGTTACTTAGACTAGATCAAATAGACAATTGACTATTCTTTCATTGTGAACCATTTTACACTTAATCTATTGGAGTAGGTTAGTTACTTGAATCTTAACTAATGAGCACATAGCAAACATATTAATCAAGTTGACAAGTTTATGAGTATTAAGCATATTGGCAAGTAGCAAGTAATACTCACATAGCAAGAGATAGTTATTCTAGGGTCAATCATATAGATACTTGCATAACATATAATTTAAGCACTTAATAAGTTTAATGTGTAATATGACACATTACATGATTAATGTGTAAGCACACATTAATGTCTAACACATGCACAAGGGAAGAGAAATCTCTAGTTGGGACTTGGTGACCATCCTAAATGTATCTAAGTATGTTTTAGGACTACAAGTCATTACTAGTTAATCTTGAGAGCATTGTTCCTCATTTAGCCTTAATTAATCACTAAGTCATTTCTAATAGCAATCATTGTTCTAGTGACATTGACTTAAATGTGTTGGTACTTGATGATCATACTAAGGATATCTAGATAAGAATTAAGATCACAAGTTGTTGATTAACACTTATGTGTTATGCCTAATCTTGGTTAATTTGTCATTAAGATGTCATTAGGCGCAATTAATCACAATTAGTGTTTTTATGACCAAACCTCGATTGAGTATGAAGAAGGCATCTATTCTAAGCATGTTGAGAAAGGTTTCATGAATTATAGATGTCGGGAACTAGTCAAACTTTATTTAGTCGAAAATGGTAATAGAGAAAACTGCGGTCGCACTACGGTTGACCGTGGTGGCGACCGTGCAACTTGTTTTCACAAAACTGCGATGCAATTCAGTTTGGGTTTTCACGGTTGACTATGCGGTCGACCGTACCTCGACCGTGTGTTTAGCTGAAGTTTTAATTTTATTCTTTAACCTATGTTTGACTTGGTCGTTTGTAAGATAAAGTATGAATTAGTGACCTTGCTTGTTTTATGTTAAGATGTCAGTCATCACTTATGTATATGTATGTGTCATCATTAAAAACATATTCTTTGGTTAATCACACTTTGGTTAATCATACTTAAGTTTATCGTTTAGTGCATTAATCCACATTCAACCAACATATACATATTTAAATTATGTATTGAAGAATACCAATCTAAATCCTATAATCTATTTCATATCAAAAATCATTTCCCTGATTATACAAGATGGATCCCGCATCTAGTTCAAATTCTTTAGATTCCGACAACTATTCCGATATGGATTTCCACTCGAGCTTCGAAAGCAGTGTGACCGGAATGGATCAACTAATTAGCCATCATCTATTGTGGATGAATTGGGGATGGGTTCGTAGCCTACTTAATCATTGGAGACAAGAAGAAGGTGATCCCTTCCATCCACCACATTTCCCTCTTGGCGAAGAACCTGAAGCACTTACCGGCGAACCTGTCTGAAACACCATTTTCTCTCTCATTTCCAGAGTATCTCGTCACGATTATATACTATCTCAAATTCTGAATCTTATTCATTTGCTTGTCCGAACCGACAATCATCCCGGAGTAGTAGAAGAAGTCAATGAGCTTCGCGCTCGGGTAGTGGCTTTGGAGAATATGGTGCAAAGATTACAAGCACCAGCAGTATCACCGACATCAACAGTACCACCATCATCAATACCAACAGTACCATTACCACCACCAACAATATCCACATCCCATGATTCAACATCACAAAATGTCCCACGAACATCAACATCATACGCACCATAGATACCAAGGAGTACCAACAACAATAACTGATGAAGTATTGATTCATAACTTCATTAGAGAAACATTTTGCGGCAATTATGTAATCTCTAAAGTCTTAGAGATTATCTATTCCAGCCGTAACCGTAAATCAGATGAGTGGACTGAAACGATAGAAGGAAAGTAGAAACCCTGACCGGAATGGTGCACGATTTACAAGCTAAACTTGTTTTACCAGCAGCATCAACAGTACCATCAGTATCGCCAACACCGGCAAAACCTATAGCACTACAAGTTCCGCCAATTCCATAATTACCAACATCATCACAAATCAACAACGCATATATTGTATCAACGAGTTATGAAGTACTAACTCATTCCCCCTGAAGAAATTATATGTATATTTTATATATATATATGAATTTTGAGATCAAAATAAATCTTTTCGTACTAAACTATTATGTATGAATTGAAGAAGGGTAGGTACTACTTGATTAATTCATATCACTAATATGCTATGATGTACATCCTTCGTTAATGACTTAACAATCATTAACCATAATCTCTGTTTCAACTCAATAAGTTCCATTCCATAATAAACCAAGTGTATTATTCAAATACATGTTTAATTGTAAACTTTCATTTTCGATGTACTCGAAACTTTCTAGAAATCATCATTTGTACCTTGTGAAGTTCACAAGAATTCCACGAGCATCAACATCCTTCACCAAGGAATATCAATAAGAATAGATAATGAAGTATTGATTATATTAGTAAAATACTCTGCGAAGATTATGTAATCTCTAATATTTCAGAGATTATTCATTTCTAGTTCCAGCCGAAAATCAAACGAGTTTAATAGGATATTAACTCATTAAATCTGTATTACATCTGAAGAAAATATACATTCATATATTTTCATAAAGATTGTAATAAAGATTCTTTTTGTACAAACTATTAATTGTGAAATTGTTTTAACAGGTAGGTAATACCCGAGCAATATTTAAATTTCACATTAATATATTACACTGTACATTCTTCAATTTTGATTTAAAAATCATTAACTATACTTACTATCTTCACAACGATATACAATCATTTCATACAAATTCAATTACATATTCTAATTTTGACATAACAGAATCCAAGACAAGATTTAACAGGTGACATCACTCTTAGATTCCTACATCTTTCAAAGCTATACTTTGACTTCAAAACTATACTAGAACATCACTTTTATTCATAAAAACCAGAAAAATATTCGTATCATTCAAAATTCTAGAACATCATATGTATATTGACGATTACAATCTGCGTTCAAACCCTTCATAATTCTTGAGAATACCTCAATTAAGAAACAATTGAGAGGATGATCCAACCACACTTTAGCTACGAAAAGAAAGATTTATGCATATAGTCATGCACCTGGAAAACTTCCGGAACATAAGTAAAAATTTAACATGAATATGTGATCTATTGGCATTGTTATTACCGAAAATAACCTTGCAATCCCTTTTCAAAGTATCCAGTTTTATCACACTTCCAACCAGTCAACTTTTTAACTTTTCAGATTAGCCTTATAACCTTGATATATACGTTTTTGTTACCGGGGAACCTTTTATATTCCACCACATTAACACTAAAGGTACCATCAACTTCATTACCCTTTGACTTAAGCCTCTCCAAAAAGTCACTATACTTATTCATTGAAACCCTATCATGTACTCATCTGCATCTTGTAATGGTAGTTGCCATACTAAAAAGCTTGAATCATTATTCTCGAATTTCACAGCAATTCTACGCCAACAGTTATATATATATATATATATATATATATATATATATATATATATATATATATATATATATATATATATATATATATAACGTTTATCTCCTAGACTTACATACTTCGAATGTGAAGTTCCTGAAAAACACCCCAAACTGCGAACTAGTTCTTCGAATTTTGGAAAAATACTGATGAAGCAGCAAAAACTGTAAACGACTTTAATAGTTGAAAGTTTGATGATAAAGAGTAGTGTGTTGAAAAAAAAAAAGCTTCGGAAATAAGAAAATTTGGTACTGAAAAATGGATTGAGAAAACCATGAAGGAAGCTGTGGACAAATCACAAAGATGAAATAAAGCTGTAGACAAATCACAAAGATGAAATCTACCTTCAAAGAATCCAAATGATTCAGTGTCTGCTGAAATCGTTAGCAAACACCTTACTCCTTATTCTAAACCTTCGTAAAAAAAATTTCCTGCATCATCCTTTGATTCCAGATATTTTAAAATTTTAAAACATCATCGAATCTTTCAGTATTAATATCCTCGATATTTCTGAAGATACCATCATAACTATCATTGTCCGAGATTATTTATCTCTTTGCGCTATCTGTGTTACATCATAAAAGAAAATTTTTTAGTTTCTAAACTTCTGGAACCGTCGAGTTTAAATTATGAATGTATTCTGGAGATGTGTTGGGAATTAAAGCATGAGTTAGTATAATATAATGGCGCTTGGCCAACGTGATTATATTACAATAAGTCATGCTGAGTTTCTAATGGAACGTGATAAAGGTTCACAGATCCCACCCTCATCATGAACCATGTTACATAACTCTTTCATTCTATTTAATCTCTAAACATATCAAGAAAATATTTTTCTTGATGATTCGGTCTTTTCCGGATATTCTGGTAATTTGAGAAATCAAATCGTGCTATTACCTTTCCTTTCTGCTTTGTATATTATGATCATTCGAAACTCCATACCTACAAATTCTGGACCATTATTCGCTTGACTTGAAGTCGGGAATGAAAAACAAAAGCAGGGAGCTCCTAAATATAAGGGAAAATATAAAGCTTGACAACAACACATAAATTACAGACCGTGTATATCAATACGTATTGCAACGTAAAGACACGGGAGAATTAAAAACATTATAACCCCAAGGTAATAGTAAAAGAAAATAACTTCCACTGGTGGCCGATGAAACAGAAGAATGAAGGATACAATAGCCAAGAAAATATCAAGAATCAAAACTGGATTAAGCATTTTCATAATGTATTGGGATGTATGAAATAAAGAAGAAGATTATAGGAGTGGTGAAAATAAATGAAACGGGAGAGATCAATTTATAGTGAAATATCAGACATAGCAATCGAAGCAGATTACCGCATTTAATCAAAGAGGAAAATAATTTCCTTGATTACCGGAGAATCAAATCTTTAGATTTCAAGGATTATCTTTAAATTTCTTGAAATCCAGAAATCAAGCATGACTACTTCAAAAGTTAAAACGAATCTTTATTTTCTCATTTCACTCTTTTACGATAGCTTCACTCGTACTCTTCACATAAATGAATTGTTTTATTCATATTACTCAATGATGATAAAACTCTAATTTTCAACTCATATGAGTCATGAAAACATACTTATTGTTAGCCATGACGATCCCAATCAAATTTCGAGACGAAATTTCTTTAACGGGTAGGTACTCTGACGACCCGAAAATTTTCGACCAAATTTAAACTTAATCTTTATATGATTTCGACACAATAAGCAAAGTCTGTAATATTAAGTTTCAAAAGTTTTGTAACTATATTCATGTAATCAATTACCCTTTGACTGTGCTCGACGATTCACAAATAAATTATATGTAAATAGATATGTATATATATATATATATATATATTACAAAGTGATAAAATATAATATTAATTAGATACAAAATGTTTTGATTTAAATTAATTTTATCATATATATAAATAACGAGACGAT
Organism: Rutidosis leptorrhynchoides; assembly: GCF_046630445.1. Taxonomy (NCBI): domain Eukaryota; kingdom Viridiplantae; phylum Streptophyta; class Magnoliopsida; order Asterales; family Asteraceae; genus Rutidosis; species Rutidosis leptorrhynchoides. The sequence continues at coordinate 257,409,626 of NC_092338.1, read as the reverse complement.
GATTTGAGGAAGCAAATTACCAAGACACTCAAATGAATAAGTTACACTTCGAGTAATATAGTTATTGATAAATTAAGTCTATATTTTGACAAGAGTACGAGTCATGAAACGTAGAATGCGAAATATTAAACAATACAAAAAGGCGTTCGAGAAACCGGAACCGAAACATAAACCAGGCGTAAATGTACGAGACAACGGAGCCAAAATTACAAGTTAACTATGCACAAAAAATATAATATTATATATATATATATATATATATATATATATATATATATATATATTTATAATAATATGTCGACAAGGAAGTGGCCAAAAAAATTTGTAAGCTGAAAAGCCGAGGCCCGCGATCGCGGAGCCCATTACACAGATACATATCGCGATCGTGGAGAAAAAGAGTGTGAGCTGGCCAGGAGGGCAATGCGATCGCATGGACTTTACACTATAATCCCATGCGATCGCATGGGGTCAGATTTCAGGACTGATCTATAAATTGAATTCGTTTTTGCTCGAATACACACACACACATATCCTCACATGTCTCTGCTCTCTTTATATATATTTATATTACTATATTATTATTATTATTATTATTATTATTATTATTATTATTATTATTATTATTATTATTATTATTATTATTATTATTAATATTACTAAGATTAATATTATTATTAATCTTATAGTTAGGAGTATTATTATTAGTATTATTATACATAAAATATTACGACGAGGTTATGCACAAACGACTTCAAAACAAGTCTTCAAGTAAGTCAAAGCTAAGAAAATTATGGGTTATCGCTAAGGAGGTTATGGGTTATGATCGTGAGTCAAAGGTCAACCTAGCGTTTATCATTTCCGTTGCGTCTACGTACTTTCCTACAATATTGAATCACAATATTGATACGTGAGCATTCATATCTTATCTTTTATATATTTAATAGTGTATCCATGTCTAGTGCTCGAGTATATATGTTTATGCATACTTGTATGCTTTAAATTTTGTTGTTAGATAGTTTATGATGAATCACGAATTTGATACATATGTTATTGATATAAGGTATATGATATGCATGTCGTTGGAAATATGTCGAAAAATTTATAACTTTTCATTTAGAAATCGTGTGTTTTCGAGGAACGGATTAAAAGTTATGGTCAACTGAATTATGATTAATATTAATTGAAATTGTTTTTGAATCTGCAATTGATATTTAAACAACTTGTTTATGAGATTGATAAATTGGATTGTCAAATATTATTAGTCGAGTAAATGAATTCTTATATAAGGCACGTCTCGTTGAACAATTGTCAAAGTTGACTGTTTTATCATATTTTAAAGCCTTATAAAAACTATACTCTGATTTTACAAGTATTGGGAAACAATATGAAATGTTAAAATATATTCAATTGCCATGATCATTCAAATATAATATAACTCCTGAAATAAATAATATTTTGAGTTTGATAAACTATAAATTCGTTCAATTATCATGACTTATACTATGTTAATATAATAAACATGTATAGATTTAAAGATCATATTGGGTCAGATAGAATTTTGAGATGACTTTTGTTAACTTTTGTATGTCGGTCTCGAGCATTAGGATTGTGATACACTATGACCCGACCTAGCTTGTTAGATATGTATTAACCAACATATGTTCTCTAGGTTGAGATCTAACGTTACTTTGTATTCCGAGTTTCGGTCACATTTCAGTGAATAAATTTATGTGCTAATAAGGTGAGTTTCATTTGCTCACTTTTTAATTGCTTTTGTAATCTATATTTTTGGGCTGAGAATACATGTACTTTATTTTAAACGCAATAGACACAAGTACATACTTAATTCTACACCGAGTTTGAACCGAAAATCCCTTAGCTTTGGTAACAAGTAACTGTTGGTTATAAGAACTGGTGGGCGCGAGTAGTTATATATGGATCCATAGGGCTTGACATCTGAGACGACCCGTCCTAATCCATACAGACGAATACAATAACATATGATTTCATTGCGAGGTATTTGACCTCTATATGATACATTTAACAAACATTGCATTCATTTTTAAAAGACAAACTTCCCTTACATCGAATGTTGACAGATATGCATATCCTTTCATAATATATCCAAACTATAAATGACTTAATATTAATCTTGATGAACTCAACGACTCGAATGCAATGTCTTTTGAAATATGTCATGAATGACTCCAAGTAATATCTCTAAAATGAGCAAATGCACAACGGAAGATTTCTTTCATACCAGAGAATAAACATGCTTTCAAGTGTCAACCAAAAGGTTGGTGAGTTCATAAGTTTATCGTAAACAATAAAATTCATCATTTTGATAGACCACAAGATTTACATACAGTACACCTATCTCGTGTACGAAACCATTTTTCATAATGCTTAGCAGAGTAGGTTCGTATTCTTTTCTCCCCCGTAAGTTGCCTCGCGATTTTTAAATAACCGTACACATATCTCGTGCACAAAAATAATACACATTACCTGTGTATAAAAATCATTCTCTCGATACATAACATTCAATTTGATTTCATTGCTCAACATGCTAACCGACCTTAACATATAATGCGCATCAATAATATCCCCAAAACAGAACATCTCGTCTGTATAATATATAAACTTCAAAGTACTAAACACCACGCCCACTAGCTCTTCCGTCTAGTGAACATTCTGGGTGGGGGTGTTAAACCCGGTAGCTACCTTTAGGATTCGCGTGAATTAGGGTCATACCCGATTCTAATTCTTAGGTTACCAAGCAATAATAATCAGGGGAAAAATATTCATATCAATTGGTGGCAATTATCATATCCACATAATTCAATAATAATCCACAGAACTTCTGTCTGCATAATAATTCATTCGAGGAATGTTTTACTTGTGTCTATCTCGTCAAACATTTATAAAAGCATTTCATGTATTCGCAGTTCAAAAATATATTTTAAAAGCATTTAATAAAGCAGTTGTAAAAACAGCGCATGTATTCTCAGTCCTAAAAATATAAAGAGTAAAAGGGAATCAAATGAACTCACTATACGATATTTTGTAGTAAAAATATGCATACGACGGAACTGAACAATGCAGGGTTGGCCTTGGATTCACGAACCTATATCATTTATATATATATTAACACATATAATTGTATTTGAACAAATTTATATGTTATAAATGTTATCTTAATAAATTATGTGTTTCATTAATAACTTAAGTAAATGTATTTATTTTATATACTTTAAATAAAAATGTTAATAATAATACTATGGTTTTTATAAAAATAATAATGACACTAGTAATAATAAAAATGATAATACTAATAATAATGTAAAAATAATACTATTAATGTAAAAAAATATAATAATAATAATAATAATGATAATAATAACTGTGTAAAAAAATGATACTTTTAATATAAATGATAATTCTAATAATAATCTCAATAATAAATTCTAATACTAATGTTAATAATAATAATAATAATAATAATAATCTTAATAATTAATAATAATAAAAATAATAATAATAAGATAATAAGAATGCTACGTCAATGTAACAAGCTTAAAAAAATAAACGTCCCTGCCCGGGCTCGAACCCATGACCTCTCGCTTAACCGACACACCACTAAGCCATTCTGCTGTCCATTCTTTTCTCATTTAATTATGATTTAAATCGTTTTAAGCATCTTCCGTTATCAATATTTCCAATCATCATCTTTCACTAGACTTCACCAATTCATGTCATCATAATTGTCTTAACACCACCATTATCATCAAAACCACATAATCATAATCCATAATCATCAATCTCTCATAAAATCATATACTTATTATCGTGTATTCTTAATAATCAAGACTTATGATTATATCACCATATATCATAATCGTATGGCATTATTATCAACATCTCATTGACACTTATCATCCTCGTCATCTTTATTAACCCTTTTAATACCGTAACCAAAATAGAGAAAGATTGATGAGAGCAGCATCGGGCTGCTGCATCTTGGCAGAAACAGGAAAAAAAATATGGTGGGTTTGCAAGGAGTGGCCCAATTGTTGATCCATTTAAATTTAAAGAAGTCCAATGGTACCGGCCCAATAGAAAAGATAATTAACAAGGCTTGATCAAACCAAAATTTTGTGGGATTTGGTTATGATAACAGGAAATTCGAACTGTATAAGAAAAAAATATACACGCAGTCATTATCATGTTGTTTTGGTTCACGACTGTTTTAACAAAAAGGTTTACACAACAGTAAATTCGAATATTTAAAAAGAGCAGCAACAGGGTGTTTATCTTCCATCTACTTCGTGTATCATGTGTAATCGTTTCATCACCATTATAGTCTATCATTCGTTGTTTTAACATAAAAGGAAACGGAAACAAGAACACAGCTGTAGTCGATGATGAGACTGTTTTGGTGGTGATTTTCGTGGTAGTATTCGACTGGAACAGAGTCGTAGCAGATGCAGCATTCATGGTTGATCTTTGATGGTTATTGATCGACATAGAAACAGAAATTGGAGTTTTGCAGTGAGAAGAAGAAAAGAAAAAAAAAATATAATAATCGATGAAGGATGATGATTTGCAGGTTGTAGGTGACGGTTAAAAGAAGGTGGTGATGGCAGTGGACCGTGGTGGTGTAGAGGTGGCGAGTTAAGGAGATTAAACGAACAAGAGTTGGTTAGGATCCGAAGAAGATGATCGATGAATGGTGATGAGAGTGGTTGTTTGGTGTGGATGTTTTAGTGGGTTTGCTCCAGTAGTGGTTGTTGTGATTCTCGGATAGTGGTGATTGGTGACCAATGAAGATGGTTAGCCGATGGTGGTTTGATGACAGGCTTTAAGAGTGAATCAAAGGTGATGAAGGTTGTTCTTGGTGGATCTTCAAACAAGTGCAGAAGTTAGATGATTAAGATATATGATATTCATGTATATATATTAATAAAGATAGTAGCACCTGGTTTTGTAGGGTAATGTTTGATTTCTGTAACATTTATAATACTATATAATAATTACTTAAAGCCAAAAACTTAATCAATCAATGAAACAACAATAATTAAATGTGCCCTTTTAATTAAATGTTTTGTAATTATATGCCGACAGTTTTCACGGACTGTGTATTGTGCACTATTTGAAATCAGTGGCGGATAAAAGTATTCGGAAAAATTCCAAATTTTTTAGATTAACTATATTTATTTATTTTAGTCTTTATGGTATAAAATTCGATCATTAATTTGTTAAATAAAAATTACATCAGTTGTCCCTCCCAATTCTGGGTAAAATATAAAAAGTGTTAAAATTTAATAACTAAATCCTAAATACATTTTTAGTAAACCTAAAATTTATAGAACTCATTTTTGGCTCACCGTTTATTTTAAAATCACATAATTTCGTTTTTAACTTGATTAATAACTATCAAGATGACAAACGAGTGCTACGAGCGTTTATTAAATAAATTCTAAAATATTACTATAAATCTATATATATAAATATATATAAATATATATATATATATATATATATATATAGATTTATATATATAGATTTATATATATAGATCTATAGTAATATTATATATTATTTTTATTTACACAAATGAATTAAATCACATAAGTTTCTCTTTCATATTTATATATTTATACTTAAATATATATGTATTTATTTACAGATAGTGGTTCGTGAATCGTCGGGAATAGTCAAAGGTCAAGGGAATATATGAAACACAGTTCAAAGTTATTAAGACTCAACCTAACAGACTTTGCTTATCTTGTTGAAATCATATAAAGATTAAGTTTAAACTTGGTTGGAAATTTCCGGATCGTCACAACATCCCCGTCTGTTCCAGGTATAGAAACCCTAGCCTGAACTATAAAACAAATGTATACTATTTGAGTTTAGTACATGTTGGTTTGCGTGTATTGTACATGTTGGTTGCATGTATGTTAAAACATGGGTACTTATTATATATACGTTAAGTTTAGTTACCAGAGTGCTCAATTTTGTAGAATATTTTGATAAATGTTTTGGATGAAACAACTGAAATCTTGTGATCCACCTTTATATACAGAGTATGCGCAATATTAAAACTATGAACTCACCAACCTTTGTATTGACACTTTTAAGCATGTTTATTCTCAGGTTCCTAGAAGTCTTCCGCTGTTTGCTTATATGTTATACAAGCTATGTGCATGGAGTCATACAAACTTTATTCGAGAAAACGTTGCATTCACAAAATCATCACCACGTATCTTATTTTGACTGCATTATCAACAGATGAAATATTGTAAACTATTATTTACAGTGATTGTCTATATGTAGAAATCATCAAACGTCAAAAACCTTGGAATTTGATATCCATTTATGGTGTACCTTTTCAAAAGAATGTAATGTTTACAAAACGTATCATGTAGAGGTCAGTACCTCACTGTGAAATCGAGGAATGATGTATTCGTCCAAATGGATTTGGACGGGTCATCACAGATGGTGATGTTCAAGGCTCGGACACGAAGAGGTACCATTCTCTCCTTTTGGCTCAAGGCATCGGCTACAACATTTGCCTTTCCAGGATGGTAACGAAGTTCAAAATCATAATCGTTCAACGTCTCGATCCACCGTCGCTTTCTCATGTTCAGTTGTGTGACCACCCGGAAATTTCCGACCAAAAATTTAAACTTAATCTTTATATGATTTCAACACGATAACAAAGTCTGTAATGTTGAGTCTCGAAAATTTTGGGACTATGTTCATATATTCAATTGCCTTTGACTATTCTCGACGATTCACGAACAATTATGTGTAAATAATTATGTATATATATATATATATATATATATATATATATATATATATATATATATATATATATATATATATATATATATATATATATATATATATATATATATATATATATATATATATAAGTGTATATATTGTGACGACCCGGAAATTTCTGACCAAATTTAAACTTGATCTTTATATGATTCCGACACGATAAGCAAAGACTGTAATGTTGAGTCTCAAAAAATTTTGAACTATTTTCAAATATGCAATTACCCTTCGACCATTTCCGACGATTCACGAACAATTATTTGTAAATGAATATGTATAGATATATAAATGTAAGGACAAATGATAATTAAAAATTATATAATACAAACTAAACATTGGAATTAATTATGTAAAACAAAATACAAAATAATATTGTTATGATTTAAAATGAATCTATATATATAAATAAATAAGAATTCTATGTAGAATTATTATTAAATGTATATTGTAATATTGTACAAATATTCAAATATATATGATAAAATTTGTAAACATTACATAAGTAATGAAATGTAACATTAATATATTAAATGTGATTACAAGTTAAAAATATAATTATTATTATACTAATAATACTGTGACTACTTTCATTAATAATAAAATCAGTATTATTAACTATTATTAATCTCAATATATAATATATGGATGGGAAGTGTGATAAATATAAATTGTTATAATATCATTATCATTATTACTAATAATATATTATTATCATCATTAATATTATTAGTAATATTATAATTAATATTATTATTATTAATATTATTATTTATCATCATTATTATCTATATTATTATTATCATATTATTATCATTATTATTATTATTATTATTATTAATATCATTATTAACATTATTATTAACAATTATTATTATCATTTATAGAATTACTATTAATAATATAATTATATGTATTAATTATTAATATAGACTTTATATAAAAATAAAAATAAATAAATAAAAATATTAAGATTCAGTTTCATGTAATCTAACTGTATGATATTCGTTTACTATTTCTAATTGCTACTAGTACAAATCAGTTACATTACTTTTAAACTTTTATCCATGATTTGTCTCTGATTATAATAGATGACGAATTCAGTTTGCAATGCAAACAAAATTTGTTACACATCAACATCTACTTTATTTTTCTTCATACTTTTACTTCTGTCCTCTTCTCTCTGATCTGCTACATATTGAATCCAAATCACCACTTCAATACAAAATCAGTTGAACGTAACTATCTGTTAAATATTTGTATTTCTCCTGATTGGAAATTCTGTCCTTTCTGTCTGGTTTGTAAGCTGTCGACTTCAAAGCTCATTACAAAACAAATCTTCCACTACTAGTAACTGAGTATTGATTGAAGGATTGATAAAATGCTTGCTACTAGTTTCGTTTTACTTACACTTTAAAACTCTTCAAGTACTACATATGTATATACTTTTACATACACAGAGGAAAGGGAGATAGATAGATTTATGATAACAAATAACGCCACTCCAACATCATCGTATTAAATCTTCATCCCTTTCATATTTCTGACGTGTACTACCACCACCTTCAACCATTCAAGAACACCACATATCCACCAAATAAAACTACTCGATTTATATTACTGCTACTAACAAACTGCTTGCTTGTTTCTTTTCTTTCATGGCGTGGCAGCAACAAAAATCACAAAGCAAATTGCCTTCTGTTGTGGACCTTTCAACAACTAACACAAGTAATTAATTTAAACTTGCTCTTACTTCTTCTCTTTTCTTTTTGTGTCCAACAAAACAAATCCACAAGGGTTCCATGGCTATCTCATGCTGTAGTTCACCTCAAAGCCAAATCAAGGCAACTACATATGGTTGCTGCACTGCTGCAGTCTTGCTTCTGTGCTTCTGTTCAGAACCACCTTTGCCAATATCTTTTACCAAACCTTCATCACCACCTTAACAACACACAACCACAATTTTTTTTTCACGACCGTCGCTATTGGCCAGAAATAAAATACATGAATGAATTTATGCGAACAACTAGTTCATGCTTTTATTGTTGTTGGCAGACACTTGTCAAAGAACACCACTTGATGATTTATTTATATGGTCGACAACCCATCCAAATTAACCCCACTTTTAACTATCGTTTTGGCAATCAATGTTACAGCCCATTATTTTATTTTTGATTTTGTGAAGAGTTCTCATATGTGGGACATGGATAGGATTGTGTATTTTGAATTGTGTCGGTTCATGGGACCGAAATAATTGGCCACGCAAATGATGATCATAATGATGATTGTGATAGTGTCTCTATTATCTTCTATTTCATCCTTCCCATGCGTATTATGTAATCCCATTCCCATTTAACGGGTCAAGTGTGTTCCCTTTTTTAGTTCACTTTATTGAGTGGAAGTTTGATAAGTAATGAATGATGATATCGTGAATGGAAGGTGACGGTGGTGTATGATCATAATAGTGTGCACCGCATTAATTTATTTTGGGGTCTAGAGAGAAATAAATTGTGGAACTTAATTAAATGTTAAACGGGCCAAAAAGTCACTTCAAGATTGATCCTACGATGCTGCTTACGAAATTCTGTTGGATATGGGACGGTTTGGATATAAGAAAAGATAATGATCGATGTTTTTGTTTCTTTAATACTCTTGGATAGAACTGAACCCCACCTTCAATCAATCATAACAAAAAACCCCACTTGGAATATAATTTGAGCTCCATCGTGATATTTTCTTTATATATGGCAGACCATTATTTACCTATCTAACAAACCCCACATTCATTTCACTAGTTGAATATTAAAACGAGGATGAGGGAACCGAATTATTCTTTTGATACAAATAGTAGACATCTTTCTGTTTCCATGTTAACACCACTCAGAAAGCGAATACAATGATACGGAGTAATTAGTTTTACAATTGGGCCGAGTTATCTCTTTGGGCTTATAATAAATCGTAAGCTAGACTTAGTGGGATTATTGGGTTGCCATGGTAATTGGGCCAAGAGATATCGAACTAGAATGAGGATGATGAGGGATATATATAATTGTTAGTAGGATGATACTAGTTATTGATAATGGCAAGTCAATTTAAGGATGTTTGATAATATACAATAACGATAGATGTTATAAAAATACATGAAGAGGATACGGGTATGTGATCATGACGCACAATGAACTAATGGTGATGATACTATGGTATTTGATAATTATTATGATCACAAATTGATGATGAAGGGTATACATGGTGATAATGATTTTGATCATGATAAAAGATAGTAAAAAGATCATATGGTCATAAGTATGATTATATTATGAAGGGACAAATACATATAGATGATTAGGTGATGATAATTGATGATGGTAACGGGTTATGTATATATATGAGTCGATATATATTTCAGAAAGATGGAAATAGAGGAACGGTTAAAGAGTGTTTTTGGGTTAGCGGGACGTCGCGGGTTCAAACCCGGACTTGGGCATTTTTTTTTTAAGGATTACTTCTTTGAGGTAGTTTACTTATTACTCATTATCATCATCATCATCATCATCATCATTATTATTATTATTATTATTATTATTATTATTATTATTATTATTATTATTATTATTATTATTATTATTATTATTATTATTATTATTATTATTATTATTATTATTATTAACATTATTTTATCAAAGAAATATTTGATACATAATATATAAGTATTACATAAAATTATAGAATAAACATATTAACACTAAATATATAAATATTTACATATAACAACTTATTGATTTTCAACATAATACTAATCACATATATATATATAAAACTATCTAAATATTAATTATTTTAAATGAATATACAGACTAAATATATAAGATATATAATTTAATATATAAATTTGTTCAATTACAATCATGTGTGTTAATATATATATATAAATGAAATAGGTTCATGAATTCGAGGCCAACCCTGCATTGTTCAATTGCGTCGTATGCATATTTTTACTACAAAATATCGTATTGTGAGTTCATTTGATTCCCTTTTACTATTTACATTTTTGGGACTGAGAATACATGCGCTGTTTTTATAACTGCTTTATTATATGATTTTGAAATATATTTTGAACTGCGAATATATGAAATGCTTTTATAAATGTTTGACGAGATAGACATAAGCAAAACATTCCTCGAATGAATTATTATGCAAACAGAAGTTCTGCGGATTATTATTGAATTATGTGGACATGATAATTGCCACCATTGAATTATGTGGACATGATAATTACCACCAATTGATGTGAATGTTATGTATCGAGAGAATGATTTTTATACACAGGATATGTGTATTATATTTTGTGCACGAGATATGTGTACGGTTACTAAGATTTATGAAAAATGGATTTCGTACCCGAGAAAGGTGTACTGTATTTAAAAGATATCGCATGTACATTACAGGTGGGTATAGGATTCAGGCCCATTTATACCATGCATCATTTAAATCTTCTGGTCTATCAAAATGATAAATTTTATTGTTTACAATAAACCAATAAACTCACCAACCTTTTGGTTGACACTTTAAAGCATGTTTATTCTCAGGTATGAAAGAAATCTTCCGCTGTACATTTACTCATTCTAGAGACATTACATAGAGTCGTTCATGGCATATAGACGTTAGTTCATCGCGATGGTACCAGATGTTATTGTATTCGTTCAGGAAGATTTTGGACGGGGTATGACATATATAAAATTTTAAATTAATAAGGTATACTTTAATCAAAATGAATTAAAGATGTAAAATAATAAATGGAATGACTAAGTTACTATTAAAAATGAAAATACATAAATATATAATATTAATATATTAAGTGTAATTACAAGTTTAAATATAATGTTATATCAATATTATTATTATTACACTCATTATTATTGCTAACAGTAAAATTAATACTAATATTTGTATTATTTATATTATATAACATATATAACAATTAAAACATATAACATGTTTTACTATTAATATTATTAATCATTATTATAAATGTCATTAATATTATTAGCATTATAATTATTATTTATTATTATAAAAATTTTACTAGCTTTATTTAATTTTTTTATCATAATATTTATGATTATTAACATGATATTATTATATTTATAAATATTATTATTATTATTATTATTTATATAATATCAACATTATTATATTAATAATTATTAATACTATTATTATTATCATTTAATATTATTATTAATATTAATAAACTGATTATTATTAATCTTTATTTAAAATTCAAACGAAAGATTTATAAAAGGATATCTGTTTAAATCCTTTTCAAACTGTATTAGATTGGTACGTTTTATATTTAGTTGTTGAGATTAAATCACAGATTGAAGGAATCTGTTTTACGTCCCCATCTCTTTTCATTTTTTTCTTATCATTCGATTCCTTCTGTCGGCCTTCTTCTACTATAAAAAAACTATCTCGTGTTAATAAGTCATTCAACTATCTATCCTTATCATCAATTACAACGTTTGGTGTTTGTTTATAACTGATTTTGGAAACAGGAATTAAGAAAATAAACTGTACCCTTTTCTTGACATCTTTTTACTCAAATTTCGAATTCAAACACGATTTAAGAATCTGGAATTGCAATTCTGTTAGGAATAATGCATTTGAACAATCTGTAAGTTTTTAGACTCTAACTTACTTAATTGATTTCAAATTTCTAAGTCAAAGTTGAAAACCAAAAAGTCAACTATTTGTTCATAATTTACATTCGTGGAATGGACGTAATTTCTGGGAAAAATTGATGATTTCATAAGTTTAGGTTAATGATTTAGAATGTAATTCATGTAGGAACCTTGAGCTATAACAGTCTTGAATTAAAAATCACGTATTGAGTTCATAGTGCTTTTGTCTGTGATAAGCAACTACCCCAATTCGAATAAACTTTTAAAATCTAAAAATGCAGATCAGTTATGATTCATTTAGTGAAACTATCTGCAAGATTTAAGGTTCCAATTTCTTTTAACGAATTTAAATTATCGAGTCAAAGTTTAAACATTAAAAAGTCAAAATATTGTTCTTCACGAAATTCAAATTCGTTTTAAAGTTTCTGTTTTCATTAAGGATTTAGGAAGTTTCTAGAGGTGATTTACAAGGAATTGCATGTTGGGAGCTTGGTCTAAAAACATCTGGAATATCGAAATTTAATTATGTGTTCATATTTTTTTTCCTCGTCAAATAGCAGGTTCAATATTTTGTTTTTTTTAAGTAAATTAATTCAATTATGTTCTGGGTCGACTATGATACAATTACAAGTTTTAAATTAAACATTTAAACCTCTGTTAAATTGGATTGGTCCCTGAACGATTTATTTGATGCAATGGTTGTTTGATTCTGGTTCGTTTATACATGAAGGAGATGAAACTGAGTTATCGGGTTAAGAATAAACGGGGTATACTTATAAACAGAAAGACAGACTTGGAGTAATGGTTTAGAGTGTGGTTGGATGAGCGGGAGGTCTCGGGTTCGAGCCCGGGCGTGGGTAATTATTTTTTTGAAATCTTGTAAGGTAGTTTTTCTCACTAATTATTATTATTATTTATAATTATTGATATTATTATTATTATTATTATTATTATTATTATTATTATTATTATTATTATTATTATTATTATTATTATTATTATTATTATTATTATTATTATTATTATTATTATTATTATTATTATTATTATGATATTTATTATTATTGTTATTATTACTATACTTAAAATTATTATTATTGCCATACTTACAAGTATTAGAATCAATATTATCATTAACATTAGAATAAGTATTAGTTATAAAATTATTATTATTGATTTTATCATCTTAGAAATTTTATCCTTTTTAAGATTATGATTATTATTATTATAATTATTTTAAAAATAATGAAATTTATTATTATTTTCATTAATATTAGTATTAGTATCACTTTAGGATTGATAGTATTATTATTATTAATATATGTATTATTATAAATATTATCATTATTATTATTATTAACATGATTATCATTGTTAACATTATTATTATTATGATTATAGTTATAATTAAGAATATTGTTAGTATTATAACTATTATTATTGTTAATATTATATTTATTAACGACTAATATAAGTATTATCGTTATTATTATGTAAACATAAATACTATGACTAATATTATTATCATTTTGTTATTAAATAACATGATTATTAATATTATCATTATTAATAAAATTTCTATTATTATTATTATAAGTATCAGTATTAACAATATCATTATTAGTATTATTATTAATAAAGTTATTTTTACTATTATTAGTAAATCATTATTATTATCAAAAACTATCATTTTAAGCGAATAAATATCAAACTTATTAATAATATTTATTTAAATACGTACATACAACAAACTAATGATTTTTAAATATAACACTAAACAATAATGTAAATAAATATGGATATATTAATATAACTATATAATTATTAATTATTTTGAATATATACACAAATTAGATATATAATATATAAATTAAGTTATAATGAATAAATTGTTCAGTTACGATTATATGTTTTAATATATATATATATATATATATATATATATATATATATATATATATATATATATATATATATATATATATATATATATATATATATATATAAATAATATAGGTTCGTGAATCCAAGGCCAACCCTGCATTGTTCAATATCGTCATATGTATTTTTACTACAAAATACAATATGTGAGTTCATTTGATTCCCTTTTACTCTTTACATTTTTGGGACTGAGAATACATGCGCTACTTTTACAACTGTTTTATTAAATGATTTTGAAATACATTTTGAACTGCGAGCAAAACATTCCTCAAATGAATTATGTGGACGTGATAATTACCACCATTGAATTATGTGGACGTGATAATTGCCACAATTGATATGAATATTTTTTCCCTGATTATTATTGCTTGGTAACCTAAGAATTAGGGAACATCACTAATTTTGAGAATTAGTGCACGCCTACTTGACGTGAATCCTAAAGGTAGCTACCGGGTTTAATACCCCCACCCAGAATGTTCACTAGACGGAAGGGCTAGTGGGTGTGGTGTTTAGTACTTCGAAGTTTATATGATTATTATACAGACGAGATGTTCTATTTTGGGGATATTATTATGAGCATTATATGTAAAGGTCGGTTACCAAGCCAAGCTATGAAAGCAATGAAAAGTGAATGTTATGTATCGAGAGAATGATTTTATACACAGGTTATGTGTATGTTATTTTTGTGCACAAGATATGTGTACGGTTACTAAGATTTATGAAAGATGATTTTGTACACGAGAAAGGTGTACTGTATTTAAAAGATATAGTATGTACATTACAGGTGGGTATATGATTCGGGCCCATTTATACCATGCAGGATTTAAATCTTGTGGTCTATCAAAATGATGAATTTTATTGTTTTATGATAAACCTATGAAATCACCAACCTTTTGGTTGACACTTGAAAGCATGTTTATTCTCAGGTAGGAAAGAAATCTCCCGCTGTGCATTTGCTCATATTAGAGATATTACTTGAAGTCATTCATGATATATTTCAAAAGACGTTGCATTCAAGTCGTCGAGTTCATCAAGATTATTTTTAAGTCACTTATAGTTGGAGGTATTATGAAATAGTATGCTTGCCGTCAACTTTCGATGTAAAGAAAGTTTGTCTTTTAAAAACGAATGCATTGTTTTTAAAATATATCATATAGAGCTCAATTACCTTGCGATGTAAGCAACTATTGTGAATCGTTTATATTGTATATAAACAGGGCATTTCAGTTGGTATCAGAGCGGTGGTCTTAGCGAACCAGGTCTGCATTAATGTGTCTAACTTATAAGTCGTTAGGATGCATTAGTGAGTCTAGACTTCGACCGTGTCTGCATGTCAAAAGTTTTGCTTATCATTTCGTGTTGAAAATTACTTGCTTATCATCCTTAAAGTCTAGACACGTCTTATTGCCTCTATTGCATAGACAGTGTATAGATAAATTCATATCTTAGCGTATTTGTTATTGTTACCTTTACCTGACAGCTTCCGTAGATTCCTCCTTAACTTATGAGATTTTAGTAATATATATGCATATGTAAATTATGTATTGCAGGGTACTAATCTACATCCTATAATCTATTTCTTATTGAAAATACTTCATCTGGTCGTACGAGATGAATCCCTCAACCAGTTCGAGTCCCTCAGATTTCGATAGCTATTCCGATAGTTATTCTGACAGCTATTCCGATATGGATTTCCACTCGAGCTCCGAAAGCAGTGTCACCAGAATGAATCAATAAATCATCCATCCCCAATTCATTTGATGGGTTCGTAGTCGACTTATTCAATGGAGACGCGAAGGAGGCGATCCCTCTCACCAACCGAATTCACCTCTTGGCAATGAATCTGAAGCACTTATCAGCGAATCAGTCCGAAACACCATTTTCACCATCATTTCCTGAATATCTCACCACGATTATATTCTATCTAAAATTCTAAACCTTATTCATCTGTTCGTTCCGACCGACAATCATCCCGGAGTAATACAAGAAGTCAACGAACTTCGCGCTCGAGTAATCAATTTGGAGAATATGGTGCAAAATGTACCAGCTTCAGCAACATCACCGGCATCAACAGCACCACTAACAACACAAGTTTCAACATCACATGCCCCAATATTTCATTATGTACCTCGAGCATAATCATCGTTCTACGAATCATTCTACATCATTTATCTTCGTTCCACATGGCGATTATGTAATCTCTAATATTTTAGAGATTATATACTCTTGTTCTAACGGTAAACCAAATGAGATTAATATTATATTAACTCATTAAATCCATGATTACATCTGAAGAAAATATATATGTATATATTTTCATAAGGATTATAATTAAAAATTCTTTTGTACAAACTGTTAATGATGAAAATATTTTAACGGGTAGGTAATACCCGAGGAATATTTAGATTTCACATTAATAAGTTACACTGTACATTCTTCAAATCTGATTCAACATTCATTTACTATCCTACTTACATCTACAAAGATACGAATCCGTTCACCACAGAATAACCATTTTCATTCAATTTCATATTTGGATTTTGACCTATCAGAATCCAACAAGTGGCATAATGAAGAAAATATTGGACAAAATATAATTTGTTAGAAACAAACAAATTATCTATGAAAAGTTTTTGTTAAGAATCCACGCTAACTGTTCCTAGCTAACTGTTCCTAGCTAACTGATTACATTTTATTTATCGCAATTTAATTATCGCAATTTATATTCTCGCAATTTTATTTATCGACATTTAATTTCTGTTATTTATTTTACGCACTTTAAATATCGGGACACATATACAAGGTTTTGACATATCATATCGACGCATCTATATATATTATTTGGAATAACCATAGACATTCTATATGTAGTAATGCTGGAGTTAGCAATACAGGGTTGAGGTTGATTCTACAATAATATATATACTTTGAGTTGTGATCGAGTCTGAGACATGTACAGGGGTCACGACACGTATTAATTAATTCGAATATTATATATTGCTAAATGTGGACTATCAACTGAGGACTACCAACATTGGACAATTAAAATGAATTAAAATATTGATTATAACATATGAAACTAAACAATTCTTCAAGTTTGCCACTTGATTTCATCCTAAACTTCATTTATATCTTGTCGATTACGATCTGCGTTCAAACCTTTGATGATTCTTGAAAACACCTCAATCGAGATGATGATCCAACCACACGTTATCCACAGTCAAGCACCTGGGAGAATTTCTGGAACCCAAGTAGAAGTTTAACATGTATCTGTGATAGCTCCTTTGGCATTGTTATTACCGAAAATAACATTGCAATTCTTTTTCAAATTAGCCAATTTTGTCACAGCTCCAACAAATCAACTTCAATTTTTCATTTGAATAAGCCTTATTATAACAATTACCCTTTCCATCATCGTTACTGAAGAACCTTTTATATTCCACCATATTACCATCAGCGTTTAATCATCTAAAAACATAATTCTCCTGAAACCACCTCGGATTGATAACCGATGATGCAGAGGAAACAGAATTGTAGATGGTCTAAACGGCCAGAAGTTTGATAATAAAGAATGGAAGGTTGGGAACGCTCGATAGAAAATTTGGTACTGAAAAAAAAAACAGATTGAGCAAACCATGAATGAGACCAGGGTCAAATACAAGGACCGTACCATATATTCAAGGTGATTCTGGATCCGATGAAACCTTCAACGAATATCTTGCTCTTACTCATGTTAAAATCTTGCGAAAAATCTTTCTTCATCAACCATAGAACTTAGAAATTCCAAAATATCATCATAAATATCTTCGATATTTCTGCAGATATTTTCATAAATATTCTTGTCCGAAATTATTTATCTCTTCGTACTATTTATATTACATCATAAAGGAAACTACTTTAGTTTCTAAATTTCTTTAAAATTTGAGTTTGAATTATGAATGATTTTGAAGTAGTGTTGGGAACTGAAGCATGAGTTAGTATAATATAATGACACTTGATCAACGTGATTATATTACAGTAAGTCATGCAGAGTTCTAATGAAACATGATGATTCACAGATCATAACGTCATCATGTGCCATATTACACGACTCTTACATTCCATATAATCTCTAAACATATCAAGAACATATCCTCATGATAGTTCTATCTTTTCTCTTGAATTATGGTAGGTTAACCAATCAAGATCGTGCTATTACAATCTCTCTTTTAAAACATTAGTCATGTTCATTCGAAATTCCATACCTACGAATTCTGGATCATTATTCGTTTGATTTAAAGTCGAGAAGAGAAAACAAAAGGATGAAACTCCAAAATATAAAGGAAATGAAGGGAGTGGATTTATAGTAAATTGTCAGACAGAGCAATCAAGACAAATGATCGCATTTAACCAAAAGAGGATCTAATTTCCTTAATTACCGAAGAACTAAATATTATTACGAAGATTTTCTCCATATCCCTTGAACTCTGGAAATCAATCCTATTTACGTCAAAAGATATGACAAATATACATTTACTCATTTCACACTTTTATGATAGCTTCACTCGTACTCTTCACAAAATCAAATTTTTTTATCTATATTACTCGATGATGATAAAACTATAATTTTTAGCTTGTATGGGTCATGAAAATATATTTATTGTTAGCAATGACCATCCCAATCAAATTTCGGGACAAAATTTCTTTAACGGGTAGGTACTGTGACGACCGGGAAATTTTCGACCAAAAATTTAAACTTAATCTTTATATGATTTCGACACGATAAGCAAAGTCTGTAATGTTGAGTCTCGAAAATTTTGGAACTATGTTCATATATTCAATTACCTTTGACTATTCCCGACGATTCACGAACAATTATGTGTAAATAATTATGTATGTATATATATATATATATATATATATATATATATATATATATATATATAATATATATATATATAAATATAAGTGTATATATAAAATTTTAAATTAATAAGGTATACTTTAATCAAAATGAATTAAAGATTTAAAATAATAAATGGAATGTCTAAGTTACTATTAAAAATGAAAATACATAAACATATATAATATTAATATATTAAGTGTAATTACAAGTTTAAATATAGTGTTATATCAATATTATTATTATTGCACTCATTATTATTGCTAACAGTAAAATTAATACCAATATTTGTATTATTTATAATATATAACATATATAACAATTGAAACATATAACAGGTTTTACTATTAATATTATTAATCATTATTATAAATATCATTAATATTATTAGCATTATAATTATTATTTATTATTATATTCTTTTTACTAGCTTTATTTAATTTTTTTTATCATAATCTTTATGATTATTAACATGATATTATTATCTTTATAAATATTATTATTATTATTTATATAATATCAACATTATTATATTAATAATTGTGACGACCCGGAAATTTTCTTACCAAATTTAAACTTTCATCTTTATATTATTTCGACACGATAAGCAAAGTTTGTTAAGTTAAATCTCAAGAATTTTAAACTGTGTTCATACATTCATTATAACCTCGACCAAATTTCGACGATTCACGAACCGTTATATATAAATAGATATGTATATGTGTATATATATTATAACTTGAGAATATTAATAAAGTATTAAATGTATAATACTTTACACGAACGTATTTGTTTCAATATGATTTTCGACGAAATTAAAAAAATATATATTAAATGATTGAATTATCAGAAACATTGAATTATGATTACAAGTCTCTGTTGAGAGGTTCACTATGATTGAGAAAATCTATTCCTCTTAACGATATTCAGAATAATTTGTAAAGCTATTTATAAATAAAAACAAAAAGTGTCATTTACGAAAGTTAGACAAAAGTTAGTGGAGAATTGGTTTCCATAATATTCTATTAATCTATTTTTAAACGTACAAAGACGTTTTCAGTTTAAAAAGAACTTTATTATTAAAACGTATATAAATTTTATAAATATCTAGAATCACTTTTGACAACTCATTACTTAACCAGTATAATAAACATAACGATATTTATATTTTATTTCATTAAATATGTATAACGATTTAAATTAATATTATATATATTTATACGCGTATTATACATACATAGTTTTTATATTTTTACTATACTTTAACTTTACCTTTACTTTACTTTAACTTTACTTTAACTTTAATAATTCACTTTAATAATTCATACTTTAATAATTCACTTTAATAATTCATACTTTAATAATTCACTTTAATAATTCATACTTTAATAATTCACTTTAATAATTCATACTTTAATAATTCATTTTAATAATTCATACTTTAATAATTCACTTTAATAATTCATATTTTAATAATTCACTTTAATAATTCAAAAATCTATTATAAATAGAATTCAATAGGTTTCATTATTTCATAGAAAATTGAAAATATATTTTTTTAAACTCTCTCAATCGATTTATATATATATATATATATATATATATATATATATATATATATATATATATATATATATATATATATATATATATATATATATATATATATATATATATATATATATATATTTGCTCTGTATTATTTCAAGATATTATTAGTATACATAAAATATTACGACGGAGTGCTGTCCGAGTGATTTCAAAATAGTTTTTTTGAATGAGTCGAAGCTAAGAAAATTATGGGTTATAGATATGGAGGTGATGGGTATGGTTCATGGGTATGCTCGTGAGGTCAATCTAGTGTTTATCATCTCCGTTGCGTCTACGTACTTTTCTGCAATATTGAATCTCAATATTGTTACGTTCGCTAATCCGAGGCCAACCTTGCACTTGTTAAATGACGTTATATGTATTTTTACTACGAAATACAGTATTGTGAGTTTCATTTGCTCCCTTTTATATATATTTTTTGGACTGAGAATACATGCGCTGTTTTTATAAATGTTTTACGAAATAGGCACAAGTACTAAAACTAATTCTACGTGGGTTTAAACCAGAAATATACCCTTAGCTTGGTAACATTAAACTACTTGTCTATGTACGGTAGGCGCGAATCCTAAAGATAGATCTATTGGGCCTGACAAACCCCATCCTGACTATGGGATGCTTTAGTACTTCGAGGTTATTTTAAACACACCTGATCTGGTGTACTTCAGAGGGTAAAACATGAACGTTAAGGCTTGTTACCGGGTGCCTACAACTTATAGAATACTTTTATACACTTGCGAGTGTACATATATTTATAAACGGAAATCTTGTGGTCTATTAATATATTGAAATGATTGTTATGATAAACCTATGAACTCACCAACTTTTTGGTTGACATTTTAAAGCATGTTTATTCTCAGGTATTAAAGAAATCTTCCGCTGTGCATTAGCTTATTTTAAGGATATTACTTGGAGTCATTCATGGCATATTTTGAAAGTCGTTGCATTCGAGTTATTGAGTTCATCAAGATTATTATTAAGCCAATTATAGTTGGATGTATTATGAAATGGTGTGCATGCCGTCAACTTTTGTTGTAAAGAAAGTTTGTCTTTTAAAAATGAATGCAATGTTTGTAAAATGTATCATATAGAGGTCAAATACCTCGCGATGTAATCAACTATTGTGAATCGTTTATAATGTATATGAACGGTTCCTTTCAGTTGGTATCAGAGCGGTGGTCTTAGCGAACCAGGTCTGCATTAGTGTGTCTAACTGATAGTCGTTATGATGCATTAGTGAGTCTGGACTTCGACCGTGTCTGCATTTCAAAAGTTTTGCTCATCATTCTTGTCGGAAATTATCTGCTTATCATTCTTAGTCTAGACACATCTTATTGCATTGATTGCATGAATAGTGTATAGATAAAATTCATATCTTAGCGTATCTGCTAATTCATATCTTAGCGTATCTGTTACTGTAAACTTTGCCTGACATATTTCGTAAATTCCTCCGTAATCTACGAAACCTTTTGCTCTATATAATTAGAATACCACCCAATAGCCGGAAATTTATTTCATATCAAAAAATTCTTTATTCAATCGTACGAAATGGAATTCGTCATTAGTTTAAGTCCCTCGGATTCCGAAATGGAATCCCACTCAAGTTCCGAAAGCAGTGTGACCGGAATGGATCAACCAATTAGTCATCATCTATTCTGGATGAATTGGGGATGGGTTCGTAGCCTCCTTAATCATTGGAGACAAGAAGAATGTGATCCCTTCCATCCACCACATTGCCCTCTTGGCGAAGAACCTGAAGCACTTACCGGCGAACCTATCTGAAACACCATTTTCTCTCTTATTTCTAGAGTATCTCGTCACGATTACATACTACACTAAATTCTAGATTTTATTTATCCGCTCGTTCGAACTGACAATCACCCCGGTGTAATAGAAGAAGTCAACCAACTTCGCGCTCGGGTAGTGGCTTTGGAGAATATGGTGCAAAGGTTACAAACACCAGCAACAGCAGCATAAACAGTACCACCATCAGCAACACCAACAGTACCATCACCACCACCAACAACAACATCCACATCCCATACCGCAACATCACAATCTGTATCTCAAACATCAACGTCATACGCCCTGTAAATATCTAGGAATATCAACAACAACAAACGATGAAGTATTAATTCATAAACTTCATTGAAGAGATATCTCTGCGGCAGTTATGTAATCTCCAAAATATTAGAGATTATTTAATTCTGACCGTAAATCGGATGAGTGAATGGAGATGATAGAGTAGAAACTTTGATCGAAAATGGTGTACGATTTACAAGCTAGAATTGTTTTACCAACAGCATCAACAGGACCGTAGCATCATCAACATAGTCAGTGCCGTCAGTATCGTCAGAATCAACAGCACCTGTAACATCACAAACTCTGTCAGTTCAAGAATCATTGTGAACATCATTACGAATCAACAACAAATATATTGTATCAACGAGTTATGAAGTATTAACTCATTTCCAATCGAAAGATTTATATGTATATTTTATATGTATAAATTTTTAAACCATAATAAATCTTCCCGTACTAAGCTAATATGTGTGAATCTTAACTACTCAGTTAATTCATATTACAAATATGCAATGATGTACATCCTTCGTCCGCAACTTAACCATCGTTAATTACAATCTCTGTCTCAATTCAATAAAAATCCAATTCATAATAAATCAAGTGTATTATTCGAATATATGTTTGATTTTACACTTTCATTATCGATGTACTCGAAACTTTTCAAATAACATCATTCGTACCTTGCGAAGTTCACAAGAATTTCACGAAAACCAACAAATAACAAAGTAATGATTCATAATTTCAATATTATTGAAGAAATACTTATGCAATTTATAAAGTTTTAGGGATTACTCAATTCTAGTTCCAACCATAAAACAAATGAGTTTAATTTAATATTAACTCATTAAATCTATATTACATCTAAAGAAAATATACACATATATTTTCATAAAGACTGTAATAAACTTCTTTTGTACAAAATATTAATTGTGAAAGTTTTTTAACGGGTAGGTAATACCCGAGAGATATATATATTCACAATTAATATATTACATTTTTCGAAACTGATTCAGCAATCATCAACTATACTCCCTACTTTCACAACAATATCCATTCTTTCATATAAATCAAAACAATCATACTCATTCAAATTCAATTACATATTCTGATTTTGAAATCGCATAATTCAATTCGAAATATAACCAGTATCATCACTCTTAGATTCCTATATTTTTCAAAGCTATACTTTGACTTCAAATCTATGTTAGAACATCATATGTATTAACGATTACAATATGTGCTCAAACCCTTCGAAATTCCTGAAGACACTTCAACTAAGGAACAATCGAGATGATGATCCAACCACATGTTACCCACAGTTATACACCTGAAAAACTCTCAAAACCCAAGTCATAGTTCGACATGTATCCGTGTTAGACCCTTTGGCATTTACTAGCTAAAATAACTTTTCAATTCCGTTTCAAAATAGATAGTTTTGTCACAGCTCCAGCAAGTCAACTTCGACTTCTCAATCAAAACAGTCTTATTATAACCTCGATAGATACGTTGCCCTTTCGCCAACATTACCGGGGAATCGTTTATATTCACCACATTAGCAATAAACTTACCAACAACTTCACTAATCTTTGAATATTCAAAAAAAAATCATTATAATTATCGAAACCCTATCATATACTCATTCGTACCTTATAACAAGAATTGCTATACCAATTATTGACAATCAGCAATCAGTATTTTGAAACCTCGCAGCATGTCTACATCAACAATTACATATACACACAACGTCTACCTCCAAGACTTACATTCTTTGAATGAGAAATTTCTGGAAAACACCCTAAACTGCGAACCAGTTCTCGAAATTTTGAAAAATGCTGATGAAGCAGCTAAAATTGTAAACAACCTTAACAGTAAAAAGTTAGATGATAAAGGATAGTATATTGGCAAAGCTCAGAAAAAGAGAAGCTTTGGAACTGGAAAACGGATTGAGCAAAGTATGAAGGAGGATGTGGACAAATCACAAAGGTTGAACCTGCCTTCAAAGAATTCAAATGATTCAGTACTTGCTGAAGTCATTAACGAATACCTTGCTCCTGACTCTAAACCCCTGCGGACAATATCCTTCATCATCCTCTGATATTAGACATTCTAAGATATCATCGTATCTTTCATTATAAATATCATCCATAATTCTGAAGATATTTTTATAATTATTCTTATCTGAAATCATTTACCTCTTCGCGCTATCTGTATTATATCATAAAAGAAACTATTTTAGTTTCTAAATTCAGAAACATTCGAGTTTAAAATAGGAATATTCTTGAAGAAGTGTTGGAAGCTGAAGCATGAGTTAGTATAATATAATGACACTTGATCAACGTGATTATATTACAGTAATTCATGCTGAGTTTCTAAATGGAACATGATGATTCACAGATCATAACGTCATCATGTGCTATGTTACACGACTCTTGTATTCTCTTTGATCTCTAAATATCAAGAAAATATTTCTTGATGATTCGGCCTTTTCTGAGGTATTCTGGTAATTTGACAAGTCAAGATCGTGTCATTACAAATTTCTTCCTAGAACATTACCAATGTTCATTCCTAAATTTATATCTGCGAATTCTGGACCATTACAAGCGGTGCTTAATTGCAAGAAGAAGAAACGAAAGGACAAAGCTCCGAACTAGAAATATGAGTATAAATCATAGCAAATAGAAGAGAGCATTAACTGTGGATGATAATGATTATAGAAGAAGCAAGGACTTTGAAATATAAGGGAAGATATAAAACCCAACAACAACCCAGAAATCACAAACCGTATATATCAATGCATATAGCAATATAAAGACATGGGAGAACTAAAAACACTATAAAACCAAGAGTATAGTAGAAGTAAATAGATTCTTCCGGAGGCAGATGAAAAAGAAGAGCGACAGATATGAAAGTGAGGAGTATATCAAGAATCAGCATTGGATGAAGCATATTGACAAATACTTTAAAATATGAGTTGAGAAGGTGTGAGTTGTAAGAAAACAAATGAGGTGGATTTATAGTGAAATATCCGACAGAGAAATCAAAATGGATTATTGCATTAATTCGAAGAGGATCATAATTTCCTTAATCACCGAATAATCAAATCCAATATAGATTACAAATATTTTCTTTTCGGAGATCAATCGTGATGGCGTCAAAAGATACGACGAATCACTATTATCTTATTTCATTCATTTACGATAACTTCACTCACACGCTTCGAGTAATCGAATTATTTTATCCATTCTTCTTGAACATGATAAAACTCTATAATCATTATAATAACATTCTCATTGTTAGTCATGATGACCTCTATCAAATTTCGGGGACGAAATTTCTTTAACGGGTAGGTACTGTGACGACCCATAAATTTCCGACCAAATTTAAACTTTAATCTTTATATTATTTCGACACGATAAGCAAAGTTTGTTAAGTTAAATCGCAAGAATTTTAAACTGTGTTCATACATTCATTATAACCTCGACCAAATTTCGACGATTCACGAACCGTTATATATAAATAGATATGTATATGTGTATATATATTATAACTTGAGAATATTAATAAAGTATTAAACGTATAATACTTTACACGAACATATTTGTTTCAATATGATTTTTGACGAAATTAAAAAAAAAATATATTAAATGATTGAATTATCAGAAACATTGAATTATGATTACAAGTCTCTGTTGAGAGGTCCACTATGATTGAGAAAATCTATTCCTCTTAACGATATTCAGAATAATTTGTAAAGCTATTTATAAATAAAAACAAAAAGTGTCATTTACGAAAGTTAGACAAAAGTTAGTGGAGAATTGGTTTCCATAATATTCTATTAATCTATTTTCAAACGTACAAAGACGTTTTCAGTTTAAAAAGAACTTTATTATTAAAACGTATATAAATTTTATAAATATCTAGAATTACTTTTGACAACTCATTACTTAACCAGTATAATAAATATAACGATATTTATATTTTATTTCATTAAATATATATAACGATTTAAATTAATATTATATATATTTATACGCGTATTATACATACATAGTTTTTATACTTTTACTATACTTTAACTTTACCTTTACTTTACTTTTACTTTACTTTAACTTTAATAATTTACTTTAATAATTCATACTTTAATAATTCACTTTAATAATTCATACTTTAATAATTCACTTTAATAATTCATACTTTAATAATTCACTTTAATAATTCATACTTTAATAATTCACTTTAATAATTCATACTTTAATAATTCACTTTAATAATTCATACTTTAATAATTCACTTTAATAATTCATACTTTAATAATTTACTTTAATAATTCAAAAATCTATTATAAATAGAATTTAATAGGTTTCATTATTTCATAGAAACTTGAAAATATATTTCTCTAAACTCTCTCAATCGATTTATATATATATATATATATATATATATATATATATATATATATATTTGCTCTGTATTATTTTAAGATATTATTAGTATACATAAAATATTACGACGGAGTGCTGTCCGAGTGATTTCAAAATAGTTTTTTTGAATGAGTTGAAGCTAAGGAAATTATGGGTTATAGCTATGGAGGTGATGGGTATGGTTCATGGGTATTCTCGTGAGGTCAATCTAGTGTTTATCATCTCCGTTGCGTCTACGTACTTTCCTGCAATATTGAATCTCAACATTGATACGTTCGTGAATCCGTGGCCAACCTTGCACTTGTTAAATGACGTTATATGTATTTTTACTACGAAATACAGTATTGTGAGTTTCATTTGCTCCCTTTTATATATATTTTTGGGACTGAGAATACATGCGCTGTTTTTATAAATGTTTTACGAAATAGGCACAAGTACTAAAACTAATTCTACGTGGGTTTAAACCAGAAATATACCCTTAGCTTGGTAACATTAAACTACTTGTCTATGTACGGTAGGTACGAATCCTAAAGATAGATCTATTGGGCCTGACAAACCCCATCCTGACTATGGGATGCTTTAGTACTTCGAGGTTATTTTAAACACACCTGATCTGGTGTACTTCAGAGGGTAAAACATGAACGTTAAGGCTTGTTACCGGGTGCCTACAACTTATATAATACTTTTATACACTTGCGAGTGTACATATATTTATAAACGGAAATCTTGTGGTCTATTAATATATTGAAATGATTGTTATGATAAACCTATGAACTCACCAACTTTTTGGTTGACACTTTAAAGCATGTTTATTCTCAGGTATTAAAGAAATCTTTCGCTGTGCATTAGCTCATTTTAAGGATATTACTTGGAGTCATTCATGGCATGTTTTGAAAGACGTTGCATTCGAGTCATTGAGTTCATCAAGATTATTATTAAGCCAATTATAGTTGGATGTATTATGAAATGGTGTGCATGCCGTCAACTTTCGTTGTAAAGAAAGTTTGTCTTTTAAAAACGAATGCAATGTTTGTAAAATGTATCATATAGAGGTCAAATACCTCGCGATGTAATCAACTATTGTGAATCGTTTATAATGTATATGAACGAGTCCTTTCAATAATTATTAATACTATTATTATTATCATTTAATATTATTATTAATATTAATAAACTGATTATTATTAATCTTTATTTAATATTCAAATGAAAGATTTATAAAAGGATATCTATTCAAATCCTTTTCAAACTGTATTAGATTGGTACGTTCTATATTTAGTTGTTGAGATTAAATCACAGATTGAAGGAATCTGTTTTACGTCCCCATCTCTTTTCATTTTTTTCTTATCATTCGATTCCTTTTGTCGACCTTCTTCTGCTATAAAACAACTATCTCGTGTTAATAAGTCATTCAATTATCTATCCTTATCATCAATTACAACGTTTGGTGTTTGTTTATAACTGATTTTGGAAACAGGAATTAAGAAAATAAACCATACCCTGTTCTTGACATCTTTTTACTCAAATTTCGAATTCAAACACGATTTAAGAATCTGGAATTGCAATTCTGTTAGGAATAAAGCATTTGAACAATCTGTAAGTTTTCAGACTCTAACTTACTCAATTGATTTCAAATTTCTAAGTCAAAGTTGAAAACCAAAAAGTCAACTATTTGTTCATAATTTAAATTCGTGGAATGGACGTAATTTCTAGGAAAAATTGATGATTTCATAAGTTTAGGTTAATGATTTAGAACATAATTCATGTAGGAACCTTGAGCCATAACAGTCTTGAATTAAAAATCACGTATTGGGTTCATAGTGCTTTTGTCTGTGGTAAGCAACTACCCCAATTCGAATAAACTTTTAAAATCTAAAAATGCAGATCAGTTATGATTCATTTAGTGAAACTATCTGCAAGATTTAAGGTTCCAATTTCTTTTAACGAATTTAAATTATCGAGTTAAAGTTTAAACATTAAAAAGTCAAAATATTATTCTTCACAAAATTCAAATTCGTTTTAAAGTTTCTGGTTCCATTAAGGATTTAGGAAGTTTCTAGAGGTGATTTACAAGGAATTTCATGTTGGGAACTTGGTCTAAAAACATCTGGAATATCGAAATTTATTTTTGTGTTCATATTTTTTTTTTCTCGTCAAATAGCAGGTTCAATATTTTTTTTATTAAGTAAATTAATTCAATTACATTTTGTATCGACTATGATACAATTACAAGTTTTAAATTAAACATTTAAACCTCTGTTAAATTGGATTGGTCCCTGAACGATTTATTTGATGTAATGGTTGTTTGATTCTGGTTCGTTTATACATGAAGGAGATGAAACTGAGTTGTCGGGTTAAGAATAAACAGGGTAAAATTATAAACAGAAAGATAGACTTAGAGTAATGGTTTAGAGTGTGGTTGGACGAGCGGGAGGTCTCGGGTTCGAGCCCGGGCGTGGGTAATTATTTTTTTGAAATCTTGTAAGGTAGTTTTTCTCACTAATTATTATTATTATTAATTATTATTGATATTATTATTATTATTATTATTATTATTATTATTATTATTATTATTATTATTATTATTATTATTATTATTATTATTATTATTATGATATTTATTATTATTGTTATTATTACTATACTTAAAATTATTATTATTGCCATACTTACAATTATTATAATCAATATTATCATTAACATTAGAATAAGTATTAGTTATAAAATTATTATTATTGATTTTATCATCTGAGAAATTTTATCCTTTTTAAGATTATGATTATTATTATTATAATTATTATAAAAATAATGAAATTTATTATTATTTTCATTAATATTAGTATTAGTATCACTTTAGGATTGATAGTATTATTATTATTAATATATGTATTATTATAAATATTATCATTATTATTATTATTAACATGATTATCATTGTTAACATTATTATTATTATGATTATAGTTATAATTAAGAATATTGTTAGTATTATAACTATTATTATTGTTAATATTATATTTATTAATGACTAATATAAGTATTATCGTTATTATTATGTAAACGTAAATACTATGACTAATATTATTATCATTTTGTTATTAAATAACATGATTATTAATATTATCATTATTAATAAAATTTCTATTATTATTATTATAAGTATCAGTATTAACAATATCATTATTAGTATTATTATTAATAAAGTTATTATTTCTATTATTAGTAAATCATTATTATTATCAAAAACTATCATTTTAAGCGAATAAATATTTTGTACATGAAATATACTTATTACATATACTATAATTATATTAATATTTCACATAACCCTATATATATCAAACTTATTAATCATATTTATTTAAATACGTACATACAACAAACTAATGATTTTTAAATATAACACTAAACAATAATGTATATAAATATGAATATATTAATATAACTATATAATTATTAATTATTTTGAATATAAACACAAATTAGATATATAATATATAAATTAAGTTATAATGAATAAATTGTTGAGTTACGATTATATGTTTTAATATATATATATATATATATATATATATATATATATATATATATATATATATATATATATATATATATATATATATATATATATATATATATGTACAAATGATATAGGTTCGTGAATCCAAGGCCAACCCTGCATTGTTCAATATCGTCATATGTATTTTTACTACAAAATACAATATGTGAGTTCATTTGATTCCCTTTTACTCTTTACATTTTTTGGACTGAGAATACATGCGCTACTTTTACAACTGTTTTATTAAATTATTTTGAAATACATTTTGAACTGCGAATTCATGAAATGCTCTTATAAATATTTGACGAGATAGACACAAGCATAACATTCCTTGAATGATATATGTGGAAGTAATAATTGCCACCATTGAATTATGTGGACGTGATAATTGCCACAATTGATATGAATATTTTTCCCATGATTATTATTGCTTGGTAATCAAAGAATTAGGGAACATCACTAATTTTGAGAATTAGTGCATGCCTAATTGACGCGAATCCTAAAGGTAGCTACCATGTTTAACACCCCCACCCAGAATGTTCACTAGACGGAAGGGCTAGTGGGCGTGGTGTTTAGTACTTCGAAGTTTATATGATTATTATACATACGAGATGTTCTGTTTTGGGGATATTCTTATGCGCATTATATGTCAAGGTTGGTTACCAAGTCAAGCTATGAAAGCAATGAAAAGTGAATGTTATGTATCGAGAGAATGATTTTATACACAGGTTATGTGTATGTTATTTTTGTGCACAAGATATGTGTACGGTTACTAAGATTTATGAAAGATGATTTCGTACACGAGAAAGGTGTACTGTATTTAAAAGATATCGCATGTACATTACAGGTGGGTATAGGATTCGGGCCCATTTGTACCATGCAGGATTTAAATCTTGTGGCCTATCAAAATGATGAATTTTATTGTTTTATGATAAACCTATGAACTCACTAACCTTTTGGTTGACACTTGAAAGCATGTTTATTCTCAGGTAGGAAAGAAATCTTCCGCTGTGCATTTGCTCATATTAGAGATATTACTTGAAGTCATTCATGACATATTTCAAAAGACGTTGCATTCGATTCGTCGAGTTCATCAAGATTATTATTATTAAGTCAATTATAGTTGGAGGTATTATGAAATAGTATGCTTGCCGTCAACTTTCGATGTAAAGAAAGTTTGTCTTTTAAAAACGAATGCAATGTTTGTAAAATGTATCATATAGAGGTCAATTACCTCGCGATGTAAGCAACTATTGTGAATCGTTTATATTGTATATGAACGGGGCATTTCAAGTTGCTTCTGATCGAATATGTGTTGGAGGCTTTTGTGGTCGGTGAAGATAGTACTCTTAGTTCCGTAAAGATAGTGTCTCCACAATTTGAGTGTAAAGATAACAGCTCCAAGTTCGAGATCTTGAGTCGTGTAATTTTGCTCGTGAATATTCAATTGTCAAGAGACGTAAGCAATAACTTTCTTCCATTGCATTAATACACACCCAAAACCTTGTCGGGAGGCATCGCAATGCACAACGAAGTTATCACTACCTTCAGGAAGGGATAATATAGGTGCGGTGGTTAACTTCTGCTTCAGGGTTTAAAATGCCGACTCTTGCTCGGTTGCCCAAACGAACTTCTTCCCCTTGTGAGTTAACGCGGTCAAGGGACGTGCAATTAGAGAAAAACCTTCGATGAATCTACGGTAATAACCGGCGAGGCCTAAAAATTGACGGATATGAGTAGGAGTAGTGGGGGTTTCCCACTTGCTAATGGCTTCGATTTTCGCAGGATCGACTTTGATACCTTGGCTACTGACAACGTGGCCAAGAAATTGAACTTCCTTCAACCAAAATTCACCCTTGGAGAATTTGGCTTAGAGTTGCTCTTTCCTCAAAAGTTCTAGCATGAGTCGAAGATGTTGCTCATGTTCTTCTTCGCTTTTGGAATAGATTAGGATATCGTCTTTGAAGACGATAACGAACTTGTCTAGGTATGGCTTGCATACGCGATTCATGAGATCCATAAACATGGCAGGTGCGTTAGTTAAACCGAATGGCATCACTAGAAACTCATAGTAACCATAACGAGTTCGAAACGTAGTCTTCAGTACATCGCTCTCCTTCACCCTCAACTGGTGATAACGCGATCGCAAATCAATCTTGGAGTAAACGTTGGATCCTTGCAGCTGTTCGAAAAGATCGTCAATCCTGGGAAGGGGATATCGATTCTTGATCGTCAACTTGTTCAGTTCACGATAATCGATGCACATGCAGAAAGATTCGTCCTTCTTCTTCACTAACAAAACTGGTGCGCCCCAAGGTGATGAACTCGGTCAAATAAATCCACGGTCTAGCAATTCCTGTAGTTGACTCTGCAACTCTTGCAGTTTAGAAGGTGCAAGTCGATAAGGTGCGCGAGCTACAGGTGCAACTCCCGGCACTAGGTCGATCTGGAACTCCACTGATCGCGGCGGGGGTAATCCTGGCAACTCTTCTGGAAAGACGTCGTAAAATTTGTTCACAATCGGTACATCCTTCACGCTTTTCTCCTCAACCTCCAACTTCTTCACATGTGCCAAAACAGCAAAACGCCCTTTTCTCATGACCTTTTGTGCCTTCATGCAACTAATAATGTTCAGCTTTGGGCTACATCTGAAATGACCCGTTCATATCGATTATAAATGATTCACAATAGTTGATTACATCGCGAGGTACTTGACATCTATATGATACATTTTAAAAACATTGCATTCGTTTTTAAAAGACAAACTTTCATTACATCGAAAGTTGACGGCATGCATACCATTTCATAATATATCCAACTATAATTGACTTAATAATAATCTTGATGAACTCAACGACTCGAATGCAACGTCTTTTGAAATATGTCATGAATGACTCCAAGTAATATATCTAAAATGAGCAAATGCACAGCGAAAGATTTCTTTCATACCTGAGAATAAACATGCTTTAAAGTGTCAACCAAAAGGTTGGTGAGTTCATTAGTTTATCATAATCATTCATTTTCATCATTTTAATATACCACAAGATTTCATATATTTAATTGTACACATAACCCGAGTACAAAATAACACGCGTAACCCGCGAATTAAAAATCATTCATATGGTGAACACTTGATAACCGACTTAACTTTAATGCATAGAATATCCCCAAACAGAACCTCTCGTCTGTATAATAATAATAATCTCGAAGTACTAAAGCATCTGCACCCCGGATGGGACTTGTCGAGGTCCATAGATCTATCTTTAGGATTCACGTCAATTAGGGTTCATACTCGTTTCCTAATTATTAGGTTACCAAGCTAAAAAAGGGTGATATTCAATATTCATAATCCAGCAATAGAATGTAGTTTTTGATCACTTGTGTCTATTTCGTAAAACATTAATAAAATCGGCGCATGTATTCTCAGTCCCAAAAATATATATAAAAAGGGAGTAATGAAACTCACTATACGATATTTTGTGGCAAAATATGCATACGACGAAACTGAACAATGCAAGATTGGCCTCGGATTCACGAACCTATATCATTTATATATATATTAACACATATAGTTGTAATCAAACAAATTTATATATTATGTCTTAAATTATATATCTTATATATATATATATATATATATATATATATATATATATAATGGTTAATATTTATATAGTTATACATATGATTAATATTATATTAAAAATAAATAATTTGTTATATGTAAATATTTATATAAATAATCCTAATATATATAATTGTATGAAATATTATGATAGTTGTAATAAATATACTGTGACATCCCGTTTTTCCCGTACGTATCGAAAGGTACATACTTAATCGTTTGTACGTTTGTAACTCGTCGTTTAGGCGTAATTGTGTATATATATATATATATATATATATATATATATATATATATATATATATATATATATATATATATATATATATACTTGTTAATGTGTGCGTATATAAGTTTGTATATGAGTTTGGTTAGCGTTAAGTCTTGTGTGGCTTAGATACGATGTTTAGACGTGTATTGGAAGCTTGAACGACTTGAATGTTGTGTAAAACGATTTTTGTGTTTAAGGTTGTCGAGATGGCCAGATAGTGCCTTAGGCCACGCCGCGACAGACGGGTCCGCGCCGCGGCATATCGAGCAAACCAGGGACAGAATCTGGGTTAAGAAGGGGTGATTTTCCCTTTGTTCGTCGCGCCGCGATGATTTTAGCCGCGCCGCGACATTTCTGCCAGACTGGTGCCGGTTTTAACTCAAATTAAATGACTTCAAGGGGCAAATTAGTAATTTGGCGTATAAATCTGATGGGAGCATTAAATCTCAACCACTCATCCATTTCATTTAATTTCTTTTATCTTTTCTTTCATTTTCTCTCCCAAAAACTCAACACCCAATTGAATTAAAGGTGAGATTTGAGAGTGAAAGATTGAGGGTTGATCTTTAGAGCAAGAATTAAAGTTGTTCCTCTTATCTCTAGCTACCCGTTGATAGTCTCGGTAAGTTCTAACTCTAAGTTTTGAGTTTTAATTGGTTAATGGCTAGGGTTTTGGTTACTAGAGACTTGTATGACCCATTTGGGGTTAAAATGGGCGAACTTGGGTTATGTGGGTGAAAGGAAATCTTAAATAGCTATAACCTAGGGTTTAGCCTTATGATTTAAGATTTGTAAGTATTAATGGTGTTGTTAAGTTTTAAAACACTTGTTTAATGTCGAAAGAGTGTTAAAATGGGTCAAAAGGGGTAATGTTGACCTAGTTTGGGTGAAATGGGTATGAATTACACTAAGTTGTGATTAATTAATGTTAGTAGACTTAAATCACTAGCTTTAGTGATTTAATATGAGTCTTGGCCATTTATGGGCGGTTTTGAGGTAGGTGAGCTATTTAATGCAAATGGGTCATTAAATGCTCAAGTGATATGTAGTGTGGTAAGTTCCACTAGTTATGTAATTAAATGTGTACTTATGTATTAGGTACGTTGCCTTGAAGTTTCGGAAGTGCATAATCATCACCGAAGTGTTAAGGTGAGTAGAATAATTATATGCGTGCATATATGATGTATTTATTTGTGCAGTTGAGTTGTGAAGTGTCGACGTGTTAAGACACCACTCCTCACGTGGCGAGTGAAGTGTCGATGTGTTAAGACACCACTCAGGAGTGACGTATCGATATGTTAAGATGCCACTCCGAGAGATGTAACGAGTGAAGTGTCGATGTGCTAAGACACCACTCGGGGTGAAGTGTCGAAGTGTTAAGGCACCACCCGGGGTGAAGTATCGACGTGTTAAGATGCCACCCGTGGGGTTAGTGTACGAAGTGTTAAGTGCACTAATGGTTGTTATGAACTCCGACGGTTTTTAAACACCGTTTCCTCGTTCATTTGGTTAACCATGGTTGTGTGTGTGCACTAATGGTTGTGTGTGTGGATTGCTAGCATGTATGCGGTAAATGCGTAAGTGATTGCAAGTAAGTAGGTTGTATATGGAAACGTATAATTGTTGCACTCACTAAGCATTAGCTTACCCCTCTCGTTGTTTATCTTTTTAGATGCAGGTGTGGACAAGGGCAAGGGGGTTATTGGGCACTAGGTGTCCTTGTTGATGTTATGATGAAACTTTTGGAAGTTGACCTACGTTTTGGGTAGTTTAGTCCCAAACCATGCTCAAGGGGTCGTTTGGATTATAAACTATCATTTGTAGTTGGTCAAACTTGTATCATATTCGTTAATGGCCTTTGTGCCTTTTTGTAAACATTAAACTCGTAGTATGTTTTTAATGAATCGTGTGGAATGGTTTACATATTTAATTGGCGCGTAAATGTGTATCATTTAAAAAAAAAAATTATCGTACGGAGTACGGGTTGGGTTGTTTCAAGTGGTATCAGAGCATGATCTAAGGGATTTAGGTGACTTGAGATAGGTGCCTAGACTTAGACTTTATGGTGCATGCACTTTTATGCGGGACTTGTAGGACTTTGGGTCTAATCGGGAATGGTTAGTACTTTGGTTTATGTGAAATAACCTCGTGCTAATTGATATGTGTTGTGTTTAGCAATCATCAAGCAAGATGGACGTTGTACTAACAAGTTAATGCTACGTGTTTGCATAACAATGATTAGCTACCATTGTTACGGGTGCAAATAGTGTCAAACAAGTAATGTACGACGATTGTTGAGTAAGATGGAGTAGTGTGGGGTATACGTATACGCATACGTGTTATGTCCTTTTGTTTCGTTTCGTCGTTTAAATCTTTTCCGTTTTATAGAATGAAGATGAGAAACGGACACGACACCGAAAATGGGGGCACTAGTGAGGACCCCGAATTTACGGCTAAAGTCGAGGCCATTTTGAAAAGTCATCGTGCGTCTTTCCTTGAAGATGTTAAGAAAATGTTTCTAGATACGATTAACGATAAATTAGTCAACGTAGTAAAGGAGCAAATTAAAGTTGTCCTTCAAGGGGACAATGTCGGGAGACGAGACTTTTTCTATAAGAATTTTAAAGATGCTCAACCTCCTACTTTTGAGGGCGAAAGAGGCCCGTTAAAGAGTGCCCGGTGGATCTCCGATATGGAGGGGGCTTTTCGAACTTGTGAATGCCCTCTTGATAAAAAGGCGAGGTATGGTAGTAGCATGTTAAGGGGTGATGCTAAGCTATGGTAGGATGCTAAAATCCAAGTTTATGGCGAGGAACAATGCATGGATTTTACTTGGGATGAGTTCAAAACGGAGTTCTTTCAAGAGTACCGAACTTCGGCCGATCTCACTAGGCTTAAGGACGAGTTGCGTTCCTTGAGGCAAGGGTCGATGGATTTGAATACTCTTAAATCCGTTTACTTGTCAAAAACTCAATTTTGCCCGGAGTATGTCGGGAATGATAAGATGTTGAAGGAAGACTTTTATCGAATCTTGAATGACAATTATCAAGAAAAGATTAGTGTGAACGTGGTGAAGAGTTTCGATGAGTTGTTTGATATGGCCAAAGGGTTCGAGTCGCTCATCTTGAGAAAGAGTGGCTTTACCTTCGGCAAAAAGAAGTTTGAAGCTATTAGTCACTCGAACTTTTCTAACAAGAAGCACAAGAAGGGCTCCGAGAGTGTTGGTAGTGTTAAGAAGGGTGCTTCCGGTGATTTTACTTATGCTTGCTACAATTGTGGGCAAAGGGGGCACATGGCTCGTGAGTGCCTGAAACAATCAACCACAACCAAGCTCACTTGTTTTAATTGCGGTAAAGAAGGGCATAAGAGGCCGGAGTGTCCCGACTTGCGGGGTGATCATGTTAAGAGGTTAGAAAGGGCGGCGGGCACGGCTAAGGGACGGAATTATTTGATGACCAATGATGAGGCCAGGCATTCCAATGAAGTTGTCTCAGGTACTTTCATGGTTAATTCTAATCCGACAAGGATATTATTTGATAGCGGTGCTAATTTGTCTTTTGTATCGCCTCGATTTGTGTCTAAGCTTAACAAACCGCTAGCTAAGTTAAGTCATCCGGTAGAAGTTGAAATAGCGGATGGTAAGACGGTGCTAGGGGTTGATGTGTGTAAAGATTGTAATGTTGTGTTTGGTACCGAAACGTTTAAAATCGATCTCATTCCGATAACTTTGGGTGAGTTTGATATTGTTGTTGGCATGGATTGGCTCGATCGTTATAGAGCCGATATTGCATGCCATGATAAGTTCATTCGTGTGAGAACCCGAAGTGGGGGAGAGTTGATTATTTATGGTGATAAACGAAGAAGACTCGTACCATTATGCACTTATGCTCGGGCACGACGTTTTCTCAAGAGTGGTGGTGTATGTTATCTCGCTCATGTAGTTGATACTCGTGATGAGCCACCACCCATTCGTAAAATTCCGGTGGTTAATGAGTTTGAAGACGTTTTTTCGGATGAGTTACCGGGTGTTCCGGCAGAAAGACAAGTAGAATTTCGCATTGAGTTGGTTCCGGGAGCTACTCCCATTGCTAAAACTCCTTATCATTTGGTGCTGACAGAACTGCAAGAATTGTTAAATCAAACCCAAAAGTTGCTTGTAAAGGGTTTCATTCGACCGAGCTCCTCGCCATCGAGAGTTGAACAAAGTGACGATCAAGAATCGCTATCCATTACCTAGGATTGACGATTTGTTTGACCAACTCCAAGGTGCAACGTATTTTTCTAAGATTGACTTACGGTCTGGCTATCATCAAGTGCGAGTCCGTGAGGAAGACATAGAGAAAACGGCTTTCCGAACGCGTTACGGGCATTATGAGTTTGTAGTTATGCATTTTGGTCTTACGAATGCACCGGCGGCATTCATGGATCTTATGAACCGGGTGTGCCAACCTATGTTGGACAAGTCGGTAATTATGTTCATCGACGACATACTTGTTTATTCAAAGAGTATGAAGGAACATGAGCACCATTTGCGTGAAGTGTTGAAGACATTGCGGAAGGAGAAGTTGTATGCAAAATTCTCCAAATGTGAATTTTGGCTAAGGGAAGTTCAATTCCTTAGCCATATTGTGAATCAAGAAGGAATTCAAGTAGACCCGGGGAAGATAGAAACGGTGAAGAGTTGGGGAAAACCGACTACGCCTACGGAAATCCGAAGCTTTCTCGGATTGGCCGGTTATTATCGTCGGTTCATCCAAGACTTTTCTAAGATTGCTTCTCCTTTGACTAAATTGATGAGGAAGAACGTAAGATTCAATTGGGAGAACGAGCAAGAAATCGCTTTTCAATTGTTAAAAGAGAAATTGTGTCAAACTCCGGTGTTAGTGTTGCCGGAAGGGGTAGAAGACATGACGGTTTATTTTGATGCTTCTTTAAATTGGATCGGGGGTGTTTTGATGCAAAGAGGTAAGGTCATCGCTTACACCTCTCGACAATTAAAGGAACACGAAAAGAGATACCCGACACATGATCTTGAATTGGCGGCGGTGGTTCATGCGTTGAAAATTTGGCACCACTACTTGTATGGTGTCAAGTGTACGATTTATTCGGACCATAAGATTTTGAAACATCTCTTTACTCAACGAGATTTGAATTATCGTCAACGTAGGTGGATGGATGTGGTAAAGGATTATGATTGTGAGATACTTTACCATCCGGGAAAGGCGAACGTGGTCGCGGACACCTTGAGTCGAAAGAGTCAACATCCGGCGATACGAGTAGGATCGTTACGCATGATTATTACTAATGATTTCCTTGTAAAGCTTGGTGAGGTCCAAATAGAAGCGTATGTTCACAACAAGCACGAAGAGCGGATTGTGGGGCAAACGGAATTCATTGCTATGGGCTCGTGTGGTTTGTTGTCGTTTCAAGGAAGAGTGTGGGTACCTAAGATAGGTGGTAACCGACAAGTGCTACTTGATGAAGCACATAAGTCAAAGTACTCCATTCATCCGGGTGCAACAAAGATGTACTATGACTTGAAGAAAGATTATTGGTGGCCCGGTATGAAGCGTGATGTGGTTAAGTATGTTGAACAATGCGTCAAGTGTTTACAAGTTAAAGCCGAACACCAAAAGCCGTACGGTAAGTTACAATCCTTGGAAGTCCCGAAATGGAAATGGGAGCACATTACCATGGACTTCATTACTAAGTTACCGAAGACAGTTAGAACCCAATATGATACGATTTGGGTGATAGTTGATCGATTGACGAAAAGTGCTTTGTTTCTTCCCATACGGGAAACGATATCATCGGAGACTTTATCCAAGTTGTTTATCAAGGAGGTGATATCGAGACATGGGGTTCCTATATCTATTGTTTCGGATTGAGATACTCGTTTTACGTCCCGGTTTTGGAACAAGTTTCATGAAGATATGGGTACTCAATTGAAAATGAGCACGGCGTATCATCCTCAAACGGATGGTTAAACTGAGCGTACGAACCAAATGTTAGAGGATATGTTAAGGGCGTGTATTATTGACTTTGGTGGAAGTTGGGATGAGCACTTACCCTTGGTGGAATTCTCATATAACAATAGTTACCACACTAGTATTGGAATGCCACCTTATGAGATGCTCTATGGGCGTAGGTGTCGAACTCCCATTTGTTGGGGAGAAGTGGATCAACGAGAAATCGGAAGTTCCGATTTGGTTTTGGAGACAAATAGTAAAATTGAGATGATTCGGGCTCGACTTAAAGCGGCGCAAGATAGACAAAAGTCTTATGCCGATAAAGGTAGGAGAACGATAGAGTTTCAAGAAGGTAACATGGTGATGCTTAAGGTTTCTCCATGGAAGGGTGTTATCCGGTTTCGGAAATGAGGAAAGTTAGCTCCTCGGTTTATTGGTCCTTTCAAGGTTTTGGCACGTGTTGGTGAGGTTTCTTATTGACTAGAGTTACCCCAAGAACTTGCGGGAATTCATAACACATTTCATGTTTCCCATCTTCGTAAGTGTCTTGCGGATGACTCGACTTGGGTGCCTTTAGATGAGATTACGTTGAATAACAAGCTAGAGTATGCGGAAGAACCAGTTGCAATCCTTGATGAGAAGGTTAAGATGTTGCGGAACAAGGAAATTAGAACTTTCAAGGTGCAATGGCAACATCGAAAGGGTTCCGAGTTTACGTGGGAATCCGAAGAGTTTGTTTTGGTTTATCTTCCGGCTTGTCATGCAGCTTGGATCGCGAGGACGCGCTCCGATTCAAGTGGGGGAGAGTTGTAACATCCCATTTTTCCCGTATGTATCGAAAGGTACATACTTAATCGTTCGTACGTTTGTAACTCGTCGTTTAGGCATAATTGTGTAGATATATATATATATGTACTTGTTAATGTGTGCGTATATAAGTTTGTATATGAGTTTGGTTAGCGTTAAGTCTTGTGTGGCTTAGATACAATGTTTAGACGTGTATTGGAAGCTTGAACGACTTGAATGTTGTGTAAAACGATTTTTGTGTTTAAGGTTGTCGAGATGGACAGATAGTGCCTTAGGCCGCGCCGCGACAGACGGGTCCGCGCCGCGGCATATCGAGCAAACCAGGGACAGAACCTGGGTTAAGAAGGGGTGATTTTCCCTTTGTTCGTCGCACCGCGACGATTTTAGCCGCGCCGCGACATTTCTGCCAGACTGGTGCCGGTTTTAACTCAAATTAAATGACTTCAAGGGGCAAATTAGTAATTTGGCGTATAAATCTGATGGGAGCATTAAATCCCAACCACTCATCCATTTCATTTAATTTCTTTTATCTTTTCTTTCATTTTCTCTCCCAAAAACTCAACACTCAATTGAATTAAAGGTGAGATTTGAGAGTGAAAGATTGAGGGTTGATCTTTGGAGCAAGAATTAAAGTTGTTCCTCTTGTCTCTAGCTACCCGTTGATAGTCTCGGCAAGTTCTAACTCTAAGTTTTGAGTTTTAATTGGTTAATGGCTAGGGTTTTGGTTACTAGAGACTTGTATGGCCCATTTGGGGTTAAAATGGGCGAACTTGGGTTATGTGGGTGAAAGGAAATCTTAAATAGCTATAACCTAGGGTTTGGCCTTATGATTTAAGATTTGTAAGCATTAATGGTGGTGTTAAGTTTTAAAACACTTGTTTAATGTCGAAAGAGTGTTAAAATGGGTCAAAAGGGGTAATGTTGACCTAGTTTGGGTGAAATGGGTATGAATTACCCTAAGTTCCGATTAATTAATGTTAGTAGACTTAAATCACTAGCTTTAGTGATTTAATATGAGTCTTGGCCATTTATGGGCGATTTTGAGGTAGGTGAGCTATTTAATGCAAATGGGTCATTAAATGCTCAAGTGATATGTAGTGTGGTAAGTTCCACTAGTTGTGTAATTAAATGTGTACTTATGTATTAGGTACGTTGCCTTGAAGTTTCGGAAGTGCATAATCATCACCGAAGTGTTAAGGTGAGTGGAATAATTATATGCGTGCATATATGATGTATTTATTTGTGTAGTTGAGTTGTGAAGTGTCGACGTGTTAAGACACCACTCCTCACGTGGCGAGTGAAGTGTCGATGTGTTAAGACACCACTCAGGAGTGAAGTATCGATGTGTTAAGATGCCACTCCGAGAGATGTAACGAGTGAAGTGTCGATGTGCTAAGACACCACTCGGGGTGAAGTGTCGAAGTGTTAAGGCACCACCCGGGGTGAAGTATCGACGTGTTAAGATGCCACCCGTGGGGTTAGTATACGAAGTGTTAAGTGCACTAATGGTTGTTATGAACTCCGACGGTTTTTAAACACCGTTCCCTCGTTCGTTTGGTTAACCATGGTTGTGTGTGTGGATTGTAGCTTATTATATTATTTAAACTATATGCTATTGTTATGCTAGATCGTATGGTGGAAGGTTTAGTGTTATACTTGTGATGGTATGAATACTTATAATGCTAGCATGTATGCGGTAAATGCCTAAGTGATTGCAAGTAAGTAGGTTGTATATGTAAACGTATAATTGTTGCACTCACTAAGCATTAACTTACCCCTCTAGTTGTTTATCTTTTTAGATGCAGGTGTGGACAAGGGCAAGGGGGTTATTGGGCACTAGGTGTCCTTGTTGATGTTATGATGAAGCTTTTGGAAATTGACCT
This sequence comes from Rutidosis leptorrhynchoides, assembly GCF_046630445.1. Taxonomy (NCBI): domain Eukaryota; kingdom Viridiplantae; phylum Streptophyta; class Magnoliopsida; order Asterales; family Asteraceae; genus Rutidosis; species Rutidosis leptorrhynchoides. The sequence goes on along the minus strand of NC_092338.1, from coordinate 257,366,051 downwards.
ACGTTTTGGGTAGTTTAGTCCCAAACCATGCTCAAGGGGTCGTTTGGATTATAAACTATCATTTGTAGTTGGTCAAACTTGTATCATATTCGTTAATGGCCTTTGTGCCTTTTTGTAAACATTAAACTCGTAGTATGTTTTTAATGAAGCGTGTGGAATGGTTTACATATTTAATTGGCGAGTAAATGTGTATCATTTTAAAAAAAAAAATTATCGTACGGAGTACGGGTTGGGTTGTTTCATATACTCTTATATAGAAAATATTTATTTGGTATAATAATAATAATTTTATTAATATGAAAGTAATAATGATAATAATAATAATAATATTAATACTAATAATAATCTAAATGATAATTTTATAAATTTTGATAAAAATGATAATAATAATAATAATAATAATAATAATAATAATAATAATAATAATAATAATAATAATAATAGTAATAATAATTATAATTATTATTATTATAATAGCTATAAAAATAATGATTTTTCTAATAATAATAATAATAATAATAATAATAATAATAATAATAATAATAATAATAATAATAATAATAATAATAATAATTATAATGAGTAACTACCTTTAAGCTTTTCCAAAAAAAAAATGCCTCCATCCAGGCTCGAACCCGCGACCTCTTGCTTAAACCAAACACCCGTCTAACCATTCCTCTACTTTCTCATTTTCTGTTATAGTTTATACCTTAAATTCATTTAACTTGTAACTTCTGTCATCTAATAAATTCATCATCATCTGATCTTTATCATACATATGTATATCATTAATATCATTGCTACGAGGCCACTCGTCATCATTCATCCTCGTTATCATTTTGAAATATCACGGTCTCATTTTAAACCCCCAACAATTGCAGCCTAATATAATCTAGTATACGGCCCAATAGGAAAAACAATTACTCACAGCCCAATATAAAGTCGGTCCAACTGTAAAACAAACACAGCCCACGGCAGTTAATGGCATGCATAGACTAATCGTTAGGTGCTTTTGTTTTTATAAGCCAATCGACAAAACTGCAGTCTTTGTTTCGCAACATACTATCACGTCCATGATTATTATATAATATCACACGTCATTTTTCCATAAACCATATTCCTAATTGCTATCTAATTATCTCCCATCATAATCAATCATGGGTTTTCTTATGTTTAAAACAGGAAGCGATTTAAGAGAGAGAGAATAATATAGAGAGGGAGTGGAGGCTGTGATTGGCATTTGTGGTGTTAGTAATACAAAGGTGGTGTTGTGGTGAGATGGGTTTCGATGGGTGTGGTTTTGAACAGAAGAAGGTAAGTAGCAGCAGCACTTGGCTGCAGTTGAACAGGAACAAGAAAAATGCTCGATGGTGATGGTTCCGAGATGGTTTACGGTGGAGGTGGTGAATCATGATGAAGGCGGTAGCTAGCAGTTGTGGTTGTGATGGAAAGTGATGGTTATCGGATGATGATGATGGTCGTTTAAGGTGTTGTTAATCAAGTGGTGAATGTTTAGAGATATCAAGGTGGTGATTGATTAAATGGGTTTGGTGAATTGTGATTCACAGAAATAGAAATATATAAAATGACATATCTTCCACTATCACTCTTTTGATCCCATTTAAACAGCTCCATTCTTGGTCAATATGTAGACCCCTTCTTTTGTACGTGACATCAATTAACACTAAATAATTAATTAATAAGACACACTAACCAACAGTACAGCAGCCTTGAATATTGGATTCTTACTACCGACACTTTTCCCCGAATTGCTAAATCGTACTCCGTTGATAAATCAATGGCGAATAAAAGTCCTCGGAAAAATCTCATATTTTTAAATTAACTATATTTATTTATTTTGGTCATTATGGTATAAAATTCAGTCATTAATTTAATAAATAAAAATTACATCAACTGTCCCTCTCATTTATGGGTAAAATATAAAAAGTGTTAAAACTTAACAAATAGTTCCTAAATACATTTTTAATAAGCCTAAAATTTATAGAACTTATTTTCGGATCACCGTTTATTTTAAAATAATATAAGTTCCCTTTTTAATTCATTTACTATCAATTGAATGAAAAATAAGCGTTTTCGTCGTTTACTAAATAACTTCGGATTTTCTTATATATATATAACATACTTTATATATTCACTTTTATAATAAATTTTAGTATATCTTATATTAATTTACATATTTATTTATAACAAATTGTATATTGTATATAATAGTTTATTAATATTCTTATGCATAATTATTTATATTTACTTATTTATATATATTTATCTATTTACAAATAATGGTTCGTGAATCGTCGAAAATGGTCGAAGTCAAATGATTTCATAAAACAAAAATTCGAAATTTTGAGAATTAATATTACATACTTTGCTTATCGTGTCAAAATTAAATAAGAATTAAGTTTAAATTTGGTCGAAAATTTCCGGGTCGTCACAACATCTATCCCCGTAAACAATTAATGGCTCACCATCTTCGCGAGGTATATGAAGAATCTTCTCACCACAGATAACTTCTGCTTTCACCCTGGACAGCCAGTCCATTCCGACTATCACATAAAAGCTCCCTAACTTAATGGGTATCAAATCAATCTCGAAATCCACACCAGGTAAGTTTATAATACCTCCTCGGCCAATTTGGTCAACTTTCTCAAGTTTTCCATTGGCTACTTCAACAAGAATACTCTCATCCAAAGGTACTAATGACCAATCTATCTTAGAGCAAAAGTATCTACATACATAACTCTTATCGGCACCAGTATCAAAAAAGACAGAAGCTAATAGTTTATTGATAGTGAATGTGCCTGTAACCAAGTCAGGATCTTCGCGGGCATCTCTGGCGTTCATGTTGAAGACTCTTCCACGTGCTGGCCCGCCATCCTTCTTCTTGTTAGGACATTCATTCTTTAAGTGGCCCTGCTGACCGCACTCAAAACACTTCCTTGGTACATTCGGGTTTGTCCTCACAGCTGGGGTGGTGATCTTACAATCTCTGTCGACGTGTCCAGTCCTTTTACACTTCTCACACAATACATTGCAGTATCCAGTTTGATGCTTGTAGCATCTCTTACACTGAGGAAGGCTACCTTTGTAGTTAGGGTTAGGGCTAGGGGTCCTCCAGTCGTTGTTTCCCTTAAAGTTCTCATGGTTCTTAGCTGGGTTCTGATCAAAACCTTTTCCCTTACTTCTGTACCACTTACGTTTCTCATTACTAGCTCCCGATTCTGATTTTACCTTCTCTGACTCTTGGCGGGTAATTTGATTCATCAGGGTGTGCACCATGCGCATAGCTTCTGGGACATTTGCTGGTTTTGAAGAGGTGACATTTCCCTGGATGTCCTAGGGAAGTCCCTATAGATACCGTTCCATTTGTTTGAACTCAGGAGTAACCATTGTGGGGCACATCAAGGCTAACTCCAAGTACCTTCGGTTATAGCCATCAAGGTCATTTCCTACGACTTTCAGTTCCCAAAACTCCGCTTCCATTTTCTGAATTTCGGTTCTGGGGTAGTACTCCTCGATCATGGTCCTCTTAAACTCCTCCTAGGGTGTTGCATACGCTTCATCAATTCCCTAAGCCTGGGCAAACGTGTTCCACCATGTCAAAGCGCTATCAGACAACGTGCAAGATGCGAACTTGGTCTTATTCACTTCAGAGAAGTTACTCACACGGAACACAGATTCCAACTTTTCAAAGCATCTCGTCAGCCCAACTGGCCCTTCTGTTCCACTGAAATTGTGGGGCTTGTAACTCTGAAATTCCTTATAAGTGCACCCATTCTGAGCAATCCGGTTCGCCATTAGAGCTTGTGCAGGGTTGGCATTTGCCATAGCTGCGGCTACTCGAGCAGCTATCATCTCCTCAATTTGTGCTGCGGTGGGCATTTCTCTTGGACCTCTTCCGTTTGCCATCGATTTTCCAAATAAAATTTCGACTTAAGTTAAAATCCATTAACCAACAACGTCATAACATAAGGTAAACAACATGGAAGCAACACAATACACGTTAACAAGGCATGGGAAACAAGCAGCAGATAGCACAAAAGCCAACATGTAATAACTTAAATAAAATGTCGTACAATAATTCAGACAGCAGTAATTCCATTCATAGTAAGAAGATTGCATACAACTTAATAAAGTTCGTACAATACAATAATAAAAAACATGAAACTACTAACGGAGTATATAATGAAATCTAATACAATAGTCCTAGGGTGAGGGTGGATAAATGATGTCCATCATGTGGGACACCTGGTCCTCGAGCTCAGTCACCCGAGCATGTAAGGCATGCACTTCCCTCGTCAACTCCTCGATGGTGGGTGGTGTCGGTGGTGCAGATGGTCCAGATGGTGCAGATGTAGCACTAGAAGTAGACGGCACAGTGCGGGCGACCTTAGGCACAAATGGATCAGCAGGATACAGTACAACCCGCTTACGGGCTGTGACCCTAACCAACTGTCCGTGTGCGTTCACGAACGGCTTACCTTCATTAACCCCTGAAATAACAGTACCATCGTAGCGGTATCACTTCTTCGGCGGGGCAGAGGGTGGCGGTACAGGCTCCTCCTCGGAATCCTCCTCAGAATCCTCCTCGGGATCCTCCTCGCTGGTGGTCATGAGTCGATATTTGTCAGGTGTAATCGGTACGACTCGTCCGTCAGCGGTGCATCTAACCCAATGTCCACGCTCGTTACGGAAGGGATCGCCCCCGTTTCCCCCAGAGATCACAGTACCATCAGAATGATGCTGTGGACCCGGTAGTCTAAGGCTGGGTGGAGCTGGGATCTCCTCGGGATCCTCGTCTCTATCTGATATGTCCATTAGATCAGGTGCGTGTCTACTATCTCCAGAAGACGAATCGCCAGAGTTGTCGGAGGGTAGCGGTGAGTCAGCAACAATAGTAGGCGGGGTAGCAGACGTATCTGAGTCACTCTCAAAGTCAAAGGTCATGGGCGGCATGTCCGACATCTGAACAAGGAAAAATAACTTTTTCCATGTCAGTAAGACATATAGCAAGCACGTAATCAGGCATAGTAACTACAGCAGCCTAGATCGTCTACAGCAGTATATAGCATGGCAATATTAACAGTATCAAACAGAAGTAACATGCAATCAAAAGCAGATAGTAGCATGCAGTAACGAGAATAAGCGATAGCATACAGCAAATTCACATAGCAGTAAAAGTAAGCAGTAGCATGCAGCAAGTTCATACAGCAGTAAAAGTAAGCAGTAGCATGCAACAGTTCCGCAGAAACAAGTAAACGAGCAAGTTGTAGATTAGTCCTATTAGTGAATCCTACTCGACTAGGTCAAGACGCACTAATGCAACCTAATTCCCTACAATCAATGCTCTGATACCAAATGTGACGCCCCGTACAAAATCATCGTGTACGGATCATCAACAACAGGATCATTACAAGGTCAAAAACTATATGTTGTTTAAAAACCAGTTTTGCATTCATGAAAAGATAACGTTAAAAGTTTTACAAAAGATAACGTGCTTCTACGAATAGAAAGAATAAACATAAGTACATGACTCAAAGGTCATTACAAAGCCATTACTCAAAAATAACATAAGTTGTGAATGCAAGATAAAAGTTCCATGATTGAGACATCTCTAAACAATGCAGCGGAAGTCTAACACAACAGTCTATTACAGCGGAAGCAATAAGCGTCTTAGTTACCTGAGAATAAAACATGCTAAAAAGTCAACACGAATGTTGGTGAGCTATAGTTTTTGTAATTAACGATATAATGTAGACTACGAGATTTCATTTTCAAAACAGTATGAAAAGTATATGCTTATCCATGGGCACCCGGTAACTAACTTAATGTAAAAATAATATATTACCCCCTAAAAGTACACTTGGCGAGTGCGTATGTTCTCGAAGTATTAAACACCCATTAAATGCTAGCGCGACTAGCCCGAGTGGGGATGTCAAACCCTATGAATCCATATCTAAGATTCGCGTCTACCGGTTCAAAAACCAATAGTTAAACGTTACCGTGCTAAGGGTAAAATTTATGCCGTTATATAACCCACACATATATAAAGTTTAAGTACTCGTGTCAAATAAGTAAAACATAAAAAGCGCATGTATTCTCAGTCCCAAAAATAGTTAAAGTAAAAAAGGGAGCTATAACTCACAGTTATAAATGCGGTAAAAGTCGATATGAAAAGTATGCAAGTAGTAAGTCGGTCCGAAAGGTCCTCAACCTAAGTCAAAGGTTATTAAGTCATTATATTGTCCCAAAAGGTTTTAAAGCAAATAAATTAAGTCTTAAGTATCATCATCATCATCATCATCATCATTCGTAAAAGATAAAGTAAGTTTTCAACAAGAATAGAGATCGAAACAAAAGGCTGACTTCGGACAGCTGTTACGACCTCTATAAAAACTGAAAAGACGTGTGGTCAGTGGCCAAGGCTCCGTATGTGAGTCCTTGTACCACTGTCCAATTTTAAGATCCTAACTCGATGTTGATTGACCGAGGCGACGGTTCAAGCGCGAGTAGGTCAGAATTTTCAGCACGTCGTTACAAAGGCCTAGTGATTTTCGGAAGGCTATAAATCGTAAACCGTATATCGGATTTAGGCGAGTCTTAAATGAAAAGTCATCTACTCGAACCGAAGTATCTGAAAATCAACTTTTCAGAAGTCCCAGGTGTCTGATCAGACCCCGAAAAATAGTAAACAAGTGCTCCGGTGGGTTTCTTGGTGCTTGATGCTCATCACGGTTCTCATCCTTGATGCGTGTAAGCTTCAAGTGTACAACTCTTTGATGTTTTAGCATCACTTTGACCAAGTTTTAACCATCAACACACAATTTCAAGACTAAGAAGTAATACAACTCACTTAAGAGTTTTAGATGGATGATGAACCAAGGTTACATCATGTTTTTAGTCTTAACAAAAATACAAGTTCTATTCAAGATTAAAGCTACAAACTTTGATTCAATCAAACAAGCAAGACATAAATTTGATCAATCAAAGTAATGGAACACTAAGCTAGAGATCTTGGATCCTTTAACAAATAATTATGAGATTTCAAAGCTAGAAAGCTTCAATCTTTTATGTTCTTGAAGATCTTTAAAGCAAGAAACTAGATCTTCAAGTTTCATGAAGATCATAAACACAAGTTTTGATCTTTTAGCAAAAACAAAGTGATCTTAAGCTATAAAGCTTAGATCCATCAAAGTAATGAAGATTCAAAGCTAGAAAGCTTGAATCTTTTATGTTCTTGAAGATCCTTAAAGCAAAAGGCTAGATCTTCAAGTTTCATGAAGATCATAAACACAAGTTTTGATCTTTTAAATAAAATAAAGAGATCATAAGCTAAAAAACTTAGATCCAACAAAGTAATAAAGATTCAAAGCTAGAAAGCTTGAATCTTTCATATTCTTGAAGGATTCAAATCAAAGTTTGAATCTACAAGATATAACAAGATCAAAAAGCTAAAAAACTTGATCTTTCTATGACGATGATGTCGTGATTATGAGAAGAAGAAGAAGAAAATTTAAAACTTACAATTTTTAGTGTGAGAAAGGCTAGAGAGAAAATTAGAGAGCAAGTGTGTGTAAAATGAGAATGAGATCAAGTGTGAAATGGGTGAAATAAGCTTGGTATTTATAGTGGTGGTGAGGCCTCATGGCCGTGGGTTACATGGGGGAACAAGGGGACAACTTTTTGCTTTTTGCATGGTGGTGGTCTAAAGGTGATGCTTATTGTTGGGATCCCATGCAATATTTGTAGTAATGGTTAACAAAAATGCTAGTATGTTGGCTCATCTTAAAGAGTTTTTGTCCTACATCTTAATGGGTCATAAACTTATTAAAATTCTAACTTAAGAGTCCATTAGCTAGAGTAGGGTGGGCTTAAGTCCAATAACGTAGAAAGTCCACTAAGACTAACTAGTGTGCATTAGTAAGTTACTAAGCGTAATTAAGCAACCAATAAGCCAAGTAATTGTCATTAGAAAATAACAATTAGTATTACGTAGTCATAATATTCCAATTATGACAAAAGTTAAACGTATACCAAAATACATAGCTCGTTCTAAACGTCAAATGACACTAACGGTCATAAAAGCATTCGAGGATCAAGTTAAGTAACTACGTACTTAATAACACGTTCTAAAATATAAACGAAAGTAATCAACATGAAATAAGATCCCAGAATATAATCTAACACAGTACGCACAAATACACATTTTTATGAAAATATAAAGCACAAATATAAGTCAAAACATTCGGGTCGTTACATCTAAATTCCTTCATGTTCTTCAATTTCCCGGAAGATTGGAATGTGACGAATCTGTGGAGATCTTTCAAAACTTTGGTGATTTGAGAGATGTTTTTCTCTTTGGAAAAAGACTCAAGAATTGTAAAAGATTTGCATATGCACGATTTGCAAATGTGTCGGATGTGGACAGAATGTTATCTTCACTTCAATCCATCTCTTTCGATGGTGCACCTATTCGCGTATTCAAAGCGATGGCTAGGGTTCCTGCAGCCCCCCCAAACCCACCTTCACATGGAAACAAGAATTGTGAAGATAATGGGTATAACAACAGGCCATATCATGGCGGCTTCCAGGATGGAAGAAACTATAGAGACGCTACCTATGGTGGTGCCACTGATCTCAGAGATAAGTTGAGAAAGAAAGATCTTCGTGGCACAATCTCCAGAATTCATGAAGATCGAAGGAACAACAACATTGATATTCGTGTTAGATCCGAGGATTGCAATCGGCTATCAACAAAAAGATCCATCATTGGGACTGTTAAAGAGTGGAAATACATCTCAATTTTCCCAAATCTATGTAAAGCTGAAGGTCTGACCAATTGTGAGCTAAAATATCTAGGGGGATTGGACATCCTATTAAACTTTGGCTCTTCGGTTGAAGCTGAAAAGGTAATTGATAATCCAAATCACGCGATTCATAAGTAGTGTACCTGCTCCAAAATAACAGATTTTCAACTGTTGGCCCTAAAAACCTATTATGGATTGAAATCATCGGTGTTCCTGTGTTATGTTAGAATGAACATACTTTCAAAAAAATTGGAGGAACTAGGGGTGAAGTATTTGAGATAGTAAATTGTTCTCTCTCTAAGGAAAACCAAACTTTTATCTCAGGTTTTGCTTTAATTCTCACAAACTCATCACCAAATGATGTCCAAGGATCTGTCAACGTTGGGGTGGACAATCTAAATGTATGGGCAAGTATCTCCTATTGAACCAGTTTCCCAGAAATTGGTTTTGATTAGGTTGATGATGGTGATGATCGAGAGATGGAAGACGAAAAGATTAGTGATGATAAAGATTTTGTGGATGATATGTAGTGACCCGAACTTTTCCATGTTTATATATATTAATTGAGATTGATATTTACATGATTAAATGTTTCCAACATGTTAAGCAATCAAACTTGTTAAGACTTGATTAATTGAAATATGTTTCATATAGACAATTGACCACCCAAGTTGACCGGTGATTCACGAACGTTAAAACTTGTAAAAACTATACAATGACATATATATGGTTATTTATATAGTTAACATGTTTTTATTATAAGTATGTATCTCATTAGGTATTTTAACAATGAGTTATATACATAAAAATGAGACTATTAATTTAAGAAACTCGAAAACGATATATATAACGATTATCGTTATAACAACGTCTTACTAGGTACATATGAATCATACTAAGATATTGATACACTTGGTTAATTATGTTAAATGATAAGTAAATATATTATTAAGTGTATTAACAATGAAATACATATGTAAAAATAAGACTACTAACTTAATGATTTCGAAACGAGACATATATGTAACGATTATCGTTGTAACGACATTTAACTGTATATACATCATACTAAGATATATTATATATCATAATATCATGATAATATAATAATTTAACATCTCATTTGTTATAATAAACAATGGGTTAACAACATTCAACAAGATCGTTAACCTAAAGGTTTCAAAACAACATTTACATGTAACGACTAACGATGACTTAACGACTCAGTTAAAATGTATATACATGTAGTGTTTTAATATGTATTCATACACTTTTGAAAGACTTCAAGACACTTATCAAAATACTTCTACTTAACAAAAATGCTTACAATTACATCCTCGTTCAGTTTCATCAACAATTCTACTCGTATGCACCCGTATTCGTACTCGTACAATACACAGCTTTTAAATGTATGTACTATTGGTATATACACTCCAATGATCAGCTCTTAGCAGCCCATGTGAGTCACCTAACACATGTGGGAACCATCATTTGGCAACTAGCATGAAATATCTCATAAAATTACAAAAATATGAGTAATCATTCATGACTTATTTACATGAAAACAAAATTACATATCCTTTATATCTAATCCATACACCAACGACCAAAAACACCTACAAACACTTTCATTCTTCAATTTTCTTCATCTAATTGATCTCTCTCAAGTTCTATCTTCAAGTTCTAAGTGTTCTTCATATATTTTACAAGTTCTAGTTACATAAAATCAAGAATACTTTCAAGTTTGCTAGCTCACTTCCAATCTTGTAAGGTGATCATCCAACCTCAAGAAATCTTTGTTTATTACAGTAGGTTATCATTCTAATACAAGGTAATAATCATATTCAAACTTTGGTTCAATTTCTATAACTATAACAATCTTATTTCAAGTGATGATCTTACTTGAACTTGTTTTCGTGTCATGATTCTACTTCAAGAACTTCGAGCCATCCAAGGATCCGTTGAAGCTAGATCCATTTTTCTCTTTTCCAGTAGGTTTATCCAAGGAACTTAAGGTAGTAATGATATTCATAACATCATTCGATTCATACATATAAAGCTATCTTATTCGAAGGTTTAAACTTGTAATCACTAGAACATAGTTTAGTTAATTCTAAACTTGTTCGCAAACAAAAGTTAATCCTTCTAACTTGACTTTTAAAATCAACTAAACACATGTTCTATATCTATATGATATGCTAACTTAATGATTTAAAACCTGGAAACACGAAAAACACCGTAAAACCGGATTTACGCCGTCGTAGTAACACCGCGGGATGTTTTGGGTTAGTTAATTAAAAACTATGATAAACTTTAATTTAAAAGTTGTTATTCTGAGAAAATGATTTTTATTATGAACATGAAACTATATCCAAAAATTATGGTTAAACTCAAAGTGGAAGTATGTTTTCTAAAATGGTCATCTAGACGTCGTTCTTTCGACTGAAATGACTACCTTTATAAAAACGACTTGTAACTTATTTTTCTGACTATAAACCTATACTTTTTCTATTTAGATTCATAAAATATAGTTCAATATGAAACCATAGCAATTTGATTCAAAACGGATTTAAAATGAAGAAGTTATGGGCAAAACAAGATTGGATAATTTTTCTCATTTTAGCTACGTGAAAATTGGTAACAAATTTATTCCAACCATAACTTAATCAACTTGTATTGTATATTATGTAATCTTGAGATACCATAGACACGTATACAATGTTTCGACCTATCATGTCGACACATCTATATATATTTCGGAACAACCATAGACACTCTATATGTGAATGTTGGAGTTAGCTATACAGGGTTGGGGTTGATTCCAAAATATATATAGTTTGAGTTGTGATCAATACTGAGATACGTATACACTGGGTCATGGATTGATTCAAGATAATATTTATCGATTTATTTCTGTACATATAATTGTGGACAACTAGTTGTAGGTTACTAACGAGGACAGCTGACTTAATAAACTTAAAACATCAAAATATATTAAAAGTGTTGTAATTATATTTTGAACATACTTTGATATATATGTATATATTGTTATAGGTTCGTGAATCAACCAGTGGCCAAGTCTTACTTCCCGACGAAGTAAAAATCTGTGAAAGTGAGTTATAGTCCCACTTTTAAAATCTAATATTTTTGGGATGAGAATACATGCAGGTTTTATAAATGATTTACAAAATAGACACAAGTACGTGAAACTACATTCTATGGTTAAATTATTGAAATCGAATATGCCCCTTTTTATTAAGTCTGGTAATCTAAGAATTAGGGGACAGACACCCTAATTGACGCGAATCCTAAAGATAGATCTATTGGGCCTAACAGACCCTATCCAAAGTACCGGATGCTTTAGTGCTTCGAAATTTATATCATATCCGAAGGGTGTCCCGGAATGATGGGGATATTCTTACATATGCATCTTGTTAATGTCGGTTACCAGGTGTTCACCATATGAATGACTTTTATCTCTATGTATGGGATGTGTATTGAAATATGAAATCTTGTGGTCTATTATTATGATTTGATATATGTAGGTTAAACCTATAACTCACCAACATTTTTGTTGACGTTTTAAGCATGTTTATTCTCAGGTGATTATTAAGAGCTTCCGTTGTCGCATACTTAAATAAGGACGAGATTTGGAGTCCATGTTTGTATGATATTGTGTAAAAACTGCATTCAAGAAACTTATTTTGTTGTAATATATTTGTATTGTAAACCATTATGTAATGGTCGTGTGTAAACAGGATATTTTAGATTATCATTATTTGATAATCTACGTAAAGCTTTTTAAACCTTTATTGATGAAATAAAGGTTATGGTTTGTTTTAAAATGAATGCAGTCTTTGAAAAACGTCTCATATAGAGGTCAAAACCTCGCAACGAAATCAATTAATATGGAACGTTTTTAATCAATAAGAACGGGACATTTCAGTTGGTATCCGAGCGTTGGTCTTAGAGAACCAGAATTTTGCATTAGTGTGTCTTATCGAGTTTGTTAGGATGTATTAGTGAGTCTGGACTTCGACCGTGTTTACTTGAAAAATGATTGCTTAACAAATTTTGTTGGAAACTATATATTTTTAACATGTGAATATTATGTGATATATTAATCTCTTAACGCGTTTGATATTATGTGATAGATGTCTACCTCTAGAACAAGTCCCATTGACTCACCTAATAATAATGAAGAGTCAAATGTAAATTGGAATGATTCGTGGACTGATTCACAAGTTCCTGAAGAGGAACCGGAAGAAGAGTCGGAACCGGAAGAAGAATCGGAACCGGAAGAAGAATCGGAACCGGATGAAGAAGTAGAAATGGTGGGGGAAATAATAAAACGGTTAAGTAAAAGAAAATCCTCAACTAACCGACCAAGGTTAATTATGGTCAATGGTGTTTCCGCCAAGGAAGCAAAATATTGGGAGGATTACAAATTCTCCGATGAATCGGATTCCGACGAGAATTCCGATGATGTTATAGAAATTACCCCAACTGAATTTAAAAAGGCAAAAGAAAATAATAAGGGAAAGGGCATAAAAATAGAGAAATCTAATTCCAACCCCGATGAACTTTATATGTATCGTCAACCCCCGAAGTCCTTAAGTTGTAACAATGACCCGGGAACCTCTAAACCACCAGGTTTTTCTAAACCGTTGTGGAAAACGACAGTTAGTATTAGGGGAACATCATATATCCCTAGAAACTTGGCAAAATGAACCAAAACCGAAGAAGAAGAAACCAGCGAGTCGGAATAAGATAGTTGTATTCGTGTGGTGTAATATATGTAATATAGTGTGCTTATGCTTTATGATATATGTAAAAATTGCTTGTATTAATAAGTATTTTTTATGAATCTAACTCTTGTCTATTTTACAGTTTAAAAACACAAAATGGATAGACAACCCAATATTTTAAGAGACCTACCCGGAGACATGATTGATGAAATCTTGTCTAGAGTTGGTCAGAATTCCTCCGCACAACTATTTAAGGCGAGATCAGTTTGTAAGACATTTGAAGAACGTTCCAAGAATGTCTTGGTTTATAAGAGACTTTTGTTTGAAAGATGGGGGATATCACATTGGGAAACCCATAAGTTACGATGTGTTTACTTTGACGCATATATTGCGGGGAACCCAAATGCTATTTTACGCAACGGGTTAAGAAATTATTTTGACTCAATATATCCGAATATTGGACTTCGTGATTTAGAAAAAGCGGCTAACATGCAACATAAAGAAGCATGTTATGCTTACGGATTAGTAATGTTCGCTTCTCACCAAAGTGAGAACAAGAACATCGGGCTACAACTATTAAACAAAACGTTTCCACAAGTGACGGAGTCGGTAATTGGGGTAAGAAATGAGGTTTTTAGATTGTTACGGGACTGTTGGACATTACGTAACCCTCCTCCTTTTGACGACGTTACAACACGCTGTCTTATCAACGGCCATAACGGTTATGTTCCACAAGACCAAGGATGGGAAGTAATCCTAGTAAAACCAGAATGCATGACTTGTTTCTGGACGTATGAATTACGTGTCTTTATTGCCTTTGCTGAACGACTTGTGTACTAGCTAGAATTATCTTCACAACTATCTTGTATCAAAGTTATTGTGTGCTATATTTCATGCTTTATGTAAAATAAGCGGTATTGTAAGTTTGTAAAATATTGTATAAAAGTTTGAACGCGAAATATTATTATAATCAGTTTTTCATATAGAATTGTAGTAGTTGAATTGTATATTAGCTACTAAGTATGAACTTAACGGGTAGGTACTACCCGAATTTAAACTTATAAAACGCTAATATGAAGAAAAAGCTTTTATAAATGAGTTCATATTATGCTACGAAATACTATTAACTACTCTTAATATTCTGTATGATTAACTTGTTCCATTTGACTATTTTGAACGAAATGGCACCGACTACTCGACACACCGTGAATATGAATGAAGAGGAATTCCGTACTTTTCTAGCTTCAAACATAGCCGCAGTACAGGCTGCGCTACATACCAACAATAACCTTGGATCTAGCAGTACAGGAAATCGTGTAGGATGCACCTACAAAGAATTCACTGCCTGCAAACCTTTGGAATTTGATGGAACCGAAGGACCGATCGGATTGAAACGGTGGACCGAGAAGGTCGAATCGGTGTTTGCCATAAGTAAGTGTACTAAAGAGGACAAAGTGAAGTACGCTACGCATACTTTCACAGGTTCTGCGTTAACATGGTGGAATACCTATCTAGAGCAAGTGGGACAAGACGATGCGTACGCACTACCGTGGTCAGCATTCAAGCACTTGATGAACGAGAAGTACCGTCCCAGAACCGAGGTCAATAAGCTCAAGACAGAACTTAGAGGGTTACGAACCCAAGGATTTGATATTACCACGTACGAAAGACGATTCACAGAATTGTGCCTATTGTGTCCGGGAGCATTCGAAGATGAGGAAGAGAAGATCGACGCGTTTGTGAAAGGATTACCGGAAAGAATCCAAGAAGATATAAGATCACACGAGCCCGCCTCTATACAACAGGCATGTAGAATGGCTCACAAACTAGTGAACCAGATTGAAGAAAGAATTAAAGAACAGACTGCTGAAGAGGCCAATGTGAAGCAAGTCAAAAGAAAGTGGGAGGAAAACGGTGATAAGAATCACCAATACAACAACAACAGCAATTACAACAATAATCGCAACAATTATCCCAACAATCGCAACATCAATCGCAACTACAACAAACGGCCCAACAATAACAACAACAACAACAACAGCAACTACAACAATCATCCCAACAACAATAATAACCGCAACAACAACAACAATCAGAAGCAGCTATGCCAAAGGTGTGAAAAGTATCACTCGGGGTTCTGCACCAAATTTTGCAACAAGTGTAAAAGAAATGGTCATAGCGCGGCGAAGTGTGAGGTCTACAGACCAGGGGTTAATAGAATGAAAGGAACAAATGGTGTCGGAACGAGTAATGGCGGAGCAAGTAGTGTCGGAGCAAGTTATGCCAATGTAGTTTGTTATAAATGTGGAAAACCGGGCCACATTATTAGAAATTGCCCGAACCAGGAGAACACGAATGGACAAGGCCGCGGAAGAGTTTTCAATATTAATGCGGCAGAGGCACAGGAAGACCCGGAGCTTGTTACGGGTACGTTTCTTATTGACAATAAATCTGCTTACGTTTTATTTGATTCGGGTGCGGATAGAAGCTATATGAGTAGAGATTTTTGTGCTAAATTAAGTTGTCCATTGACGCCTTTGGATAGTAAATTTTTACTCGAATTAGCAAATGGTAAATTAATTTCAGCAGATAATATATGTCGGAATCGAGAAATTAAACTGGTTAGCGAAACATTTAAGATTGATTTGATACCAGTAGAGTTAGGGAGTTTTGATGTGATAATCGGTATGGACTGGTTGAAAGAAGTGAAAGCAGAGATCGTCTGTTACAAAAATGCAATTCGCATTATACGAGAAAAAGGAAAACCCTTAATGGTGTACGGAGAAAAGGGCAACACGAAGCTACATCTTATTAGTAATTTGAAGGCACAAAAACTAATAAGAAAAGGTTGCTATGCTGTTCTAGCACACGTCGAGAAAGTACAAACTGAAGAAAAGAGCATCAATGATGTTCCCATTGCAAAAGAATTTCCCGATGTATTTCCGAAAGAATTACCGGGATTACCCCCACATCGATCTGTTGAATTTCAAATAGATCTTGTACCAGGAGCTGCACCAATAGCTCGTGCTCCTTACAGACTCGCACCCAGCGAGATGAAAGAACTGCAAAGCCAATTACAAGAACTTTTAGAGTGTGGTTTCATTCGACCAAGCACATCACCGTGGGGAGCTCCTGTTTTGTTTGTCAAGAAGAAAGATGGTACATTCAGGTTGTGTATCGACTACCGAGAGTTGAACAAACTTACCATCAAGAACCGCTACCCACTACCGAGAATTGACGACTTATTTGATCAACTACAAGGCTCGTCTGTTTATTCAAAGATTGACTTACGTTCCGGGTATCATCAAATGCGGGTGAAAGAAGATGATATTCCAAAGACTGCTTTCAGAACACGTTACGGTCATTACGAGTTTATGGTCATGCCGTTTGGTTTAACTAATGCACCAGCTGTGTTCATGGACCTTATGAACCGAGTGTGTGGACCATACCTTGACAAGTTTGTCATTGTTTTCATTGATGACATACTTATTTACTCAAAGAATGACCAAGAACACGGTGAACATTTGAGAAAGGTGTTAGAAGTATTGAGGAAGGAAGAATTGTACGCTAAGTTTTCAAAGTGTGCATTTTGGTTGGAAGAAGTTCAATTCCTCGGTCACATAGTGAACAAAGAAGGTATTAAGGTGGATCCGGCAAAGATAGAAACTGTTGAAAAGTGGGAAACCCCGAAAACTCCAAAACACATACGCCAGTTTTTAGGACTAGCTGGTTACTACAGAAGGTTCATCCAAGATTTTTCCAGAATAGAAAAACCCTTGACTGCATTAACGCATAAAGGGAAGAAATTTGAATGGAATGATGAACAAGAGAAAGCGTTTCAGTTATTGAAGAAAAAGCTAACTACGACACCTATATTGTCATTGCCTGAAGGGAATGATGATTTTGTGATTTATTGTGACGCATCAAAGCAAGGTCTCGGTTGTGTATTAATGCAACGAACGAAGGTGATTGCTTATGCGTCTAGACAATTGAAGATTCACGAACAAAATTATACGACGCATGATTTGGAATTAGGAGCGGTTGTTTTTGCATTAAAGACTTGGAGGCACTACTTATATGGGGTCAAAAGTATTATATATACCAACCACAAAAGTCTTCAACACATATTTAATCAGAAACAACTGAATATGAGGCAGCGTAGGTGGATTGAATTGTTGAATGATTACGACTTTGAAATTCGTTACCACCCGGGGAAGGAAAATGTGGTAGCCGATGCCTTGAGCAGGAAGGACAGAGAACCCATTCGAGTAAAATCTATGAATATAATGATTCATAATAACCTTACTACTCAAATAAAGGAGGCGCAACAAGGAGTTTTAAAAGAGGGAAATTTAAAGGATGAAATACCCAAAGGATCGGAGAAGCATCTTAATATTCTGGAAGACGGAACCCGATATAGGGCTGAAAGGATTTGGGTACCAAAATTTGGAGATATGAGAGAAATGGTACTTAGAGAAGCTCATAAAACCAGATACTCAATACATCCTGGAACGGGGAAGATGTACAAGGATCTCAAGAAATATTTTTGGTGGCCGAGTATGAAAGCCGATGTTGCTAAATACGTAGGAGAATGTTTGACGTGTTCTAAGGTCAAAGCTGAGCATCAGAAACCATCAGGTCTACTTCAACAACCCGAAATCCCGGAATGGAAATGGGAAAACATTACCATGGATTTCATCACTAAATTGCCAAGGACTGCAAGTGGTTTTGATACTATTTGGGTAATAGTTGATCGTCTCACCAAATCAGCACACTTCCTGCCAATAAGAGAAGATGACAAGATGGAGAAGTTAGCACGACTGTATTTGAAGGAAGTCGTCTCCAGACATGGAATACCAATCTCTATTATCTCTGATAGGGATGGCAGATTTATTTCAAGATTCTGGCAGACATTACAGCAAGCATTAGGAACTCGTCTAGACATGAGTACAGCCTATCATCCACAAACTGATGGGCAGAGCGAAAGGACGATACAAACGCTTGAAGACATGCTACGAGCATGTGTTATTGATTTCGGAAACAGTTGGGATCGACATCTACCGTTAGCAGAATTTTCCTACAACAACAGCTACCATTCAAGCATTGAGATGGCGCCGTTTGAAGCACTTTATGGTAGAAAGTGCAGGTCTTCGATTTGTTGGAGTGAAGTGGGGGATAGACAGATTACGGGTCCAGAGATTATACAAGAAACTACCGAGAAGATCATCCAAATTCAACAACGGTTGAAAACTGCCCAAAGTCGACAAAAGAGCTACGCTGACATTAAAAGAAAAGATATAGAATTTGAAATTGGAGAGATGGTCATGCTTAAAGTTGCACCTTGGAAAGGCGTTGTTCGATTTGGTAAACGAGGGAAATTAAATCCAAGGTATATTGGACCATTCAAGATTATTGATCGTGTCGGACCAGTAGCTTACCGACTTGAGTTACCTCAACAACTCACGGCTGTACATAACACTTTCCACGTCTCGAATTTGAAGAAATGTTTTGCTAAAGAAGATCTCACTATTCCGTTAGATGAAATCCAAATCAACGAAAAACTTCAATTCATCGAAGAACCCGTCGAAATAATGGATCGTGAGGTTAAAAGACTTAAGCAAAACAAGATACCAATTGTTAAGGTTCGATGGAATGCTCGTAGAGGACCTGAGTTCACCTGGGAGCATGAAGATCAGATGAAGAAGAAATACCCGCATCTATTTCCAGAAGATTCGTCAACACCTTCAACAACTTAAAATTTCGGGACGAAATTTATTTAACGGGTAGGTAATGTAGTGACCCGAACTTTTCCATGTTTATATATATTAATTGAGATTGATATTTACATGATTAAATGTTTCCAACATGTTAAGCAATCAAAATTGTTAAGACTTGATTAATTGAAATATGTTTCATATAGACAATTGACCACCCAAGTTGACCGGTGATTCACGAACGTTAAAACTTGTAAAAACTATACAATGACATATATATGGTTATATATATAGTTAACATGTTTTTATTATAAGTATGTATCTCATTAGGTATTTTAACAATGAGTTATATACATAAAAATGAGACTATTAATTTAAGAAACTCGAAAACGATATATATAACGATTATCGTTATAACAACGTCTTACTAGGTACATATGAATCATACTAAGATATTGATACACTTGGTTAATTATGTTAAATGATAAGTAAATATATTATTAAGTGTATTAACAATGAAATACATATGTAAAAATAAGACTACTAACTTAATGATTTCGAAACGAGACATATATGTAACGATTATCGTTGTAACGACATTTAACTGTATATACATCATACTAAGATATATTATATATCATAATATCATGATAATATAATAATTTAACATCTCATTTGTTATAATAAACAATGGGATAACAACATTCAACAAGATCGTTAACCTAAAGGTTTCAAAACAACATTTACATGTAACGACTAACGATGACTTAACGACTCAGTTAAAATGTATATACATGTAGTGTTTTAATATGTATTCATACACTTTTGAAAGACTTCAAGACACTTATCAAAATACTTCTACTTAACAAAAATGCTTACAATTACATCCTCGTTCAGTTTCATCAACAATTCTACTCGTATGCACCCGTATTCGTACTCGTACAATACACAGCTTTTAGATGTATGTACTATTGGTATATACACTCCAATGATCAGCTCTTAGCAGCCCATGTGAGTCACCTAACACATGTGGGAACCATCATTTGGCAACTAGCATGAAATATCTCATAAAATTACAAAAATATGAGTAATCATTCATGACTTATTTACATGAAAACAAAATTACATATCCTTTATATCTAATCCATACACCAACGACCAAAAACACCTACAAACACTTTCATTCTTCAATTTTCTTCATCTAATTGATCTCTCTCAAGTTCTATCTTCAAGTTCTAAGTGTTCTTCATATATTTTACAAGTTCTAGTTACATAAAATCAAGAATACTTTCAAGTTTGCTAGCTCACTTCCAATCTTGTAAGGTGATCATCCAACGTCAAGAAATCTTTGTTTCTTACAGTAGGTTATCATTCTAATACAAGGTAATAATCATATTCAAACTTTGGTTCAATTTCTATAACTATAACAATCTTATTTCAAGTGATGATCTTACTTGAACTTGTTTTCGTGTCATGATTCTGCTTCAAGAACTTCGAGCCATCCAAGGATCCGTTGAAGCTAGATCCATTTTTCTCTTTTCCAGTAGGTTTATCCAAGGAACTTAAGGTAGTAATGATGTTCATATCATCATTCGATTCATACATATAAAGCTATCTTATTCGAAGGTTTAAACTTGTAATCACTAGAACATAGTTTAGTTAATTTTAAACTTGTTCGCAAACAAAAGTTAATCCTTCTAACTTGACTTTTAAAATCAACTAAACACATGTTCTATATCTATATGATATGCTAACTTAATGATTTAAAACCTGGAAACACAAAAAACACCGTAAAATCGGATTTACGCCGTCGTAGTAACACCGCGGGCTGTTTTGGGTTAGTTAATTAAAAACTATGATAAACTTTAATTTAAAAGTTGTTATTCTGAGAAAATGATTTTTATTATGAACATGAAACTATATCCAAAAATTATGGTTAAACTCAAAGTGGAAGTATGTTTTCTAAAATGGTCATCTAGACGTCGTTCTTTCGACTGAAATGACTACCTTTATAAAAAAGACTTGTAACTTATTTTTCCGACTATAAACCTATACTTTTTCTATTTAGATTCATAAAATAGAGTTCAATATGAAACCATAGCAATTTGATTCAAAACGGATTTAAAATGAAGAAGTTATGGGTAAAACAAGATTGGATAATTTTTCTCATTTTAGCTACGTGAAAATTGGTAACAAATTTATTCCAACCATAACTTAATCAACTTGTATTGTATATTATGTAATCTTGAGATACCATAGACACGTATACAATGTTTCGACCTATCATGTTGACACATCTATATATATTTCGGAACAACCATAGACACTCTATATGTGAATGTTGGAGTTAGCTATACAGGGTTGGGGTTGATTCCAAAATATATATGGTTTGAGTTGTGATCAATACTGAGATACGTATACACTGGGTCGTGGATTGATTCAAGATAATATTTATCGATTTATTTCTGTACATCTAATTGTGGACAACTAGTTGTAGGTTACTAACGAGGACAGCTGACTTAATAAACTTAAAACATCAAAATATATTAAAAGTGTTGTAAATATATTTTGAACATACTTTGATATATATGTATATATTGTTATAGGTTCATGAATCAACCAGTGGCCAAGTCTTACTTCCCGACGAAGTAAAAATCTGTGAAAGTGAGTTATAGTCCCACTTTTAAAATCTAATATTTTTGGGATGAGAATACATGCAGGTTTTATAAATGATTTACAAAATAGACACAAGTACGTGAAACTACATTCTATGGTTGAATTATTGAAATCGAATATGCCCCTTTTTATTAAGTCTGGTAATCTAAGAATTAGGGGACAGACACCCTAATTGACGCGAATCCTAAAGATAGATCTATTGGGCCTAACAGACCCCATCCAAAGTACCGGATGCTTTAGTACTTCGAAATTTATATCATATCCGAAGGGTGTCCCGGAATGATGTGGATATTCTTACATATGCATCTTGTTAATGTCGGTTACCAGGTGTTCACCATATGAATGACTTTTATCTCTATGTATGGGATGTGTATTGAAATATGAAATCTTGTGGTCTATTATTATGATTTGATATATGTAGGTTAAACCTATAACTCACCAACATTTTTGTTGACGTTTTAAGCATGTTTATTCTCAGGTGATTATTAAGAGCTTCCGCTGTCGCATACTTGAATAAGGACGAGATTTGGAGTCCATGTTTGTATGATATTGTGTAAAAACTGCATTCAAGAAACTTATTTTGTTGTAATATATTTGTATTGTAAACCATTATGTAATGGTCGTGTGTAAACAGGATATTTTAGATTATCATTATTTGATAATCTACGTAAAGCTTTTTAAACCTTTATTGATGAAATAAAGGTTATGGTTTGTTTTAAAATGAATGCAGTCTTTGAAAAACGTCTCATATAGAGGTCAAAACCTCGCAACGAAATCAATTAATATGGAACGTTTTTAATCAATAAGAACGGGACATTTCATGATACTTTTGAAAACTCAGACGATGATGATCTGGACGATGATGACTATATGTCTGATGTTGATAGTTTCCTAAACCTTATCGATAATCAAAACCTTGATACCGAAAAAAATGGCGGACATGCCGGATCCAGCAACGGCCAGGAAAAAACAATTAGAAGTTGAAGAATCCAATTTCATCGGGATCAAGCAACTTTTCCAGGAAGAAATCAATGACGAGGAGGCGTGTTCATCAAACGGCGATGCTAATTCCAACACACGTGCTGTCGAGGCTGACTCCCCATGCAATGACGACCTATCACCTTCTACACCTTTGAGCCCTAATACCTCAAACCTACCTGATCAAGGTCCAATCAATTTTAGCCCACACTCTGTAAAAGACACCTTTGTTGGGCATATCCCATTACCAACTGTCTCTCCAAGTCAAATAGTCCAATCCCCACCCCACTCCCCAGGCCATAAACCTTCCCTAGGCTCCCCTATCGACATTAACCCATTCCACCCCATTTCAGCCCAACCCCCATTGTTTCCTTGTAGCCCACCACCGGCCCACCCCCTACTCGTTCTCGTACCCATTTACCTACAAACGATCCTGTTACCTCCCTAAATCCCCCACCTCCTGCCAAATTACAAAAGAACTCGAAAGTTAACTCCTCTTCGTCTTGTAGTCAATGCAAGGGGCTTGGAAAGAAAGATTGTTGTTGGTCCAACATTCACAAATGGAAAACCTCTTCTCGTATGATGAACATCAAACACACTATGCGGTGTGTCGTCCCACCAATCAAATCTACCCGTTCCTCGTGTAGGGTTAAAGGTAAATCTACTTATGTGTCCTCTTCATCTAGGCAAACTTCAATTCAAATGGGTGACGAAGCTACTAGTCAGCCTGGCATTCCAATTGGGATTCGAGTTTATGGAGACAAACTTGGTCTCAAATGGAAAAAGAGGGATACCCCTCCTTTGTAAGCTTTCATCCTACTATTTTCTTGTTATTTTTTAGTTAATTATGAAGACTATCTCTCTTAATTTGTGTGGTTTTGGGAGTGGTAATCGGGTAAATAAAATCGGGGATGTGAAAAATCTACTGCAAAAAGAAAAACCCTTGTTCTGTGCTTTTCAAGAAACGATGTTAAATAACCATCACTCGAAACTAGGTTGAAGACCTTTGGGGTTCCGTTGATTGTGATTTTGTCCAACGTGAAATGGTATGGAAATTCGGGTTGGGGGGGGGGGGCAGTTGCTAATTTGGGATACTAGTCAATTCAAGGCAGAAAGTGTTATATCCTTCGACTGTGTCATTGGGGTTAAGGGTAAATGGCGACATCTTGATTGTAATGTAAATATCGTAAATGTTTACGGGCCTCATGACGATGCCCGAAAACATAAATTGTGGGATGATCTTCTTAAGCTTGTTACGTCTAATGATGAAGAATGGTTATGTGCGGGGATTTTAATGAAGTGTGTGCCTAATCGGAAATATTTAAATGTGAATTTTTAGAGTATATGGCGAAACGTTTTAACGACTTTATAAATGACGCTCGACTGATTGAAATACCTATGGGTGGGAGGAACTTTACGTGGGTTAGTGATGACGGAGTCAAGTATAGCAAACTCGATAGGTTTCTGGTTTCCGATAAATTTTTGCATCTCTGGAAGGATCTTACCGCAACAATTCTTGATCGGACCTTCTCGGATCATTGCCCCATTGTCCTAAAGGATGATGAAAGGTATTTTGGCCCGAAACCCTTTAAAATTTTTTATGCTTGGCTTAATGATGAAGGTATATCCGAAATCATTCGTGAAGCTTGGGATACGGTGGTTCCGAATATTAGCAGGAAGGATTGTGTTTTTAGAAACAAACTCAAAAATGTTAAAATGGGGATAAAAAATTGGAGCAAGTCTAAGTTTGAATCGATTGAAACTGAGATTGAATTAGCAAAAGCCACGGCTAATAGACTTGAATTGCAAGCAGAAACATGCAACTTGGGACCCTCGGATCTGTTGGCTTGGAAAAATGCTAGAAAAGTGTGGGTTGAAAAAGAAAATCTAAAAGCCGATATGTTGAAACAAAAGTCCCGGGTGAAATGGTGTGTAGAGGGGGATGAAAATACTAAATTTTTCACTCGGTTATTCGTAGGCGAAACAATGTTAACAATATTCGGGGTCTAAAGATAAACGAGGTATGGAATGGCAAGCCTTGCGACATTAAAAATGAAGCGTTCTCACATTTCAAAAAAAGTTTGGAAGAAGTCAACTCTGATAGACCAAGTCTCGAAGACCTTGTGTATCCATCCATTTCCCCTTCTGTGGCCGTAATTCTTGAATCGAATTTTGATGAGAAGGAAATTCACGATGCGATTTTTGAGTGTGGTAGCACAAAGGCACCAGGCCCGGATGGTTTCAATTTTAGATTTTTCAAAAAGTTTTGGGAAGTTATCAAGGTTGATCTCATTAATGCCTTATCGTGGTTCTGGAAAAAGGGTGAGTTTTCTAAGGGTTGTAATGCTTCATTCGTAACGTTGGTCCCAAGGAAAATCGATCCCATTTCCTTAAACAATTTTTGCCCATTAGTCTAATTGGTAGCTACTACAAAATAATCGCGAAAATCCTTTCAAATAGACTTCAGAAAATCATTCCGGATATTGTTGGGTCGGAACAAAGTGCATTTCTAAAGAATCAATTTATTCTTGACGGGGTGTTGGTTGTAAATGAAACTATCAATTTTGTGAGAAGTAATCGGTTAAAAAGTATGCACTTTAAAGTCGATTTCGAAAAAGCTTTTGATTGTCTCAATTGGGATTTTCTCTTAGATGTTATGAAGTGCATGGGGTTTGGGTGTAAATGGCGGAAATGGATATACTCATGTCTTAGTTCGGCATCTATATCCATTCTTGTAAACGACTCACCTACGAATGAATTTTCCTTGGAACGTGGGGTAAGACAAGGAGATCCTCTTTCACCGGTTTTATTCATTTTAGCGACGGAAGGACTAAACATCATGACCAAGGCGGCCATCGAAAGGGGGCTTTTTAAAGGTATCGAAGTCGGACATGATAAAATTCCTCTATCCCACCTATAATACGCGGATGATACCATATTCATTGGTGACTGGGGTGTAGAAAATATTGTTAGTCTACAAAATCTAATTGGATGGTTCGAACTCGCTTCCGGGTTGAAATTAAATTATCACAAAAGTTTCGTGCACGGAATTGGTGTTAATTCGAGTGATTTGGGTGTGGTGGCAAGTCGGGTTGGTTGCCAAGCGGGACAATTCCCCTTTACATACCTCGGTCTCCCTATTGGATCTAATATGAAAAAACTTAATGATTGGAGTGTTATGATTGAAAAATTCAAGTCTAAACTTTCGGGGTGGAGAATGAGATTGTTGTCATATGGTGGTCGTTTGGTTCTTATTAAATCGGTCCTCTCTAGTCTTCCATTGTATTATTTCTCACTCTTCCGTGCTCCGAATTGTGTGTTAAAGGTTCTCGAGAGTGTAAGGCGTTCTTTTTCTGGGGCGGGGCCGATTCGGGTTCTAAAATAAATTGCGTTAAATGGGAAAACGTTATCACAACCTATGGGAATGGGGGGCTAAACATCGGGTCTCTAAAAAGTAAAAAACCTTGCTTTACTTGGGAAATGGTGGAGGAGGTTTAAAACCGAAACCGATGCGCTTTGGGTTAAAATTATTCGAAGTATTCACGGTTCTTGTGGTGGCCTATTGACGGGGAGTGACTCACCTCGCTCCTCGTCGATAGGTACTTGGTATAACATTTTTTTGGCAGGAAAGGCAATAGACGAGCTCAACATTGATTTTAGCAACTCATTTAAGAAGACTATCGGTAATGGCGAATCGACTTACTTCTGGCATGATCTATGGATTGGAGGAAGCAAGCTCAAAGAGAGATTTTCGAGGTTGTACTATGTTGAAGTTGAAAAGGATTGTCTCATTAAAGATCGAATCTCGGGAAATAACACGTCGGGTACGGCTGCGTGGAACTGGTCTCGAGCACCAACGGGGCGAACAGCGAGCGAACTTACTGATTTGGAGCTGCTGATTTCGAGTACACACTTATCAGGCGAAGGTGATGGCTGGTCTTGGTCACTTGGAAACAACAATATATTCGATGTTAAAACTCTCGCAACACTGCTGGATGAAGTCACTCTACAAACAGGCTCCGGTGTTTCAGAAACAATCCGAAATAATTTTATACCAAAGAAACTCGAGCTATTCGTGTGGCGAGCAATCAAAAAAAGACTACCGGTTAGAAGCGAACTTGACAAAAGGGGCGTCGATTTACACACTATTCGGTGCCCTCTTTATGATGATGATATTGAAACGATTGAACACTCCTTAATCTTCTGTAAGCATTCAATGGGTGTTTGGGTGCGTGTTTTCAATTGGTGGGGTTTCGGGCACTTCACAAATCTTAGTCTCAGTGAAATCCTTCGAGGAAATTGCCCGTCCCATCCTACACCCTTGGGCAAAAAAATATGGCAAGCGGTTGAGTGGGTTTCCGTCTATCTCATTTGGAAGAACCGAAACAATATGGTCTTCCATGGTAAATCGTGGAGTGGACCGATGGCACTAAATGAGATTCAAACCAAATCTTTTGAGTGGATTTCAAGAAGGTCAAAGAAAACAAAGATCGTTTGGTTAGAGTGGTTGCATAATCCGATTGACTATCTAAATTGTTAGTTCTGTTTTGTAATTTTCCTATTTAGGTTGCGTTCTTTGCAACCGCTTCGTAGCTATTCTCTCGAGATTTAGTTGTATGCATCCGTACTCGTAATTTTCCGAGGTTTTAATATATCCTATCTTGCTTTTTAAAAAATAAAATACTTGGAACCTGTTACCTAGAGTTTCACGGTGCCTCGAGCTTTATAATTTCCTTACATTTTCAAAGTTTAAATGTGTTTGTCCATTTAGTAACCCCGATAAATAAAAATCAGACTAACAATAGGTTGATTATTTAATATAATAACATACTAGTAAACTACGGTTTCATTCGAGTTTTATCGCTTCAATAGTATCAAGTATTATTTCTTGCACCTTCTCTGCAACAAGTATTTTACCATTAGTTCCCTGCAGCACAAATGTTTCATATCAGTAACTAAATCATTTACTTTAAAATATGCATATGAGGTTACACAATTTATTTACTATACCATGATGCAAGAAGTAACAAGAACCGCCCCTTTTGTGGTTGTAACATTAGTATCAACAAGTTCAGCACCAAGCATTCTTATAATTGCCTCAATCAGTTTCGTAAAGCCTCCGAGTTTCTTCTCAAAAACTATCTTCACCCATAACTTATTCTCTTCCATACGAGTCACCACTACTTCCGACTAATTCAAGCAAACATCAAGTTTAGTCCCACTTAATTAACAACTGCCATTCAAATTATGTAAACCTAAATGTGTGTGAATTACAAAAATAAAGTGGAGCATAATGTATAGTGAATTACTCCCGGGGAGCTAACATTGTTCAAAATTCTTCACACATTTGTGGTGCAAAAGTTAGTTACATATCTAAGGTCTACTTTAGAAGTCCTATTTTCCTTTTTTAATTACCTCAAACTTGCAAGACTAAACATATGTATCATATATACATAATATTAATTTAATTAACTTATAATTTAAGCGACTAAGTAATTTTCAAAACAAATATATGTTGTAGTGTTCATGGTTCATGATTTGAATTATTTTCATGAGTAATTGTCCATGCTTAAAATGATGATATTGCTACAATGGTTGATGTCTAACCTCTATGCCCCAATTTTTCATGTTTTCCTCGGGACGAATTTGGATCATCTCAAAAGACGGTTCATTTGCCATTTCTGCTTCCATATCAAGAAGTTGATTACTAAGATTTGTAACAGAGATTCTAAGCTCCTTGATGTAATCAATAGCATCAGTAATTATAGTTTCCTTGTTCAACTGAAATCAACAAAGTTTTCCGTTTTAAAACTATTGACAAAAGCTAATACTCTAGTAACCAAAGAAATAAAAATAAATAAATAATAAAAATAAAGATTATAGTTTGGAATCATTGCATTTGTTATGTTTGGAACTACAGAACGTAATTCCAACATCCTTGATTTGAGCTTTTCACGTCTCCTTCTTTCAGCGGTAAGATTCTTCGACTTGAACTTTCCATCATTCCCATTATCATCATAATCATCATCATCGTTACGACGATGCTTCCTGTTTCTACAAATTCTATTACTGTTGGTTTCATCAACAACGGAAGACATATCGTCGAAAAGGTTCGAATACCCTGCCATTGCAGAATCAGTCGAGAAAAAAATGTAGTTTTATGTGATATGGAAAACGGTGGTCAAAGATTACATTTATATAGAGGGATTGTGCAAGAATTTGATGAAGGAATTTGTTAATTAACTGAAGGGTCACAAGGACCACATTGGCTTGAGGTGGGGTAGTGAATCTTCTTGTTATTGGTCAAAAGTTTGTGGGATGTTAAGAAACTCAAATCTTGCCAACAGTACACAAATAATCATTTGTTCTTGCAAATTAAGACTAAGGAAATGTCATATATGTAAAAGAGATATTTTCTACATATAAATTGATGGATGATTTATAGAGTTCTAAGGTATTTTTAATTACTGCCTAATATATAATGTGATCACGTAAATCTGTAGAGGATCCAATAATAACTTATATTTCCTGGAACATTCTTATAAATGATTCTAGAATTTCATGTAAAGTTTTGCTAGCCGATATCTTTATAGCTTATTATGCCCACCATTATTAGTCACTTAATATGTTACCATGTATTTACAATATATCATTAATTAGTTATTAGTATATGTCTCTTATGATTATCGTTCTTTTTCCAAAAAATAAAAAATAAAAAATAAAAAAATTAGTCTTTTAATATAATTCGTAGTTTTGTACTCGTAGGAAATTTTCTCATCGATTTAATGAAATTCATGGGTTTCAGTTGTACATGGATTAAGTGAATTCACTCATGTCTAACATCAACATCCATCTCGATTCTCATTAACTGGTCTTTCACAAATCAATTTAATCCTAGAAGAGGTGTTAGACAAGGCGACTCACTCTTCTTTTTTATTATCACAAGTGAAGGACTCTACTACCTCTTGATCTCGGCTGTAAATAATAGAATCATTCGAGGTGTTGAGATAGGGAATGATAAAATCAATGTTTCACATCTTCAATACGCTGGTGACACTATAATTTTCGTGAAATGGAAAGCTTGAAGTCTTAAAATACTTTAAAAATCCTAAAATGCTTCGAAGACTTATCGAGATTAAAAGTAAATTTAAATAAAAGTCGTGTGTATGATTTTGGAACCTCAAAAGATGAACTCAGTACGCTTGCATCATAGTTCGGCTGTAACGAAGGGTCTTTGCCCTTCACGTACCTAGGCCTCCCGATTGGCGCAAATATTAAAAAACGACAAAATTGGTCTCCAATAATCGAGAAGTTCAATAACCGACTGGAAAGCAAAATCCTTGTCCTTTGGAGGTAGACTAACGCTTATCAAGTCGGTACTTAGCTCTGTCCCTTTGTATTATTTTTCACCTTTTAAATCACCTGTTCATATAAGTTGGAAAGTATTCGATGGGATTTTTCTTGAGGTGTATCATCAGATAAAAGGAAAATTACTTGCTTAAAGGGGGATAAAATCTCGCTCCTTATGAAACAGGTGGATTAAATGTTGTTTCTTTAAAAACTAAGAATTGACCACTGCTAGAAAATTGATGGATGGCACTGTTTAAATGAAAAAAACTCCGTATGAGTTCGTGTTATAAAAAGCATATACGGAAATTTCGGTGGCTTAGGCATTACCAAATCATCCATTGACCATCGTAAGAATTATCCCACGGGTAGAACTTGGTCCAACATTATTACTCTGGGTCACACCCTAAACAAGTTAGGGTGCCATGTTCACCCTAAAAAATTTGAATTTTTCTTTTTTTTTTTAAATTTTGAATTTTGTTTTAAAATACACGTGATTAGATTTGACATGCAGAATCACATATCATTGCGTTTTACAATCACATTTGATTGTATTTAACATTCTAAATTTAAAAAAAAAATCTTTTTTGGAAAAAAAATTATTCGATCACATGTGATTGTCGCAACATATGTCGCGCTATTAACCCTTAAACAAATTGTTGAATTTAATGAATTACACCTTCTCTCCCAATAAATTTGGAGAACACCAAATTTTATTTTTATTTATTTTTTTTTTTCTATATGTTTACTTTTCATTTTCTTCATAAATTGAACTCGTTAACAGTGTTAGGGTTTAAGTCTGTAGCCGATACTTGTAACAAATAGCGGCATTTATATCTTTTTAGCTCACTAATTCATTCATTCACCGCTGCAATAAAAAATGTCTACCATTTCTCGAATCATCCGTACGTTTTCAACATCAGTCTCCAAATCACCACCGACATCCACAATCTATGATGACCTCTACAAGGAACGCAATCTCAAAAGGGTCGTACAGAAATTCAAAAAGTTATCAGAATCACATTTATTTCGTAAACAAGCCAATGTTTACGCCAACACCGTCCGCCGCCTTGCTTCCGCCAAGAAATTCAAATGGGTTGAAGAAATTCTTGAGGATCAGAAACAATACCATGAGATTTCTAAAGAAGGTTTCGCGGTTAGATTGATTTCTTTGTATGGGAAATCAGGCATGTTTGATCATGCCTCCAAGGTGTTCGATGAAATGCCTGAGAGAAAATGTCCGCAAACTGTTAAGTCGTTTAATGCGCTTCTTGGTGCGTGTGTTAATGCTAAGAAGTTTGATAAGGTTGATGAGTTTTTCAGGGAGTTACCTGAGAAGATATCTGTGAAACCTGATATTGTTTCGTATAATACTGCGATTAAGGCTTTTTGTGAGATGGGGTCATTTGAGCTAGCGGATTCTGTGTTCGGTGAGATTGAGAAGAATGGTTTGGAGCCGGATTTGATTACTTACAATACTTTGCTTATCGGGTTTTATGGTAATGGGAGGTTTCTTGAAGGGGAGAAGTATTGGGCCAAGTTTATGAACGCTAAAATTTCTCCTGATATTAGAACTTATAACGCGAGGTTGGTTGGATTGGTTTCAGAGAAGAAAATAACTGAAGCTGTTAAATTGTTTGGTGAATTGGGGTCTAAAAATCTCAAGCCTGATGAGTTTAGCTACAATGCTGTGATCAACGGGTTTTGTAACAATGGTGACTTGAAGGAAGCAAAAAAGTGGTATGTTAAATTGATGCAAAGTGATGCAACTCCTAATAAAGCAACGTTTGCTGCTTTGATTCGGTTGGCGTGTAAAATGGCTGATCTTGATTGGGCTGTTGAACTATACAAGGAAAGTATTGAACACAAGTGTCTTGTGGATCCAAATGTGATGCAACTCGTGATCGATGGATTGGTTAAGGAATCGAAAACTGAAGAAGCTAAGAAGCTTGTAGGGATTGGAAACTCGAATAAGTTTAGACGTTACAATCTGACCATGCCTGCAGAGGAGTAGTAGTGTATGAACTTTCATTGTGTTTTTCTCTAATCAGATGTTTTCAAGATTTGCTTTTAATTGTTATGATTTTCATTAAATCAAAACTGTATTGGGATAGCCAAAACAATGACATGCCTCTGAGTTTTTTTTTTTTTTTTTTTTTTTTTTCGCGATCATGTAGCGAGTTTTGTTTCTTTATGCTGTAACTCGAAACAGTAAAATGGCTCGAGACTACGGGTTGAATTTGTTAACTTGTTCTTCGGTGCCCTTTTACAATCAGACTCAAACTTTTATGGTGCACCTGCAAAAGCATGTGCCCGATCATCTTTTTACTAAACGGTGTTTCCTCGTCCATACGAAGAAGGTGGTCAAAGTCAAAGTTACGACTCCGATTATTTACAGCAGCTAAGACATCTTGTTTACCAATATCCATGCTAAGAATCAATGATGTGAACTCATTCATCATCTAACAAATATCGTAAATTAGATCAGTTGTATAGTTCCAAACCACGTAAGAAGCCAAACAATATGTATATGTGTATCTATATGTATTAAAACATAAACTAAAAAACTTACCTTTTTTGGTTTTAATCTTGTGTTCATATTGCATTTCAAAACATGGTGCCTCTTCTAAAGTTTTACAGTGTTCACAAATACGAACAGGTGATTCACTTTGTCCTGCTAAATACATCTTTGCTAGGTACATCTGCACAGAACCATGTTGCAAATACACAAATATAAAGTAACAAAAACAAGCAATGCACATTGTAAAATGACTCAATACACTTACATTACTTTACTCTTGTTATCAGTTAGCAGTAATTATTATTTATTATATTGTATTATAAGGATAAGGATTATTTATTATTCATATATCATTTTTTATAATTAAAAAAGATCTCGTTTTGATGAACTCTGTTTACGTTTATGGACTTCAAGGCTCATATCAATCCAGTATAAGAAGGCCCATGTGACTCTTATGTAGCCCTTTTTTTATAGGACGAAAAAGCCGATTTAGTCGATGTCATTTGTCAAACAAACACAGTTATTATATATTTTGAAAGGTGTTGTTGGCATAATAGGTTTACCTTAAGAAGATAATATATACAACTTTCAATGGGTACTCTAATCGCAATGATTAGATAAAAGTAACCGCTAGTTAGAAGCTAGGAAAAAATAACCAGAAGTCAAGTGATACAAACATAGTTGATTGGATAAAATAAGACAACCAATATTTAGATGTAGTACATTTTAAAATAAACAACGAGTTGGCGTAGTGGTGACGACCTGACTTTTCAGGGAGGTCAAGGTGTTTGACTCACTCTTGCTGCAAAATTTTCCTTGTTGTTACCCGTCATTCCATGGGCCTCGGAGAACTTCACCCGAGGGGGTTTTACCACATGTGATGCTCATATGGATTCGTCGTCAGGGTTTTCTCCTGGGGGATGGTAGAACTATAATAGTTCGACTAAGGAAATGATCAGGTACATGTGTTCTGACATTGCGTTCGAGGCCCTGTCAGTGACTCCTAACCGCCGTTAAAAAAAATGTATATTTTTGATCATTTAGCAACCTAAACATGTTACACTACTCAATTTAGTATAATCTAACAATAAAATTCGGCCATAACCCGTTTATATCAAAAAGCCCCAATTTTGCTCAAGAACACAAACCCTAGATTACTCAAAAATTGAAGTTTAAGGCTTCTAATCATGTTAAATAGCATCAATCTAGGTTATACAGGCATAATACACAAACAATTTAAGCATAATTAAACTAGAAATCATCAAAATCAAATTAGGTATAAATTTATTCAAGAACACTAAAAATCCGAATTAAAGAGTGTTTAGATGTAGAAATTACCGATCTCCTTGAGTAACTTCTTGGTAGGATCCTTCTCAACATGATTTTAGCAAAAAATTTGATGATTAACGGTGAAAATTTGCGATTTTTAGAGTGTTTTTGTGGGTTTTTTCGCAGAAAATTGGGTGTGGGTGTGTTCAAACTGGTCTGTTCGACCAGTTTTATTTTTTTCTGGAACTTCACAACTCCGCGAGTGCGGATGTGGGTCCCTCTCTAGCTCCGCGAGTACGGATCTACTTTTTTTTTTTTTAATAAAAACCTTTAACTAATAAAACAAAAATTAATAAATTTTAAAAATTTGATTTCCTTTTTATTTAGGACGAGGTTGTTTCGGTACGTTTACCTAGTCCGTCCCTCGCCAAAATTTTAAAATTTGTCATTTTAAAGCATTTGTTTTAAAAGCAAAGATTTTTGGATTTTTTAAATGTTTTTGGCATACTTTATATCAATAAGATTAAAAATAATGATAATAAAATTTCTCGTCCCTCCCTTGGGTAAAGCAATTTCGGTTCAACGACCTAGTCTTCAACTCACGAAGAATTTTTAGAAATCATATTTTTAACTTAATGAAATAAAGTAAATTTTTGTTTTTAAATTCACACCAAACTTAAATTTAAAATGCATAAAATTAAAAATTCATATTATTAATATTTAAATATATTAGTTTTACAAACTTATATTAAAAAATATTAGTTTTTTTTAAAAAAAATATTTAAAAAATTAAATATATTGGTTTTAAAAATTTATAATAATAATTTAATATTAATATAAAAACAAGGTAAAAATTAAAATTAAAAATCTTTTTGGTCTTTTATCCCACTTTAATCAATCAAATATTAACAAAAATATATGCCCCTCTTTTTAGGTAAAGTAATTTCAGCTATATTACCTAGTTTTACTCATGACGAATTTTTGAAATATTTTGGATTGATTGATTAAAGATATTTATACCTTAAGAATAAACGGTAAATTTCGCTGTGATGTAATAAATTTTTGTATGATATCAATAATTTCGGTTTCGCATACCTAATTTTATTGAATATCAATTTAATACTTTATAGCGAACGATTCAGCGTTTATTATCAAAAGGTTAAAAGCAGTAAATAAAAATAAAAATAAAACTGTACATACTTACCTGTGAGGTAGAATTCTTAGAGACCTGCTTTAGTCGACTCATAGGAGAGTCGTGTGATTTGGTTTTCCATAGCTACATAAGCGTAACCTCGATTCTTCAATAATTTTTCTTCTAAACATATGAACGGTCCTTCTCTGCATAGAGTAACAAATTCGGTATTTGAATATGTTTGATTGTTCGAACATTTACCTTCGTGTGATCATTTTCCGCATTTATGACATCTTTCAAGGTGTCGTGCTCTTCTTTTTGTTGCGGATTTTGATTTTCCTTTACCAAAATGTATCTTATGATGATTTTTCATGAGTTCTTTTCTTACTTCGTCCATTTTACCTCTTATGAATGACACCAGTTCACTCGGGAAGATGTTATTATTACGTTTAGTTATCATAGCGTGTAGTAGTAGACCATGGTTCAGATCAAAGGAATTCTTCATCTTGTAAAACCTAAAAGAAATAAAAATTCAGAATGAAGCGAGAAGACTATTTCTTTAGGGTCTGCTAGGGAAAGACCATTCGAATTCCATTCTCGGAAACTATACGAAAACAGAATATCTAACTCTAACAGAAATACATATTACCCTTAAAAGATTCGAATCTTCCCACACTTAGTTAGATGTGGTGTTGAAATTGTGATTAACTTCATCTTCAACTTCCATTGGATTATCTATGTAATGTTTAACTCTGTGACCATTTACTTTAAATTCAATCCCATTTGAATTTATTAATTCTACTGTTCCGTATGAGAAAACTCTTTTGACTATGAATGGTCCAGACCATCTTGATTTCAATTTTCTAGGAAATAGCTTGAATCGTGAATTGAAAAGAAGAACTCTGTCTCCTTCCTTAAATTCTTTTGATCTTCTGATTCTTTTATCATGCCATTTCTTCGTTCTTTCTTTATAGATTAACGAATTTTAGTATGCTTCATGTCTCAATTCTTCTAATTCGTTTAATTGACTTAACCGTAGGCGTCCAGCTTCATGTAAATCAAGATTACATGTCTTCAAAGCCCAAAATGCTTTGTGCTCAATTTCTACTGGAAGATGACATGCTTTTTCGTAAACAAGTTTAAAAGGTGTGGTTCCAATTGGAGTTTTGTAGGCTGTTCTAAAAGCCCAGAGTGCATCCTCCAATTTCATGGACCATTCCTTCAGATTTGATCCTACGGTTTTCTCTAGAATACGTTTTAAAGCTCGGTTGGTATTTTCAACTTGTCCACTTGTTTGTGGATGATAAGCGGTTGAGATTTTATGAGTTACTCCATATCTTTTGAGAATTTTCTCAAGTTGATTATTACAAAAATGAGTACCCCGATCACTTATTAAAGCTTTCGGTGTTCCAAACCTTGCAAAAAGACGTTTTAAGAAGTTGACTACAACTCGTGCATCGTTAATTGGGAGAGCTTGTGCTTCCGCCCATTTAGATACATAATCAATTGCAACGAGAATGTAGAGATTATTATGAGATTGTGGAAATGGACCCATAAAGTCAGTACCCCAAACGTCAAATACTTCACATACTTGAATGACATTTTGTGGCATTTCATCACGTTGACTTATTTTTCCGGCCCTTTGACAAGCATCACATGATTTACAAAGAAGGTGTGCGTCTTTGAAAATTGTAGGCCAATAGAATCCAGCGTCATAGACTTTCCTTGCTGTTAGTTGAGGCCCATAATGCCCTCCTGTTGGTCCTGTGTGACAATGGTTTAAGATTTGACTAGCTTCATCTCCGAATACGCATCGGCGTATTATTCCATCGGGATAACTTTTAAATAAATGTGGATCTTCCCAAAAATAGTGTTTTATATCACTAAAGAATTTCTTTCGTTTTTGGTACGACAATCCTTTTTCAAGGAATCCACATACCAAGTAGATTGCATAGTCTGCAAACCATGGGATTTCATTATAATCGATCTTCAAAAGATATTCATCAGGAAAGTTATCTTGTATGGCCGATTCATTTAGAACTTCTAATTCGAAATTTTCAAGACGAGAAAGATGATCAGCGGCGAGATTTTCTGCTCCCTTTTTATCTCGGATTTCAATATCGAACTCTTGTAAGAGTAAGATCCAACGGATTAATCGTGGTTTAGCATCTTGTTTTGAAAATAGGTATCTAAGAGCAGAATGGTCGGTATAGACCACCGTTTTTGCTAGAACGAGATATGAACGAAATTTGTCAAAAGCAAAGATAATAGCAAGGAGTTCTTTTTTAGTAGTTGTGTAATTCGTTTGTGCTCCTTGTAACGTCTTACTAGCGTAATAAATAGGTTGAAATCGTTTTTCAATCCTTTGTCCTAAAACGGTTCCCATTGCAAAATCACTTGCATCGCACATGAGTTCAAATGGTAGATTCCAATTTAAAGTTATCATGATCGGCGCATTAGTGAGTTTTTCTTTAAGAATATTAAAAGATTTGATGCATTCATCTGAAAAGATGAATGGAGCATCCTTTTTTAGGAGTTTATTCATATGAGTGGCAATTTTAGAAAAATCTTTTATGAAATGTCGGTAAAAACCGGCATGCCCTAGAAAACTCCTAACTCCTCTAACATTGGTGGGATGTGAAAGTTTAGCAATTACATCTACTTTAGCTCTATCTACTTCAATTCCTTCCTTTGAAATTTTATGACCAAGAACGATGCCTTCTTTAACCATGAAATGGCATTTCTCCCAATTAAGAAATAGATTTGATTGTTCGCATCTAATAAGCATTCGTTCAAGATTAACTAGACATGATTCAAATGTATCACCGAAGACTGAAAAGTCATCCATGAAAACTTCCATGCATTCTTCTATCATGTCGTGAAAAATCGCCATCATGCACCTTTGAAAGGTTGTAGGGGCGTTGCAAAGTCCAAATGGAATGCGTTTATAAGCAAAAGTACCATAAGGGCATGTGAACGTGGTTTTCTCTTGGTCCTCGGGTGCTATTGGAATTTGAAAATATCCGGAGAAACCGTCAATAAAACAATAGTAACTATTCCCGGCTAATCTTTCCAACATTTGATCAATGAAAGGTAAGGGAAAGTGATCTTTTCTCGTGGCATCATTTAATTTTCTATAATCAATACAGACACGCCATCCTGTTACAGTCCTAGTAGGAATAAGCTCATTTTTTCATTTATGATGACAGTCATGCCACCCTTCTTAGGTACGCATTGAACTGGGCTTACCCATGGACTATCAGAAATTAGATAAATTAAACCTGCATCTAGCAGTTTAATAATTTCTTTCTTAACAACATCTTGCATATTAGGATTTAGTCTTCGTTGGCGTTGCACATATGTTTTATGACCTTCTTCCATAAGGATTTTATGTGTGCAATACGAAGGACTTATGCCTTTAATGTCATGAATCTTCCATGCAATAGCTGGTTTATGAGCTTTTAGCACAGAAATGAGTTGAGATTTTTCATTTTCTGTAAGAGAAGACGATATTATTACAGGTAATTCAGATTTACCATGTAAATAAGCGTATTCTAAATGGTTTGAAAGTGGTTTTAACTCTAATGTCGGCGGTTCTTCTATCGATGATTTGTATCGATATCTGTCTTCCTCTTTTAGCATTTGAAGTTCTTCTATTGTTGGTTCATATTCAGTAGCCATAAGTGTAGCTAACATTTCAGCTTCATCAATTGGTTCAGTTCCTTCTCCTATAGAACATTCCCCTGTTCCTTGTAATTCTGGAAATTTTTCTAACAATTCTGCATGTGAATCTATAGTTTGAATATAATAACATGTATCATCTGCAGATTACGGTTGTTGCATGGCTCTATCAACAGAAAAGGTAACACTCTCGTCCTCTATACTTAGGGTCAGTTTCTTACCAAACACGTCTATTATTGCCTCAGCCATGTTTAAGAATGGTCTTCCTAATATAAGAGGAACTCGAGAATCTTCCTCCATGTCCAGAATAACAAAATCTACTGGAAATACTAAAGTACCAACTTTAACTAGCATGTTCTCCATTATCCCTCTAGGATATTGTAGCGACTCGACAAAAATTGTCATTGACGGCGCCGTCTACTTAGGTCCCGTCACGTGATCATAAGTCTTTAAAATAATGTTTGACCAAAGATATGTCGCATTCATTTCAAAAGTAAGAGTGTTTCAAAGTTTACAAGAATTGTTCAACCAAAAGTTACGTTACTAAGTTATAAGTACAATTGAAACCTATGCGACACAATTTTAGATAAAATCAAAAGACGTTCCACGTATGCATGTATACTCGACATCTAAGCAAGTATCAAAAGTAATGAGCGGAAGCATGTATCACAAAACGTTCAAGGACCTGAGAAAAACATAGAAATCTGTCAACGAAAACGTTGGTGAAATCATAGGTTTAAGTAAGTAAGTATAAATGAACCACAAGATTTATATCATTGAAATAATAGTAAATCATTCTAAAATTTGTTATCACGAGCACCCAATTATCAAGGCTTAACTTTCCATCCATAGAACCCCATCACAATAGTGTTAGAACATACACTATTTCTCGAAAATATATTTCATCCGAATAACGGTAGCGAACCGTCCGAATGAGGGTTTGTCAAACCCATATGGCCATACAACATAAGTTCTCGCTTACACCCTGCAAGTGTAACTAATGATAATCGAATTGAGGATTTTTGTTCAAACTTGTATGTAGAATGTTTGTTTTCCTGTACTTGTGTTCACTTAGTAAAAAGAAATGTTTATGTTTTCTCATCCCAAATGTAAGTTCAAAAGTGTAAAAGTGGGACTATGATCTCACCTTGAGTGCACGTATGTAAAAGTACTTCAACAAGTAAACGTGTGCAAGAACGAACGCTAGTCTTGACCTAAACAAATAGGTTTGTATCAATATCGGTAAACACGGTCGGTCAAAGTATTCAATTAGTCCTATGGCTCGTTACGACTCGATTACTATAGCATGTGAGTCAAGTTGTCATGTTTCATGCAAGATACAAGTATAAAAGCATGTTAGAATGATTGCACAAACATTTGGTTAAGTTTGATTAAAAGTCAACTTGGATCGGGTCAAAGTCAACGAAAAAAGTCAACACGTTCGGGTCGGGTCTCGAACTATTTTTCTGAGGTTTTTAATCATATATGAGCATGTTAGAACAAGTTACATGTGAATCGGAGGTGCGTAGTATAACAAACATTTTTTGTAAAATGGCAAACCAAAATAGTCCATGACAGTGCATCTGGACGGCGTCCAGATTTGCTGGACGGCGTCCAGCATTGAAGGAGTGGACGGCGTCCAAGAATCTGGACGGTGTCCAGATCAGTATCTAGTTCCTGTTTTGCTGCAACACACAAATGCACGAACCAAAACTCAAACAATCCCAATTTATGACCCGCAAACAACCAAAACATGTATCTTATATCATCGGAAAGGTATTTTGACGAGGAAAACAACTAAGCATATTTCATCAATCAATCTACCACTTATAACAACTATAATCACATTGAATGCTCAACATTTATTACACCAAGTTCATAAATGCGGTTTGGTGATTCGGGAACTTACTACCTATATATAATACGCTATTTCGTAGATAATCAAGCATACAATCCAACTAAACACTTACCAACAACAATTCATGGCGTTCAATGCATCAAATGTTTACATTTAGTTCTATCAAACCCTAACCAACATCACCAAAATCAATAATCAAGTTTATGAAGTTTTCTAAAGCAACCTACACATCAAATTGAAGCTAGTGATACTAGTAACACAATTAAAACATGAACTTTTAACATCTAACAAATTTTAAGCAACTAAATCTCAAGAACAACACACCAAAATTTAAGTTCATGCTAGTTACTTCAAAACAACAAGATCGAGCATACAAATCACATATTCATGTTAGATTTGAGCCATAGACACTAATTAACACTTTTATAAGTTAAAAACATCAAGAACACAAAATCTAGTAATTTTAGAAAGTTACCCAAACGTAATGAAATCGATATGGAATTGAAGAGGAAGATGCAAGGATTCCAAATATGTAATTTGTTTTGCAAAACACTTGCTAGATTGGATTTAAATGATGATTCTTTGGATTTGAGTTTGAGAGAAAAATGTTGAAGTAGTAAAAGAGAAAGAGATGGATGAATGGATGAGAGTGAATGTTGACCACTTTAACCTAGTAACATCTTTGGTCATATGGCAAGTCTAGTCCCTCAAGTTTCATTCGGGTGCGTGAATTACCTAAACGAGATAATTTAAAACCCGTATCAACGGGAGATGTTATAAATATATAACGGACTTTAAAATAGTTAAACGGAAAGTAAACGGAAAAAGGCAGGATGTTACATTACCTACTCCTTAAAAGAAATTTCGTCCCGAAATTTAAGTAGGCGTAGTAGTCCTTGTTTCTTCCTCGAGACCTTGGGTTTCCGCATCCGTGAATAGATGAGGGTACTTCCTTTGCATTTGGTCTTGTCTTTCCCAAGTAAACTCGGGTCCCCTTTTGGCATTCCAACGAACCTTGACAATTAGAATTCGGCTTTGTTTTAACGTTTTGACGGAGGTGTCCACAATTTCAACCGGTTCCTCCACGAAATGAAGTTTGTCATCAATGGTTAGCTCCTCGAGAGGGATGACGATATCGGGTTCGGCAAGGCACTTTTTCAAGTTGGATACATGGAAGGTAGGATGAACGGAGCTCAATTGAGGCGGAAGATCTAAACGATAAGCAACGGTTCCAACCCGCTCCAAGATTTCGAAAGGACCAATATACCACGGATTTAGCTTCCCGCGTTTTCTGAAACGGATTATACCTTTCCAAGGTGCGACTTTTAACATTACGCGATCACTGAATTGAAATTCAAGGTCATTGTGTCGTTTATTGGTATAGCTCTTTTGACGACTACGGGCCGTCCTAAGCCTATCTCGGATTTGAACGATCTTCTCGGTTGTTTCATGAATGAGTTCGGGTCTGGTGAATTGTGTGTCGCCTAATTCGGCCCAACAAAGAGGTGAACGGCATTTTCGGCCACATAAAACTTCGAATAGTGCGGCGTTAATACTCGCTTGATAACTATTGTTGTAGGAGAATTCGGCGAGAGGCAAGTTCTTATCCCAAGCTTTACCAAAGTCGATAACACAAGCTCGTAGCATGTCTTCCAAAGTTTGAATTGTGCGTTCGCTTTGCCCGTCGGTTTGTGGATGATATGCGGCGCTCATGTCTAAACGCGTTCCCAACGCTTCTTGTAAAGTACGCCAAAATCTAGAAACAAAACG
This sequence comes from Rutidosis leptorrhynchoides, assembly GCF_046630445.1. NCBI lineage: Eukaryota > Viridiplantae > Streptophyta > Magnoliopsida > Asterales > Asteraceae > Rutidosis > Rutidosis leptorrhynchoides. Next base: position 257,323,532 of record NC_092338.1, on the reverse strand, counting down.
GCCATCTCGGTCGGAGATAATCGATAAGGGTACACCGTGACGAGCTTCGATTTCTTTAATGTAAAGTTGTGCGAGTTTCTCCATGTTGTCGGTTTCCTTCATGGCTAGGAAGTGCGCGGATTTGGTGAGGCGGTCAACAATAACCCAAATAGTATCATAACCGCCCACCGTATTTGGTAGTTTGGTGATAAAATCCATCGTTATCCTTTCCCACTTCCATTGCGGGATCTCGGGTTGTTGAGTAGTCCGAACGATCTTTGATGTTTGGCTTTGACTTTGGAGCAAGTTAGGCATTTTCCAACATAAGTAGCGACGTCCCTTTTAATGTTCGGCCACCAATATTGTTCTTTGAGGTCGTGGTACATCTTATTGGTGCCGGGGTGAATTGAGTATCGTGACTTGTGGGCTTCATCTAGAATGAGGTTTCGTAATTCCCCATAACTAGGCACCCAAATCCTTCCGGCAAAATATCGGAGTCCGGTCTCCTTAACTTCGAATCGAGAGGTGAGGACGTTCAAGTGTTCGAGAGAGATGTTTTCATCCTTGAGAGCCTCGTCTTGTGCTACACGAATTTGACTATTGAAGTTGGTGTGAATGGTGATGTTTAAAGCTCGGACACGAAGAGGCACCGCCCTTTCTTTTTGACTTAAGGCATTGGCTACTACATTTGCCTTTCCCGGATGGTAACGAAGCTCACAATCGTAATCGTTCAAAGTTCCAATCCACCGTCGTTGTCTCATGTTTAGTTGCTTTTGATCGAAGATGTGTTGAAGGCTTTTGTGATCGGTGAAGATAGTACTCTTGGTTCCATAAAGATAGTGTCTCCACATTTTAAGTGCGAAGACAACGGCTCCGAGTTCAAGATCATGTGTCGTGTAGTTTCGTTCATGAATTTTCAATTTTCGAGAGGCATAAGCAATGACTTTCTTTCGTTGCATCAATACACTCCCAAAACCATGTTTCGAGGCATCGCAATATACAACAAAATCATCATTGCCTTCGGGAAGTGACAAGATAGGAGCGGTGGTTAGCTTTGTCTTCAAGATTTGAAACTCGGACTCTTGTTCGGTCGCCCAAATGAATTTTTTTCCCTTGTGAGTTAACGCGGTTAAAGGACGTGCAACCAAAGAGAAGTTTTCGATGAATCTACGATAGTACCCGGCGAGACCCAAAAATTGACGAATGTGAGTAGGAGTAGTAGGAGTCTCCCATTTACTAATGGCTTCGATTTTTGTTGGATCGACCTTAATACCTTGATCACTTACAACATGACCAAGAAATTGAACTTCCTTCAACCAAAATTCACACTTGGAGAATTTGGCATAGAGTCGTTCTTGTCTCAAGAGTTCAAGCACAAGTCGAAGATGTTGTTCGTGCTCTTCTTCGCTTTTAGAATAGACCAAGATGTCATCGATGAACACAATAACGAATTTATTGAGATACGGTTTGCACACGCGGTTCATAAGGTCCATGAACACCGCCGGTGCATTAGTGAGACCAAATGGCATAACAAGAAATTCGTAACTACCATAACGAGTCCGGAAAGCGGTTTTGGAGACATCTTCCCCCTTAACCCTTAATTGATGATAACCCGAGCGGAGATCGATTTTTGAATATACACGAGATCCTTGTAGTTGATCAAAGAGGTCATCGATGCGAGGAAGAGGATATCGGTTCTTAACCGTCAATTTATTTAGTTCACAATAATCAATGCACATTCGTAGGGATCCATCTTTCTTCTTAACGAACAAAATTAGAGCGCCCCATGGTGAATGGCTAGGTTGGATAAAACCACGGTCAAGTAGTTCTTGGATTTGACTTTGCAATTCTTGCATTTCGGATGGAGCAAGTCTATACGGTGCACGTGCTACGGGTGCGGCTCCCGGAATAAGATCGATTTGGAATTCTACCGTCGAAGAGGTGGAAGACCCGGCAATTCGTCGGGAAATACATCGAAAAAGTCACTAACAATTGGCACATCATCGATATGCTTCTCATCGGACTCGACTTTCTTAACGTTGTCATACCCCGTCCTAATCCGTCTGGACGAAGTCACCAACATCTGGTTCCATTGCGATGATCGACTCCAAATAATGTCTTTACAATGAGCAAATGCACATCGGAAGATTTCTTTCATACCTGAGAATAAACATGCTTTCAAGTGTCAACCAAAAGGTTGGTGAGTTCATAGGTTTATCATAAAACAATAAAATTCATCATTTTGATAGACCACAAGATTTAAATGTTGCATGGTACAAATGGGCCCGAATCCTATACCTACCTGTAATGTACATGCGATATCTTTTAAATACAGTACGCCTTTCTCGTGTACAAAACCATTTTTCATAAATCTTAGTAACCGTACACATATCTCGTGCAAAAAAATAACATACACATAACCTGTGTATAAAATCATTCTCTCGATACATAACATTCACTTTACTTTCATTACTTGGCTTGGTAACCGACCTTAACATATAATGCGCATAAATAATATCCCCAAAACAGAACATCTCGTATGTATAATAATCATATAAACTTCGAAGTACAAAACACCACGCCCACTAGCCCTTCCTTCTAGTGAACATTCTGGGTGGGGGTGTTAAACTCGGTAGCTACCTTTAGGATTCGCGTCAATTAGGCATGCACTAATTCTCAAAATTAGCGATGTTCCCTATTCTTAGGTTACCAAGCATTAATAATCAGGGGAAAAATATTCATATCAATTGTGGCAATTATCACGTCCACATAATTCAATGGTGGCAATTATCACATCCACATAATTCATTCGAGGAATGTTTTGTTTGTGTCTATCTCGTCAAACATTTATAAAAGCATTTCATGTATTCGCAGTTCAAAAATGTATTTCAAAAGCATTTAATAAAGCAGTTGTAAAAGTAGCGCATGTATTCTCAGTCCCAAAAATGTAAAGAGTAAAAGGGAGAAAATGAACTCACAATACAATATTTTGTAGTAAAAATATGCATACAACGGAACTGAACAATGCAAGGTTGGCCTCAGATTCACGAACCTATATCAGGTATATATATTAATACATATAATTGTAATCGAACAAATATATTTATTTTTAGTGATTTTAATTGTTACTTAATCATGTGTTTCATTAATAACTTAATTAAATGTATTTATTTTATATATTTAAATAAATAAAGATATAAATATAGTTTTGTTAAGTATATTTTTATATGACTAATTGTCATTGTAATAGTAAATAATAATATTAGTAGTAATTTTGATATTAAAAATAATATGGTTTTTATAATAATGATACTAGTAATAATAAAAATGATAATAATAATAATAATAATAATAATAATAATAATAATAATAATAATAATAATAATAATAATAATAATAATAATAATAATAATAATAATAATAATAATAATAGTAATATTCGTATAATTACTAATAATATTAATAAAATTAATAATAATGATAATGAAAATAATGATAGTTTTAATAATACTATTAATAATAATAAAAATGATAATGTTTAATAACAATATAGAAAATAATGATACTTTTAATACTAATAATGATAATTTTTATAATAACGTCAATTCTAGTATTGATAATAATATTGATAATAATGATGTTAATAACCTTAATAATCATAATGATAACATTTATACTAGTATTATTAATAATAATAATAATAATAATAATAATAATAATAATAATAATAATAATAATACTAATACTAATAATAATAATAATAATAATAATAATAATAATAATAATAATAATAATAATAATAATAATAATAATAATAATAATAATAATAATAATAATAATAATAATAGAAACTACCTTTAAAGTATTAATCTCAAAAAAAAATGTCATCGCTCGGGCTCGAACCCGCAACCTCCACTAACTCGACACCACACCAAACCATTCGTCCGACTCATATTTTCTGATTTAAATCGCGGTTATATTTATTTACCCCATTTTTTGTATCAGTCCAACCTAAAAACATACAGCCCAAGTTACAATTAGCAGCCCACCTCACTAATCACGGCCCTAGTAACAATTGATCCAGCCTAAAACTATAAACCCATTACTAATTTTTCACAGAGTCGATTAGTACCCCTATGATGGTGAGTTCTGTCGTCCAAGATGTAAGGATATAAGCAATATTGCATCATATCAAACTAATATCATCAAACATCCATCATAACCGTTATCATAATCGTACTCATAATCATAATCATATTCATAATCATAATCTTATTATTGTTATCATTATTATGCATCACCATCTTCGTTATCATAACCATTCACATCATTAATATCATCTTTATCACCATAAATAAATCATCACCATCATCTCGGTTAATCACCCTCATCATCAATCGTTCTCATAGTTTGCAGGTACAAATACACAGGAGTAGAAAGAGTGCATCTTGGGTGGTTTTCAAATAGTTCTACTAGTAGGGTAGTGGTATTCGAACAAAATAAAACCGACCCACCTAATAAAGCACTCATCATAAAAAAATCATATCTACTTGTCTTTGTACTAAAAGGGTCGGCCACCATCATTAGATAATATAGCTCATATCTCTCATCAACTTTTCTTATCGGTTGGGTAAAAATAACAAAAGGGAGAAAAACAGAAAAGAACGCACTTGAAATAGAGATAAAATGATATTGGGTGACCCATCACATTCCCATCGAACCTCACTTTCACTTTAATTATTACGGCAATATTATTGTCTTAAACTAATCCTCATTCACGTATTTAATTCTTAATAGAAACACACGATATTCCACAGAATGAGAGAGAGAAGGAGATAGAAAATGGTATGATTGTTGATGGCTATAACAGACGGCGAGGATGAGAAAAAATATAGCAGCTGCAGTATTTGATTCATGATTATAATGTTCAAGTTTGAAATAGTAAAATAGTAACTCATTTGCAACAGCTGTAGGTGGTGTGTCGTGGTGATGAGGTAGTGACTTTCGTGAAGTTGAAGGTGGTATTTATGTGGTGTGTTTGTTTTGTTGGTTTGTTCTTCGGTTAATAGTATAGTGTGTTAGTTGGGTGATTTACGAATGAAAGAAGAAAAATACAATCAGGTTAAGTTTAAAGATTGTGATGATTGTTTTGGGTGTTCAATGGTGGCATTTAGTTCAACAAGAAAATAGAAAAACAAAGCAATCAAGTGGGTGGTTCGGTGTTTAGTTACCTGGGTGATCAACATGATAGAACAATGGTGTCATGAAGATAATCAATGAAGATAGTGGTGAAAAATTAGCAAGATCATAATGTGTTGAAAGATTTGCAGAGAAGGTGTTTTTGTTTTCTCCATCTTCGTTAGTGTGTATATATATATAAAATATATACTAATAGATTGAATGATATTAAAAGAAGCGTGTAACAACCTATTAAATGATTTATGTAATAATTAATATTGTTTTGTAGTGATCATGGAGTCGACAGATTGATTCCCTCAGAAAGAAGAAATTTAAAAGTAGATAAGGATGTTCAACAGAATTTGTTGGTATTGTGAACTGGTTTCGATATATACAAAATCAGAGACAGAAAACAAAAGAAGGAAGAAATTGAATGAGATTGGATTATGATGGCTAACAGAGTTCGTACGCTTTAACTGTTATTGACAACTAGTAAATTTTGTATCTGTCTTATTGATTTCTTTTCTCATTGAGTTGCAGAAGAATTTTATATGGAATTATTGTTTGTAGTGAAAATATGGAATCGACAAGGATCTTTGAGCGGAAGAAGAAATCAAGAGAAAAATATAAAAATGAATAAAGCTGATCACGTTGTAACTGAATTGGATTCTTTATCAGATTAATATCTAACAATCTTTGTATCTTACTGAATTATTATATCTGATTTTGTTGTTATAATTCCTTATCTTTGATAATGAATAAATGTAAAGATTATTAATAATAATAATTCTATTAATATTAATAATAATACATAATAATAATAATAATAATAATAATAATAATAATAATAATAATACAGAAATATTGTTAATAATAATAAGATAATAATATTGTTAATAATTATTATCATAAAAATAATATTTAGGATAATGATATCAATAGTTATAATAATGTTTATAATGATAATGACATTATTAATAATAATATTAATAAATTGTATTATTTTTGTAATACTAATACTGATAATATTTAATGATTAATAATAAGTTACTTGTATCCAATTTCATATATATATATATATATATATATATATATATATATATATATATATATATATATATATATATATATATATATATATATATATATGTATATATATATATGTATATATATATATATGTATATATATATATATATATATTACAACATATACTATTACAAATTATAATTCCAGTTACTATGTATATATATATACACATATCTATTTACAAATAGTTGTTCGTGAATCGTCGGGAATAGTTGAAGGTCAACTGAATATATGATACAGTTCAAAAATTTTCAGACTCAACCTAGCAGACATTTTCTTATCGTGTCGAAATCATATAAAGATTAAGTTTAAATTTGGTCTTAAATTTCCGGGTCGTCACAAACATGGGCAAGGATCGCAAAACAACCCTTACGTAGTAGTTTTCTAACTTTAAGGCACGAGACGAGTTTGAGTCCGATGCAACTCTTATCACCATAAACAATCAAGGGTTCACCATTCTCGATAGGAATTCGGATTGCGTTAAGATCACAAAGGATGTGGGATTTCATTTTTGCTAACCAATTCATACCGATTATTAAATCGAAGCTTCCTAGTTCCATGGGTATCAAGTGTAGTGACCCGAACTTTTCCATGTTTATATAAATATTAAATGAAATTGTTATTTACATGATTAAGTGTTTCCAACATGTTAAGCAATCAAACTTGTTAAGACTTGATTAATTGAAATAGGTTTCATATAGACAATTGACCACCCAAGTTGACCGGCGATTCACGAACGTTAAAACTTGTAAAAACTATATGATGACATATATATGGATATATATACAGTTAACATGATATTATGATAAGTAAACATATCATTAAGTATATTAACAATGAACTACATATGTAAAAACAAGACTACTAACTTAATGATTTTGAAACGAGACATATATGTAACGATTATCGTTGTAACAACATTTAATGTATATATATCATATTAAGATATATTAATACATCATGATATCATGATAATGTAATAATTTAACATCTCATTTGATTTAATAAACAATGGGTTAACAACATTTAACAAGATCGTTAACCTAAAGGTTTCAAAACAACACTTACATGTAACAACTAACGATGACTTAACGACTCAGTTAAAATGTATATACATGTAGTGTTTTAATATGTATTCATACACTTTTGAAAGACTTCAAGACACTTATCAAAATACTTCTATTTAACAAAAATTCTTACAATTACATCCTCGTTCAGTTTCATCAACAATTCTACTCATATGCACCCGTATTCGTACTCGTACAATACACAGCTTTTAGATGTATGTACTATTGGTATATACACTCCAATGATCAGCTCTTAGCAGCCCATGTGAGTTACCTAACACATATGGGAACCATCATTTGGCAACTAGCATGAAATATCTCATAAAATTACAAAAATATGAGTAATCATTCATGACTTATTTACATGAAAACAAAATTACATATCCTTTATATCTAATTCATACACCAACGACCAAAAACACCTACAAATACTTTAATTCTTCAATTTTCTTCATATAATTGATCTCTCTCAAGTTCTATCTTCAAGTTCTAAGTGTTCTTCATAAATTCTACAAGTTCTAGTTTCATAAAATCAAGAATACTTCCAAGTTTGCTAGCTTACTTCCAATCTTGTAGAGTGATCATCCAACCTCAAGAAATATTTCTTATTTAATGTAAGATATCTTTCTAATACAAGGTAATACTCATATTCAAACTTTGATTCAATTTCTATAACTATAACAATCTTATTTCGAGTGGAAATCTTACTTGAACTTGTTTTCGTGTCATGATTCTGCTTCAAGAAGTTTCAAGCCATCCAAGGATCCTTTGAAGCTAGATCCATTTTTCTCATTTCTAGTAGCTTTATCCAGAAAACTTGAGGTAGTAATGATGTTCATAACATCATTCGATTCATACATATAAAGCTATCTTATTCGAAGGTTTAAACTTGTAATCACTAGAACATAGTTTAGTTAATTCTAAACTTGTTCGCAAATAAAAGTTAATCCTTCTAACTTGACTTTTAAAATCAACTAAACACATGTTCTATATCTATATGATATGCTAACTTAATGATTTAAAACCTGAAAACACGAAGAACACTGTAAAACCGGACATACGCCGTAGTAGTAACACCGCGGGCTATTTTGGGTTAGTTAATTAAAAACTATGATAAACTTTGATTTAAAAGTTGTTCTTCTGGGAAAATGATTTTTCTTATGAACATGAAACTATATCCAAAAATCATGATTAAACTCAAAGTGGAAGTATGTTTTCTAAAATGGTCATCTAGACGTCGTTCTTTCGACTGAAATGACTAGCTTTACAAAAACGACTTGTAACTTATATTTCCGACTATAAACCTATACTTTTTCTGTTTAGATTCATAAAATAGAGTTCAATATGAAACCATAGCAATTTGATTCACTCAAAACGGATTTAAAATGAAGAAGTTATGGGTAAAACAAGATTGGATAATTTTTCTTGTTGTAGCAACGTGAAAATTGGTAACAAATCTATATTAATCATATCCTAGCTAACTTATATTGTATTATACATGTATTCTAATATATTATGTAATCTTTGGATACCATAGACACGTATGCAAATGTTTTGACATATCATATCGACCCATGTGTATATATTATTTGGAACAACCATAGACACTCTATATGCAGTAATGTGGGAGTTAGCTATACAGGGTTGAGGTTGATTCCAAAAATATATATACTTTGAGTTGTGATCTAGCCTGAGACGTGTATACACTGGGTCGTGGATTGATTCAAGATAATATATATCAATTTTTTTCTGTACATCTAACGTTGGACAACTAGTTGTAGGTTACTAACGAGGACAGCTGACTTAATAAACTTAAAACATCAAAATGTATTAAAAGTGTTGTAAATATATTTTGAATATACTTTGATATATATGTACATATTTGTTATAGGTTCGTGAATCGACCAGTGGCCATGTCTTACTTTCCGACGAAGTAAAAATCTGTGAAAGTGAGTTATAGTCCCACTTTTAAAATCTAATATTTTTGGGATGAGAATACATGCAGGTTTTATAAATGATTTACAAAATAGACACAAGTACGTGAAACTACATTCTATGGTTGAATTATCGAAATCAAATATGCCCCTTATTATTAAGCCTGGTAATCTAAGAATTAGGGAACAGACAACCTAATTGACGCGAATCTTAAAGATAGATCTATTGGGCCTAACAAACCCCATCCAAAGTACCGGATGCTTTAGTACTTCGAAATTTATATCGTATCCGAAGGGTGTCTCGGAATGATGGGGATATTCGTATATATGTATCTTGTTAATGTCGGTTACCAGGTGTTCACCATATGAATGATTTTATCTCTATGTATGAGATGTATATTGAAATATGAAATCTTGTGGTCTATTATTATGATTTGATAATATATAGGTTAAACCTATAACTCACCAACATTTTTGTTGACGTTTAAAGCATGTTTATTCTCAGGTGAATACTAAGAGCTTCCGCTGTTGCATACTAAAATAAGGACAAGATTTGGAGTCCATGTTTGTATGACATTGTGTAAAAACTACATTCAAGAAACATATGTCGATTTAATATATTTCTATTGTAAACCATTATGTAATGGTCGTGTGTAAACAGTATATTTTAGATTATCATTATTTGATAATCTACGTAATGTTTTTAAAACCTTTATTGATAAAATAAAGGTTATGGTTGTTTTAAAAATGAATGCAGTCTTTGAAAAACGTCTCATATAGAGGTCAAAACCTCGCAACGAAATCAATTAATATGGAACGTTTATAATCAATATGAACGGGACATTTCAGTTGGTATCCGAGCGTTGGTCTTAGAGAACCAGAATTTTGCATTAGTGTGTCTTATCGAGTTTGTTAGGATGCATTAGTGAGTCTGGACTTCGACCGTGTTTACTTGAAAAATGATTGCTTAACAAATTTTGTTGGAAACTATATATTTTTAACATGTGAATATTATGTGATATATTAATCTCTTAACGTGTTTGATATTATGTGATAGATGTCTACCTCTAGAACAAGTCCCATTGACTCACCTAATAATAATGAAGAGTCAAATGTAAATTGGAATGATTCGTGGACTGATTCACAAGTTTCCGAAGAGGAACCGGAAGAAGATGAACCAGAAGAAGAGGAACCGAAAAAAGAAGAGGTTCCGGAGGGGGGAATAGTAGGAACCACAGAAAACCGGTCAAATAAAAGAAAATCCTCAACCAATGGACCAAAGTTAATAATGGTTAATGATGTTTCCGCTAAGGAAGCAAAATATTGGGAAAATTACCAATTTTCCGATGAATCGGATCCTGATGAGGATTTCGATGATGTAATAGAAATTACCCCGACCCAATTTAATGAGGCAAAAGAAAATAATAAGGGAAAAGACATCAAAATAGAGAAATCTGATTCCGACCCCGATGAACTTTATATGTATCGTCAACACCCGTATTTTCAATATCGTGACAATAACCCGGGAACCTCTAAACCACCAGGTTTTTCTAAACCAATGTGGAAAATGACGACTCGTATTAGAGGAACATCATATATCCCTAGAAGATTAGGAAAAAGAACCAAGTCCGAAGAAGAAGAAACCAGTGATTCAGATTAGAGGGGTGTGAGCATATTGTGTAATAAATGTATTGTAGTGTGCTTGTACTTTTATGTTCTATGTAAAAATTGCTTGTATTGTTTGTTATTACGAATCTAATCCTTGTCTATTTTACAGTATAAAAATAAAATGGACGTTAAGGGTAGACAACCGAATATTTTAGAAGACCTACCAGAGGATATAATTGCGGAAATCTTGTCTAGAGTCGGTCAGAATTCATCAGCACATTTAGTTATGGCGAAATTAACTTGTCAAACATTTGAAAGACTTTCCAGAAATGCCTTAGTTTATAAAAGGCTTTCCTTTGATAGGTGGGGTATATCACATTGGGGAGACCGTAAGTTACGCCGTGTTTTCTTTAAAGCATTAAATGCGGGGAACCCAAATGCAATTTTACGCTACGGGTTAAGAACCTATTTTGACTCAACATATCCCAACATAGGATTTCGTGAATTAGAAAGAGCTTCTAACATGCAACATAAAGAAGCATGTTATGCTTACGGGTTAGTGATGTTCGCTTCTTACCAAGGTGAGAAAAAGAACATCGGATTGCAGCTTTTAAATAAAACTTTCCCACAAGTGACGGATTCAGTAGTTGGGGTGAGAAGCAAGGTTTTTAGATTATTACGGGGATGTTGGACATTACGAAACCCTCGTCCTTTTGACGACATTACAACATTTTGCCTAGCTAATGGTCATAACGGTTATTTTCCACAAGACCAAGGATGGGAAGTCATCTTAGTAAAACCAGAATGCATGACTTGTTTCTGGACTTATGAATTACGTGTCTTTATTTCCTTTGCTGAACAACTTGCGTATTAACTAGATTTATCTTCAAAACTGTCATGTATCATAGTGTACTATGTTTCATGTTATATGTAATATAGCGAAGTTGTAAGTTTGAAGAATATTTGTATGTGATATATTATTATAATCAGTTTTTCATATGGAATTTTGGTAGTTGAGTTGTATATTAGCTACTAAGTATGAACTTAACGGGTAGGTAGTACCCGAATTTAAACTTATAAAATGCTAATATGAAGAAAAAGATTTTATAAATGAGTTCATATTATGCTACGAGATACTATTGACTACTCTTAATATTCTGTATGATTAAATTGTTTCATTTGACTATTTTGAAGGAAATGGCACCGACTACTCGACACACCTTGAATATGAGCGAAGAGGAATTTCGTGCCTTTCTTGCTTCAAACATAGACGCAGTACAGGCCGCGCTACATACCAACAATAACTCTGAATCTAGCAATACAGCTAACGGTGCTAGAAATCGTGTAGGATGCTCCTACAAGGAATTCACTGCCTGCAAATCTTCATAATTTGATGGGACCGAAGGACCAATCGGATTGAAACGGTGGACCGAGATAGTTGAATCGGTGTTTGCCATAAGTAAGTGTGCTGAAGGAGACAAAGTGAAGTACGCTACGCAAACCTTCACAGGTATTGTGTTAACATGGTGGAATACCTATCTAGAGCAAGTGGGACAAGATGCTGCTTACGCGCTACCGTGGTCAGCATTCAAGCACTTGATGAACGAGAAGTACCGTCCTAGAACCGAGGTCAATAAGCTCAAGTCAGAACTTAGAGGGTTACGAACACAGGGATTCGATATTACTTCGTACGAAAGACGATTCACAGAATTGTGCCTATTGTGTCCGAGAGCGTTCGAAGATGAGGAAGAGAAGATCGACGCGTTTGTGAAAGGGTTACCGGAGAGAATCCAAGAAGATATCAGTTCACACAAGCCTGTCTCCATACAAAAGGCATGTAGAATGGCTCACAAACTAGTGAACCAGATTGAGGGAAGAATTAAAGAACAGGCTGCCGAAGAGGCCAACGTGAAGCTAGTCAAAAGAAAGTGGGAGGAAAACGGTGATAAGAGTCACCAAAACAACAACAACTATCCCAACAATCGCAACATCAATCGCAACTACAACAAATGGCAAAACAACAACAACAACAACTACAACAATCATCCCAACAACAATAACAACCGCAGCAATAACAACAATCAGAAGCAGCTATGCCAAAGGTGTGAAAAGTATCACTCGGGGTTCTGTACCAAATTTTGCAACAAGTGTAAAAGAAATGGTCATAGCGCGGCGAAGTGTGAGGTCTACGGACCAGGGGTTAACAGAACGAAAGGAACAAATGGTGTCGGAACGAGTAATGGCAGAGCAAGTAGTGTCGGAGCAAGTTATACCAATGTAGTTTGTTTTAAATGTGGAAAACCGGGCCACATTATTAGAAATTGCCCGAACCAGGAGAACACAAATGAACAAGGCCGCGGAAGAGTTTTCAATATTAATGCGGCAGAGGCACAGGAAGACCCGGAGCTTGTTACGGGTACGTTTCTTATTGACAATAAATCTGCTTACGTTTTATTTGATTCGGGTGCGGATAGAAGCTATATGAGTAGAGATTTTTGTGCTAAATTAAGTTGTCCATTGACGCCATTGGATAGTAAATTTTTACTCGAATTAGCAAACGATAAATTAATTTCAGCAGATTATATATGTCGAAATCGAGAAATTAAACTGGGTAGCGAAATATTTAAGATTGATTTGATACCAGTAGAGTTCGGGAGTTTTGATGTAATAGTTGGCATGGACTGGCTGAAGGAGATGAAAGCAGAGATCGTATGTTACAAAAATGCAATTTGCATTGTACGAGAAGAAGGAGAACCTTAATGATGTACGGAGAAAAGGGCAACACGAAGCTACATCTTATTAGTAATTTGAAGGCACAAAAACTGATAAGAAAAGGTTGCTATGCTGTTCTAGCACACGTCGAGAAAGTACAAACTGAAGAAAAGAGCATCAATGATGTTCCCGTCGCAAAAGAATTTCCCGATGTATTTCTGAAAGAATTACCGGGACTACCTCCACATCGATCTGTTGAATTTCAAATAGATCTTGTACCAGGAGCTGCACCAATAGCTCGTGCTCCTTATAGACTCGCACCCAGTGAGATGAAAGAACTGTAAAGCCAACTGCAAGAACTATTAGAACGTGGTTTCATTCGACCAAGCACATCACCATGGGGAGCTCCTATTTTGTTTGTCAAGAAGAAGGTTGGTACATTTAGGTTGTGTATTGACTACAGAGAGTTGAATAAACTTACCATCAAAAACCGTTATCCACTGTCGAGGATTGACGACTTATTTGATCAACTACAAGGCTCGTCGGTTTATTCAAAAATCGATTTACATTTTGGATATCATCAAATGCGAGTAAAGGAGGATGATATTCCAAAAACTGCTTTTAGGACGCGTTATGGTCATTACGAGTTTATGGTTATGCCGTTTGGATTGACTAATGCACCAGCTGTGTTCATGGACCTTATGAACCCAGTGTGTGGGCCATATCTTGACAAGTTTGTCATTGTTTTCATCGATGACATACTTATTTACTCAAAGAATGATCAAGAGCACGAAGAACATTTGAGAAAAGTGCTAGAAGTATTGAGGAAAGAAAAACTGTACGCTAAGTTTTCAAAGTGTGCATTTTGGTTGGAAGAAGTTCAATTCCTCTGTCACATAGTCAACAAAGAAGGTATCTAGGTGGACCCGGCAAAGATCGAAACCGTTGAAAAGTGGGAAACCCCAAAAACTCTGAAGCATATACGTCAATTTTTAGGATTGGCTGGTTACTACAGAAGATTCATCCAATATTTCTCCAAAATAGCAAAACCCTTGACTGCATTAACGCATAAAGGGAAGAAATTTGAATGGAAGGATGAACAAGAGAAGGCGTTTCAGTTATTGAAGAAAAAGCTAACTATGGCACCTATATTATCATTGCCTGAAGGGAATGATGATTTTGTGATTTATTGTGACGCATCAAAGCAAGGTCTCGGTTTTGTATTAATGCAACGAACGAAGGTGATTGCTTATGCGTCTAGATAATTGAAGATTCACGAGCAAAATTATACAACTCACGATTTGAAATTGGGTGCTGTTGTTTTTGCATTAAAGACTTGGAGGCATTATTTATATGGGGTCAAAAGTATTATATATACCGACCACAAAAGTCTCCAATATATATTTAATCAGAAGCAACTGAATATGAGACAACGCAGGTGGATTGAACTATTGAATGATTATGATTTTGAAATTCGATACCACCTTGGGAAGGCGAATGTGGTAGCCGACGCTTTGAGTAGAAAGGACAGAGAACCTATACGGGTAAAAGCTATGAATATAATTATTTGTACTAAAGTTAGTACTCAAATAAAGGAGGCGCAACAGGGGGTTGTAAAAGAAGGAAAGTTGAAGAATGAGATACCCAAAGGATCAGAGAAACATATTAATATTCGGGAAGATGGAACCCGATATAGGGCTGATAGAATTTGGGTACCAAGGTTTGGAGATGTGAGAGAAATGGTACTTAAAGAAGCACATAAAACTAGATATTCAATACATCCCGGAGCGGGGAAGATGTATAAAGATCTCAAGAAACACTTTTGGTGGTCGGGTATGAAAGCTGATATTGCTAAATATGTAGGAGAATGTTTGACGTGTTCTAAGGTCAAAGCTAGGGGTGGTCAGTATTTGGTTTGAAACCGTGGAACCCGAAAACCAAACCGAAACCAAACCGGAAAAAAACCTAACTGAATTTGATAAACGGTTTTCGGATTGCGTCAAACCGAAACCGAATTTGAATTCGGTTTTCAGTTCGGTTTTCGGTTTTGAAAATTCTGAATTCGGTTTAACCGAAAACCGATTTCAAAACCGAATTCAAAATTTTTATATATTTAATTTGTATATTTATGTTTTAGTGTCATTATAATTTGGGATTCAATCAATAAAATATATTCTCACCCATATGAAGATTTGGTAGCTCACATTATAATTATGTTACTTCAATTATTATGTTCTTCTTCTTAATAACAGAAACAGTAAACGTCATAATTAAGCTATAAATATTAATAAATCATCGAATTCTTGATAATTTAATAATACGTCATTGTTTTAGGATATAAATAACTAAGACATCAGTAACGCCACAATTAAACTACCAACGTTCTCAGTTTTTTCATAATATTCGGTTTTAACCGAAAACCGAACCGGATTCGAATTTGAATTCGGTTTTCGGTTTGGTTCGGTTTTAACTTTGAATTCGGTTTTCGGTTCGGTTTTCGGTTTTGCCTAAAAAAATTTCAAAACCGAATACACCGAACCGAATAAACCGAACAAACCGAAAACCGAACCGATGAACACCCCTAGTCAAAGCTGAACATCAGAAACCATCTGGTCTACTACAACAACCTGAAATCCCAGAATGGAAATGGGAAAACATTACCATGGATTTCATTACTAAATTGCCAAGGACTGTAAGTGGTTATGATACTATTTGGGTAATAGTTGATCGTCTCACCAAGTCAGCACACTTCCTGCCAATGAGAGAAGATGACAAAATGGGGAAATTGGCGCGATTGTATTTGAAGCAGGTTGTCTCCAGACATGGAATACCCGTCTTTATTATCTCTGATAGGGATGGTAGATTTGTTTCAAGGTTCTGGCAGACATTGCAACAAGCATTGGGACTCGTCTAGACATGAGTACTGACTATCATCCGCAAACTGATGGGCAGACCAAAAGGATGATACAAACGCTTGAAGACATGCTACGAGCATGTGTTATTGATTTCGGAAACAGTTGGGATCGACACCTACCGTTAGCAGAATTTTCCTACAACAACAGTTATCATTCTAGTATTGAGATGGCGCCGTTTGAGGCACTTTATGGTAGAAAGTGCAGGTCTCCGATTTGTTAGAATGAAGTGGGGGATAGACAGATTACGGGTCCGGAGATAATACAAGAAACTACCGAGAAAATCATCCAAATTCAACAACGATTGAAAACCGCCCAGAGTCGACAAAAGAGCTACGCGGACAGTAAAAGAAAAGATATAGAGTTTGAAATTGGAGAAATGGTCATGCTTAAGTTTTCACCTTGGAAAGGCGTTGTTCGATTTGGTAAATGGGGGAAACTAATCCAAGGTACATTGGACCATTCAAGATTATATATCGTGTCGGACCAGTAGCTTGCCAACTGGAGCTACCTCAACAACTCGCGGCTGTACATTACACTTTCCACGTCTCGAATTTGAAGAAATGTTTTGCTAAAGAAGATCTCACTATTCAATTGGACGAAATCCAAATCAATGAAAAACTTCAGTTCATTGAAGAACCCGTCAAAATAATGGATCGTGAGGTTAAGAGACTTAAGCAAAACAAGATACCAATTATTAAGGTTCGATGGAATGCTCGTAGAGGACCCGAGTTCACCTAGGAACGAGAAGATCAGATGAAGAAGAAATACCCGTATTTATTTCCAGAAGATACGTCAACACCTCCAACTGCTTAAAATTTCGGGACGAAATTTATTTAACGGGTAGGTACTGTAGTGACCCGAACTTTTCCATGTTTATATAAATATTAAATGAAATTTTTATTTACATGATTAAGTGTTTCCAACATGTTAAGCAATCAAACTTGTTAAGACTTGATTAATTGAAATAGGTTTCATATAGACAATTGACCACCCAAGTTGACCGGCGATTCACGAACATTAAAAATTGTAAAAACTATATGATGACATATATATGGATATATATATATATATAGTTAACATGATATTATGATAAGTAAACATATCATTAAGTATATTAACAATGAACTACATATGTAAAAACAAGACTACTAACTTAATGATTTTGAAACGAGACATATATGTAAATATTATCGTTGTAACAACATTTAATGTATATATATCATATTAAGATATATTAATACATCATGATATCATGATAATGTAATAATTTAACATCTCATTTGATTTAATAACCAATGGGTTAACAACATTTAACAAGATCGTTAACTTAAAGGTTTCAAAACAACACTTACATGTAACGACTAACGATGACTTAACGACTCAGTTAAAATGTATATACATGTAGTGTTTTAATATGTATTCATACACTTTTGAAAGACTTCAAGACACTTATCAAAATACTTCTATTTAACAAAAATGCTTACAATTACATCCTCGTTCAGTTTCATCAACAATTCTACTCATATGCACCCGTATTCGTACTCGTACAATACACAGCTTTTAGATGTATGTACTACTGGTATATACACTCCAATGATCAGCTCTTAGCAGCCCATGTGAGTTACCTAACACATATGGGAACCATCATTTGGAAACTAGCATGAAATATCTCATAAAATTACAAAAATATGAGTAATCATTCATGACTTATTTACATGAAAAAAATTACATATCCTTTATATCTAATCCATACACCGATGACCAAAAACACCTACAAATACTTTCATTCTTCAATTTTCTTCATCTAATTGATCTCTCTCAAGTTCTATCTTCAAGTTCTAAGTGTTCTTCATAAATTCTACAAGTTCTAGTTTCATAAAATCAAGAATACTTCCAAGTTTGCTAGCTTACTTCCAATCTTGTAGAGTGATCATCCAACCTCAAGAAATCTTTCTTATTTACAGTAAGATATCTTTCTAATATAAGGTAATACTCATATTCAAACTTTGATTCAATTTCTATAACTATAACAATCTTATTTCGAGTGGAAATCTTACTTGAACTTGTTTTCGTGTCATGATTCTGCTTCAAGAACTTTCAAGCCATCCAAGGATCCTTTTAAGATAGATCCATTTTTCTCATTTCCAGTAGCTTTATCCAGAAAACTTGAGGTAGTAATGATGTTCATAACATTATTCGATTCATACATATAAAGCTATCTTATTCGAAGGTTTAAACTTGTAATCACTAGAACATAGTTTAGTTAATTCTAAACTTGTATGCAAACAAAAATTAATCCTTCTAACTTGACCTTTAAAATCAACTAAATACATGTTCTATATCTATATGATATGCTAACTTAATGATTTAAAACCTGGAACCGGACATACGCCGTCGTAGTAACACCGCAGGCTGTTTTGGGTTAGTTAATTAAAAACTATGATAAACTTTGATTTAAAAGTTGTTCTTCTGAGAAAATGATTTTTCTTATGAACATGAAATTATATCCAAAAATCATGATTAAACTCAAAGTGAAAGTATGTTTTCTAAAATGGTCATCTAGACGTCGTTCTTTCGACTGAAATGACTACCTTTACAAAAACGACTTGTAACTTATATTTCTGACTATAAACCTATACTTTTTCTATTTAGATTCATAAAATAGATTTCAATATGAAACCATAGCAATTTGATTCACTCAAAACGGGTTTAAAATGAAGAAGTTATGGGTAAAACAAGATTGGATAATTTTTCTTGTTGTAGCAACGTGAAAATTGGTAACAAATCTATATTAATCATATCCTAGCTAACTTATATTGTATTATACATGTATTCTAATATATTATGTAATCTTGGGATACCATAGACACGTATGCAAATGTTTTGACATATCATATCGACCCATGTGTATATATTATTTGGAACAACCATAGACATTCTATATGCTGTAATGTGGGAGTTAGCTATACAGGGTTGAGGTTGATTCCAAAAATATATATACTTTGAGTTGTGATCTAGCCTGAGACGTGTATACACTGGGTCGTGGATTGATTCAAGATAATATATATCAATTTTTTTCTGTACATCTAACGTTGGACCACTAGTTGTAGGTTACTAACGAGGACAGCTGACTTAATAAACTTAAAACATCAAAATGTATTAAAAGTGTTGTAAATATATTTTGAATATACTTTGATATATATGTACATATTTGTTATAGGTTCGTGAATCGACCAGTGGCCAAGTCTTACTTCCCGACGAAGTAAAAATCTGTGAAAGTGAGTTATAGTCCCACTTTTAAAATCTAATATTTTTGCGATGAGAATACATGCAGGTTTTATAAATGATTTACAAAATAGACACAAGTACGTGAAACTACATTCTATGGTTGAATTATCGAAATCGAATATGCCCCTTATTATTAAGTCTGGTAATCTAAGAATTAGGGAACAGATACCCTAATTGACGCGAATCCTAAAGATAGATCTATTGGGCCTAACAAACCCCATCCAAAGTACCGGATGCTTTAGTACTTCGAAATTTATATCATATCCGAAGGGTGTCCCGAAATGATGGGGATATTCTTATATATGCATCTTGTTAATGTCGGTTACCAGGTGTTCACCATATGAATGATTTTATCTCTATGTATGGGATGTATATTGAAATATGAAATCTTGTGGTCTATTATTATGATTTGATAATATATAGGTTAAACCTATAACTCACCAACATTTTTGTTGACGTTTAAAGCATGTTTATTCTCAGGTGAATACTAAGAGCTTCCGCTGTTGCGTACTAAAATAAGGACAAGATTTGGAGTCCATGTTTGTATGACATTGTGTAAAAACTGTATTCAAGAAACATATGTCGATGTAATATATTTCTATTGTAAACCATTATGTAATGGTCGTGTGTAAACAGTATATTTTAGATTATCATTATTTGATAATCTACGTAATATTTTTAAAACTTTTATTGATAAAATAAAGGTTATGGTTGTTTTAAAAATGAATGCAGTCTTTGAAAAACGTCTCATATAGAGGTCAAAATCTCACAACGAAATCAATTAATATGGAACGTTTATAATCAATATGAACGGGACATTTCATCAAGTCAATTTCAAAATCATTACCTAAAATGTTTAACGTACACCCCCGGTAATATGTGTCGGCACTCAATAGTTTCCCGTCGGCCACTTCAATGGTATAAGTGGTATCTAGTGGAAGTGGTGGAGTGCTAAAAGACTGAGTCAAAGTCGGCACCCGAATCGAATAAGCAAGAAACATAAGAATTGTTGAAAAGAAACGTACCCATGACTAGTTCATTGTCATCTCGGGCTTCCTCGGTGTTAATGTTGAAAGCTCGGCCGCGCGTATTGGGGTTATCTTTCTTCTTCGGGCATGCATTTCTATAATGGCCCGTTTGGCCACATTCGTAACAAGTGACAGTCTTTGGTGCATTGGGCCCCTTTCGAGCGACGGGGGCAACACTTTTACATTCGTTGGCCTTATGACCAACTCCATGGAACTGATGGCAAATTAGCTTGCCACATTCACCAAAGTGATGCTTGTTGCATTTGTTGCAAAGAGGTAGGTTTCCGGCATAACCCTTCTTGCCGTCGGAAGTGAAAGGCTTCTTGGCAAAGTTGTTGCTTGATTGGGGGGCTTCTCATTTTCTTTTGTTGTTACCCGACTTATCCTCGGCTTTAGGTGCCGGCACTACAATTTCGTCCACCGTTTCTATCAATTTATGGGCCATGTTCAAAGCTTCTTGATGATTAGTGGGTTTGGATGACATTACTCCGTGTTTGATGCTCTTTGGAAGACCATCCATGTAAAGGTCAACCCTTAAAGATTCGGGGTTCACAAGGTTTGAGCACATCAAGGCTAGTTCTGAAAATCGTTGATTATAGGCCTTGAGATCGTTTCCGGCCGCTTTCAAAGTTCTCAGCTCTTGTTCGAGCCTTCGGGTTTCTTCACGAGGGAAATATTCGACGATCATCTTTTCCTGTAAGTCGGCCCAAGAGAGGGCGTGAGCTTCATCGGTACCCACCGATTGTACATAGGTGTTCCACCATGTGAGGGTGACACCGGCGAAAGTGTGAGTGGAGTATTTGACCTTATCTTGGTCCCAATAACCGCTTATGCTAAAAACGGCCTCTGTTTGTTCGAACCATCGAGTGAGAGTAACCGGTCCCCCTGTCCTATCAAAAGTATGAGGTTTGCACCCCATGAAAGCTTTATAGGAGCATCCCTCGTTTGAATTACCGGCTCCATTGTTGTTGTTGTTGTTGTTGTTGTTGCTGTTGTTATTGTTGTTGTTGTTGGAAGAGTGACTGGCCATGGCCGCATCCACGGCGGTGGCTATCATCCGTTGAAGGGCTTGTTCGGGTGTTTCATGGTGTGGTACACGGCGAGGAGGCATTGTTCCTTCAAAACACAAGAATACCGTTGATTAGTATTTTCAATAATACTAATCATGATATGGAATAAGGATAGAGAGAAAATTTTCCTTGACTCGCCTTAAATTCTTTATGTCATAATGTCGGAACGTTCATATGAGTCACCGTAATATAATTCCAGAAATTATATTACCCTGATTCATATGGGCATTCAACATTATTTCGTATAGTCAATGTGGTGTGTCAATCAAATTAGACAACGTGAGATTAAGATGAAATAAGAGTAGATATGAGTGGAAACATTCGAGTATGAATGCACAAGTAGTCAAGTAATTCCTACTTCAAGTCTATATGCCAGTTGTAGTCTAGACTCACTAATGTACCCTATGACTCGGGGTTGACACCAATGAACTCTAAATCCCTACAACCAATGCTCTGATACCATCTGTAGCGACCCGACAAAAATTGTCAGTGACGGCGCCGTCTACTTAGGTCCCGTCACGTGGTCACAAGTCTTTAAAATAAAGTTTGACCAACGATATGTCGCATTCATTTCAAAAGTAAGAGTGTTTCAAAGTTTACAAGAATTGTTCAACCAAAAGTTACGTTACTAAGTTATAACTACAATTGAAACCTATGCGACACAATTTTAGATAAAATCAAAAGATTCTCCACGTATGCATGTATACTCGACATTCAATCAAGTATCAAAAGTAATGAGCGGAAGCATGTATCACAAAACGTTCAAGGACCTGAGAAAAACATAGAAATCTGTCAACAAAAACGTTGGTGAAACCATAGATTTAAGTAAGTAAATACAAATGAACCACAAGATTTATATCATTGAAATAATAGTAAATCATTCTAAAATTTATTATCACGGGCACCCAATTATCAAGGCTTAACTTTTCATCCATAGAATCCCATCACAATAGTGTTAGAACATACACTGTTTCTCGAAAATATATTTCATCCGAATAACGGTAGCGAACCGTCAGAATGAGGGTTTGTCAAACCCATATGGCCATACAACATAAGTTCTCGCTTACACCCGGCAAGTGTAACTAATGATAATTGAATTGAGGATTTTTGTTCAAACTCGTATGTAGAATGTTTGTTTTCCTGTACTTTTGTTCACTTAGTAAAAAGAAATGTCTATGTTTTCTCATCCTAAATGTAAGTTCAAAAGTGTAAAAGTGGGACTATGATCTCACCTTGAGTGCACGTATGTAAAAGTACTTCAACAAGTAAACGTGTGCAAGAACGAACGCTAGTCTTGACCTAAACAAATAGGTTTGTATCAATATCGATAAACACGGTAGGTCAAAGTGTTCAATTAGTCATATGGCTCATTACGACTCGATTACTATAGCATATGAGTCAAGTTGTCACGTTTCATGCAAGATACAAGTATAAAAGCATGTTAGAACGATTTCACAAACATTTGGTTAAGTTTGATTAAAAGTCAACTTGGGTCGGGTCAAAGTCAATGACAAAAGTCAACACGTTCGGGTCGGGTCTCGAACTA
The DNA here is from genome assembly GCF_046630445.1 of Rutidosis leptorrhynchoides. Classification (NCBI taxonomy): domain Eukaryota; kingdom Viridiplantae; phylum Streptophyta; class Magnoliopsida; order Asterales; family Asteraceae; genus Rutidosis; species Rutidosis leptorrhynchoides. The sequence goes on along the minus strand of NC_092338.1, from coordinate 257,300,120 downwards.
TTTTTCTGAGGTTTTTAATCATATATGAGCATGTTAGAACAAGTTTCATGTGAATCGGAGGTGCGTAGTATAGCAAACATTTTTCGTAAAATGGCAAACTAAAACAGTCCCTGGTAGTGCATCTGAACGGCGTCCAGCATTGAAGGACTGGACGTCGTCCAAGAATCTGGATGGCGTCCAAGAATCTGGACGGCGTCCAGATCAGTATCCAGTTCCTGTTTTGCTGCAACACACAAATGCACGAACCAAAACTCAAACAATCTCAATTTATGACCCGCAAACAACCAAAACATGTATCTTATATCATCGGAAAGGTATTTTGACGAGGAAAACAACTAAGCATATTTCATCAATCAATCTACCACTTATAATAACTAAAATCACATTGAATGCTCAACATTTATTACATCCAAGTTCATAAATGCGGTTTGGTGATTCGGGAACTTACTACCTACATATAATACGCCATTTCGTAGGTAATCAAGCATACAATCCAACTAAACACTTACCAACAACAATTAATGGCATTCAATGCATCAAATGTTCACATTTAGTTCTATCAAACCCTAACCAACATCACCAAAATCAATAATCAAGTTTATGAAGTTTTCTAAAGCAACCTACACATCAAATTGAAGCCAGTGATACTAGTAACACAATTAAAACATGAACGTTTAACATCTAACAACTTTTAAGCAACTAAATCTCAAGAACAACACACCAAAATTTAAGTTCATGCTAGTTACTTCAAAACAACAAGATCGAGCATACAAATCACATATTCATGTTAGACTTGAGCCATAGACACTAATTAACACTTTTATAAGTTAAAAACATCAAGAACACAAAATCTAATTATTTTAGAAAGTTACCCAAACGTAATGAAATTGGTATGGAATCGAAGAGGAAGATGCAAGGATTCCAAATATGTAATTTGTTTTGCAAAACACTTGCTAGATTAGATTTAGATGATGATTCTTTGGATTTGAGTTTGAGAGAAAAATGTTGAAGTAGTAAAAGAGAAAGATATGGATGAATGGATGAGAGTGAATGTTGACCACTTTGACCTAGTAACATCTTTGGTCATTTGGCAAGTCTAGTCCCTCAAGTTTCATTCGGGTGCGTGAATTACCTAAACGAGATAATTTAAAACGCGTATCAACGGGAGATGTTATAAATATATAACGGACTTTAAAATAGTTAAACAGAAAGTAAACGAAAAAAGGCGGGATGTTACAGATATTTTACTAATCGATCTGCTAGTGGTATGTTTATTCGTGTTGGTTTTAATTCTCCGAGGTCTAGTTTAGTGTATAATGAATATGGCATTAAATTTATACTAGCACCTAAATCTGCCAATGCTTCTATTGAATTAAGACTACCCAGAAAACATGGAATTGTGAAACTTCCTGGATCAGAGAGTTTTTCTGGTATCTTATTTAACAGCACTGCAGAACAATTAGCATTCATAGTAACAGCCGAAAGTTCTTCCATTTTCTTTCTATTTGTGATTAGATCTTTTAAGAATTTAGCATACCTGGGCATTCCTGAAATCACATCAATGAAAGGAAGATTGACATTTATTTGTTTAAACATATCCAAGAATTTGGATTGCTCGGCTTCAAGTCTTTCTTTTCTCATTTTATTTGGGTAAGGAAGTGGTGGTTGGTATGGTTTAACATAAGGTTTACCCTTAACTGTGTTATCTTCATTAACCTTTTCAACTACCGGTTCTGTTTTCTTATCTTGCTTAGGTTGTGGTGCATGTGTAGTAGGAATAGAGTTATAAAAAATTACAGATATTTCAAGTGGTTTAAGTGTAATACCACTTCTCGTGGTAATGGCTTTAGATGTTTCATTCCGGGGGTTAGCATTTGTATCGCTAGGTAGACTTCCCGGTTTTCTTTCACCTATCAACCTTGCTAGGTTACTTATTTCTTGTTCCAGATTTTGGATTGAAGCTTGTTGATTTCTAAATGCTTGAGCATTTTGTTCATTAGTTTGTTTCTAAGATGTGAAAAACTGCGTTTGAGATTCAACTAGCTTCGACATCATGTCTTCTAAATTTGTCTTTTTATCATCGGTTTGTGGTGGTTTATTTGGAAAAATAGGTCTTTGCTGATTGTAAGTATTATTAGATACTTATTGATTGCTAGGACCTTGTTGATTGTTGTATGGAACATTTCGGTTATAATTCTGATTTTGATTGTAGTTTGGTCTTGGCGGTTGATAATTATTCTGATAATTATTTCTAGGCCTTTGGTTCATGTATGAAACATTCTCTCTTTGTTCCATTATTTGTTCAATACTGAGACAATCTTTTGTCAAATGTGGTCCTCCACACTGTTTACAACTAATTCGTATTGAGTGAATATCTTTAGTCATCTTTCCCATTCGTCTCTCGAAAGCATCTATCTTTGCGGACATGGAATCAAAGTCATGGCTAGAATCGGCTCTAGCCGCTTTAGATGATCTAACAATATCTTTTTCTTGATGCCACTCATGTGAGTGGGAAACAGTGTTATCAATAATTTTGTAAGCTTCATTTGCAGTTTTCTTCATAATGGAACCACCAACTGCTATGTCGATGTCTTTACGTGTAGTAATATCGCATCCTTGGTAGAATATTTGTACTATTTGATAAGTGTCTAAACCATGTTACGGACATCCTCTTAACAACTTTCCAAATCTTGTCCACGCCTCATATAGTGTTTCATTTGGCTTTTGTGTAAACGTAACAATTTCTCCTTGAAGTCTCACGGCTTTAGATGCCGGAAAGAATTGTTTAAGAAATTTTTCAACTAAAACATCCCATGTATCAATCGCCCCTTCAGGTAACGATTCTAACCAATCTTTGGCTTCTCCCTTTAAAGTCCAGGGAAATAACATGAGATAGATCTGTTCATCCTTAACTTCTCTTATTTTAAATAGAGTACAGATCCTATTAAAGGTGCGAAGATGTTCATTTGGATCTTCCTTCGGCGCACCACTAAATTGGCATTGATTAGTTACCATGTGTAGGATTTGTCCTTTGATTTCATAATCTGGCGCATTAATGTCTGGTTGAGTAATTGCATGACCTTGGCCAGTGCGTTTAGCTCTCATTCGGTCTTCCATACTTAGAGGTTCCAGATTTTCCATGATTGCATTTGTTGAATCTGAATCACTAGAGGATTCTGATTTAATGATTTCTTCCTCGACAATCTCTGGATGAGTGATTTGTGGTTCAGGAGGAATGATTGGTGGTTCAGGATCTCTGAATTGTCCCTGAATATCCTCTGGATTCTCAATTGTGAGGTTGGGTTCAAAAAATGGATTATCGAAAATTTGAATTGGAGTACTTGGTCGACTAGATGACGATTTTAAATAAAAATCAATGGCGACAATGTTGGCTAGATGTCTTGATCGAGTTACAGGTGGTGAACGTATGAAAGGTGGTGAACGTTTTGCTCGGTGCATTCACTGAATATCCTATTAGTTATAAAAGATAAAAAATTATATAAGCTATCAAATTAATAGACTTTTCTGATTTTGCCCACGTTTGAAATAGCCAATAAATGCAGCAGGTAGCCAGGACCCTTTAAATCGGAAGTCCACAACTCGCCACTAACAAATCCAACTATTACTACGAACCAGAAAATTTTGGATGTCTATCAATTTAATCACTTAAAATAATTTTTCGTTAAAGTTTAAAGAAGATAAAGAAAATTCTATGTCTTAAAAACTAGAGCTTCGAGAAATAAGAAAGAAAAAGAGTGCGTCGAAAAACGTCGAAAAAGGTCGAAAAATAATAAAATGCAGCGTCGAAACTTAAAAGTCTAAAAACTAAAAATTAAAACTTACGTCTAAAGGTATTAAAGCTTAAAAGAAAATCTATATCCAAAATGGCAATAACTTAAAAAGTACTAAAATCTTAAAACGGCGTCGCAAAATTCTAAAGTACCTAAATCTTAGTCTAAAGAAAAAGCAATTAAGGGATTTTACGGCAAATCTTAGAAATCTAACAATAAAAATAAACTACGGCAAAAACTAACTTAAAACTAATTACGAACGATAAAAATACAAATTACAATTAAACGATTAAAAAGATACAAAATTTAAAAATAAAACTAAAGTTATAAAAAATATAATTTTTATATTATTTTTTAATAAAAGTATTAATTTTATATTTTAATAAAACTAATTAGACTTAATAATACTAATTAAAACTAAATTAAACTAAGTAATATTTAATTAAACCCTAATTGATTTAATTAATAATAACTAAAATTAAATTAAACCCTAAATCGTATTAAATGCTGTACCAGGTTTCAGTTGTCAGACATCTCCGCGAGTGCGGGTTTCTTCAGCCAAATAACTCCGCGAGTGCGGAGGATCCAGATTCAGATGATGTGCAGGTTCAAATTATGAAATGTCCCGTTCATATTGATTATAAACGTTCCATATTAATTGATTTCCTTGCGAGGTTTTGACCTCTATATGAGACGTTTTTCAAAGACTGCATTCATTTTTAAAAACAACCATAACCTTTATTTTATCAATAAAGGTTTTAAAAGCATTACGTAGATTATAAAATAATGATAATATAAAATATATTGTTTACACATGACCATTACATAATGGTTTACAATAGAAATATATTACATCGACATATGTTTCTTGAATGCAGTTTTTACACAATATCATACAAACATGGACTCCAAATCTTGTCCTTATTTTAGTATGCAACAGCGAAAGCTCTTAGTATTCACCTGAGAATAAACATGCTTTAAACGTCAACAAAAATGTTGGTGAGTTATAGGTTTAACCTATATATATCAAATCGTAACAATAGACCACAAGATTTCATATTTCAATACACATCCCATACAAAGAGATAAAAATCATTCATATGGTGAACACCTGGTAATCGACATTAACAAGATGCATATATAAGAATATCCCCATCATTCCGGGACACCCTTCGGATATGATATAAATTTCGAAGTACTAAAGCATCCGGTACTTTGGATGGGGTTTGTTAGGCCCAATAGATCTATCTTTAGGATTCGCGTCAATTAGGGTGTCTGTTCCCTAATTCTTAGATTACCAGACTTAATAAAAAGGGGCATATTCGATTTCGATAATTCAACCATAGAATGTAGTTTCACGTACTTGTGTCTATTTTGTAAATCATTTATAAAACCTGCATGTATTCTCATCCCAAAAATATTAGATTTTAAAAGTGGGACTATAACTCACTTTCACAGATATTTCCTTCCTCAGAAATAAGACTTGGCCACGGATCGATTCACGAACCTATACAAATATGTACATATATATCAAAGTATGATCAAAATATAATTACAACCATTTTTATTATGTTTTAAAGATTTGAGTGTATTAAGTCAGCTGTCCTAGTTAATAACCTACAACTAGTTGTCCACAGTTAGATGTACAGAAATAAATCGATATATATTATCTTGAATCAATCCACGACCCAGTGTATACACATCTCAGGCTAGATCACAACTCAAAGTATATATATTTTTGGAATCAACCTCAACCCTGTATAGCTAACTCCAACATTACTGCATATAGAGTGTCTATGGTTGTTCCAAATAATATATATACATGGGTCGATATGATATGTCAAAACATTTGCATACGTATCTATGGTATCCCAAGATTACATAATATATTAGAATACATGTATAATACAATATAAGTTAGCTAGGATATGATTTGTATAGATTTGTTAAACATTTCCCGTAGCTAAAAAGATCAAAAATATCCAATCTTGTTTTACCCATAACTTCTTCATTTTAAATCCGTTTTGAGTGAATCAAATTGCTATGGTTTCATATTGAAGTCTAATTTAAGAATCCAAACAGAAAAAGTATAGATTTATTGTCGGAAATTTAAGTTACATGTCAATTACTAAAGAGGTAGTCATTTCCGTCGAAAGAACGACATCTTGATGACCATTTTGAAAAACATACTTTCACTTTGAGTTTAACCAAGATTTTTGGATATAGTTTCATGTTCATATGAAAAATCATTTTCCTAGAAGAACAACTTTTAAATCAAAGTTTATCATAGTTTTTAATTATCCAAACCAAAACAGCCCCCCGGTTTCACTACGACGGCATATATCCGATTTTATGGTGTTCATCATGTTTTCAGGTTTTAAATCATTAAGTTAGCATATCATATAGATATAGAACATGTGTTTAGTTGATTTTAAAAGTCAAGTTAGAAGGATTAACTTTTTTTTGCGAACAACTTTAGAATTAACTAAACTATGTTCTAGTGATTACAAGTTTAAACCTTCGAATAAGATATCTTTATATGTATGAATCGAATGATGTTATGAACATCATTACTACCTCAAGTTTTCTGGATAAAACTACTGGAAATGAAAGAAATAGATCTAGCTTCAAAGGATCCTTGGATGGCTTGAAAGTTCTTGAAGCAGAATCATGACACGAAAACAGTTCAAGTAAGATTTTCACTCGAAATAAGATTGTTATAGTTGTAGAAATTGAATCAAAGTTTGAATATGAATATTACCTTGAATTAGAAAGATAACCTACTATAAATTACAAAGGTTCCTTGATCTTAGATGATTACTTGGAATGGATTAGAAAGCTTGGAAGTAGACTTGCAAACTTGGAAGTATTCTTGATTTTTATGAAACTATACTTATGGAATTTATGAAGAACACTTAGAACTTGAAGATGAAACTTGAGAGAGATCAATTAGATGAATAAAATTGAAAAATTAAAGTGTTTGTAGGTGTTTTTGGTCGTTAGTATATGGATTAGATATAAAGGATATGTAATTTTGTTTTCATGTAAATAAGTCATGAATGATTACTAATATTTTTTTAATTTTATGAGATATTTCATGCTAGTTGTAAAATGATGGTTCCCACGTGTGTTAGGTAACTCACATGGGCTGCTAAGAGCTGATCATTGGATTGTATATACCAATAGTACATACATCTAAAAGTTGTGTATTGTACGAGTACGAATACGGGTGCATACGAGTAGAATTGTTGATGAAACTGAACGAGGATGTAATTGTAAGCATTTTTGTTAAGTAGAAGTACTTTGATATGTGTCTTGAAGTCTTTCAAAAGTGTAAGAATACATATCAAAACACAACATGTATATACATTCTAATGGAGTCGTTAAGTCTTCGCTAGTCGTTACATGTAAGTGTTGTTTTGAAACCTTTAAGTTAACGATCTCAATTAATGTTGTTAACCCAATGTTTTTATATCAAATGAGATGTTAAATTATTATGTTATCATTATATTATGATGTATGAATATCTCTTAATATGATATATTCATTAAAATATCGTTACAATGATAATCGTTACATATAAGTCTCGTTTCGTAATTCTTGAGTTAGTAGTCTTGTTTTTACATATGTAGTTCATTGTTAACACACTTAATGATATATTTAAATATCATTTTATCATGTTAAATATAGTGTATCAATATCTTAATATGATACATATGTATTTAGTAGACGTTATCATAACGATAATCGTTATATATATCATTTCGAGTTTCTTAACTTAGTAATCTCATTTCTTATGTATATCACACATTGTTAATACACTTAGTGAGATACTTACTCATTATAATCTCATGTCAACCATATATATATGTCTATATATACCACAACATGTACTTTTTACAAATTTGTAACGTTCGTGAATCGCCGGTTAACTTGGGTGATCAATTGTCAATATGAAACTTATTTCATTTAATCAAGTCTTAACAAGTTTGATTGCTTAACAAGTTGGAAACATTTAGTCATGTAAATATCAATCTCAATTAATATATATAAACATGGAAAAGTTCGGGTCACTACAGTACCTACCCGTTAAATAAATTTCGTCCCAAAATTTTAAGCTGTTGAAGGTGTTGACGAATCATCTGGAAATAGATGCGGGTATTTCTTCTTCATCTGATCTTCACACTCCCAGGTGAACTCGGGTCCTCTACAAGCATTCCATCGAACCTTAACAATCGGTATCTTGTTTTGCTTAAGTCTCTTAACCTCACGATCCATTATTTCGACGGGTTCTTCAATGAATTGAAGTTTTTCATTGATTTGGATTTCGTCCAATGGAATAGTGAGATCTTCTTTAGCAAAACATTTCTTCAAATTCGAGACATGGAAAGTGTTATGTACAGCCACGAGTTGTTGAGGTAGCTCCAGTTGGTAAGCTACTGGTCCGACACGATCTATAATCTTGAATGGTCCAATGTACCTTGGATTTAGTTTCCCCCGTTTACCAAATCGAACAACGCCTTTCCAAGGTGAAACCTTAAGCATGACCATTTCTCCAATTTCAAACTCTATATCTTTTCTTTTACTGTCCGCGTAGCTCTTTTGTCGACTCTGGGCGGTTTTCAATCGTTGTTGAATTTGGATGATTTTCTCGGTAGTTTCTTGTATTATCTCTGGACCCGTAATCTGTCTATCCCCCACTTCATTCCAACAAATCAGAGACCTACACTTTCTACCATAAAGTGCCTCAAACGGCGCCATCTCAATACTAGAATGATAACTGTTATTGTAGGAAAATTCTGCTAACGGTAGGTGTCGATCCCAACTGTTTCCGAAATCAATAACACATGCTCGTAGCATGTCTTCAAGAGTTTGGATCGTCTTTTCACTCTACCCATCAGTTTGTGGATGATATGCAGTACTCATGTCTAGACGAGTCCCCAATGCTTGTTGCAACGTCTGCCAGAACCTTGAAACAAATCTACCATCCCTATCAGAGATAATAGAGACGGGTATTCCATGTCTGGAGACAACCTCCTTCAAATACAATCGCGCCAACTTCTCCATTTTGTCGTCTTCTCTCATTGGCAGGAAGTGTGCAGACTTGGTGAGACGATCAACTATTACCCAAATAGTATCATAATCACTTTCAGTCCTTGGCAATTTAGTAATGAAATCCATGGTAATGTTTTCCCATTTCCATTCCGGGATTTCAGGTTGTTGTAGTAGACCTGATGGTTTCTGATGTTCAGCTTTGACCTTAGAACACGTCAAACATTCTCCTACATATTTCGCAATATCGGGTTTCATACCCGGCCACCAAAAGTGTTTCTTGAGATCTTTATACATCTTCCCCGCTCCGGGATGTATTGAATATCTGGTTTTATGTGCTTCTTTAAGTACCATTTCTCTCACATCTCCAAACCTTGGTACCCAAATTCTATCAGCCCTATATCGGGTTCCGTCTTCCCAAATATTAAGATGTTTCTCTGATCCTTTGGGTATCTCATTCTTCAACTTTCCTTCTTTTACAACCCCCTGTTGCGCCTCCTTTATTTGAGTAGTAAGGTTAGTACAAATAATTATATTCATAGCTTTTACCAGTATAGGTTCTCTGTCCTTTCTACTCAAAGCGTCAGCTACCACATTCGCCTTCCCCGTGTGGTATCGAATCTCAAAATCATAATCATTCAACAGTTCAATCCACCTGCGTTGTCTCATAATCAGTTGCTTCTGATTAAATATATGTTGAAGACTTTTTTGGTCGGTATATATAATACTTTTGACCCCATATAAATAATGCCTCCAAGTCTTTAATGCAAAAACAACAGCACCCAATTCCAAATCGTGAGTCGTATAATTTTGCTCGTGAATCATCAATTGTCTAGACGCATAAGCAATCACCTTCGTTCGTTGCATTAATACACAACCGAGACATTGCTTTGATGCGTCACAATAAATCACAAAATCATCATTCCCTTCAGGCAATGACAATATAGGTGTCGTAGTTGTAGTGACCCGAACTTTTCCATGTTTATATATATTAATTGAGATTGATATTTACATGATTAAATGTTTCCAACATGTTAAGCAATCAAACTTGTTAAGACTTGATTAATTGAAATATGTTTCATATAGACAATTGACCACCCAAGTTGATCGGTGATTCACGAACGTTAAAACTTGTAAAAACTATATGATGACATATATATGGATATATATATATATAGTTAACATGATACTATGATAAGAAAACATATCATAAAGTATATTAACAATGAACTACATATGTAAAAACAAGACTACTAACTTAATGATTTTTAAACGAGACATATATGTAACGATTATCGTTGTAAAGACATTTAATGTATATATATCATATTAAGAGATATTCATACATGATAATATCATGATAATATAATAATTTAAAATCTCATTTGATATTCTAAACATTGAGTTAACAACATTTAACAAGATCGTTAACCTAAAGGTTTCAAAACAACACTTACATGTAACGACTAACGATGACTTAACGACTCAGTTAAAATGTATATACATGTAGTGTTTTAATATGTATTTATACACTTTTGAAAGACTTCAATACACTTATCAAAATACTTCTACTTAACAAAAATGCTTACAATTACATCCTCGTTCAGTTTCATCAACAATTCTACTCGTATGCACCCGTATTCGTACTCGTACAATACACAGCTTTTAGATGTATGTACTATTGGTATATACACTCCAATGATCAGCTCTTAGCAGCCCATGTGAGTTACCTAACACATGTGGGAACCATCATTTGGCAACTAGCATGAAATATCTCATAAGATTACAAAAATATGAGTAATCATTCATGACTTATTTACATGAAAACAAAATTACATATCCTTTATATCTAATCCATACACCAACGACCAAAAACACCTACAAACACTTTCATTCTTCAATTTTATTCATCTAATTGATCTCTCTCAAGTTCTATCTTCAAGTTCTAAGTGTTCTTCATAAATTCCAAAAGTTCTAGTTTCATAAAATCAAGAATACTTTCAAGTTTGCTAGCTCACTTCCAATCTTGTAAGGTGATCATCCAACCTCAAGAAATCTTTGTTTCTTACAGTAGGTTATCATTCTAATACAAGGTAATAATCATATTCAAACTTTGGTTCAATTTCTATAACTATAACAATCTTATTTCAAGTGATGATCTTACTTGAACTTGTTTTCGTGTCATGATTTTGCTTCAAGAACTTTGAGCCATCCAAGGATCCATTGAAGCTAGATCCATTTTTCTCTTTTCCAGTAGGTTCATCCAAGGAACTTAAGGTAGTAATGATGTTCATAACATCATTCGATTCATACATATAAAGCTATCTTATTCGAAGGTTTAAACTTGTAATCACTAGAACATAGTTTAGTTAATTCTAAACTTGTTCGCAAACAAAAGTTAATCCTTCTAACTTGACTTTTAAAATCAACTAAACACATGTTCTATATCTATATGATATGCTAACTTAATGATTTAAAACCTGGAAACACGAAAAACACCGTAAAACCGGATTTACGCCGTCGTAGTAACACCGCGGGCTGTTTTGGGTTAGTTAATTAAAAACTATGATAAACTTTGATTTAAAAGTTGTTATTCTGAGAAAATGATTTTTATTATGAACATGAAACTATATCCAAAAATTATGGTTAAACTCAAAGTGGAAGTATGTTTTCTAAAATGGTCATCTAGACGTCGTTCTTTCGACTGAAATGACTACCTTTACAAAAACGACTTGTAACTTATTTTTCCGACTAGAAACCTATACTTTTTTTGTTTAGATTCATAAAATAGAGTTCAATATGAAACCATAGCAATTTGATTCACTCAAAACGGATTTAAAATGAAGAAGTTATGGGTAAAACAAGATTGGATAATTTTTCTCATTTTAGCTACGTGAAAATTGGTAACAAAACTATTCCAACCATAACTTAATCAACTTGTATTATATATTATGTAATCTTGAGATACCATAGACACGTATACAATGTTTCGACCTATCATGTCGACACATCTATATATATTTCGGAACAACCATAGACACTCTATATGTGAATGTTGGAGTTAGCTATACAGGGTTGAGGTTGATTCCAAAATATATATAGTTTGAGTTGTGATCAATACTGAGATACGTATACACTGGGTCGTGGATTGATTCAAGATAATATTTATCGATTTATTTCTGTACATCTAACTGTGGACAACTAGTTGTAGGTTACTAACGAGGACAGCTGACTTAATAAACTTAAAACATCAAAATATATTAAAAGTGTTGTAAATATATTTTGAACATACTTTGATATATATGTATATATTGTTATAGGTTCGTGAATCAACCAGTGGCCAAGTCTTACTTCCCGACGAAGTAAAAATCTGTGAAAGTGAGTTATAGTCCCACTTTTAAAATCTAATATTTTTGGGATGAGAATACATGCAGGTTTTATAAATGATTTACAAAATAGACACAAGTACGTGAAACTACATTCTATGGTTGAATTATCGAAATCGAATATGCCCCTTTTTATTAAGTCTGGTAATCTAAGAATTAGGGAACAGACACCCTAATTGACGCGAATCCTAAAGATAGATCTATTGGGCCTAACAAACCCCATCCAAAGTACCGGATGCTTTAGTACTTCGAAATTTATATCATATCCGAAGGGTGTCCCGGAATGATGGGGATATTCTTATATATGCATCTTGTTATTGTCGGTTACCAGGTGTTCACCATATGAATGATTTTTATCTCTATGTATGGGATGTGTATTGAAATATGAAATCTTGTGGTCTATTGTTACGATTTGATATATATAGGTTAAACCTATAACTCACCAACATTTTTGTTGACGTTTTAAGCATGTTTATTCTCAGGTGATTATTAAGAGCTTCCGCTGTCGCATACTTAAATAAGGACAAGATTTGAAGTCCATGCTTGTATGATATTGTGTAAAAACTGCATTCAAGAAACTTATTTTGTTGTAACATATTTGTATTGTAAACCATTATGTAATGGTCGTGTGTAAACAGGATATTTTAGATTATCATTATTTGATAATCTACGTAAAGCTTTTTAAACCTTTATTGATGAAATAAAGGTTATGGTTTGTTTAAAAATGAATGCAGTCTTTGAAAAACGTCTCATATAGAGGTCAAAACCTCGCAACGAAATCAATTAATATGGAACGTTTTTAATCAATAAGAACGGGACATTTCAGTTGGTATCCGAGCGTTGGTCTTAGAGAACCAGAAAATTTGCATTAGTGTGTCTTATCGAGTTTGTTAGGATGCATTAGTGAGTCTGGACTTCGACCGTGTTTTCTTTAAAAATGATTGCTTAACATTTTTGTTGGAAACTATATATTTTTAACATATGAATATTATGTGATATATTAATCTCTTAACGTGTTTGATATTATGTGATAGATGTCTACCTCTAGAACAAGTCCCATTGACTCACCTAATAATAATGAAGAGTCAAATGTAAATTGGAATGATTTGTGGACTGATTCACAAGTTCCCGAAGAGGAACCGGAAGAAGAGTCGGAACCGGAAGAAGAATCGGAACCGGAAGAAGAATCGGAACCGGATGAAGAAATAGAACCGGTGGGGGAAATAATAAAACGGTTAAGTAAAAGAAAATCCTCAACCAACCGACCAAAGTTAATTATGGTCAATGGTGTTTCCGCCAAGGAAGCAAAATATTGGGAGGATTACCAATTCTCCGATGAATCGGATTCCGACGAGAATTCCGATGATGTTATAGAAATTACCCCAACTGAATTTAAAAAGGCAAAAGAAAATAATAAGGGAAAGGGCATAAAAATAGAGAAATCTAATTCCAACCCCGATGAACTTTATATGTATCGTCAACCCCCGAAGTCCTTAAGTTGTAACAATGACCCGGGAACCTCTAAACCACCAGGTTTTTCTAAACCAATGTGGACAACGACGGCTCGTATTAGGGGAACATCATATATCCCTAGAAACTTGGCAAAACAAACCAAAACCGAAGAAGAAGAAACGAGCGAGTCGGAATAAGATAGTTGTATTCGTGTGGTGTAATATATGGAATATAGTGTTCTTATGCTTTATGATATATGTAAAAATTGCTTGTATTAATAAGTATTTTTTTATGAATCTAACTCTTGTCTATTTTACAGTTTAAAAACACAAAATGGATAGACAACCCAATATTTTAAGAGACCTACCCGGAGACATGATTGATGAAATCTTGTCTAGAGTCGGCCAGAATTCTTCGGCACAACTATTTAAGGCGAGATCAGTTTGTAAGACATTCGAAGAACGTTCCAAGAATGTCTTGGTTTATAAGAGACTTTCGTTTGAAAGATGGGGGATATCACATTGGGAAACCCATAAGTTACGATGTGTTTACTTTGACGCATATATTGCGGGGAACCCAAATGCTATTTTACGCAACGGGTTAAGAAATTATTTTGACTCAATATATCCGAATATTGGACTTCGTGATTTAGAAAAAGCGGCTAACATGCAACATAAAGAAGCATGTTATGCTTACGGATTAGTAATGTTCGCTTCTCACCAAAGTGAGAACAAGAACATCGGGCTACAACTATTAAACAAAACGTTTCCACAAGTGACGGAGTCGGTAATTGGGGTAAGAAATGAGGTTTTTAGATTATTACGGGACTGTTGGACATTACGTAACCCTCGTCCCTTTGATGACGTTACAACACGCTGTCTTATCAACGGCCATAACGGTTATGTTGCACAAGACCAAGGATGGGAAGTAGTCCTAGTAAAACCAGAATGCATGACTTGTTTCTGGACGTATGAATTACGTGTCTTTATTGCCTTTGCTGAACGACTTGTGTACTAGCTAGAATTGTCTTCACAACTATCTTGTATCAAAGTTATTGTGTGCTATATTTCATGCTTTATGTAAAATAAGCGGTATTGTAAGTTTGTAAAATATTGTATAAAAGTTTGAACGCGAAATATTATTATAATCAGTTTTTCATATAGAATTGTAGTAGTTGAATTGTATATTAGTTACTAAGTATGAACTTAACGGGTAGGTACTACCCGAATTTAAACTTATAAAACGCTAATATGAAGAAAAAGCTTTTATAAATGAGTTCATATTATGCTACGAAATACTATTAACTACTCTTAATATTCTGTATGATTAACTTGTTCCATTTAACTATTTTGAAGGAAATGGCACCGACTACTCGACACACCGTGAATATGAATGAAGAGGAATTTCGTACTTTTCTAGCTTCAAACATAGCCGCAGTACAGGCTGCGCTACATACCAACAATAACCTTGGATCTAGCAGTACAGGAAATCGTGTAGGATGCACCTACAAAGAATTCACTGCCTGCAAACCTTTGGAATTTGATGGAACCGAAGGACCGATCGGATTGAAACGGTGGACCGAGAAGGTCGAATCGGTGTTTGCCATAAGTAAGTGTACTGAAGAGGACAAAGTAAAGTACGCTACGCATACCTTCACAGGTTCTGCGTTAACATGGTGGAATACCTATCTAGAGCAAGTGGGACAAGACGATGCGTACGCACTACCGTGGTCAGCATTCAAGCACTTGATGAACGAGAAGTACCCTCCCAGAACCGAGGTCAATAAGCTCAAGACAGAACTTAGAGGGTTACGAACCCAAGGATTTGATATTACCACGTACGAAAGACGATTCACAGAATTGTGCCTATTGTGTCCGGGAGCATTCGAAGATGAGGAAGAGAAGATCGACGCGTTTGTGAAAGGATTACCGGAAAGAATCCAAGAAGATATAAGTTCACACGAGCCCGCCTCCATACAACAGGCATGTAGAATGGCTCACAAACTAGTGAACCAGATTGAAGAAAGAATTAAAGAACAGACTGCTGAAGAGGCCAATGTGAAGCAAGTCAAAAGAAAGTGGGAGGAAAACGGTGATAAGAATCACCAATACAACAACAACAGCAATTACAACAATAATCGCAACAATTATCCCAACAATCGCAACATCAATCACAACTACAACAAACGGCCCAACAACAACAACAACAACAACAACAACAGCAACTACAACAATCATCCCAACAACAATAATAACCGCAACAACAACAACAATCAGAAGCAACTATGCCAAAGGTGTGAAAAGAATCACTCGGGGTTCTGCACCAAATTTTGCAACAAGTGTAAAAGAAATGGTCATAGCGCGGCGAAGTGTGAGGTCTACGGACCAGGGGTTAATAGAACGAAAGGAACAAATGGTGTCGGAACGAGTAATGGCGGAGCAAGTAGTGCCAATGTAGTTTGTTATAAATGTGGAAAACCAGGCCACATTATTAGAAATTGCCCGAACCAGGAGAACACGAATGGACAAGGCCGTGGAAGAGTTTTCAATATTAATGCGGTAGAGGCACAGGAAGACCCGGAGCTTGTTACGGGTACGTTTCTTATTGACAATAAATCTGCTTACGTTTTATTTGATTCGGGTGCGGATAGAAGCTATATGAGTAGAGATTTTTGTGCTAAATTAAGTTGTCCATTGACGCCTTTGGATAGTAAATTTTTACTCGAATTAGCAAATGGTAAATTAATTTCAGCAGATAATATATGTCGGAATCGAGAAATTAAACTGGTTAGCGAAACATTTAAGATTGATTTGATACCAGTAGAGTTAGGGAGTTTTGATGTGATAATCGGTATGGACTGGTTGAAAGAAGTGAAAGCGGAGATCGTTTGTTACAAAAATGCAATTCGCATTATACGAGAAAAAGGAAAACCCTTAATGGTGTACGGAGAAAAGGGCAACACGAAGCTACATCTTATTAGTAATTTGAAGGCACAAAAACTAATAAGAAAAGGTTGCTATGCTGTTCTAGCACACGTCGAGAAAGTACAAACTGAAGAAAAGAGCATCAATGATGTTCCCATTGCAAAAGAATTTCCCGATGTATTTCCGAAAGAATTACCGGGATTACCCCCACATCGATCCGTTGAATTTCAAATAGATCTTGTACCAGGAGCTGCACCAATAGCTCGTGCTCCTTACAGACTCGCACCCAGCGAGATGAAAGAACTGCAAAGCCAATTACAAGAACTTTTAGAGCGTGGTTTCATTCGACCAAGCACATCACCGTGGGGAGCTCCTGTTTTGTTTGTCAAGAAGAAAGATGGTACATTCAGGTTGTGTATCGACTACCGAGAGTTGAACAAACTTACCATCAAGAACCGCTACCCACTACCGAGAATCGACGACTTATTTGATCAACTACAAGGCTCGTCTGTTTATTCAAAGATTGACTTACGTTCCGGGTATCATCAAATGCGGGTGAAAGAAGATGATATTCCAAAGACTGCTTTCAGAACACGTTACGGTCATTACGAGTTTATGGTCATGCCGTTTGGTTTAACTAATGCACCAGCTGTGTTCATGGACCTTATGAACCGAGTGTGTGGACCATACCTTGACAAGTTTGTCATTGTTTTCATTGATGACATACTTATTTACTCAAAGAATGACCAAGAACACGGTGAACATTTGAGAAAGGTGTTAGAAGTATTGAGGAAGGAAGAATTGTACGCTAAGTTTTCAAAGTGTGCATTTTGGTTGGAAGAAGTTCAATTCCTCGGTCACATAGTGAACAAAGAAGGTATTAAGGTGGATCCGGCAAAGATAGAAACTGTTGAAAAGTGGGAAACCCCGAAAACTCCGAAACACATACGCCAGTTTTTAGGACTAGCTGGTTACTACAGAAGGTTCATCCAAGACTTTTCCAGAATAGCAAAACCCTTGACTGCATTAACGCATAAAGGGAAGAAATTTGAATGGAATGATGAACAAGAGAAAGCGTTTCAGTTATTGAAGAAAAAGCTAACTACGGCACCTATATTGTCATTGCCTGAAGGGAATGATGATTTTGTGATTTATTGTGATGCATCAAAGCAAGGTCTCGGTTGTGTATTAATGCAACGAACGAAGGTGATTGCTTATGCGTCTAGACAATTGAAGATTCACGAACAAAATTATACGACGCATGATTTGGAATTAGGCGCGGTTGTTTTTGCATTAAAGACTTGGAGGCACTACTTATATGGGGTCAAAAGTATTATATATACCGACCACAAAAGTCTTCAACACATATTTAATCAGAAACAACTGAATATGAGGCAGCGTAGGTGGATTGAATTATTGAATGATTACGATTTTGAGATTCGTTACCACCCGGGGAAGGCAAATGTGGTAGCCGATGCCTTGAGCAGGAAGGATAGAGAACCCATTCGAGTAAAATCTATGAATATAATGATTCATAATAACATTACTACTCAAATAAAGGAGGCGCAACAAGGAGTTTTAAAAGAGGGAAATTTAAAGGATGAAATACCCAAAGGATCGGAGAAGCATCTTAATATTCGGGAAGACGGAACCCGGTATAGGGCTGAAAGGATTTGGGTACCAAAATTTGGAGATATGAGAGAAATGGTACTTAGAGAAGCTCATAAAACCAGATACTCAATACATCCTGGAACGGGGAAGATGTACAAGGATCTCAAGAAACATTTTTGGTGGCCGGGTATGAAAGCCGATGTTGCTAAATACGTAGGAGAATGTTTGACGTGTTCTAAGGTCAAAGCTGAGCATCAGAAACCATCAGGTCTACTTCAACAACCCGAAATCCCGGAATGGAAATGGGAAAACATTACCATGGATTTCATCACTAAATTGCCAAGGACTGCAAGTGGTTTTGATACTATTTGGGTAATAGTTGATCGTCTCACCAAATCAGCACACTTCCTACCAATAAGAGAAGATGACAAGATGGAGAAGTTAGCACGACTGTATTTGAAGGAAGTCGTCTCCAGACATGGAATACCAATCTCTATTATCTCTGATAGGGATGGCAGATTTATTTCAAGATTCTGGCAGACATTACAGCAAGCATTAGGAACTCGTCTAGACATGAGTACTGCCTATCATCCACAAACTGATGGGCAGAGCGAAAGGACGATACAAACGCTTGAAGACATGCTACGAGCATGTGTTATTGATTTCGGAAACAGTTGGGATCGACATCTACCGTTAGCAGAATTTTCCTACAACAACAGCTACCATTCAAGCATTGAGATGGCGCCGTTCGAAGCACTTTATGGTAGAAAGTGCAGGTCTCCGATTTGTTGGAGTGAGGTGGGGGATAGACAGATTACGGGTCCGGAGATTATACAAGAAACTACCGAGAAGATCATCCAAATTCAACAACGGTTGAAAACCGCCCAAAGTCGACAAAAGAGCTACGCTGACATTAAAAGAAAAGATATAGAATTTGAAATTGGAGAGATGGTCATGCTTAAAGTTTCACCTTGGAAAGGCGTTGTTCGATTTGGTAAACGAGGGAAATTAAATCCAAGGTATATTGGACCATTCAAGATTATTGATCGTGTCGGACCAGTAGCTTACCGACTAGAGTTACCTCAACAACTCGCGGCTGTACATAACACTTTCCACGTCTCGAATTTAAAGAAATGTTTTGCTAAAGAAGATCTCACTATTCCGTTAGATGAAATCCAAATCAACGAAAAACTCCAATTCATCGAAGAACCCGTCGAAATAATGGATCGTGAGGTTAAAAGACTTAAGCAAAACAAGATACCAATTGTTAAGGTTCGATGGAATGCTCGTAGAGGACCCGAGTTCACCTGGGAGCGTGAAGATCAGATGAAGAAGAAATACCCGCATCTATTTCCAGAAGATTCGTCAACACCTTCAACAGCTTAAAATTTCGGGACGAAATTTATTTAACGGGTAGGTACTGTAGTGACCCGAACTTTTCCATGTTTATATATATTAATTGAGATTGATATTTACATGATTAAATGTTTCCAACATGTTAAGCAATCAAACTTGTTAAGACTTGATTAATTGAAATATGTTTCATATAGACAATTGACCACCCAAGTTGATCGGTGATTCACGAACGTTAAAACTTGTAAAAACTATATGATGACATATATATGGATATATATATATATATAGTTAACATGATACTATGATAAGAAAACATATCATAAAGTATATTAACAATGAACTACATATGTAAAAACAAGACTACTAACTTAATGATTTTTAAACGAGACATATATGTAACGATTATCGTTGTAAAGACATTTAATGTATATATATCATATTAAGAGATATTCATACATGATAATATCATGATAATATAATAATTTAAAATCTCATTTGATATTCTAAACATTGAGTTAACAACATTTAACAAGATCGTTAACCTAAAGGTTTCAAAACAACACTTACATGTAACGACTAACGATGACTTAACGACTCAGTTAAAATGTATATACATGTAGTGTTTTAATATGTATTTATACACTTTTGAAAGACTTCAATACACTTATCAAAATACTTCTACTTAACAAAAATGCTTACAATTACATCCTCGTTCAGTTTCATCAACAATTCTACTCGTATGCACCCGTATTCGTACTCGTACAATACACAGCTTTTAGATGTATGTACTATTGGTATATACACTCCAATGATCAGCTCTTAGCAGCCCATGTGAGTTACCTAACACATGTGGGAACCATCATTTGGCAACTAGCATGAAATATCTCATAAGATTACAAAAATATGAGTAATCATTCATGACTTATTTACATGAAAACAAAATTACATATCCTTTATATCTAATCCATACACCAATGACCAAAAACACCTACAAACACTTTCATTCTTCAATTTTATTCATCTAATTGATCTCTCTCAAGTTCTATCTTCAAGTTCTAAGTGTTCTTCATAAATTCCAAAAGTTCTAGTTTCATAAAATCAAGAATACTTTCAAGTTTGCTAGCTCACTTCCAATCTTGTAAGGTGATCATCCAACCTCAAGAAATCTTTGTTTCTTACAGTAGGTTATCATTCTAATACAAGGTAATAATCATATTCAAACTTTGGTTCAATTTCTATAACTATAACAATCTTATTTCAAGTGATGATCTTACTTGAACTTGTTTTCGTGTCATGATTTTGCTTCAAGAACTTTGAGCCATCCAAGGATCCATTGAAGCTAGATCCATTTTTCTCTTTTCCAGTAGGTTCATCCAAGGAACTTAAGGTAGTAATGATGTTCATAACATCATTCGATTCATACATATAAAGCTATCTTATTCGAAGGTTTAAACTTGTAATCACTAGAACATAGTTTAGTTAATTCTAAACTTGTTCGCAAACAAAAGTTAATCCTTCTAACTTGACTTTTAAAATCAACTAAACACATGTTCTATATCTATATGATATGCTAACTTAATGATTTAAAACCTGGAAACACGAAAAACACCGTAAAACCGGATTTACGCCGTCGTAGTAACACCGCGGGCTGTTTTGGGTTAGTTAATTAAAAACTATGATAAACTTTGATTTAAAAGTTGTTATTCTGAGAAAATGATTTTTATTATGAACATGAAACTATATCCAAAAATTATGGTTAAACTCAAAGTGGAAGTATGTTTTCTAAAATGGTCATCTAGACGTCGTTCTTTCGACTGAAATGACTACCTTTACAAAAACGACTTGTAACTTATTTTTCCGACTAGAAACCTATACTTTTTTTGTTTAGATTCATAAAATAGAGTTCAATATGAAACCATAGCAATTTGATTCACTCAAAACGGATTTAAAATGAAGAAGTTATGGGTAAAACAAGATTGGATAATTTTTCTCATTTTAGCTACGTGAAAATTGGTAACAAAACTATTCCAACCATAACTTAATCAACTTGTATTATATATTATGTAATCTTGAGATACCATAGACACGTATACAATGTTTCGACCTATCATGTCGACACATCTATATATATTTCGGAACAACCATAGACACTCTATATGTGAATGTTGGAGTTAGCTATACAGGGTTGAGGTTGATTCCAAAATATATATAGTTTGAGTTGTGATCAATACTGAGATACGTATACACTGGGTCGTGGATTGATTCAAGATAATATTTATCGATTTATTTCTGTACATCTAACTGTGGACAACTAGTTGTAGGTTACTAACGAGGACAGCTGACTTAATAAACTTAAAACATCAAAATATATTAAAAGTGTTGTAAATATATTTTGAACATACTTTGATATATATGTATATATTGTTATAGGTTCGTGAATCAACCAGTGGCCAAGTCTTACTTCCCGACGAAGTAAAAATCTGTGAAAGTGAGTTATAGTCCCACTTTTAAAATCTAATATTTTTGGGATGAGAATACATGCAGGTTTTATAAATGATTTACAAAATAGACACAAGTACGTGAAACTACATTCTATGGTTGAATTATCGAAATCGAATATGCCCCTTTTTATTAAGTCTGGTAATCTAAGAATTAGGGAACAGACACCCTAATTGACGCGAATCCTAAAGATAGATCTATTGGGCCTAACAAACCCCATCCAAAGTACCGGATGCTTTAGTACTTCGAAATTTATATCATATCCGAAGGGTGTCCCGGAATGATGGGGATATTCTTATATATGCATCTTGTTATTGTCGGTTACCAGGTGTTCACCATATGAATGATTTTTATCTCTATGTATGGGATGTGTATTGAAATATGAAATCTTGTGGTCTATTGTTACGATTTGATATATATAGGTTAAACCTATAACTCACCAACATTTTTGTTGACGTTTTAAGCATGTTTATTCTCAGGTGATTATTAAGAGCTTCCGCTGTCGCATACTTAAATAAGGACAAGATTTGAAGTCCATGCTTGTATGATATTGTGTAAAAACTGCATTCAAGAAACTTATTTTGTTGTAACATATTTGTATTGTAAACCATTATGTAATGGTCGTGTGTAAACAGGATATTTTAGATTATCATTATTTGATAATCTACGTAAAGCTTTTTAAACCTTTATTGATGAAATAAAGGTTATGGTTTGTTTAAAAATGAATGCAGTCTTTGAAAAACGTCTCATATAGAGGTCAAAACCTCGCAACGAAATCAATTAATATGGAACGTTTTTAATCAATAAGAACGGGACATTTCAGTAGTTAGCTTTTTCTTCAATAACTGAAACGCCTTCTCTTGTTCATCCTTCCATTCAAATTTCTTCCCTTTATGCGTTAATGCAGTCAAGGGTTTTACTATTTTGGAGAAATCTTGGATGAATCTTCTGTAGTAACTAGCCAATCCTAAAAATTGACGTATATGCTTCGGAGTTTTTAGGGTTTTCCACTTTTCAATGGTTTCGATCTTTGCCGGGTCCACCTGGATACCTTCTTTGTTCACTATGTGACCGAAGAATTGAACTTCTTCCAACTAAAATGCACACTTTGAAAACTTAGCGTACAGTTTTTCTTTCCTCAATACTTCTAGCACTTTTCTCAAATGTTCTTCGTGCTCTTGATCATTCTTTGAGTAAATAAGTATGTCATCGATGAAAACAATGACAAACTTGTCAAGATATGACCCACACACTCGGTTCATAAGGTCCATGAACACAGCTGGTGCACTAGTCAATCCAAACGGCATAACCATAAACTCGTAATGACCATAACGCGTCCTAAAAGCAGTTTTTGGAATATCATCCTCCTTTACTCACATTTGATGATATCCAGAACGTAAATCGATTTTCGAATAAATCGACGAGCCTTGTAGTTGATCAAATAAGTCGTCAATTCTCGGCAGTGGATAACGGTTTTTGATGGTAAGTTTATTCAACTCTCTGTAGTCAATACACAACCTAAATGTACCATCCTTCTTCTTGATAAACAAAACAGGAGCTCCCCATGGTGATGTGCTTGGTCGAATGAAACCACGTTCTAATAGTTCTTGCAGTTGGCTTTGCAGTTATTTCATCTCGCTGGGTGCGAGTCTGTAAGGAGCACGAGCTATTGGTGCAGCTCCTGGTACAAGATCTATTTGAAATTCAATAGATCGATGTGGAGGTAGTCCCGGTAATTCTTTCGGAAATACATCGGGAAATTCTTTTGGGACAGGAACATCATTGATGCTCTTTTCTTCAGTTTGTACTTTCTCGACGTGTGCTAGAACAGCATAGCAACCTTTTCTTATTAGTTTTTGTGCCTTCAAATTACTAATAAGATGTAGCTTCGTGTTGCCCTTTTCTCCGTACACCATTAAGGGTTCTCCTTCTTCTCGTACAATGCGAATTGCATTTTTGTAATATACAATCTCTGCTTTCATCTCCTTCAGCCAGTCCATGCCAACTATTACATCAAAACTCCCTAACTCTACTGGTATCAAATCAATCTTAAATATTTCGCTACCCAGTTTAATTTCTCGATTTTGGCATATATAATCTGCTGAAATTAATTTACCGTTTGCTAATTCGAGTAAAAATTTACAATCCAACGGCGTCAATGGACAACTTAGTTTAGCACAAAAATCTCTACTCATATAGCTTCTATCCGCACCCGAATCAAATAAAACGTAAGCAGATTTATTGTCAATAAGAAACCTACCCGTAACAAGTTTCGGGTCTTCCTGTGCCTCTACCGCATTAATATTGAAAAATCTTTCGCGGCCTTGTCCATTCGTGTTCTCCTGGTTCGGGCAATTTCTAATAATGTGTCCCGGTTTTCCACATTTATAACAAACTACATTGGCATAACTTGCTCCGACAATACTTGCTCCGCCATTACTCGTTCTGACACCATTTGTTCCTTTCGTTCTGTTAACCCCTGGTCCGTAGACCTCACACTTCGCCGCGCTATGACCATTTCTTTTACACTTGTTGCAAAATTTGGTGCAGAACCCCGAGTGATACTTTTCACACATTTGGCATAGCTGCTTCTGATTGTTGTTGTTGTTGTTGCGGTTATCATTGTTGTTAGGATGATTGTTGTAGTTGTTGTTGTTGTTGTGCCGTTTGTTGTAGTTGCGATTGATGTTGCGATTGTTGGGATAGTTGTTGTTGTTTTGGTGACTCTTATCACCGTTTTCCTCCCCTTTTTTTGACTAGCTTCACGTTGGCCTCTTCGACAACCTGTTCTTTAATTCTTCCCTCAATCTGGTTCACTATTTTGTGAGCCATTCTACATGCCTTTTGTATGGAGGCAGGCTCGTGTGAACTTATATCTTCTTGGATTCTCTCCGGTAACCCTTTCACAAACGCATCGATCTTCTCTTCCTCATCTTTGAACGCTCTCGGACACAATAGGCACAATTCTGTGAATCGTCTTTCGTACGAAGTAATATCGAATCCCTGTGTTCGTAACCCTCGAAGTAATATTGACCTCGGTTCTGGGACGGTACTTCTCGTTCATCAAGTGCTTGAATGCTGACCACGGTAGCGCGTAAGCAGCATCTTGTCCCACTTGCTCTAGATAGGTATTCCACCATGTTAACGCAATACCTGTGAAGGTATGCGTAGCGTACTTCACTTTGTCTCCTTCAGCACACTTACTTATGGCAAACACCGATTCAACTTTCTCGGTCCACCGTTTCAATCCGATTGGTCCTTCGGTCCCATCAAATTCTGAAGGTTTGCAGGCAGTGAATTCCTTGTAGGAGCATCCTTCACGATTTCTTGCGTCGTTAGCTGTATTGCTAGATTCAGAGTTATTGTTGGTATGTAGCGCGGCCTGTACTGCGGCTATGTTTGAAGCAAGAAAGGCACGAAATTCCACTTCGCTTATATTCAAGGTGTGTCGAGTAGTCGGTGCCATTTCCTTTAAAATAGTCAAATGAAACAAGTTAATCATACAGAATATCAAGAGTAGTCAATAGTATCTCGTAGCATAATATGAACTCATTTATAAAAGCTTTTTCCTCATATTAGCGTTTTATATGTTTAAATTCGGGTACTACCTACCCGTTAAGTTCATACTTAGTAGCTAATATACAATTCAACTACTACAATTCCATATGAAAAACTGATTATTAAAATATATCACATACAAATATTCTTCAAACTTACAACTTCGCTATATTACATATAACATGAAATATAGTACACTATGATACATGACAGTTTTGAAGATAAATCTAGTTAATACGCAAGTTGTTCAGCAAAGGAAATAAAGACACGTAATTCATAAGTCCAGAAACAAGTCATGCATTCTGGTTTTACTAAGACGACTTCCCATCCTTGGTCTTGTGGAAAATAACCGTTATGACCATTGGCTAGGTAGCATGTTGTAATGTCATCAGAAGGACGAGGGTTTCGTAATGTCCAACAGCACCGTAATAATCTAAAAACCTTGTTTCTCACCCCAACTACTGAATCCGTCACTTGTGGGAAAGTTTTTTTTAAAAGCTGCAATCCGATGTTCTTTTTCTCACTTTGGTAAGAAGCGAACATCACTAACCCGTAAGCATAACATGCTTCTTTATGTTGCATGTTAGAAGCTCTTTCTAATTCATGAAATCCTATGTTGGGATATGTTGAGTCAAAATAGGTTCTTAACCCGTAGCGTAAAATTACATTTGGGTTCCCCGCATTTAACGCTTTAAAGAAAACACGGCGTAACTTAAAGTCTCCCCAATGTGATATACCCCACCTATCAAAGGAAAGCCTTTTATAAACTAAGGCATTTCTGGAAAGTCTTTCAAATGTTTGACAAGTTAATTTCACCATAACTAAATGTGCTGATGAATTCTGACCGACTCTAGACAAGATATCCTCAATCATATCCTCTGGTAGGTCTTCTAAAATATTCGGTTGTCTACCCTTAACGTCCATTTTGTTTTTATACTGTAAAATAGACAAGGATTAGATTCATAATAACAAACAATACAAGCAATTTTTACATAGAACATAAAAGTACAAGCACACTACAATACATTTATTACACAACATGCTCACACCCCTCTAATCTAAATCCTTGGTTTCTTCTTCTTCGGACTTGGTTCTTTTTCCTAATTTTCTAGGGATATATGATGTTCCTCTAATACGAGTCATCGTTTTTCACATTGGTTTAGAAAAACCTGGTGGTTTAGAGGTTCCCGGGTTATTGTCACGATATTGAAAATACGGGTGTTGACGGTACATATAAAGTTCATCGGGGTCGGAATCAGATTTCTCTATTTTGATGCCTTTTCCCTTATTATTTTCTATTGCCTCATTAAATTGGGTCGGGGTAATTTCTATAACATCATCGGAATCCTCATCAGGATCCGATTCATCAGAAAATTGGTAATTTTCCCAATATTTTGCTTCCTTAGCGGAAACACCATTGACCATTATTAACTTTGGTCCATTGGTTGAGAATTTTCTTTTATTTGACCGGTTTTCTGTGGTTCCTACTATTCCCCCCTCCAGAACCTCCTCTTCTTCAGGTTCCTCTTCTTCTAGTTCCTCTTCTTCCGGTTCCTCTTCTTCCGGTTCCGCTTCCTCTTCTTCCGGTTCTTCGGGAACTTGTGAATCTTGCCAATATATATTCGACTCTTCGTTATTATTAGGTGAGTCAATGGGATTTGTGCTAGAGGTAGACATCTATCACACAATATCAAACATGTTAAGAGATTAATATATCACATAATATTTACATGTTAATAATATATAGTTTCCAACAAAAATGTTAAGCAATCATTTTTAAAGAAAATACGGTCGAAGTCCATACTCACTAATGCATCCTAACAAATTCGATAAGAAACACTAATGCAAATTTTCTGGTTCTCTAAGACCAACGCTCGGATACCAACTGAAATGTTCCGTTCATATTGATTATAAACGTTCCATATTAATTGATTTCGTTGCGAGGTTTTGACCTCTATATGAGACGTTTTTCAAAGACTGCATTCATTTTTAAAAATAACCATAACCTTTATTTTATCAATAAAGGTTTTAAAAGCATTACGTAGATTATCAAATAATGATAATCTAAAATATACTGTTTACACATGACCATTACATAATGGTTTACAATATAAATATATTACATCGACATATGTTTCTTGAATGCAGTTTTTACACAATATCATACAAACATGGACTCCAAATCTTGTCCTTATTTTAGTATGCAACAGCGGAAGCTCTTAGTATTCACCTGAGAATAAACATGCTTTAAACGTCAACAAAAATGTTGGTGAGTTATAGGTTTAACCTATATATATCAAATCGTAACAATAGACCACAAGATTTCATATTTCAATACACATCCCATACATAGAGATAAAAATCATTCATATGGTGAACACCTGGTAACCGACATTAACAAGATGCATATATAAGAATATCCCCATCATTCCGGGACACCCTTCAGATATGATATAAATTTCGAAGTACTAAAGCATCCGGTACTTTGGATGGGGTTTGTTAGGCCCAATAGATCTATCTTTAGGATTCGCGTCAATTAGGGTGTCTGTTCCCTAATTCTTAGATTACCAGACTTAATAAAAAGGGGCATATTCGATTTCGATAATTCAACCATAGAATGTAGTTTCACGTACTTGTGTCTATTTTATAAATCATTTATAAAACCTGCATGTATTCTCATCCTAAAAATATTAGATTTTAAAAGTGGGACTATAACTCACTTTCACAGATATTTCCTTCCTCGGAAATAAGACTTGGCCACGGATCGATTCACGAACCTATACAAATATGTACATATATATCAAAGTATGATCAAAATATAATTACAACCATTTTTATTATGTTTTAAAGATTTGAGTGTATTAAGTCAGCTGTCCTCGTTAATAACCTACAACTAGTTGTCCACAGTTAGATGTACAGAAATAAATCGATATATATTATCTTGAATCAATCCACGACCCAGTGTATACACATCTCAGGCTAGTTCACAACTCAAAGTATATATATTTTTGGAATCAACCTCAACCTTGTATAGCTAACTCCAACATTACTGCATATAGAGTGTCTATGGTTATTCCAAATAATATATATACATGGGTCGATATGATATGTCAAAACATTTGCATACGTGTCTATGGTATCCCAAAATTACATAATATATTAGAATACATGTATAATACAATATAAGTTAGCTAGGATATGATTTGTATAGATTTGTTAAACATTTCCCGTAGCTAAAAAGATCAAAAATATCCAATCTTGTTTTACCCATAACTTCTTCATTTTAAATCCGTTTTGAGTGAATCGAATTGCTATGGTTTCATATTGAACTCTAATTTAAGAATCCAAACTGAAAAATATAGGCTTATAGTCAAAAATTTAAGTTACATGTCAATTACTAAAGAGATAGTCATTTCCGTCGAAAGAACGACATCTTGATGACCATTTTGAAAAACATACTTTCACTTTGAGTTTAACCAAGATTTTTGGATATAGTTTCATGTTCATATGAAAAATCATTTTCCTAGAAGAATAAGTTTTAAATCAAAGTTTATCATAGTTTTTAATTATCCAAACCAAAACAGCCCCCCGGTTTCACTACGACGGCATATATCTGATTTTATGGTGTTCATCATGTTTCCAGGTTTTAAATCATTAAGTTAGCATATCATATAGATATAGAACATGTGTTTAGTTGATTTTAAAAGTCAAGTTAGAAGGATTAACTTTTGTTTGCGAACAAGTTTAGAATTAACTAAACTATGTTCTAGTGATTACAAGTTTAAACCTTCGAATAAGATAGCTTTATATGTATGAATCGAATGATGTTATGAACATTATTACTACCTCAAGTTTTCTGGATAAAACTACTAGAAATGATAAAAATGGATCTAGCTTCAAAGGATCCTTGGATGGCTTGAAAGTTCTTGAAGCAGAATCATGACACGAAAACAGTTCAAGTAAGATTTTCACTCGAAATAAGATTGTTATAGTTGTAGAAATTGAATCAAAGTTTGAATATGAATATTACCTTGAATTAGAAAGATAACCTCCTGTAAATAACAAAGGTTCTTTGATCTTATATGATTACTTGGAATGGAATAGAAAGCTTGGAAGTAGACTTGCAAACTTGGAAGTATTCTTGATTTTTATGAAACTATACTTATGGAATTTATGAAGAACACTTAGAACTTGAAGATGGAACTTGAGAGAGATCAATTAGATGAAGAAAATTGAAGAATGAAAGTGTTTATAGGTGTTTTTGGTCGTTGGTATATGGATTAGATATAAAGGATATGTAATTTTGTTTTCATGTAAATAAGTCATGAATGATTACTAATATTTTTGTAATTTTATGAGATATTTCATGCTAGTTGCAAAATGATGGTTCCCACGTGTGTTAGGTAACTTACATCGGCTGCTAAGAGCTGATCATTGGATTGTATATACCAATAGTACATACATCTAAAAGCTATGTATTGTACGAGTACGAATACGGGTGCATACGAGTAGAATTGTTGATGAAACTGAACGAGGATGTAATTGTAAGCATTTTTGTTAAGTAGAAGTACTTTGATATATGTCTTGAAGTCTTTCAAAAGTGTAAGAATACATATCAAAACACAACATGTATATACATTCTAATGGAGCCGTTAAGTCTTCGTTAGTCGTTACATGTAAGTGTTGTTTTGAAACCTTTAAGTTAACGATCTCAATTAATGTTGTTAACCCAATGTTTATTATATCAAATGAGATGTTAAATTATTATGTTATCATGATATTATGATGTATGAATATCTCTTAATATGATATATACATTAAAATATCGTTACAACGATAATCGTTACATATATGTCTCGTTTCGTAATTCTTGAGTTAGTAGTCTTGTTTTTACATATGTAGTTCATTGTTAACACACTTAATGATATATTTAAATATCATTTTATCATGTTAAATATAGTGTATCAATATCTTAATATGATACATATGTATTTAGTAGACGTTATCATAACGATAATCGTTATATATATCATTTCGAGTTTCTTAACTTAGTAATCTCATTTCTTATGTATATCACACATTGTTAATATAGTTAGTGAGATACTTACTCATCATAATCTCATGTCAACCATATATATATGTCTATATATACCACAACATGTAGTTTTTACAAATTTGTAACGTTCGTGAATCGCCGGTCAACTTGGGTGATCAATTGTCTATATGAAACTTATTTCATTTAATCAAGTCTTAACAAGTTTGATTGCTTAATACGTTGGAAACATTTAATCATGTAAATATCAATCTCAATTAATATATATAAACATGGAAAAGTTCGGGTCACTACAAATTACGCAGGCTCAGTATTTTTTTTTTTTTTTTAAATTTTAATTTTCTGTTTTTAGTTAAAAAAATTAAATAAAACTTATATATTAAAAATTACTTATTAATTTTTATAATTTTAAAAAAAATGAAATTTTTAATTAAAGCACCTAAATAGATATATATATATATTTTTTATGTTTTTATATTTTTGTTTTTAATATTTAAAACTTATATTTTTACAAAAATAGATTTAAACTTAATAAAAATCTTTTTTTTATAGAGTTTCGCTTTGGCGTTGAATAGTTCCCCGGCAGCGGCGCCAAAAACTTGATGTTATGCGAGGTGTATACGAAATAGTTATATTTTTATTGCGAAATACTATTAAATACGATACAATTTTACACAAGTTATTTATTTATTTATTTATAGAGTGGATAAACCTAAACCTTGCTGCAACACTTATAGGCAGAGTACCTAATCGTACAGTAGTGTAGTTTTTAGTAAGTCCAGTTCGTTCCACAGGGATACAGTAAACAAGTTTAACGCTATAATTATTTTAACATATAATTGTAAAAATATAAATATATATATATATATATATATATATATATATATATATATATATATATAAGTAGTATTATTATTATAAAAGGGGGTTTTTACCGTTTAATGACCGGTTTGTCGATTTTATGTCGTAAGTCGCAATTAAAACCTAATTTAAAATATAAAAAATAAATATAACTTAATTTAAAGCGTAAAGTAAATGACGATAAATAAAATTGCGATAAAAGTGCAATAAATAAAATGACAGTAAATAAAATTGCGATAATTAAAAAGTATGGTAATTAAAAGTGCGATAAGATATAAAATAAAGGAATTATGCTTATTTAAACTTCCGTAATCATGATGTTCGACGTTTGATTTTAATTTATTACCATGGGTTAATTTTCCTTTCTCCTGGATTATTTGATATATCCATCTGGTTTTTGTCCATAACAGTCCATCAGTCATAAATATAAAGTGCGAGTGTCCTCGTCAAATTATCCTTATATCCGAAGTCAAATATTCCAACTAATTGGGGACTTAAACTGTAACAAGGTCTTAATACTTTATTTAATAATTACACCAGGATATCGACTGCGTGTAACCCAAGGTTTTAATACTTTGTTAACAATTACGCCAAGTATCCTTGTACATAATTCACCCCTGTTTTAAT
This sequence comes from Rutidosis leptorrhynchoides, assembly GCF_046630445.1. Lineage (NCBI taxonomy): Eukaryota > Viridiplantae > Streptophyta > Magnoliopsida > Asterales > Asteraceae > Rutidosis > Rutidosis leptorrhynchoides. Next base: position 257,267,950 of record NC_092338.1, on the reverse strand, counting down.
GAGTCCATTGACTATTAATCCATTCCCGTGTCCGGTCAAATGAACGATTATTAGTATTTATAAATATCCCGCCCATCGTATCCGATCGAGTGTATATGGTTATTTATAGATACGTCAAATTGTAAATCTCTATATTAAATTAACGAACTATCATTCAGTTAAACAAATATAAAGTCCATTAATAGCCCATAGTCCAATTTCCACAAGTGTCGGTATTTTGTCCAAACCCCAATTATGATACAAAGCCCAATTACCCCGTCTTTAATATTTAGCCCAACATCACGATTACTTCGATTTAAATAAGCATAATAATAACTTAGCTACGAGACATTAATTTAAAAAGGTTGAACATAACTTACAATGAGTATTAATATCGTAGCGTTACACGGACAGAATTTCGACTTACAAACTTACAACATTCGCTACCATAACCTTATTATTATTAATCTTAAATTAAAATTAAAATTATAAATAAATAAATATATATATATATATATATTTGTGAGAGAGAGAGATTAGAAAAAGATGTGTTTAATCGATCAGAATGCGCGGCCTTTTATAGGCTCACATTTAACTGTATAGCTCCGCGAGTGCGGAGGTTTTCTTCATCACAGCTCCGCGAGTGCAGAGGTCTGGATTCCAGCTCATAGATCAAATTCAAAACGTGGGGTGCGTATAATTATAATATATAATAATATATATAATTAATTATATATTATATTATATTATATTCTTGTGCATAGTTGACTTGTAATTTTTGGTCCGTTACATCGCGCACCGAAAGTTGGTTCATGTCTCGGTTCCGGATTTTCGAACGCCTTTTCGTATAATTTAATATCTTGTACTTTGCTTTTTGCGGCTTGTACACTTGTAATTTTTAGACGTTTCTCATCAATAATTTGAACCACTTGGATTGTACTTTGTACTTTTTAGCTTTTTGGTCGTTTGCGTCTTCAATTCATCGAATCTGTCTTTTGTCTTCACCTTTTATTATTTAAACGAATATAACTTGTAAATAGAACAATTGCAATTAAAAGCTTGTCTTTCTTGAAGAAAAATGCTATGAAATATATGTTCATTTTTAGCATTATCAATTTTCAAATAAATGAAATATGTTGTTTGTTATGAATCACACTACCTTATATGTTCAAATTAACGAAATTAACCCTTTTGTAACGACCCCAAAACGAAACACGTGAAAACACGTTTTTTTTAAAAAAAATAAACAATTGTTTCTTTCCTGACCATATGCACGGCACGCATAAGGGTGCGCGGCACGTGCTAACGCTCAAAAGCATTCCAGAACTTGAGACTGGCACCAGGTACATGGCCATTTGCACGGCGTGCATACATCTGCGCGGCGCGCTTTAGTACACCAAAGCAGTTGTTCGACTTTTTATATAGAAAACCCAATTTTTCCAGACAATAACACTTTCAACAATAACTCGTTCAACAACCGACGTAATTCGTATATTCAAAAGTTTACGAGTTTACAAAAAGGTTTCAACAACTCATACAATCAAACGGTGTAATTTCGACCCAAATATACTGATAGTGCTCCAAATGAACATATATTTAGTGGCAATATCATCCCAATATGTAAAGTTTTTAGTTGTAATTATTTTATTTTTAAGTTGTAATCGTTTAAATAAATAAATGTGAAGACAAAGCACGAAGATTAAAGAATTGAAGAAAAAGTGCCACTAAAGCCTGAAAAGTGCCACTAAAGCCATAGTGCACTAAAAAGTGTCACTAAAAGTGAGTTAAAGACTTGCGCAGATTTTGGGAGTTAAGGAAAATTATTTTTTGTGCAAATTACAAGTTGCAAAACGCAAAGTACAAGATATTAAATAGTACGAAAGGACGTTCGAAAATCCGAAACCGGGACCTGAGCCAACTATCAACGCGCGATGCAACGAACCTAAAATTACAAGTCTACTATGCACAAGAATAAAATATAATATATAAATAATTATATAAATTATTTATATATTATAAATATATATTAAATCATGTCGACAAGCTATGAGACAAAGGATCCTGAGCTGGAAAACCAGGCCATGCGATCGCATGGCCAGCATGAGATAATCTCATGCGATCGCATGAGCCAAAAAGGTTGGCCACATTCCTATAAAAGCCAGCGAATTCGATGTATTTTAAACACCATCAATCTATCTCTCTGTCTATAATATATATATATATATATATATATATATATATATATATATATATATATATATATATATATATATATATATATATATATATATATATATAGTATAGGGTAGTTTTATATTAGTTAGTTTGGGTTATGTAACGGTTATTTTACGGGTTTTGAAGTCGAAGTTCTGTCCGTGTAACACTACGCGATAAATAATCAATGTAAGCTATGTTCTCCTTTTTAAATTAATGTCTCGTACTTAAGTTATTATGCTTATTTGAGCCGAAGTAATCGTGATGTTGGGCTAAATATTAAGATGGGGTAATTGGGCTTTGGACCATAATTGGGGTTTGGACAAAAGAACGACACTTGTGAAAATTAGACTATGGGCTATTAATGGGCTTTATATTAAATTAACGATACCTCATTAATTTAATATAAAGGTTACAATTTGACGTATCTATATATAACCACATACGCTTAATCGGATACGATGGGCGGGATATTTATAAATACAAATTATTGTTCATTTGACCGGACACGGGGATGGATTAATAGTCAATGGACTCATTAAAACAGGGGTGGATTACATTCAAGGGTAATTGGTGTAATTGTTAACAAAGTATTAAAACCTTGGTTTACACACAGTCGATAACCTGGTGTATTCATTAAACAAAGTATTAAGACCTTGTTACAGTTCGAATCCCCAATTAGTTGGAATATTTGACTTCGGGTATAAGGTTAAATTTGCCGAGCATTTTATAATTATGACCGATGAACTATTATAGACAAAAACCAGATAGGTTTCAAATACATCCAGGACAAAGGACAATTAACCCAGGGTAATAAATTATAATCAAAACGTCAAACATCAAGGTTACGGAAGTTTAAATAAGCATAATTTATATATTTCATATTTAATTGCACTTTTAATTATCGCACTTTTATTTACTGTCATTTTATTTAAATGTAATTTTAATCATCGTACTTTTTAATTATCGCAATTTTATTTTATCGCACTTTTATTTATCGCAATTTCATTATCGTTATTTACTTTACGCTTTAAATTAAGTTTTAAATTTTTAATATTTTACATTAGGTTTTAACTGCGACTAAAGTTTTAAAATCGACAAACCGGTCATTAAACGGTAAAAACCCCCTTTTATAATAAATAATACTACTTATTTATATATTTGTATTTTTTACAATTATAAGTTAAAACTAATATAGCGTTAAACTTGGCTAAGATCTCTGTGGAACGAACCGGACTTACTAAAAACTACACTACTGTACGATTAGGTACACTGCCTATAAGTGTTGTAGCAAGGTTTAGGTATATCCACTCTATAAATAAATAAATAACTTGTGTAAAAATGTATCGTATTTAATAGTCTTTCGTAGTAAATATATAACTATTTCGTATACGCTGCTGCACACATCAAGTATTTTAGCGCCGCTGCCGGGGACTCGGCGAAACGCTATATTTTTAATATATATTTGTGTAAATATATTTATATATAATTTTTATAAGAACAATATAAAATTAAAAAAAAAACCTGAAACCGAGGCCCATGCGGTCGCATGAGCCGGGTGCCTTAAAACCATGCGGTCGCATGGCCTGATCTGACACGCCAGAAACCCTTATTCAGCATTTATTACGGGGTATTATTTATTATTATTATTATTTAGGGTTATTTATTTTAATATTTAGTTTTAGTTTTAATTTAATTTGTAATTTAAGTTTTAATTAGTTTTATAATTATAAAAAATTAATACTTTTATAAAATATATTATATAAAAATAATATTTTTATAAAATTTGTATTTTTATCATTTTAATTACAATTTATATTTTTATCGTTTATTCGTAATATTTGTATTTTTATCGTTCGTAATTAGTTTTAAGACTAGTATTTTGCCGTAGCTTATTTTATATTTCTAGATTTTTAGGCTTTGCCGTAAAATCCCTTAAGTGCCTTTTCTTTAGATTAAGATTTAGGTGCTTTAGAATTTTGCGACGCTGTTTATAAATTCTAGTACCTTTTAAGTTACGACGCGCTACTTTCTTGTTTTTATTTTTCGATGTTTTTCGACGCGTAATCTTTTTCTTTCTTATTTCTCGACACGCTAGTTTTTAGGACATAGATTTTCTATTTCTTTTCTAAAATTCCAAACGAAAAATTATTTTAAGCGGTTAAATTGATAGACATCCAAATTTGCTGATTCGTAGTAATAGTTGGATTTGTTAGTGGCGAGTTGTGGGCTTCCGAGTTAAAGGGTCATGGCTACCTTCTGCATCTATTGGCTATTCGAAACGTGGGCAAAATCAGAAAAGTCTATTAATTTGATAACTTATATAATTTTTAGTTTTATAACTAATAGGATAATTAGTAAATGCACCACATTGTAGCTAAAATTTGGTAATAAGCGCATTATGGAAAATCTCGAGAATATTTTAGAAACTCTTTATGACATCCGAAATCAATTTAATCAATACTCTCAAACGGGTGTTGATGACAATTCGTTCGGTCAATCTTGGATCACGAATGACGAAACAATAACTGGTTGTGAAATCTGTGGAGATTATCATTCAACATGGGAATGTTATTATTATGTCCCTATGGAAAATTACGCACCCATGGAACCTGAATGGAATGATTATGAAGAATACAATTCAAATTGGGATTATTCCCAAGAATATATCCAAATTCAACAACCAGAGGACGAGGAAAATTATGTGTCTGAAAATTCTTTAGATTATATGAAAATCAAACTCGAAGAACTTGATGCTCAAAATGAACAAATGAGAGAGTTTGTAAATAGGCAAGCTGAAACTCTATCAGATTACACACCTGCTAATCTGAGGAGTATTGTGCAAGAAAATCTCATATCATCGAATTTTGATGAATTTGAGAGCTCCGAAATCACCAATTATCCCGATGATACTTTTTATTCAGCTTTACCAATTTCACAACATATCGACACATTAGCCTCTACCGAAGAAATCATCGATCCATCAATGGATGAAGAAGAAGTAAGGGTGACAAATTGGTACTCTTGGGAAAATGATAACGTTGAAAATTTTACCCCCGAGACCAAAATGGTGGGACCGATAAGTACCATTAATGAAGAAGAATTTGCTTCGATCCCGAAATTCACCATTCCACAACCTTCCAACCCAATATTCTCAATAGACGAGTCATCTACCAAAGATGAACTACAAGCTGTACTAGATATTGACACCTTGAATTTCACCCAATTGGGTAATAGGGGTGAAAACTTTGATCCCGAGAATAAACGGAAGGAAATGTTAGGAATTGTCCACCCTATAGAAATATGTATGTCGGTGTATATCGATCCATTTGACCAAGAACCAGAAAAGAGACATATCCATTTACTAAAAGCTACACTTAAAAAAGAATTAAGTAGTGACGATCGGGTGGGTCTAAACTTTAAACCCATTGATATATTTTATACCACCCGAGATGTAAATAACTGGCTCGCTATTTTAATTCGTGGAACTTATTCTACCGACTTCACATGTCGTCAGCTAAGTATGGGGAAGTCTAACCCCACTTAACGTTAAATTTGGGGTTCGGGTTAGCGCATAACTCGTTAATAAACATGCATAATAAGTTAGGGTAAAAGACGCATTTTCAAAGATTAGCAAACAGTTCAAAAAAGCAACTATTTTTAAAGAAAAACATGTGTGATAAAACAAGAAGGAATGAACGATGAGGCGCGCCATCTATCATTCGACGAGCTTTGTAATTACAAACTGGGTATTTTTAATCACTTTTCTACACTAATCACCCTCATGAATTTATAAATATAGTCTGATTTCATGCAAATGAGGGCATTGCATGATCTCAAGTGTGGGGAAGGGTTATAAATTCTCTCGGGTTTATACTTGTTTTATTTTCTAAATATTATGAAAATTTTAAAAATTTTCAACTAAATGAATTCAAAATCATGTTTATACATATTTATGAACGATAAAACTAGGTGATAATACCGAAATTATTGTTACCTCAGAAAGGACATAAATTGAGAAACAACCTAAAACGCTTAAATTCATTTAAAATGGAATAAAGGAGAATAAAAAGGAAAAGAAAAAGCTAAGTGTGGGAAGAATGTACCAAGTTATTCAATTAAAAACTATATATCACATGTTTCTGTAAAGTTATTGCAGGTACTTCTATTTTGGACTAAATTAACTGTTTTACTCGATTTATTGTAATACTTTTGAAAGAATAGATGGATTTACATGGTGAATCAATTTCATCATTAAAAGGAAGTAAAGTCTTTCGAAAAAGACACGCGCTTCTTGATTTAGGTCAAGAAGTTGTCGTCTAGACCAGCTGTAGGTTGACGAAAAATCTAGAAAAGTCATCTCTAAAATCAGCAGGAAATCCACGGACCTCAGCATCAAACAGGGTCGCCAAGTGGTCAGACTTATCCTAACCATGAGAGGATCTGTCTCGTAAATTGGGAAGGGCGCCATGCAAATTAGCTTGATAAGACTAATGAATCAGACCCCCAGAAAGGATAATCTCCTTAAAGATTAAAAATCAGCTTTTAAGCCTGATATTACTCAATCCTTGAGATTGACTTTAAAGATTGAGAATTACAAACTCATGGAATTCAATAATATCTAAACTCGAGCTTGAACGAGAAAATATTTTGATCAAAATACAAACCGATTTTTTTTCTTCTGAAAACCTATTTTTAATGCATTCATTACTATTGAACGTAAAATCCTAGGAATTAACCTGGAATTCATTAGGTCACCTGAACCAAATCGGGTGTCAACCGTAAGAACGGTGGTTGTATAGCATGGTCGAAGACAGGACCTTGTGCCAGACCAAAAAATTATAGGGTGATCTTTACTATTGCTCCTACAAAGGATAGTAATTGCATCCGACACGTTGTAGACCATGAACATCTGCATGTCATTAGACATCGCCTTAACAATTGCTTATTCAATGCTTTCCTTTACAACCGGACGGTAGTTTACCGAAAGGTAATATACGGAGCAAGTATACTGGACGTGTTTCTTTCCTAATACAAGGTTAGCAAGTGGATGACACAAAACCGCAAGTTTTGAGCTAAAATTTTCAAATCTGAAACCCACAAAACCCACAAAAACAATTTGCTAACACCAGTGAAGGGTAATTCCGGAAAACTTATCTAGGGTAAAAGCTTGAATGAATTTTCAAAAGATCAAATGTTTTCATAAAGATCCAATTTCCTTAAGGATCTAAATTTTATAAGTCATGTGGGACTGTAAACCACATCATTACTATCATTGTTTATACCGCCGTATCAAAATCACTAATGTATAAAGTGTGAAGAATAAAGAAGTGATTCGTGTGATTTAATTTCAAGTTCTGTATTGCTTGAGGACAAGCAACGCTCAAGTGTGGGGATATTTGATAGTGCTCTAAATGAACATATATTTAGTCGCAATATCATCCCAATATGTAAAGTTTTTAGTTGTAATTATTTTATTTTTAAGTTGTAATCGTTTAAATAAATAAATGTGAAGACAAAGCACGAAGATTAAAGAATTGAAGAAAAAGTGCCACTAAAGCCTGAAAAGTGCCACTAAAGCCATAGTGCACTCAAAAGTGTCACTAAAAGTGAGTTAAAGACTTGCGCAGATTTTGGGAGTTAAGGAAAATAATTTTTTGTGCAAATTACAAGTTGCAAAACGCAAAGTACAAGATATTAAATAGTACGAAAGGACGTTCGAAAATCCGGAACCGGGACCTGAGCCAACTATCAACGCGCGACGCAATGGACCTAAAATTACAAGTCTACTATGCACAAGAATAAAATATAATATATAAATAATTATATAAATTATTTATATATTATAAATATATATTAAATCATGTCGACAAGCTATGAGACAAAGGATCCTGAGCTGGAAAACCAGGCCATGCGATCGCATGGCCAGCATGAGATAATCTCATGCGATCGCATGAGCCAAAAAGGCTAGTCACATTCCTATAAAAGCCAGCGAATTCGATGTATTTTAAACACCATCAATCTATCTCTCTGTCTATAATATATATATATATATATATATATATATAGGGTAGTTTTATATTAGTTAGTTTGGGTTATATAACGGTTATTTTACGGGTTTTGAAGTCGAAGTTCTGTCCGTGTAACACTACGCGATAAATAATCAATGTAAGCTATGTTCTCCTTTTTAAATTAATGTCTCGTACTTAAGTTATTATGCTTATTTGAGCCGAAGTAATCGTGATGTTGGGCTAAATATTAAGATGGGGTAATTGGGCTTTGGACCATAATTGGGGTTTGGACAAAAGAACGACACTTGTGGAAATTAGACTATGGGCTATTAATGGGCTTTATATTAAATTAACGATACCTCGTTAATTTAATATAAAGGTTACAATTTGACGTATCTATATATAACCACATACGGTTAATCGGATACGATGGGCGGGATATTTATAAATACAAATTATTGTTCATTTACCGGACACGGGGATAGATTAATAGTTAATGGACTCATTAAAACAGGGGTGGATTACATTCAAGGGTAATTGGTGTAATTGTTAACAAAGTATTAAAACCTTGGTTTACACACAGTCGATAACCTGGTGTATTCATTAAACAAAGTATTAAGACCTTGTTACAGTTCGAATCCCCAATTAGTTGGAATATTTGACTTCGGGTATAAGGTTAAATTTGCCGAGCATTTTATAATTATAACCGATGAACTATTATAGACAAAAACCAGATAGGTTTCAAATACAACCAGGACAAAGGACAATTAACCCAGGGTAATAAATTATAATCAAAACGTCAAACATCAAGGTTACGGAAGTTTAAATAAGCATAATTTATATATTTCATATTTAATTGCACTTTTAATTATCGCACTTTTATTTACTGTCATTTTATTTAAATGCAATTTTAATCATCGTACTTTTTAATTATCGCAATTTTATTTTATCGCACTTTTATTTATCGCAATTTCATTATCGTTATTTACTTTACACTTTAAATTAAGTTTTATATTTTTAATATTTTACATTAGGTTTTAACTGCGACTAAAGTTTTAAAATCGACAAACCGGTCATTAAACGGTAAAAACCCCCTTTTATAATAAATAATACTACTTATTTATATATTTATATTTTTTACAATTATAAGTTAAAACTAATATAGCGTTAAACTTGGCTAAGATCCATGTGGAACGAACCGGACTTACTAAAAACTACACTACTGTACGATTAGGTACACTGCCTATAAGTGTTGTAGCAAGGTTTAGGTATATCCACTCTATAAATAAATAAATAACTTGTGTAAAAATGTATCGTATTTAATAGTCTTTCGTAGTAAATATATAACTATTTTGTATACGCTGCTGCACACATCATATACATTTAGACGAGTTAGGACTCTATAACCCAACTCGATACCAAGAACATAATCTCGGGGACTACCAAATCCCCAATCCGCTTCCAAATATACAAAAGCTACCCCATCGAGCCCAAGCGCTCCTATGCATCTAGTCTAACAACTAGCTAGCTCCACAATCACAATACCTGTAAAAAGGTAAAAAACGAGAGGGGTAAGCATAAAGCTTAGTGAATGCAATAATTATACATATACATATATAATATACCTACTTGCAAGCACTTACACAAATACCGCATACGAGCTAGCAATTCATCAACCATGCAATCACAAATGCATAAACTAAATATCCGCAATTCACAATAAGCTAGCATCGCCAATAGCATATAGTTCACGATTTAATATGCTAAACTACAACACATAACCATGGTTAACCAATCGTACAAGGGAATGGTGCTCGCAAAAGACCATCGGTGTTCACAACATCCGTTAGCGTACTTAACACCTCGTATCACTAACCCCCCCGGGTGGTGTCTTAACACCGCGACTAATCCACCCAACACGACAATGTGGTGTCTTAACACCGCGACTAGCCCACATGTCACTAACCCCGGATGAAATGTCCCGTTCATATTGATTATAAACGTTCCATATTAATTGATTTCGTCGCGAGGTTTTGACCCTTATATGAGACGTTTTTCAAAGACTGCATTCATTTTTAAAACAACCATAACCTTTATTTTTTCTATAAAGGTTTAATTATACATATTGATTATAATGTTCGCTTCTCACCAAAGTGAGAACAAGAACATCGGGCTACAACTATTAAACAAAACGTTCCCACAAGTGACGGAGTCGGTAATTGGGGTAAGAAATGAGGTTTTTAGGTTATTACTAGACTGTTGGTCATTACGAAACCCTCATCCTTTTAACGACATTACAACATGCTGCCTAGCTAATGGTCATAACAGTTATTTTCCACAAGACCAAGGATGGGAAGCCGTCTTAGTAAAACCAGAATGCATGACTTGTTTCTGGACTTATGAATTACGTGTCTTTATTTCCTTTGCTGAACAACTTGCGTATTAACTAGATTTATCTTCAAAACTGTCCTGTATCATAGTGTACTATATTTCATGTTATATGTAATATAGCGAAGTTGTAAGTTTGAAGAATATTTGTATGTGATATATTATTATAATCAGTTTTTCATATGGAATTGTAGTAGTTGAATTGTATATTAGCTACTAAGTATGAACTTAACGGGTAGGTAGTACCCGAATTTAAACTTATAAAATGCTAATATGAAGAAAAAGCTTTTATAAATGAGTTCATATTATGCTACGAGATACTATTGATTACTCTTAATATTCTGTATGATTAAATTGTTTCATTTGACTATTTTGAAGGAAATGGCACCGACTACTCGACACACCTTGAATATGAGCGAAGTGGAATTTCGTGCCTTTCTTGCTTTAAACATAGCCGCAGTACTGGCCGCGCTACATACGAACAATAACTCTGAATCTAGCAATACAGCTAACGGCGCAAGAAATCGTGTAGGATGCTCCTACAAGGAATTCACTACCTGCAAACCTTCAGAATTTGATGAGACTGAAGGACCAATCGGATTGAAACGGTGGACCGAGAAAGTTGAATCGGTGTTTGCCATAAGTAAGTGTGCTGAAGGAGACAAAGTGAAGTACACTACGCATACCTTCACAGGTAGTGCGTTAACATGGTGGAATACCTATCTAGAGCAAGTGGGACAAGATGCTGCTTATGCGCTACCGTGGTCAGCATTCAAGCACTTGATGAACGAGAAGTACCGTCCCAGAACCGAGGTCAATAAGCTCAAGTCAGAACTTAGAGGGTTACGAACACAGGGATTCGATATTACTTCGTACGAAAGACGATTCATAGAATTGTGCCTATTGTGTCCGAGAGCATTCGAAGATGAGGAAGAGAAGATCGACGCGTTTGTGAAAGGGTTACCAGAGAGAATCCAAGAAGATATAAGTTCACACGAGCCTGCCTCCATACAAAAGGCATGTAGAATGGCTCACAAATTAGTGAATCAGATTGAGGGAAGAATTAAAGAACAGGCGGTCGAAGAGGCCAATGTGAAGCTAGTCAAAAGAAAGTGGGAGGAAAACGGTGATAAGGGTCACCAAAACAACAACAACTATCCCAACAATCGCAACATCAATCGCAACTACAACAAACGGCAAAACAACAACAACAATAACTACAACAATCATTCCAACAACAATAACAACCGCAACAACAACAACAATCAGAAGCAGCTATGCCAAAGGTGTGAAAAGTATCACTCAGGGTTCTGCACCAAATTTTGCAACAAGTGTAAAAGAAATGGTCATAGCGCGGCGAAGTGTGAGGTCTACGGACCAGGGGTTAACAGAACGAAAGGAACAAATGGTGTCGGAACGAGTAATGGCGGAGCAAGTAGTGTCGGAGCAAGTTATGCCAATGTAGTTTGTTATAAATGTGGAAAACCGGGCCACATTATTAGAAATTGCTCGAACCAGAAGAACACGAATGGACAAGGCCGCGGAAGAGTTTTCAATATTAATGCGGCAGAGGCACAGGAATACCCGGATGTTGTTACGGGTACGTTTCTTATTAACAATAAATCTGCTTACGTTTTATTTGATTCGGGTGCGGATAAAAGCTATATGAGTAGAGATTTTTGTGCTAAATTAAGTTGTCCATTGACGCCTTTGGATAGTAAATTTTTACTCGAATTAGCAAATGGTAAATTAATTTCAGCAGATAATATATGTCGAAATCGGGAAATTAAACTGGTTAGCGAAACATTTAAGATTGACTTGATACCAGTAGAGTTAGGGAGTTTTGATGTGATAATCGTTTGTTACAAAAATGCAATTCGCATTATACGAGAAAAAGGAAAACCCTTAATGGTGTACGGAGAAAAGGGCAACACGAAGCTACATCTTATTAGTAATTTGAAGGCACAAAAACTAATAAGAAAAGGTTGCTATGCTGTTCTAGCACACGTCGAGAAAGTACAAACTGAAGAAAAGAGCATCAATGATGTTCCCGTCGCAAAAGAATTTCCCAATGTATTTTCGAAAGAATTACCGGGATTACCCCCACATCGACCCGTTGAATTTCAAATAGATCTTGTACCAGGAGCTGCACCAACAGCTCGTGCTCCTTACAGACTCGCACCCAGCGAGATGAAAGAACTGCAAAGCCAATTACAAGAACTTTTAGAGCGTGGTTTCATTCGACCAAGCACATCACCGTGGGGAGCTCCTGTTTTGTTTGTCAAGAAGAAAGATGGTACATTCAGGTTGTGTATCGACTACCGAGAGTTGAACAAACTAACCATCAAGAACCGCTACCTACTACCGAGAATCGACGACTTATTTGATCAACTACAAGGCTCATCTGTTTATTCAAAGATTGACTTACGTTCTGGGTATCATCAAATGCAGGTGAAAGAAGATGATATTCCAAAGACTACTTTCAGAACACGTTACGGTCATTACGAGTTTATGGTCATGCCGTTTGGTTTAACTAATGCACCAGCTGTGTTCATGGACCTTATGAACCGAGTGTGTGGACCATACCTTGACAAGTTTGTCATTGTTTTCATTGATGACATTCTTATTTACTCAAAGAATGACCAAGAACACGGTGAACATTTGAGAAAGGTGTTAGAAGTATTGAGGAAGGAAGAATTGTACGCTAAGTTTTCAAAGTGTGCATTTTGGTTGGAAGAAGTTCAATTCCACGGTCACATAGTGAACAAAGAAGGTATTAAGGTGGATCCGGCAAAGATAGAAACTGTTGAAAAGTGGGAAATCCCGAAAACTCCGTAACACATACGCCAGTTTTTAGGACTAGCTGGTTACTACAGAAGGTTCATCCAAGACTTTTCCAGAATAGCAAAACCCTTGACTGCATTAACGCATAAAGGGAAGAAATTTGAATGGAAGGATGAACAAGAGAAAGCGTTTAAGTTATTGAAGAAAAAGTTAACTACGGAACCTATATTGTCATTACCTGAAGGGAATGATGATTTTGTGATATATTGTGACGCCTCAAAGCAAGGTCTCGGTTGTGTATTAATGCAACGAACGAAAGTAATTGTTTATGCGTCTAGACAATTGAAGATTCACGAACAAAATTATATGACGCGTGATTTGGAATTAGGCGCGGTTGTTTTTGCATTAAAGACTTGGAGGCACTACTTATATGGGGTCAAAAGTATTATATATACCGACCACAAAAGTTTTCAACACATATTTAATCAGAAACAACTGAATATGAGGCAGCGTAGGTGGATTGAATTGTTGAATGATTACGACTTTGAGATTCGTTACCAAACGGAGAAGGCAAATGTGGTAGCCGACGCCTTGAGCAGGAAGGACGGAGAACCCATTCGAGTAAAATCTATGAATATAATGATTCACAATAACCTTACTACTCAAATAAAGGAGGCGCAACAAGGAGTTTTAAAAGAGGGAAATTTAAAGGATGAAATACCCAAAGGATCGGAGAAGCATCTTAATATTCGGGAAGACGGAACCCGGTATAGGGTTGAAAGGATTTGGGTACCAAAATTTGGAGATATGAGAGAAATGGTACTTAGAGAAGCTCATAAAACCAGATACTCAATACATCCTGGAACGGGGAAGATGTACAAGGATCTCAAGAAACATTTTTGGTGGTCGGGTGTAGTGACCCGAACTTTTCCATGTTTATATATATTAATTGAGATTGATATTTACATGATTAAATGTTTCCAACATGTTAAGCAATCAAACTTGTTAAGACTTGATTAATTGAAATAGGTTTCATATAGACAATTGACCACCCAAGTTGACCGGTGATTCACGAACGTTAAAACTTATAAAAACTATATGATGACATATATATGGTTATATATATAGTTAACATGATATTATGATAAGTAAACATATCATTAATTATATTAACAATGAACTACATATGTAAAAACAAGACTACTAACTTAATGATTTTGAAACGAGACATATATGTAACGATTATCGTTGTAACGACATTTAATGTATATATATATCATATTAAGAGATAATCGTACATCATAATATCATGATAATATAATAATTTAAAATCTCTTTTGATATTATAAACATTGGGTTAACAACATTTAACAAGATCGTTAACCTAAAGGTTTCAAAACAACATTTACATGTAACGACTAACGATGACTTAACGACTCAGTTAAAATGTATATACATGTAGTGTTTTAATATGTATTCATACACTTTTGAAAGACTTCAAGACACTTATCAAAATACTTCTACTTAACAAAAATTCTTACAATTACATCCTCGTTCAGTTTCATCAACAATTCTACTCGTATGCACCCGTATTCGTACTCGTACAATACACAGCTTTTAGATGTATGTACTATTGGTATATACACTCCAATGATCAGCTCTTAGCAGCCCATGTGAGTCACCTAATACATGTGGGAACCATCATTTGGCAACTAGCATGAAATATCTCATAAAATTACAAAAATATGAGTAATCATTCATGACTTATTTACATGAAAACAAAATAACATATCCTTTATATCTAATCCATACACCAACGACCAAAAACACCTACAAACACTTTCATTCTTCAATTTTCTTTATCTAATTGATCTCTCTCAAGTTCTATCTTCAAGTTCTAAGTGTTCTTCATAAATTCCAAAAGTTCTAGTTTCATAAAATCAAGAATACTTTCAAGTTTGCTAGCTCACTTCCAATCTTGTAAGGTGATCATCCAACCTCAAGAAATCTTTGTTTCTTACAGTAGGTTATCATTCTAATACAAGGTAATAATCATATTCAAACTTTGGTTCAATTTCTATAACTATAACAATCTTATTTTAAGTGATGATCTTACTTGAACTTGTTTTCGTGTCATGATTCTGCTTCAAGAACTTCGAGCCATCCAAGGATCCATTGAAGCTAGATCCATTTTTTCTCTTTTCCAGTAGGTTTATCCAAGGAACTTAAGGTAGTAATGATGTTCATAACATCATTCGATTCATACATATAAAGCTATCTTATTCGAAGGTTTAAACTTGTAATCACTAGAACATAGTTTAGTTAATTCTAAACTTGTTCGCAAACAAAAGTTAATCCTTCTAACTTGACTTTTAAAATAAACTAAACACATGTTCTATATCTATATGATATGCTAACTTAATGATTTAAAATCTGGAAACACGAAAAACACCGTAAAACCGGATTTACGCCGTCGTAGTAACACCGCGGGCTGTTTTGGGTTAGTTAATTAAAAACTATGATAAACTTTGATTTAAAAGTTGTTATTCTGAGAAAATGATTTTTATTATGAACATGAAACTATATCCAAAAATTATGGTTAAACTCAAAGTGGAAGTATGTTTTCTAAAATGGTCATCTAGACGTCGTTCTTTCGACTGAAATGACTACCTTTACAAAAACGACTTGTAACTTATTTTTCTGACTATAAACCTATACTTTTTCTGTTTAGATTCATAAAATAGAGTTCAATATGAAACCATAGCAATTTGATTCACTCAAAACGGATTTAAAATGAAGAAGTTATGGGTAAAACAAGATTGGATAATTTTTCTCATTTTAGCTACGTGAAAATTGGTAACAAATCTATTCCAACCATAACTTAATCAACTTGTATTGTATATTATGTAATCTTGAGATACCATAGACACGTATACAATGTTTCGACCTATCATGTCGACACATCTATATATATTTCGGAACAACCATAGACACTCTATATGTGAATGTTGGAGTTAGCTATACAGGGTTGAGGTTGATTCCAAAATATATATAGTTTGAGTTGTGATCAATACTGAGATACGTATACACTGGGTCGTGGATTGATTCAAGATAATATTTATCGATTTATTTCTGTACATCTAACTGTGGACAACTAGTTGTAGGTTACTAACGAGGACAGCTGACTTAATAAACTTAAAACATCAAAATATATTAAAAGTGTTGTAAATATATTTTGAACATACTTTGATATATATGTATATATTGTTATAGGTTCGTGAATCAACCAGTGGCCAAGTCTTACTTTCCGACGAAGTAAAAATCTGTGAAAGTGAGTTATAGTCCCACTTTTAAAATCTAATATTTTTGGGATGAGAATACATGCAGGTTTTATAAATGATTTACAAAATAGACACAAGTACGTGAAACTTCATTCTATGGTTGAATTATCGAAATCGAATATGCCCCTTTTTATTAAGTCTGGTAATCTAAGAATTAGGGAACAGACACCCTAATTGACGCGAATCCTAAAGATAGATCTATTGGGCCTAACAAACCCCATCCAAAGTACCGGATGCTTTAGTACTTCGAAATTTATATCATATCCGAAGGGTGTCCCGGAATGATGGGGATATTCTTATATATGCATCTTGTTAATGTCGGTTACCAGGTGTTCACCATATGAATGATTTTTATCTCTATGTATGGGATGTGTATTGAAATATGAAATCTTGTAGTCTATTGTTACGATTTGATATACATAGGTTAAACCTATAACTCACCAACATTTTTGTTGACGTTTAAAGCATGTTTATTCTCAGGTGAATATTAAGAGCTTCCGCTGTTGCATACTAAAATAAGGACAAGATTTGGAGTCCATGTTTGTATGATATTGTGTAAAAACTGCATTCAAGAAACTGATTTCGATGTAACATATTTGTATTGTAAACCATTATGTAATGGTCGTGTGTAAACAGGATATTTTAGATTATCATTATTTGATAATCTACGTAAAGCTTTTTAAACCTTTATTTATGAAATAAAGGTTATGGTTTGTTTTAAAAATGAATGCAGTCTTTGAAAAACGTCTCATATAGAGGTCAAAACCTCGCAACGAAATCAATTAATATGGAACGTTTTTAATCAATAAGAACGGGACATTTCAGTTGGTATCAGAGCGTTGGTCTTAGAGAACCAGAATTTTTCATTAGTGTGTCTTATCGAGTTTGTTAGGATGCATTAGTGAGTCTGGACTTCGACCGTGTTTACTTGAAAAATGATTGCTTAACAAATTTTGTTGGAAACTATATATTTTTAACATGTGAATATTATGTGATATATTAATCTCTTAACGCGTTTGATATTATGTGATAGATGTCTACCTCTAGAACAAGTCCCATTGACTCACCTAATATTAATGAAGAGTCAAATGTAAATTGGAATGATTCGTGGACTGATTCACAAGTTCCCGAAGAGGAACCGGAAGAAGAGTCGGAACCGGAAGACGAATCGGAACCGGAAGAAGAATCGGAACCGGATGAAGAAATAGAACCGGTGGGGGAAATAATAAAACGGTTAAGTAAAAGAAAATCCTCAACCAACCGACCAAGGTTAATTATGGTCAATGGTGTTTCCGCCAAGGAAGCAAAATATTGGGAGGATTACCAATTCTCCGATGAATCGGATTCCGACGAGAATTCCGATGATGTTATAGAAATTACCCCAACTGAATTTAAAAAGACAAAAGAAAATAATAAGGGAAAGGGCATAAAAATAGAGAAATCTAATTCCAACCCCGATGAACTTTATATGTATCGTCAACCCTCGAAGTCCTTAAGTTGTAACAATGACCCGGGAACTTCTAAACCACCAGGTTTTTCTAAACCAATGTTGAGAACGACGGCTCGTATTAGGGGAACATCATATATCCCTAGAAACTTGGCAAAACGAACCAAAACCGAAGAAGAAGAAACGAGCGAGTCGGAATAAGATAGTTGTATTCGTGTGGTGTAATATATGTAATATAGTGTGCTTATGCTTTATGATATATGTAAAAATTGCTTGTATTAATAAGTATTTTTTTTTATGAATCTAAGTCTTGTCTATTTTACAGTTTAAAAACACAAAATGGATAGACAACCCAATATTTTAAGAGACCTACCCGGAGACATGATTGATGAAATCTTGTCTAGAGTCGGTCAGAATTCCTTAGCACAACTATTTAAGGCGAGATCAGTTTGTAAGACATTCGAAGAACGTTCCAAGAATGTCTTGGTTTATAAGAGACTTTCGTTTGAAAGATGGGGGATATCACATTGGGAAACCCATAAGTTACGATGTGTTTACTTTGACGCATATATTGCGGGGAACCCAAATGCTATTTTACGCAACGGGTTAAGAAATTATTTTGACTCAATATATCCGAATATTGGACTTCGTGATTTAGAAAAAGCGGCTAACATGCAACATAAAGAAGCATGTTATGCTTACGGATTAGTAATGTTCGCTTCTCACCAAAGTGAGAACAAGAACATCGGGCTACAACTATTAAACAAAACGTTCCCACAAGTGACGGAGTCGGTAATTGGGGTAAGAAATGAGGTTTTTAGATTGTTATGGGACTGTTGGACATTACGTAACCCTCGTCCCTTTGACGATGTTACAACACGCTGTCTTATCAACGGCCATAACGGTTATGTTCCACAAGACCAAGGATGGGAAGTAGTCCTAGTAAAACCAGAATGCATGACTTGTTTCTGGACGTATGAATTACGTGTCTTTATTGCCTTTGCTGAACGACTTGTGTACTAGCTAGAATTATCTTCACAACTATCTTGTATCAAAGTTATTGTGTGCTATATTTCATGCTTTATGTAAAATAAGCGGTATTGTAAGTTTATAAAATATTGTATAAAAGTTTGAACGCGAAATATTATTATAATCAGTTTTTCATATAGAATTGTAGTAGTTGAATTGTATATTAGCTACTAAGTATGAACTTAACGGGTAGGTACTACCCGAATTTAAACTTATAAAACTCTAATATGAAGAAAAAGCTTTTATAAATGAGTTCATATTATGCTATGAAATACTATTAACTACTCTTAATATTCTGTATGATTAACTTGTTCCATTTGACTATTTTGAAGGAAATGGCACCGACTACTCGACACACCGTGAATATGAATGAAGAGGAATTCCGTACTTTTCTAGCTTCAAACATAGCCGCAGTACAGGCTGCGCTACATACCAACAATAACCTTGGATCTAGCAGTATAGGAAATCGTGTAGGATGCACCTACAAAGAATTCACTGCCTGCAAACCTTTGGAATTTGATGGAACCGAAGGACCGATCGGATTGAAACGGTGGACCGAGAAGGTCGAATCGGTGTTTGCCATAAGTAAGTGTACTGAAGAGGACAAAGTGAAGTACGCTACGCATACCTTCACAGGTTCTGCGTTAATATGGTGGAATACCTATCTAGAGCAAGTGGGACAAGACGATGCGTACGCACTACCGTGGTCAGCATTCAAGCACTTGATGAACGAGAAGTACCGTCCCAGAACCGAGGTCAATAAGCTCAAGACAGAACTTAGAGGGTTACGAACCCAAGGATTTGATATTACCACGTACGAAAGACGATTCACAGAATTGTGCCTATTGTGTCCGGGAGCATTCGAAGATGAGGAAGAGAAGATCGACGCGTTTGTGAAAGGATTACCGGAAAGAATCCAAGAAGATATAAGTTCACACGAGCCCGCCTCCATACAACAGGCATGTAGAATGGCTCACAAACTAGTGAACCAGATTGAAGAAAGAATTAAAGAACAGACTGCTGAAGAGGCCAATGTGAAGCAAGTCAAAAGAAAGTGGGAGGAAAACGGTGATAAGAATCACCAATACAACAACAACAGCAATTACAACAATAATCGCAACAATTATCCCAACAATCGGAACATCAATCGCAACTACAACAAACGGCCCAACAACAACAACAACAACAACAACAACAGCAACTACAACAATCATCCCAACAACAATAATAACCGCAACAACAACAACAATCAGAAGCAGCTATGCCAAAGGTGTGAAAAGTATCACTCGGGGTTCTGCACCAAATTTTGCAACAAGTGTAAAAGAAATGGTCATAGCGCGGCGAAGTGTGAAGTCTACGGACCAGGGGTTAATAGAACGAAAGGAACAAATGGTGTCGGAACGAATAATGGCGGAGCAAGTAGTGTCGGAGCAAGTTATGCCAATGTAGTTTGTTATAAATGTGAAAAACCGGGCCACATTATTAGAAATTGCCCGAACCAGGAGAACACGAATGGACAAGGCCGCGGAAGAGTTTTCAATATTAATGCGGCAGAGGCACAAGAAGACCCAGAGCTTGTTACGGGTACGTTTCTTATTGACAATAAATCTGCTTACGTTTTATTTGATTCGGATGCGGATAGAAGCTATATGAGTAGAGATTTTTGTGCTAAATTAAGTTGTCCATTGACGCCTTTGGATAGTAAATTTTTACTCGAATTAGCAAATGGTAAATTAATTTCAGCAGATAATATATGTCGAAATCGAGAAATTAAACTGGTTAGCGAAACATTTAAGATTGATTTGATACCAGTAGAGTTAGGGAGTTTTGATGTGATAATCGGTATGGACTGGTTGAAAGAAGTGAAAGCAGAGATCGTTTGTTACAAAAATGCAATTCGCATTATACGAGAAAAAGGAAAACCCTTAATGGTGTACGGAGAAAAGGGCAACACGAAGCTACATCTTATTAGTAATTTGAAGGCACAAAAACTAATAAGAAAAGGTTGCTATGCTGTTCTAGCACACGTCGAGAAAGTACAAACTGAAGAAAAGAGCATCAATGATGTTCCCATTGCAAAAGAATTTCCCGATGTATTTCCGAAAGAATTACCGGGATTACCCCCACATCGATCCGTTGAATTTCAAATAGATCTTGTACCAGGAGCTGCACCAATAGCTCGTGCTCCTTACAGACTCGCACCCAGCGAGATGAAAGAACTGCAAAGCCAATTACAAGAACTTTTAGAGCGTGGTTTCATTCGACCAAGCACATCACCGTGGGGAGCTCCTGTTTTGTTTGTCAAGAAGAAAGATGGTACATTCAGGTTGTGTATCGACTACCGAGAGTTGAACAAACTTACCATCAAGAACCGCTACCCACTACCGAGAATCGACGACTTATTTGATCAACTACAAGGCTCGTCTGTTTATTCAAAGATTGACTTACGTTCCGGGTATCATCAAATGCGGGTGAAAGAAGATGATATTCCAAAGACTGCTTTCAGAACACGTTACGGTCATTACGAGTTTATGGTCATGCCATTTGGTTTAACTAATGCACCAGCTGTGTTCATGGACCTTATGAACCGAGTGTGTGGACCATACCTTGACAAGTTTGTCATTGTTTTCATTGATGACATACTTATTTACTCAAAGAATGACCAAGAACACGGTGAACATTTGAGAAAGGTGTTAGAAGTATTGAGGAAGGAAGAATTGTACGCTAAGTTTTCAAAGTGTGCATTTTGGTTGGAAGAAGTTCAATTCCTCGGTCACATAGTGAACAAAGAAGGTATTAAGGTGGATCCGGCAAAGATAGAAACTGTTGAAAAGTGGGAAACCCCGAAAACTCCGAAACACATACGCCAGTTTTTAGGACTAGCTGGTTACTACAGAAGGTTTATCCAAGACTTTTCCAGAATAGCAAAACCCTTGACTGCATTAACGCATAAAGGGAAGAAATTTGAATGGAATGATGAACAAGAGAAAGCGTTTCAGTTATTGAAGAAAAAGCTAACTACGGCACCTATATTGTCATTGCCTGAAGGGAATGATGATTTTGTGATTTATTGTGACGCATCAAAGCAAGGTCTCGGTTGTGTATTAATGCAACGAACGAAGGTGATTGCTTATGCGTCTAGACAATTGAAGATTCACGAACAAAATTATACGACGCATGATTTGGAATTAGGCGCAGTTGTTTTTGCATTAAAGACTTGGAGGCACTACTTATATGGGGTTAAAAGTATTATATATACCGACCACAAAAGTCTTCAACACATATTTAATCAGAAACAACTGAATATGAGGCAGCGTAGGTGGATTGAATTATTGAATGATTACGACTTTGAGATTCGTTACCACCCGGGGAAGGCAAATGTGGTAGCTGATGCCTTGAGCAGGAAGGACAGAGAACCCATTCGAGTAAAATCTATGAATATAATGATTCATAATAACCTTACTACTCAAATAAAGGAGGCGCAACAAGGAGTTTTAAAAGAGGGAAATTTAAAGGATGAAATACCCAAAGGATCGGAGAAGCATCTTAATATTCGGGAAGACGGAACTCGGTATAGGGCTGAAAGGATTTGGGTACCAAAATTTGGAGATATGAGAGAAATGGTACTTAGAGAAGCTCATAAAACCAGATACTCAATACATCCTGGAACGGGGAAGATGTACAAGGATCTCAAGAAACATTTTTGGTGGCCGGGTATGAAAGCTGATGTTGCTAAATACGTAGGAGAATGTTTGACGTGTTCTAAGGTCAAAGCTGAGCATCAGAAACCATCAGGTCTACTTCAACAACCCGAAATCCCGGAATGGAAATGGGAAAACATTACCATGGATTTCATCACTAAATTGCCAAGGACTGCAAGTGGTTTTGATACTATTTGGGTAATAGTTGATCGTCTCACCAAATCAGCACACTTCCTGCCAATAAGAGAAGATGACACGATGGAGAAGTTAGCACGACTGTATTTGAAGGAAGTCATCTCCAGACATGGAATACCAATCTCTATTATCTCTGATAGGGATGGCAGATTTATTTCAAGATTCTGGCAGACATTACAGCAAGCATTAGGAACTCGTCTAGACATGAGTACTGCCTATCATCCACAAACTGATGGGCAGAGCGAAAGGACGATACAAACGCTTGAAGACATGCTACGAGCATGTGTTATTGATTTCGGAACCAGTTGGGATCGACATCTACCGTTAGCAGAATTTTCCTACAACAACAGCTACCATTCAAGCATTGAGATGGCGCCGTTTGAAGCACTTTATGGTAGAAAGTGTAGGTCTCCGATTTGTTGGAGTGAAGTGGGGGATAGACAGATTACGGGTCCGGAGATTATACAAGAAACTACCGAGAAGATCATCCAAATTCAACAACGGTTGAAAACCGCCCAAAGTCGACAAAAGAGCTACGCTGACATTAAAAGAAAAGATATAGAATTTGAAATTGGAGAGATGGTCATGCTTAAAGTTGCACCTTGGAAAGGCGTTGTTCGATTTGGTAAACGAGGGAAATTAAATCCAAGGTATATTGAACCATTCAAGATTATTGATCGTGTCGGACCAGTAGCTTACCGACTAGAGTTACCTCAACAACTCGCGGCTGTACATAACACTTTCCACGTCTCGAATTTGAAGAAATGTTTTGCTAAATAAGATCTCACTATTCCGTTAGATGAAATCCAAATCAACGAAAAACTTCAATTCATCGAAGAACCCGTCGAAATAATGGATCGTGAGGTTAAAAGACTTAAGCAAAACAAGATACCAATTGTTAAGGTTCGATGGAATGCTCGTAGAGGACCCGAGTTCACCTGGGAACGTGAAGATCAGATGAAGAAGAAATACCCGCATCTATTTCCAGAAGATTCGTCAACACCTTCAACAGCTTAAAATTTCGGGACGAAATTTATTTAACGGGTAGGTACTGTAGTGACCCGAACTTTTCCATGTTTATATATATTAATTGAGATTGATATTTACATGATTAAATGTTTCCAACATGTTAAGCAATCAAACTTGTTAAGACTTGATTAATTGAAATAGGTTTCATATAGACAATTGACCACCCAAGTTGACCGGTGATTCACGAACGTTAAAACTTGTAAAAACTATATGATGACATATATATGGTTATATATATAGTTAACATGATATTATGATAAGTAAACATATCATTAATTATATTAACAATGAACTACATATGTAAAAACAAGACTACTAACTTAATGATTTTGAAACGAGACATATATGTAACGATTATCGTTGTAACGACATTTAATGTATATATATATCATATTAAGAGATATTCGTACATCATAATATCATGATAATATAATAATTTAAAATCTCTTTTGATATTATAAACATTGGGTTAACAACATTTAACAAGATCGTTAACCTAAAGGTTTCAAAACAACATTTACATGTAACGACTAACGATGACTTAACGACTCAGTTAAAATGTATATACATGTAGTGTTTTAATATGTATTCATACACTTTTGAAAGACTTCAAGACACTTATCAAAATACTTCTACTTAACAAAAATTCTTACAATTACATCCTCGTTCAGTTTCATCAACAATTCTACTCGTATGCACCCGTATTCGTACTCGTACAATACACAGCTTTTAGATGTATGTACTATTGGTATATACACTCCAATGATCAGCTCTTAGCAGCCCATGTGAGTCACCTAACACATGTGGGAACCATCATTTGGCAACTAGCATGAAATATCTCATAAAATTACAAAAATATGAGTAATCATTCATGACTTATTTACATGAAAACAAAATAACATATCCTTTATATCTAATCCATACACCAATGACCAAAAACACCTACAAACACTTTCATTCTTCAATTTTCTTTATCTGATTGATCTCTCTCAAGTTCTATCTTCAAGTTCTAAGTGTTCTTCATAAATTCCAAAAGTTCTAGTTTCATAAAATCAAGAATACTTTCAAGTTTGCTAGCTCACTTCCAATCTTGTAAGGTGATCATCCAACCTCAAGAAATCTTTGTTTATTACAGTAGGTTATCATTCTAATACAAGGTAATAATCATATTCAAACTTTGGTTCAATTTCTATAACTATAAAAATCTTATTTTAAGTGATGATCTTACTTGAACTTGTTTTCGTGTCATGATTCTGCTTCAAGAACTTCGAGCCATCCAAGGATCCATTGAAGCTAGATCCATTTTTTCTCTTTTCCAGTAGGTTTATCCAAGGAACTTAAGGTAGTAATGATGTTCATAACATCATTCGATTCATACATATAAAGCTATCTTATTCGAAGGTTTAAACTTGTAATCACTAGAACATAGTTTAGTTAATTCTAAACTTGTTCGCAAACAAAAGTTAATCCTTCTAACTTGACTTTTAAAATAAACTAAACACATGTTCTATATCTATATGATATGCTAACTTAATGATTTAAAACCTGGAAACACGAAAAACACCGTAAAACCGGATTTACGCCGTCGTAGTAACACCGCGGGCTGTTTTGGGTTAGTTAATTAAAAACTATGATAAACTTTGATTTAAAAGTTGTTATTCTGAGAAAATGATTTTTATTATGAACATGAAACTATATCCAAAAATTATGGTTAAACTCAAAGTGGAAGTATGTTTTCTAAAATGGTCATCTAGACGTCGTTCTTTCGACTGAAATGACTACCTTTACAAAAACGACTTGTAACTTATTTTTCCGACTATAAACCTATACTTTTTCTGTTTAGATTCATAAAATAGAGTTCAATATGAAACCATAGCAATTTGATTCACTCAAAACGGATTTAAAATGAAGAAGTTATGGGTAAAACAAGATTGGATAATTTTTCTCATTTTAGCTACGTGAAAATTGGTAACAAATCTATTCCAACCATAACTTAATCAACTTGTATTGTATATTATGTAATCTTGAGATACCATAGACACGTATACAATGTTTCGACCTATCATGTCGACACATCTATATATATTTCGGAACAACCATAGACACTCTATATGTGAATGTTGGAGTTAGCTATACAGGGTTGAGGTTGATTCCAAAATATATATAGTTTGAGTTGTGATCAATACTGAGATACGTATACACTGGGTCGTGGATTGATTCAAGATAATATTTATCGATTTATTTCTGTACATCTAACTGTGGACAACTAGTTGTAGGTTACTAACGAGGACAGCTGACTTAATAAACTTAAAACATCAAAATATATTAAAAGTGTTGTAAATATATTTTGAACATACTTTGATATATATGTATATATTGTTATAGGTTCGTGAATCAACCAGTGGCCAAGTCTTACTTTCCGACGAAGTAAAAATCTGTGAAAGTGAGTTATAGTCCCACTTTTAAAATCTAATATTTTTGGGATGAGAATACATGCAGGTTTTATAAATGATTTACAAAATAGACACAAGTACGTGAAACTACATTCTATGGTTGAATTATCGAAATCGAATATGCCCCTTTTTATTAAGTCTGGTAATCTAAGAATTAGGGAACAGACACCCTAATTGACGCGAATCCTAAAGATAGATCTATTGGGCCTAACAAACCCCATCCAAAGTACCGGATGCTTTAGTACTTCGAAATTTATATCATATCCGAAGGGTGTCCCGGAATGATGGGGATATTCTTATATATGCATCTTGTTAATGTCGGTTACCAGGTGTTCACCATATGAATGATTTTTATCTCTATGTATGGGATGTGTATTGAAATATGAAATCTTGTGGTCTATTGTTACGATTTGATATACATAGGTTAAACCTATAACTCACCAACATTTTTGTTGACGTTTAAAGCATGTTTATTCTCAGGTGAATATTAAGAGCTTCCGCTGTTGCATACTAAAATAAGGACAAGATTTGGAGTCCATGTTTGTATGATATTGTGTAAAAACTGCATTCAAGAAACTGATTTCGATGTAACATATTTGTATTGTAAACCATTATGTAATGGTCGTGTGTAAACAGGATATTTTAGATTATCATTATTTGATAATCTACGTAAAGCTTTTTAAACCTTTATTTATGAAATAAAGGTTATGGTTTGTTTTAAAAATGAAGGCAGTCTTTGAAAAACGTCTCATATAGAGGTCAAAACCTCGCAACGAAATCAATTAATATGGAACGTTTTTAATCAATAAGAACGGGACATTTCATCGGGTATGAAAGCCGATGTTGCTAAATACATAGGAGAATGTTTGACGTGTTCTAAGGTCAAAGCTGAGCATCAGAAACCATCAGGTCTACTTCAACAACCCGAAATCCCGGAATGGAAATGGGAAAACATTACCATGGATTTCATCACTAAATTACCAAGGACTGCAAGTGGTTTTGATACTATTTGGGTAATAGTTGATCGTCTCACCAAATCAGCACACTTCCTGCCAATAAGAGAAGATGACAAGATGGAGAAGTTAGCACGACTGTATTTTAAGGAAGTCATCTCCAGACATGGAATGTCAATCTCTATTATCTCTGATAGGGATGGCAGATTTATTTCAAGATTCTGGCAGACATTACAGCAAGCATTAGGAACTCGTCTAGACATGAGTACTGCCTATCATCCACAAACTGATGGGCAGAGTGAAAGGACGATACAAACACTAGAAGACATGCTACGAGCATGTGTTATTGATTTCGGAAACAGTTGAGATCGACATCTACCGTTAGCAGAATTTTCCTACAACAACAGCTACCATTCAAGCATTGAGATGGCGCCGTTTGAAGCACTTTATGGTAGAAAGTGCAGGTCTCCGATTTGTTGGAGTGAAGTGGGGGATAGACAGATTACGGGTCCGGAGATAATACAAGAAACTACCGAGAAGATCATCCAAATTCAACAACGGTTGAAAACCGCCCAAAGTCGACAAAAGAGCTACGCTGACATTAAAAGAAAAGATATAGAATTTGAAATTGGAGAGATGGTCATGCTTAAAGTTGCACCTTGGAAAGGCGTGGTTCGATTTGGTAAACGAGGGAAATTAAATCCAAGGTATATTGGACCATTCAAGATTATTGATCGTGTCGGACCAGTAGCTTACCGACTTGAGTTACCTCAACAACTCGCAGCTGTACATAACACTTTCCACGTCTCGAATTTGAAGAAATGTTTTGCTAAAGAAGATATCACTATTCTGTTAGATGAAATCCAAATCAACGAAAAACTTCAATTCATCGAAGACCCCGTCGAAATAATGGATCGTGAGGTTAAAAGACTTAAGCAAAACAAGATACCAATTGTTAAGGTTCGATGGAATGCTCGTAGAGGACCCGAGTTCACCTGGGAATGAGAAGATCAGATGAAGAAGAAATACCCGCATTTATTTCCAGAAGATACGTCAACACCTCCAACTGCTTAAAATTTCGGGACGAAATTTATTTAACGGGTAGGTACTGTAGTGACCCGAACTTTTCCATGTTTATATATATATTAAATGAAATTGTTATTTACATGATTAAGTGTTTCGAACATGTTAAGCAATCAAACTTGTTAAGACTTGATTAATTGAAATAGGTTTCATATAGACAATTGACCACCCAAGTTGACCTGTGATTCACGAACGTTAAAACTTGTAAAAACTATATGATTACATATATATGGTTATATATATAGTTAACATGATATTATGATAAGTAAACATATCATTAATTATATTAACAATGAACTACATATGTAAAAACAAGACTACTAACTTAATGATTTTGAAACGAGACATATATGTAACGATTATCGTTGTAACGACATTTAATGTATATATATCGTATTAAGAGATATTCATACATCATAATGTCATGATAATATAACAATTTAAAATCTCATTTGATATTATAAACATTGGGTTAACAACATTTAACAAGATCGTTAACCTAAAGGTTTCAAAACAACACTTCATGTAACGACTAACGATGACTTAACGACTCAGTTAAAATGTATATACATGTAGTGTTTTAATATGTATTCATACACTTTTGAAAGACTTCAAGACACTTATCAAAATACTTCTACTTAACAAAAATGCTTACAATTACATCCTCGTTCAGTTTCATCAACAATTCTACTCGTATGCACCCGTATTCGTACTCGTACAATACACAGCTTTTAGATGTATGTACTATTGGTATATACACTCCAATGATCAGCTCTTAGCAGCCCATGTGAGTCACCTAACACATGTGGGAACCATCATTTGGCAACTAGCATGAAATATCTCATAAAATTACAAAAATATGAGTAATCATTCATGACTTATTTACATGAAAACAAAATTACATATCCTTTATATCTAATCCATACACCAACGACCAAAAACACCTACAAACACTTTCATTCTTCAATTTTCTTCATCTAGTTGATTTCTCTCAAGTTCTATCTTCAAGTTCTAAGTGTTCTTCATAAA
Source organism: Rutidosis leptorrhynchoides (assembly GCF_046630445.1). NCBI lineage: Eukaryota > Viridiplantae > Streptophyta > Magnoliopsida > Asterales > Asteraceae > Rutidosis > Rutidosis leptorrhynchoides. The sequence goes on along the minus strand of NC_092338.1, from coordinate 257,238,314 downwards.
TTCTACAAGTTCTAGTTTCATAAAATCAAGAATACTTCCAAGTTTGCTAGCTTACTTCCAATCTTGTAGAGTGATCATCCAACCTTAAGAAATCTTTCTTATTTACAGTAAGATATCTTTCTAATATAAGGTAATACTCATATTCAAATTTGATTCAATTTCTATAACTATAACAATCTTATTTCGAGTGGAAATCTTACTTGAACTTGTTTTCGTGTCATGATTCTACTTCAAGAACTTTCAAGCCATCCAAGATCCTTTGAAGCTAGATCCATTTGTCTCTTTTCCAGTAGTTTTATCCACAAAACTTGAGGTAGTAATGATGTTCATAACATCATTCGATTCATACATATAAAGCTATCTTATTCGAAGGTTTAAACTTGAAATCACTAGAACATAGTTTAGTTAATTCTAAATTTGTTCGCAAACAAAAGTTAATCCTTCTAACTTGACTTTTAAAATCAAATAAACACATGTTCTATATCTATATTATATGCTAACTTAATGATTTAAAACCTGGAAACACAAAAAACACCGTAAAACTGGACATACGCCGTCGTAGTAACACTGTAACATCCCGCATTTTTCCGTTAAATTATTTTAACGCCCGTCTTTTTCTTTTTAAATAATACCCTTCGTATCTAGATTCGTATCCTTTGTTAAGTAACATTTTAAATATTCTTGTTATCGGATTTTAATATCTCCCGTACTCCCGTGAAATTTAAAATATTCGATCGGTTAAATCCCGCACCCGCTTCTAAACTCGAGGGACTAAAATTGACACGGGGCAAACTAGTTGACTAGGTCAACTAGTCCACCCCAATCACCACCATTCAATCACCTCCATCTCTCTCTCTTTCTCTCTAGCAAGAACACACACACAAACACCCAATTCAATCATTCATCATCTAAATTCGATCTAGGAGGCTTACAACAAAACAAATTACATATTTGGAATCCTCTCTTCATCCTCTACAATTTGATACCAACTTCATCTCGTTTGGGTAACATTTCTAAAACTCTAGATTTCTCTAAATTCGTGTTTTTGATTTGAAATGGTGTTAGTTAGTGTCTATGGCTCGTGTCTAGCATGAATATATGATTTACTTGCTCGATTCGTTGTTTTGAGTAACTAGTTTGAACAATTGAAATGTGTTTGCTTAATCTTACATTTTGAAAGATTAAATGTTGTTTGATTGTTAAAGTTCATGTTTTAATTGTGTTACTAGTATCACTAGCTTCGTTTTGATGCGTAGGTTGATTAAGAAAACTTCAAAAACCCGATTATTGATTTTTGTGAATTTTGGTTAGGGTTTGTTAGACTTTGAAATGAACTTTTGATGCGTTGAATGCTTGTTAATGTTGTTAGTAAGTGTTTAGATGCAATGTATGCTTAATTACCTTCGAAACGGCATATCGTATGTGTAAATTGGATTCCCGAATCATAAAATACGTTTTACGAACTTGAAACTTTGAAAATAAACCTTTCTTGATCAATTGATGAGATTTCGGCTATTGTAAATGATGTTATTGTTGGACCATAAGTGCTTAGTTGTATTCCTCGTCAAAATACCTTTCCAACGATATATGATAGGCATTATAAGTGTTTGCGGGTCAATTGTTGTGTTAGAATTGATTTTGGCTCGTGCATACTTGGGAAAAACAGAAACAGACCTGCACAGATGGTGGCGCGGCGCGCCCCATCCCCGCGCGGCGCGCAGATGTGCCTGGTCAGATTCTGACCTCCTCGTCCCATTTCACGTGAAATGTTTGATGACCTACGGACCTCCGATTCACATGAAACTTGTTTTAATATACTTGTATATGAATAATTAGCATAGAAAATTTGTCCGGGACCCGACCCGAACGTGTTGACTTTTGTTGACTTTGACCGACCAAAGTTTGACTTTTTGTCAAACTTAACCAAATGATTATGCAACCCTCCTAACTTGTTTATATACTTGTACCTTGCATGAAACTTGACAATTTGATTTCACATGCTACATAATCGAGTCGTAACGAGCCATAGGACTAATTGAACAACTTTGACCTTTCGTGACTATCGTTATTGATACAACCTAATTGTTTAGGTCGAGACTAGCATTGTTCTTTGCACGTTTACTCGTTGAAGTACTTTATTAACTCTTGCGCTCAAGGTGAGATCATAGTCCCACCTTTTCAACAACTTTATACTTTTAAATCGTGGGCTGAGAAAACATATACTTTGTTACATCTTGTACTACTTACTTTTATGTTTTGAACACAAGTGTGAAAACAAACATTCCACGTGCGAGTTAGAACAAAAATGCCTCAATTCGATTATCATTAGTTACACTTGCAGGGTGTAAGCGAGAACTTATATTGTGTGGCCATACGGGTTTAACAAACCCTCATTCGGACGGTTCGCTACCGTTATGCGGATGAAATATATTTTTGTGTTTTAGTGTGGGTTCTAGCACTGTGTGATGGGGTAACGTTGGTTAAGTTTTGATAATTGAGTGCTCGCGTATAACAACACTTTTGGAATGCAAATGATTTGGATAATCTACGTTATGGGAATACAAAATCTTGTGGTTCAAAAACAACGTTTAATACTTACTAAACCTATGATTTCACCAACGTTTTCGTTGACAGATTTCTATGTTTTTCTCAGGTCTTGCACGATATGTGATACATGCTTCCGCTCACTATTTGATACTTGCATCCGATGTCGAGTATACATGCATTTCATGGAGCGTCTTTTGACTTTACTTTAAACCGTGTCGCCTAGATTTCAATCGTACTTATAACGTTGTAACTTAACTTTTGGTTGAACAATTCTTGTAAACTTTGAAACAATCCTTATTTTGAAATGAAGGCGACATATTTTGGTCAAACGTTATCTTAAAGACTTATAATCAGGTAATGGGACCCACGTAGCCGACGCCGTCACTTGACGATTTGTCGGGGTCGCTACAAGTGGTATCAGAGCCAGGTTGTAGGGATTTAGAGTTCATTTGTGTCCACCCCGAGTCATAGGGTACATAGGTGAATCTAGACTACAACCGGCATATAGACTGAAGTAGGAGTTACTTGACTATTTGTGCATTTATACTCGAACTCTTCAATCATATCTAACTCGTATTCGATCTTGATCTTACGTTGATAAATTTTGTTGACGCGCCACCTTGACTTTATGAGGTAATGTTAAATGCACATGAGAATCAGGGTAATATAATTTCCGGGATTATATTACGGTGATTCATATGGACATTCCGACATTATGACATAAAGAATTTAAGGCGAGTCAAGGAAAATTTTCTCTACATCATCATTCCCTATCATGATTAGTATTATTGAGAATACTAATCAACGATATTCTTGTGTCTTGAAGGAACAATGCCTCCCCGTCGCGGACCACGTAATGAAACTTCCGAACAAGCTTTTCAACGCATGATAGCCACCGCCATAGGTGCGGCTATGGCTAGTATCTCCTCCGACATCAATAACAACCACAACCACAACAACCATGGAGCCGGTAATTCAAACGAGGGTTGCTCCTACAAAACTTTCATGGGGTGCAAACCTCACACCTTCGATGGGACCGGAGGACCGGTTGTGCTCACCCGATGGTTTGAGCAAACAGAAGCCGTTTTTAGCATAAGCGGTTGTCGGGACCAAGACAAAGTCAAATATTCCACCCACACTTTTGCCGGTATCGCCCTCACATGGTGGAATACGTATGTGCTGTCGGTGGGTATCGATGAAGCTCACACTCTCTCATGGGCCGACTTAAAGAAAAAGATGATCACCGAATACTTCCCGCGCGAAGAGACCCGTAAGCTCGAACACGAACTAAGAACTTTAAAAGCGGTCGGGAATGACCTAAAGGCATATAATCAACGATTTTCTGAGCTATCCTTGATGTGCCCAAACCTCGTGACCCCCGAACCTCTAAGGGTTGAACTTTACATGGATGGTCTCCCCAAGAACATCAAACAAGGAGTAATGTCATCCAAACCCAGTAATCACCAAGAGGCCCTGAATATGGCCCGTCAATTGATCGAAACGATAGACGAGATTGAAGTGCCGGCACCTAAAGCCGAGGATGAGTCGGGTGACAACAAAAGAAAATGGGAAGCCCCCCAATCGAGCAACTACAACAACAACTTTGCCAAGGAACTTCTCACCCCCGTCGGCAAGAAAAGTTACGCCGGGACACGACCTTTTTGCAACAAATGCCACAAGCATCATTTTGGTGAATGTGGCAAGCTAATTTGCCATCGGTGCCAAGGTAGTGGTCATATTGCCAAGTATTGTGGAAGTACCGCCCCCGTCACTCAAAAGGGGCCCGACGCACCAAAGCCGAGTATTTGCTACAAATGTGGCCAATCGGGTCATTTTAGGAATGAATGCCCAAAGAATAAAGCAAAAACCAACGCGCGCCGTTGAACTTACAACATCGACACCTAGGATGCCCGAGACGATGATGGACTAGTCACGGGTACGTTTCTTCACAACAAACCGTATATTTCATACTTATTCGATTCGAGTACCGTTAGACGTTTTATAACCAAGGATTTGACTCGTGCTCTTTATATTCCACCTCTTTCCCCCAGATACTACTTAGACGATTTAAGCGACCAACGGAAAAATATTGTGTGCCTATAAATATTATCGGAGGATATACGTTAAGAAATTGAACTCGACATCAATAGAACTAAGGAACTCAAAACCTATTCATTAAGGAGAAATTGTTGCCCTACATTTATGTATAGATTATTGTGAACTAAGAAATTTTCGGTTGGAAACCGATACCCTCTCCCTCGCATCCATGACCTCATGATTATTTGCACGAATCCCGTATGTTCCAAATCGACCTCCGTTCCAGTTATCATCAATTGGGGGTTAAGGGAGACGATATCTCCTAAGCCATTTTTCCGAACTCGCAACGTTAGTTGTAAATCTCTCTTAGTACCGTATGATTTATTTAGGACTCCGTCCGTATTCATGAACCTCCTAAACCACGTATGCAACTTATCTAGACAAATCTGTTATCGTATTTATGGATGACATCTTAACTTATTTAAGTAAAGAAGGAAAACGAACAACATCACCATCTTACGCTCGAACTTTTGAGAAAAGAGCAACTCTATACCAAATTCTCCGAGTGAGAATTTCTGTTGAACGAAGTCCAATTTTCTAGACCATGATGTTAATGGTCAAGGCATTACAATCAATCTCGAAATCAAGCCACATGTAATCAGGAAACTCTACCAACTCGGACTTGTATTCGTAAAAATCTTAGATCTCGTCTGTTATTACCGAAGATTCATTTCTGACTTTTCTCGTGTTACACGACTTTTAAACTCGTTAACTCACTAAGGGAAAACTTTAAACCTCTCCTTGTTCGAACCTTGAGCGTGATTCTTCACACCAACCTTCCTAGCTAAATTCGTATAGCACTAGATGGAACTCAAACATGGAAATATTTCTACTTGAACGCCGAAAGGCATACTCTCTCGACTCAAAATCAACGTAACTAAAATTCGTTATTTTGCGCGAAGAATTCGAATACTAAATTGTGGATCCGATCAACTTTCTCGTCATCACGTACCACACTACATACCTATGTTATTTCACCGTTACCGTCTGATATTACTGGAATTTAAGATAACACACAATCCAACGATACTTCACTCTTCTTTGACTTAACGTCCTTGTGTTTCTGATAATCGGCCAACTATTATTCAACCCCGAACTATACAATTACGTGTACTATCTTGTTTCTCTTCCAGACTTCAATTTTCGACAACTAGAGGCGCGTTATGGCAACCTCGAGATGCAAGCTCATCCTATTCTAAGTCCTCATTTCACTCCTATCTTTATCGCTCGCATTTCCGTTTAAAGAAACTCCTTGTAACATTCCTCCATGGATAGAGAAATTCCTCATATTACATTAGTATTCGCCACGAGGGTGAATAGTCCTAACGAACATTTTTCGAACCCTAACTGACTTGTTCAAACATATCTTAAGAGATTCTACACCAACACGGTGTATCTTCGTCATTTATCCTGTATCGAAATACTCGTTTCACTTCTAGTGTTACAAGAAACCTTGGGAACCCACTTAGACACATGTACCGCGTACCTCCCACAACCGACGAACCGAGAAAACGTACGATTCAATCTTGGAAAGACATGTTATAGACTGGTATTGTCACCTTCAGTAGTTCCTCTTACAACGACAGCTATCACTCGTATATTAACGCAGGACTTTCCGAAACCCTATATGACCACTAATGTCATACCCCTGTTCATTTAACCAAAGCATCAACCACCGAAATCTGAACTCCATCAAGAAACAACAATTGAGATCGTTCAAGTCCGAGAAGGGCTCGAGACAACCCATTGTCGCCAGAAGAGTTATGCCGAACTTAGATGAAAACCCCACCAAACCCAGTGTGTGACCGCGTAGTATTGAGAAACCGCACTTTGGAAAGGTGTAATTCATTTCGGGAAATCGAGGAAGGTTATATCCGCAATATTGAACCTTTTGAAACCTTGGGGCGTATTGGAGCCGCTTCCTACCATTTAGAACTGCCGACTCAATTAAGTTTCCGTTTACCTTACATTTCGTGTAACAAACTTAGAAACGTGTCCTGCGGAACAGGAACTTGCAATCCTTCTAGGTGCACCAGCTATTGATGACAAACTTCTCTTCATAGGAAAACCAGTTGAAACCGGGGATCGTAAAAAAAAAAAAAAATCCAAATTCATGAGAACACTCAAGGACGTACCTTCACTTATTCATAGCATTGACATCTCCGGTCTCGAGTGAGAGGCATCGATTATTACTTCCAACTAAATTTCGGGACGAAATTTCTTTTGAGGTGTGGATAATGTAACATCCCGCATTTTTCCGTTAAATTATTTTAACGCCCGTCTTTTTCTTTTTAAATAATACCCTTCGTATCTAGATTCGTATCCTTTGTTAAGTAACATTTTAAATATTCTCGTTATCGGATTTTAATATCTCCCGTACTCCCGTGAAATTTAAAATATTCGATCGGTTAAATCCCGCACCCGCTTCTAAACTCGAGGGACTAAAATTGACACGGGGCAAACTAGTTGACTAGGTCAACTAGTCCACCCCAATCACCACCATTCAATCACCTCCATCTCTCTCTCTTTCTCTCTAGCAAGAACACACACACAAACACCCAATTCAATCATTCATCATCTAAATTCGATCTAGGAGGCTTACAACAAAACAAATTACATATTTGGAATCCTCTCTTCATCCTCTACAATTTGATACCAACTTCATCTCGTTTGGGTAACATTTCTAAAACTCTAGATTTCTCTAAATTCGTGTTTTTGATTTGAAATGGTGTTAGTTAGTGTCTATGGCTCGTGTCTAGCATGAATATATGATTTACTTGCTCGATTCGTTGTTTTGAGTAACTAGTTTGAACAATTGAAATGGGTTTGCTTAATCTTGCATTTTGAAAGATTAAATGTTGTTTGATTGTTAAAGTTCATGTTTTAATTGTGTTACTAGTATCACTAGCTTCGTTTTGATGCGTAGGTTGATTAAGAAAACTTCAAAAACCCGATTATTGATTTTTGTGAATTTTGGTTAGGGTTTGTTAGACTTTGAAATGAACTTTTGATGCGTTGAATGCTTGTTAATGTTGTTAGTAAGTGTTTAGATGCAATGTATGCTTAATTACCTTCGAAACGGCATATCGTATGTGTAAATTGGATTCCCGAATCATAAAATACGTTTTACGAACTTGAAACTTTGAAAATAAACCTTTCTTGATCAATTGATGAGATTTCGGCTATTGTAAATGATGTTATTGTTGGACCATAAGTGCTTAGTTGTATTCCTCGTCAAAATACCTTTCCAACGATATATGATAGGCATTATAAGTGTTTGCGGGTCAATTGTTGTGTTAGAATTGATTTTGGCTCGTGCATACTTGGGAAAAACAGAAACAGACCTGCACAGATGGTGGCGCGGCGCGCCCCATCCCCGCGCGGCGCGCAGATGTGCCTGGTCAGATTCTGACCTCCTCGTCCCATTTCACGTGAAATGTTTGATGACCTACGGACCTCCGATTCACATGAAACTTGTTTTAATATACTTGTATATGAATAATTAGCATAGAAAATTTGTCCGGGACCCGACCCGAACGTGTTGACTTTTGTTGACTTTGACCGACCAAAGTTTGACTTTTTGTCAAACTTAACCAAATGATTATGCAACCCTCCTAACTTGTTTATATACTTGTACCTTGCATGAAACTTGACAATTTGATTTCACATGCTACATAATCGAGTCGTAACGAGCCATAGGACTAATTGAACAACTTTGACCTTTCGTGACTATCGTTATTGATACAACCTAATTGTTTAGGTCGAGACTAGCATTGTTCTTTGCACGTTTACTCGTTGAAGTACTTTATTAACTCTTGCGCTCAAGGTGAGATCATAGTCCCACCTTTTCAACAACTTTATACTTTTAAATCGTGGGCTGAGAAAACATATACTTTGTTACATCTTGTACTACTTACTTTTATGTTTTGAACACAAGTGTGAAAACAAACATTCCACGTGCGAGTTAGAACAAAAATGCCTCAATTCGATTATCATTAGTTACACTTGCAGGGTGTAAGCGAGAACTTATATTGTGTGGCCATACGGGTTTAACAAACCCTCATTCGGACGGTTCGCTACCGTTATGCGGATGAAATATATTTTTGTGTTTTAGTGTGGGTTCTAGCACTGTGTGATGGGGTAACGTTGGTTAAGTTTTGATAATTGAGTGCTCGCGTATAACAACACTTTTGGAATGCAAATGATTTGGATAATCTACGTTATGGGAATACAAAATCTTGTGGTTCAAAAACAACGTTTAATACTTACTAAACCTATGATTTCACCAACGTTTTCGTTGACAGATTTCTATGTTTTTCTCAGGTCTTGCACGATATGTGATACATGCTTCCGCTCACTATTTGATACTTGCATCCGATGTCGAGTATACATGCATTTCATGGAGCGTCTTTTGACTTTACTTTAAACCGTGTCGCCTAGATTTCAATCGTACTTATAACGTTGTAACTTAACTTTTGGTTGAACAATTCTTGTAAACTTTGAAACAATCCTTATTTTGAAATGAAGGCGACATATTTTGGTCAAACGTTATCTTAAAGACTTATAATCAGGTAATGGGACCCACGTAGCCGACGCCGTCACTTGACGATTTGTCGGGGTCGCTACAAACACCGCGGGCTATTTTGGGTTTGATAATTAAAAACTATGATAAACTTTTATTTAAAAGTTGTTCTTCTGGGAAAATAATTTTTCTTATGAACATGAAACTATATCCAAAAATCATGGTTAAACTCAAAGTGGAAGTATGTTTTTCAAAATGGTCATCAAGACGTCGTTCTTTCGACTGAAATGACTACCTCTTACAAAAACGACTTGTAACTTATATTTCTGACTATAAACCTATACTTTTTATGTTTAGATTCATAAAATAGAGTTCAATATAAAACCATGGCAATTTGATTCACTCAAAACGGATTTAAAATGAAGAAGTTATGCGTAAAACAAGATTGGATATATTTTATTTTTGTAGCTACGGGAAATATTAACAATTCTATACAAATCATATCCTAGCTAACTTATATTGTATTATACATGTATTCTAATATATTATGTAATCTTGGGATACCATAGACACGTATGCAAATGTTTTGACATATCATATCGACCCATGTATATCTATTATTTGGAACAACCATAGACACTCTATATGCAGTAATGTTGGAGTTAGCTATACAGGGTTGAGGTTGATTCCAAAAATATATATACTTTGAGTTGTGAACTAGCCTGAGACGTGTATACACTGGGTCGTGGATTGATTCAAGATAATATATATATCGATTTATTTCTGTACATCTAACTGTGGACAACTAGTTGTAGGTTACTAACGAGGACAGCTGACTTAATAAACTTAAAACATCAAAATGTATTAAAAGTGTTGTAAATATATTTTGAACATACTTTGATATATATGTACATATTTGTTATAGGTTCGTGAATCGACCAGTGGCCAAGTCTTACTTTCCGACGAAGTAAAAATCTGTGAAAGTGAGTTATAGTCCCACTTTTAAAATCTAATATTTTTGGGATGAGAATACATGCAGGTTTTATAAATGATTTACAAAATAGACACAAGTACGTGAAACTACATTCTATGGTTGAATTATCGAAATCGAATATGCCCCTTTTTATTAAGTCTGGTAATCTAAGAATTGGGGAACATACACCCTAATTGACGCGAATCCTAAAGATAGATCTATTGGGCCTAACAAACCCCATCCAAAGTACCGGATGCTTTAGTACTTCGAAATTTATATCATGTCCGAAGGAGGATCCCGGAATGATGGGGATATTCTTATATATGCATCTTGTTAATGTCGATTACCAGGTGTTCACCATATGAATGATTTTTATCTCTATGTATGGGATGTATATTGAAATATGAAATCTTGTGGTCTATTGTTACGATTTGATATATATAGGTTAAACCAACATTTTTGTTGACGTTTTAAGCATGTTTATTCTCAGGTGATTATTAAGAGCTTCCGTTGTCGCATACTTAAATAAGGACAAGATTTGGAGTCCATGCTTGTATGATATTGTGTAAAAACTGCATTCAAGAAACTTTTTTCGTTGTAACATATTTGTATGGTAAACCATTATGTAATAGTCGTGTGTAAACAGGATATTTTAGATTATCATTATTTGATAATCTACGTAAAGCTTTTTAAACCTTTATTGATGAAATAAAGGTTATGGTTTGTTTTAAAATGAATGCAGTCATTGAAAAACGTCTCATATAGAGGTCAAAACCTCGCAACGAAATCAATTAATATGGAACGTTTTTAATCAATAAGAATGGGACATTTCACATTAACTGTGGATGACAATGATTATAGAAGACAGAAGCAAGGACTTCGAAAAATAAAGGAAGATATAAAACCCAACAACAATCCAGAAATTACAAACCGTATATATCGATGCATATAACAACATAAAGACAGGAGAGGACTAAAAACACTATAAAACCAAGAGTATAGTAGAAATGAATAGATTCTTCCGGCGGCAGATGAAAAAGAAGGATGACAGATATGAAAGTTAGAAGTATATCAAGAATCAGAACTGGATGAAGCATGTTGACGAATGCTTTAAAGTATGAGTTGAGGGAGAAAGAATAGAAGGTGTGAGCTGTGAAAATAAGAAAAACGAAGGGAGTGAATTTATAATGAAATATCCGACAGAGAAATCAAAACAGATTATCTCATTAAATCGAAGAGGATCATAATTTCCATAATTTCTGAAGAATCAAATCTTATTACAAAGATTTTCTCTAAATCCCTTGAATTCCGGAATATCAACCGTGACTACGTTATCGGTTAAAACGAATCTACATTTACTCATTTCACTCTATTGTGATAACTTCACTCGTACTCTTCACATAAATAAATTGTTTTATCTATATTACTCAACGATGATAAAACTCTAATTTTCAGCTTGTATGCGTCATGAAAACATACTTATCGTCAGTCATGACCATCCCAATCAAATTTCGGGACAAAATTTCTTTAACGGGTAGGTACTGTGACAACCCGGAGATTTCCGATCAAATTTAAACTTAATCCTTAAATTATTTAATGTTTCCGACACGATAAGCAAAGACCGTAATGTTGAGTCTCGAAAATTTTAGAACTATGTTCATATATTCAATTACTCTTTGACCATTGCCAACGATTTACGAACAACTGGTTGTAAATATATATGAATATATTATAACTTGAAATACATTAATAAAATATTATAGTTATTAAAATTAATGATATAAAATAGTCTATGAATATTGTAAATTATAAATATTATATATGTATATTTATAATATTTCATTATGTGTAAATAATTACGTTTTAACATTAAATTGTTATATTAATATTATTATTATTAATAATATTATTATTGACATTATTATTAATAATTATTATTATCATTGTTAATAAAATTATTATTATTATGATAATTATTATTATTATTAACATTAACAGCATTACTATTTTTATTTGATAATATTACAACACTATTATTATTAATGTATTTATATTTATTAATTATTAATAATATATATAATATATAAATTCAATTAATATTGTGAATCTGTTTAATTTCACTATCAAACTTTATTATTTTTGTTTCTTGTCTACATCTTGTTACACGTCGACTTCAAATCACACTACAATACAATGAATATCGGCTGTTACCAATCACACTTTCTGTACCTGTTCTTGTTTCTAATTCATTCTTGATTATTAATTGGTTACTATTCGCTACTGTTCTTGATTGATTAAAAATCACGGAGTAATATGAATATACATATAATATATCCATTACTCTCTTTCTCATAATTCATACTTCTGCATCCACCTTAGAATACCACAAACCAACCACACCACACCCACATTCTTCTTCTTGTTTCTCTGACAATTGAAGCAACATCTTTGATCCAAGCAAATCACCACGATTCAACATCTTTGGCTTTCGCCATGGCTAGTCAGTTCATAACTCGCGTAATGTTTCTTTTTTCTCTTCTTTAATTATATTATATACTTCGTTCCTATCTGGTAAAATGTTTAATACACAAACCCGTATCAAGTGCTACGTCTTTCTGTGTTGTTCGAAGGGAAACCAACCTCAAGAAAAACCATCACTTCTCTTATATTAACCTACATATAGAAAACACATACATACTAGATCATAAACCCATTTCTAAATGTATTTATTTCCTGTTTTCGCTTGATTCACAAAACAACCATATTATCATCTCTCACAACCAACAAACCACCACCCTTATTCTCCATCGTCTACCACCAAAAACCACCCTCCATCATCGAACTATTACGGTTTCTATAGTAAATCAAAACAACCATCGCCACCCTCTCAATCTACCTCTCTCTCTTACTCCCTCTCTATATATATTGTTCTTCTTCCTGTTTAATCATGTCAATCACCAACACCATTTTGATCACTTTTGGTCACCCCTATAACCGCCACCCTACATCACCATAACACACCATTTAACACCACCTCTGATCAACACTCTCGACCATCATATCATGCAGCTGTTGTACGTGCTATTTCTATCAAGGAAGTTCAACCCAAAACGAACCACATACAATCACTATCACCCATATGTTTTTCTATCTTCAAGTAAAACACCACGCAAATCATCAAACAAACAAAACTCACTCCTTTCTATAATTCTCGGTTGGATTTACAACAAAGTAAATGAATGGTTGTTGCTTTATGCGATTAATTAGATGAGTGGAGGAAGGGACAAAGTTTAAAGTTTGGACACATATTTAACTCCAAGAAACAAATAATGCAAGTGGGACTTGTTACATTGAAGTGGCAGACAAAGTAAAAAAAAAAAGAAAAAAGAAATGAGTATTATATTATAAAGTTTCATAAGTGGGTCGATTGTCAAACAATCCACATGCTCATTTTTTACGCGGAACAGTAACATGAGGTTGTGTTGATCACAATCGAAGCAATTCAGACACAAACTAACATTTTGAGTTTTTTTTTTTTATTTGTTATACGGACTAACCAAGTTGATTTGGACTGTTACGGCCCAATTAGATTAGTGGACTTTTTGTTTAGGCTAAGTGTTGTTGGGCCGAATTCTGGTTTCTTTTTGGGCCGAATTCTATAACCAAATTAATACGGAGTGAGGGATATTAGGATGATTACGGGATATTTGATGATGATACACACATGTATCAATGATGATGATGATAGTACGTATGTCAATTAGTATGATTTTGATAGTTGATGACTAAAAGATGATAGACTTGATAATGAGGATGATAGATGGATACGAGTATCATAATCATGAGATCATGATGATAACGATGATTAGATTAGACGATGATGAAGCATGATTATGATAATAATAGTTGAAGTATAAGTATGATGGTGATGATGTTATGATCGTGACTAAGATGATGATAATGAGGTAGTTAGGATGATGATAAAGATCGTGATAATGATCATGATAACCAGTTTACGATGAAGGAGTTAATAGATTGATGATTAAAATGGTGATGTCAATCTGATATTAGAAAAAGAAAAAGGAAATGAAACAGACTGAAATGGGTAAAAGAATTTAAGAGTTAGTTAAATTGAAAAGATACAAGGCAGAGTAATGGTTAAGGATATTTTTGGGTTAGTGGGATGTCGCGCGTTCAAACTCGAGCTTGGGCATTCTTTTTGGGCTACTCCTTTGAGGTAGTATTTCTATTACCATTATTATTATTATTATTATTATTATTATTATTATTATTATTATTATTATTATTATTATTATTATTATTATTATTATTATTATTATTATTATTATTATTATTATTATTATTATTATTATATTTATTATTATTATTATTATTATTATCATATCTTTAGTAGGAACATAAGTATTATTATTATCATTATTATTAACAAAAATTGTCATTTTATTAAGATTAACATTATTAGTAAAATTATTATTTTTATTATCATTATCATAATTAGTATTATTGTTACTCAGTGTTAGTATTAGGTACTATTATCAATATTATTGATTTTATTAAAAAAAAAAAATAACTTATTATTATTATTATTATTAATATTATCATCTTCAAGATTTTTATATATTATTATCATTATTTCTACTATCACTACTATTATTTATTATTATTATTAGTACTATCATTATTATAAAAATATTACAACTTTCTATTATAAATATTATCTTACCAAATAAAGTAGTAGTTATATAAAAACATATCTTAATATAATCCTATATATATATATATATATATATATATATATATATATATATATATATATATATATATATATATATATATATTATAAAGATATTAATCTTAATACATTATATAATATAAATAAACTAAATTGATTAAATGTGATATGTGTTAATATATATACATGATATAGGTTCGTGAATCCGAGGTCAACCTTGCACTTGTTCAATGCCATCATATGCATAATTACTACAAAATACAGTATAGTGAGTTTCATTTGCTCCCTTTTTAAATGCTTTTGCAATATATATTTTTGGGACTGAGAATACATGCACTGCTTTTATAAATGCTTTACGAAATAGACACAAGTGATCGAAACTACATTCTATGGTTGAATTATCAAACCGAATATGCCCCTTTTTAGCTTGGTAGCCTAAGAATTGGTGTTTATTATAATTGCCAACAATTGACGCGAATCCTAAAGATAGATCTATGGGCACTAACAAGCCCAGTCAGAGAATTTGAACTGCTTTAGTACTTCGATTTATCATGTCCGATGTGAGTTCCGGAATGATGGGGATATTCTATATGTATCCTGTTAAGATCGGTTACCAGGTGTTCACCATATGAATGAATTTTAATTCACGAGTTACGCGTGTCAATATATAAAATCTTGTGGTCTATTAAAATGATGAAAATGAATGATTATGATAAACTAATGAACTCACCAACCTTTTGGTTGACACTTTAAAGCATGTTTATTCTCAGGTATGAAAGAAATTTTCCGCCGTGCATTTGCTCATTTTAGAGATATTACGTAGGGTCATTCATGACATATTTCAAAAGACGTTGCATTCGAGTCGTTGAGTTAATCAAGATTATTATTAAGTCAATTATAGTTGGATATATTATGAAATGGTATGTATGCCGTCAAATTTCGATGAAATGAAAGTTTGTCTTTTAAAAACGAATGCAATGTTTGTAAAATGTATCATATAGAGGTCAAGTACCTCGCGATGTAACCAAATGTAATGTATTCGTCCTGATGGATTAGGACTGGTCGCTTCATACTTGGTTTTGGCAAGAACATTGGATCGATGACGACAAATTGTGCAACTCGTTTCCACAACTGTACAGACTTGAAGTTACCAAAGACTCAACAATCAAGGATCGATTAGCTGAAAGAAACGGCGAAATAAATTGGAACTGGTCGCGGGTACCAACATGGCGAACAACGGGAGAATTAAACTCCTTAATCAACTTGCTGTCTTCTGTTTCACTTAATTGCAACAACAGGGACTCGTGGCGTCGGAACATGGCTTCAAATGGATTATTCACTGTCAAAAAGCTTGCAACATTAATCGATGATCAAGTACTTGGGATATATAATTCACAGCAAGTCACCTTACAAAATAATCTCATGCTTAAGAAGATTGAAATTTTTGTTTGGTGAGCGCTAAAGAAAAGATCGCCCGTAAGGCTTGAGCTCGACAAAAGAGGAGTCAATTTACATAATGTCCATTGTCCTTTATGTGATGACGACTTGGAATTGGTGAATCACTCTTTATTTTTTGCAAGCATGCAATCAACGTATGGGACCGGGTTTATAAATGGTGGAGCTTGGGAAATTTCACAACTTTCAATTTATTCGATCTTCTAGATGACAACGGAAACATCTCAATGTCGTGTTTTTGAAAAACGGTGTGGCAAGCGTTAAAATGGGTATGTGTATATCTAATTTGAAAAAACCGAAACAATATGGTGTTTCAAGGCAAATGTTGGAACACCTTGGTGGCGCTAAATGAGATACAAATTAAATCGTTCGAATAGATTTCATCTACAGCGAAAGGAAGACATCTAGATTGACTTACATGGTTGTCTAATCCAAGTGTATATCTCAACATGCCGCGATTTGTGATTATGTATTTGTAGGGCTGCTTCCTTTGCAACCCATTCACGTAGTGTATAGTTGGTTACGTGCTTTTATCATGGGGGATTCATGAATATGTTTGGATCCCCATGAGTAACTGTAACATTTTGGTGCTTTAATATAATTCCATTTGCTTTTCAAAAAAATAATAATAATAATAATAAAAAATTAACTACTCCCTAATATTATAATCTTATTAAAAATATATTGAATCTACTTATAATTATCATATAATTTAAAAATATTGTAAGGTAGCTTTAATTGCGGGAAAACATCACAATCAAAACCAGCCACCTTCAACTAAATATCAAATAAAAAAATATTCAAATCCAAATCCAAATCTAAAATAAAAATGAAAACAATAAATAACTACAACTTTTAGTACTTTCTTATTAATAACACTTCTGGAAGAGGATAAAACAAATCAAAGATGAAGTTTTTCTCAAATCTTGTGGCGTGTTGTGGTGCTAATGAACACGTAACAAATTTTGTATCTAAGAACACCACCGATGTGAATCTTGTTGTTGGTATACTTAATGAGAGGAAGCTTGCTGGTAGTGGCAAAACAGGTGGGCGAAGTGTGCACCAGCCAATACAATGGCGGCCATCGTTGTGTACGATTTCTGAGGACCACGTGGTTTCGGTAGAGAGGATACAATTTTATGTGAAGCCTAGTAAAAAAAGCAGGAAGAATACAGCAATTTTGGCAAAAAAATATACACCTTCAGGATACAAGAACGAGTTTGTGTAAGTAACTTTTTGTTAGTCCAATTAAAGTACACTTGATCATTTATGTTAGTAACAGAATCAAATTTCAAATGAGTCTCTAAGTGGGCTAAATTTAAATATCTTAATCGCTCATACTATAAACTCATAAATCCTAAATATATTTAATTTTTCTGGTAATTTGTAAAAAATCTCCCAATAAATTTTTAGAAGTGTCACAGAACACCGTAGCTATAAAGCTAGAATCGACACTGTTAAAAAAAACAAATCTTAATCTTTGTGCCGATAGTTTTGCGTAGATACTTGAGGCGTATACCTATGATCGACTAATCATGGGGCTTTACTATGTTTCAATATTTTCAGGCTGCGAGATTCATGGATTATGGTGTCACCTGTGCCAACTGCATTTGTATTTTGACTTCGATACAAGATGTACTAATTCTCTCACAGTTGCTTATTTATGGTTCGTGTGTTCCGATATAATATTGATGGTTCTGATATACTATATATTTGATGTATTCTCTCGTTATTGCTTATTTTCATTTTAACATTATGCAACTAAAGTATTGTTTGGCCAAATCTAAGGAGGTGAACAAAAACTGTACCATAGAGAATAAGGAAAAACCAATATACTCTTAAGGTTCCCAACATTCTGATGTATATACAAATATGTGTTGACCATTAATAAAAAAACTTACAAAAGTTCAAACATTGTTCAAAACGATATAAGATCATGAACAGCTACCCTTTGATATGAAAAGTGAAAATCATGAAACCATTATTGTTGATTGCTTAGAGATTAGTTACAATCAATTAACCACAATATTCACATTTGCATACAGAGATTTGCATACAGAGAAGGTGTGTGAGATGTACACAATTATACATCTATGTAGAAAGACTTGATCAATGTTGATATGAGTCAACAAATCCGTGCTCACAAGTCATTTGTAACGACAAGAATAAGCAAAATTGATAAGTTATGCAAACATATCAAAGAGCAACCATTTTAACTGCCATCCATTAGAGTAAAAACAAGGTCCGAGTCAACTAAATAAACGGTCTTTTGTGAATCTAAATAAAACCAAAGATAACATCATGGATGAATACCACCACATCTCAAAACAAATGATGTGCATCAAATAAGCTTTTACCGTCAAGTAAAAAACAATATTCCAGCTAAAAACGCACTACTTGAGAACACTATTGTTTTCACCCATTCAGCTTTTCTAACTTTCATGGTGGATCAGGTCTATCATATGCAACACAAACATCCCCACACATCATTATCCTGCAAACCTATGGAACCAATGGAATGAACATAACTGAAACTCTGTTGAGCCAGTGAACTAGCAGAATTTATGTTGGAGTCGAGTCTTGAGCTTCATCGATAGGTTAAAGAATCGATACGTTGTATGACAATCAGTGTCCATTGATTTTAGATCTAGTAGGTGGTTGACTAGTCAACCTAGAAAATGGAATCTGTGCCTGTCCAGGAAGCCCTCTCTGGCTAGAGAATCGATCAGCGGCTAACTTTGGATCAGAGACAGACTTGGAGAAAGCTTGGGCTAATTCAACTGCAGAAGCAGCTTTTCCATAACGGGGTCCACCTGATGGAACAGGTTCCTCGGGTTTTCGCCAGGTTTCAGGTGAAGGTGGTCTCTCTTGTGGCTGCTGCTGTTGCTCAAGGTCCCGGCTGCTTTTGCGATTTTCGGTCCTCCAGTTGTTGCTTCTTCTTTGAGTAGTATCTGATTTGTCTACATCTCGTCTATCAATGTTCTTTCCAATTCTGTGATGATCAAGGGGTTCAGGTTTCACGTTTTGACGAGAGGTAATGTTTGGATGAATGGGCTGATTATCGACCCTCATAATTTCCTTTTTCATCCTGCAAACAAATGACCAAAGAACTTGTTATTACAACAGAAATATCCAAACACATGAAACTATTGTTCATGCAGTACACACTACTAGCATAATATACTAAACGGATAATGTTACATTTCACCTCCCCCTTACCCCGCAAGCGCGGGATTGGGTATCATTGTTGTTGTATAATGTTTTCTCTTTTCAGACCAAGGTGACTAATCAGATGTTAACTTAGACTTCAGGCTTGTTTACTTTTTTTTTTTCTAATAAGTCATGTTATCCATATAGATGGATATATGGATATAGATAACTATATCAATAAAATAACACACTAATATGTTGATGTTTACTTTTTTGACATAACGAAGTATCTGAATGAAGCAAATGACATTTTCATCCCTTATCTGTCAATTTCTCTCCAAAAAGTTCAAGATTTGTTCTAAATCCACCATCTCTACAACACAAGCAAAGTTCAGAATTTATGCGACCATCACCATATCTGTTCCCATTTTAACACCCACAATTTCACTCCAACTTCTCTTTTAACTTCCCACCACTATTACTATTTACTATTACCGTTGCTGTTCCTAAATCCATGAGTAACACGAAATCAACAAAATACAACTAAATTCAAAAAAACCCACTAGCCTGCCACAAAATCTCACCACTTAAACAAACAACAAACAAAAGTAATCAATTAATCACATGCGTAATCACTAATAATGGAGAAAGCCAAAATGAATTTATTGAACTGAAATTGAATACAGTAGATGATACCTATTTGACATAACGAAGAACATAAAGTCAACCACTCGAATTAATTAGCATATAACTATTTCATC
Source organism: Rutidosis leptorrhynchoides (assembly GCF_046630445.1). NCBI lineage: Eukaryota > Viridiplantae > Streptophyta > Magnoliopsida > Asterales > Asteraceae > Rutidosis > Rutidosis leptorrhynchoides. The sequence continues at coordinate 257,218,056 of NC_092338.1, read as the reverse complement.
TGTTAATCGTAATCAATAGTTCCTAACATCAAATCGAAATGAATTGGTTGAATTGGAATTGTAAACAATAGATAGATTCATAGATAATACCATAACATAATAAATTGTAAAACTAGGATTTTTTTATGAGCGTTTCAAAATTAAAGAATTTGTGTATGTGGACGGAGAGAAAAGAAAGAGAAACATGTTACAAAGGATTGATTGTTGTTTTTCAGAAATAAAATGAAGAAAAAAAGAAACAGAGATGATAAAGGGTAAGTATGGAAATGGGATAGTTGTATGTGGACAACATAGGTTTTTGGGGTGAGCCATAATCCCCCCTCTAGTAAGTTAGGGTTAATCAATAAGGTTCAAGTAAACAACAAATGTGGTGACCGAATAATCTCTTCAGTCAATTAATCCCTATTAAGCTAAAAGTAAACAGGCCCTTCGACTAAATTTGTCTGAACAATAACATTAGCAATTAAAAGAGTAAATATTTAAGAGTAGTAAATAAATAAATTAAGTGATTAAATGTAGTATAAGAAAGTATTTACTACAGAGTAAACTTTGACACGAGTACAAGTACAATAACTATACATGACCCCAGGTATATTCGGGGCTATTGCAGGGCTAAGGTTGTTGGAAATAAAAACATATGAAAATGGGTTGAGGAGGTACTCAGTAATTGACAAAAACAGAATGGACAGCTAATTGGTTGGTGGTTTATCGGAGGATAACATTGCCACGTTGTATGACAATGGGATCAATGAAGGCCTTCCTTACTCACCGGATATGGAACAGGACACACATATCCACATTCCTGCTCAAAAAGATGGAAGGTCAAACGCTGTGATTGACCATGATGTGGATGGGTGTTCAAATTCAAATTTGAATATTGATGGAGCGGGAAGAGCTTCAAAAGATTTCCACTCAAGTACTAGAAGAGTGAATGGAATTGAATGCAACTTCCGATGTATACTCGTCTCTTATTGCAAAGTTAGAAGAAGCTTTACAAAAAGAAACACAACAAGGTATACCTTGTTGTGTTTGAGCTGTTAAACGTGTTCTTTTCGACGCGTTCGATAAACGTTTAATGGAATCTACCAACCGTTTTTAGTTGTCTGATTGATGTTACTGCCGTTGATAAGCAGTTTGAAGAGGTTCCTAGTGTGCCTTCGCCTTTGTGTTTTGGATCTCAGGTTGATAGTGGAATTGAGCTATCGGTATATAAAACTTTGGAAGTGAATGCTGTGTTTAAGGCTAAGGATGCTTCGGTTGTGATCCCAAATTTTGTGGATGCTGATACCGGTTTGCAGTTCGGATCCCTGCCCGACAATGTGGTGTTAGATGGAATAACGGTTTCATCAATGAAAATCCCTTTGTCTATTGTGATAATTAATGAAGCTGTTAATACGTCAACGATTGGATCAGAACCTGCAGATCCTGTTTCGGTTGAAGTTTCAAAGCCATACAAAGTGAATTTGAGGAAAGCTACGGGTAAAGACGATTTTGGTGTTCCTGTTGAAGAAACGGATCGTGAAGTTGTTTTTTTTTTTTTGAGAGCCTAGAGAAGAAACGATTGATCCCTCCATCTGTCCCAGGATTTGTTATCGGTAGCTCGTCGTCTAAGGTATCTTCGTATGCGATTGGGAATCGACTGGGTAAGAAATTTAATCCTATGAAGGTTGACGGTGTGGTTTCTAAGCCAATTATTATGTGTCGAAAAGATAAAGGTAGATCAGTGTTTGTTAATTTGTTCGTTTTGTTTTAGGCTGTGTAGCACTTCTTTTGTTAGCTTTGTGATGTTCTGTTATGTTTAGCTTTTGTAGTTTGTATGTGGTGGTTTGTTAGTGGTAGTTTTACTTTTGTTGAGGGCTAGTCTTTGTAGCCCGGTTTGAACAAGGCTCGAGTTTAGTTAGCTTGCTCTATATGTTTCGAGTTGAGGTTCGTTTACTGCTTCGGATAGATTGTATCTTTGTTCGGATTTTTTCATCTTTCGATGAAAAGACTTTGTTTTAATTTATCGTTATTTTAGTAAAAAAAGAAAAAAAAAAAGGAGGTGAACAGGAAAGTCCCGATATTCATTGTATCGGTAAGGAATGTCGAGCTTCTTGTGATGTGTTCCAGACGAATTTACAAAACTACAGAAGAAGTAATAATGGAAAGGAATCCGTCTTCAGTTATAACCAAGTGAAATCAAAAAAGAAAAAGAATTATGAAAAGAGATCTAAGATGAAATCCTGTGATAGGGATGTGGGTGCTGATCTGAATCCTTCGTTTGCTTCAGAAGTGGAGCATACAATGATGATTCCCAATAGCAACAACTAGTGAGACAAGTGGCTTTGACGATGATTTGGAAAAATCTGGCGCGCCCTACGCCACTTAAAATTGACCCTTATTTTTTTCTTATTCACTAAATTCAGTAAGTTTAGATAATGGTACTTCTGAACTTATTGAAATTAGTGAATAAATAATACAGGGTCATTTTGATTGGCGAAGGGACTATTTTTTAGTACAACGTAAACATAAAGAAAACACACAAAAATAAGTGGCGACTTTTGTAGATAGGTGTAGAGGAATAGTCACTATACTGCAATTTTCATGCATAAAACACTGAAAAACCTCGAAAACCACCTTTTACCCAGGAAGTTATGTTTATATTGAAATGATAAAAATTTTAAAATCACATTTGAAAAGATTATGACGACTATTTCAAAAGTTGATTGAGACAGCCGACTAGTAGGCCCCGGTGACTATACTGCCCTGATTCGCATAGAAACTTTTAAAAAGTCGGTTAACGGTCAAAAGTCAGGTCAAAGTGTTAGGTCCCTCAGCGTTGGTCACATTCACCGGCTTACCACCTTCCATAGCAACAACAGCAGATTAGTTCCAAGATTGATGCTGGCAACACTTTTGGAAGGGAATTTTTCACGCTGACTCTGAGATGATATATATTGTGAACGAGATGGTTTTGGTTGACGAACTGAAAGCTGTGGCTTGGTAGTGAAAGCGGTTTTGAAAAGGTAATTTGTGAGGAAAGGGGAATATAAAGTATGGGACTGGAGGCGGAAAGGGTTAGGTGGGGTCCAAAACCCTTCCTTTTTTCTTTTTAGGGTGTGTTTGGACGAAAGTAGCTGGAGCTGTAGCTTATAGTTGTAGCTGGAGCTTATGAGTAGGAGCTGGAGCTGGAGCTTATTTTTGAAGCTGGTAGCTGGAGCTTATTATTTTTTATAAATGTTTGGTAAACTAGGTGGAGCTTATTTTTTAGTTCATAAGCTCTACTTTTTTTCATAAGCTACCACAAGTAGCTTATTTTTTCAGAGCTTATGATTTTCATAAGCTCTACTTTTTTTTGTTTACCAAACAAAGCTTATGACTTGAAGCTTATTAAAATCATAAGCTCAAGCTCTCATAAGCTTCAATAAGCTACGCGCCAAACACACCCTTAGAAGATAATATGTTTAATTAGGTTATCAATTTAATTAGGTGGGGTACAAATATCTATGTCGAAGGTATTTGAATAATTAAACATTAAACAATTATTATTATAATTGAAATATTTAATTTGTATTTTAAATATTTATGTTTATATATTTATATTTAATATAGTCAATGTTGGTCACACCTCACTAAAGGTCCAAACCGACTAATCACTGTCTCACGATTTTTACAACCTTGATAACAACTAATTAGATTTTTTTTGGACAAAGAGTATCCCAACAAGTCAAACCAATCAGACCAATGTTGATCCAAGCCAATAAGTTTCATATTTCAACCGTTACACAACTTACCCATTTTTCCACCCCGTCAATGTCAACCCTTTTGATGATGACAACGGGAAGCAGTTTAACGGAATATCGAAGTTTTTTTTTAAAAAAAAAAAAGGAGGTGGAGGGAGATACTTATTCCAAAAATCTAGACTACAAATATACAGTAATTATTAAGAGTGGTAAAATAGATTTTAAGTAAAGCAGTTAAAGTAAAAAATACCTATTAGGAGACTGGATCAGGTCATGATTAACAGCAATATCATCGACTCCGCGTTCTTTCAAAACCTGACAAGCATGACCAATAGTATATAACCAATGCAAATCAGTCAATAATGGGTCATGTATCATAATCTAAATGAATGTACTAGTCAACCAAAGTATTATCTTATAGAATAGAAGTCAATAACCACTCTTCCATTTCAAAAAGTGATTAGTGGACAAGACAGTCCTTACCAATTCTCGAGGACGGGCACCACCGAACAAGACATTCCTGTAGAGCACATAACCGTTAGTCTTATTACTTATGAAAGATGATGGGGAGCATATATAATGATTAACAAGTATGGTAGAATTGCAACTAAAAACATTTTATAAAAAAAAAATTTAAATATTTTTCCGTTTGCCCGAGCACACGTACCATGGTTGGTCCTTTACGCATCCACTCATTTTCATAAGTTACAAATGTAAAGAAAGACTCAGAATAGGCCCATGATTGGTCTATAATATAATTAGGGTCAACAATAACATATGAACACACATGAGCCCTTTTAAAACACTGTAACCCTAAGTTTAAGTGCCTCAAATGTGAGATATTCCTCGATTCCTCAATACTAATAAGATTAAAATAAATAACAAACGAAAGGCTCGTGGATCTTGAAAAGCAAGCCTAAAAACAACAGCCCACACAGATTTTGGTCATTGCTTTTCATTACTTGACATATATCTCCACATTAGCAGTCCCTAATATCCTGTCATAGTCAGCTTATGTTGCATGTAAAGTTAATAATTGCATGTGATAGAAGGTTGAAGTTGATAATTGATAAAACTGAAGAAATAACAGAATTTTATCTAACAAAAAGCAGTACTAATGATGGAATAATAAACCAAGTTGTTTAAAGATGTTTCTTTAGAAACTACTAATGTAGGAAGAGAAAAAAAAGAAAAAGCTACAAGTAGAAGTTGAACATTGTCGAGAAACAACGACATTGCCAAAAACTTGAACATAAATGAATTATTGGTAACAGCATACTAGATGCTGCATTAGTATATAAAGATTCTTAAACAAAGAATATTCAGAATCATTTTCCAAAAAATGGTTAAATCATTCCGGTATAGGGAAAGTCGATATGTGAGAATATACATTCTCTCAGACAAGAAAATAAAGTAAAAGCTTCGACAGAGTTTACTAACCTTTCTCTTTCAGTGTTCTTTTCCATCAGTTCAACAGGCTGTGACCGGGGCTTTAAGTTCATTCTGGGTCGCTCAAGTGTCTGATGAGTGTCCTCTGGTCCAGCTACTAAACCATGCACCATCAAATTTGCATTTCCACTATCCACCATAATTGGCTCCCCTGACTGTGGAATAGTCTAAAAACAGAAGATGATTACCATCATATTAAATCAAACACATGAAATCACATGTTAAGAAAACATATACAATCTACTTAAACAAATACCTGTTTATAAGCTACCATGGGTTCTAAATTCTCAACTGGTTTAGATCTTGGATGTAACTTCAACTTGGGCCGCTCGGTCAACTCTGAAGCTGCAGAATGTGATGGAGCTTGAACCCCATCATTAATGGCCAAATTCTTGACAGAAAGTTGAGATAAGGAACCATCTGTCGAACCATACGAAGATGTCATGTACGTGTTTCCTTTTGTTTGTAAATTAGCTTCGGGCTCAGTATGTCTGATAACCTCTACATCAATCTGGTTATGTTGATTTGAAAGCCAACGGCCTGAAGTCACCTTCTCAAGCGCACTAGCATGGGCTAACTTAGTTGCAGCATCAGGCATAGACCATGAAGCTGCAACAGGCTCTGAAACACCAACAGACACTTTCCTAGGGCCCCACGCGTTTTGAGATGGACCGCCAACCATACTTTCAGTTTTACCATACGACCTACTGCTATTAACATTAGGCCTTTCATTAAACCTGGCTGCATAAGAACCACCAACACCACCATCATGAGAAACCGGAGTTGTAGCAGGTCTGTTAAGCACATTCCCCGCCAACGGATAATCTGTTTTTGGCTCTTGACGAATCGGCACACCGCCTCGAATATTATCATCGCTAACAGTTCTACGAGGAGCAGAACCCCCATCCAATGGCTTCCTTTCATCTTCATCAAAATTACGCCCAATATGCACATTATGAGTGAGAAATGGTGTCTTATCATCATAAGTTCTTACCGCACCAGCTGAACCTGGACGCAGCCTGTGATCTTGCCTTCCCATAGAATTCGACCACTGGGTATTTCGATCAAATCCAGCATGATTCAAAGGCCTCACAGTTCTATAAAAAATTATATAATTATCAGAAAAAATATATCTAAACACCAGACTAATCAAACAATAATCAATCTATCTTCCAGCTAGTAGTTTATTTACTGTATAGATTTAAATAATGATATGAATCGTCGTTTATAAAGAACACACAAATCAATTTTGAAATTACTGTATACAGGTAAACACATGGTAAGTTTAGCCTAGGGTTTCGAGTTTTTAACCATCGGCATCGGATATCATGATAACTCAATCGAATCAACAAATTTATGTACAAAAACATCAGATCTAAAGAACGTGCACGGAATCAGTAAACAGAAACGAAAAGATTCGATTTCGATTTCGATTTCGATTTCGATAAATCGAGGAAACTAAATCAAAAAATTGTAAATATGAAATGAAAAAAAGATATTAGAGAAACTCACACGCCAGGAGCAGAAGGTAGAGCAACATCGGAAGGAATTGAACCACCATGAAAGTCTTTGAGAGTCATCGTAGCTTTCTTCTTCGCCATTGCTAATTATTATTATTATTCGATTATATCAAATAAAAATGATTAAATGGTTAAGTATTATGTATGGATTAGATGTAAATATAATAAATGAACGATGATGATGATAAATGTAACAAAAAAACAAATAGATGATGATGAGCTATTAGTAATATTCTCTCTGTTTCTCTAGGGAGGGAGGGATTCAGAGAGAAAAAGAAAGAGACGTTTGCGTACTTTGGTTGTGATCAATGTTCAATCAACACCTCATGTTGTTATTCAGTTAACCAAATTAATAACGAGGGTTAGGATTAGAACTCAACTCACTAATAAACCTACTGCTTTATCAAGGATAACCTCCGAGTTATAGTTACCTTTCAATTATACAACCAAGTGACATACTTCTCACTACTCAACGAGAACTCCGAGAGTCTAGAGATAAGTAAGTCTGTGTAATTGGCTCACTCAATCAGATCTACACCATTCCAATCATAGCTTTAACATCAACATAATTACCTTTTCCTAGCCCAAACTAATATCTCGGTCAACATTGTGATGCCCCGTACAAAACCATCGTGTATGAATCATCAACAACGGGATCATTACAAGGTCAAATACTATATGCGGTTTCAAAAGAAGTTTGCATTCATGAATAAAGGTGATGTCTTAACCAACATCAAATATTTTACAACAAAAGTATGCTTCAATGAACAGAAGCAATTAGTAATGGTACGTGACCCAATGGTCGTTACAAATCATTGTTTCAAAAGGTAACATAGTTTGAATGCAAATAAACGTTTCATGCGGTGACAACTCTAACAAGCGCAGCGGGTGTCTACAAAGCATGACTAGTACAGCGGAAGCAAGCAAACCTTAAGCACCTGAGAAAAACATGCTTAAAAACGTCAATACAAAGGTTGGTGAGCTATAGTTTAAGTATAACAGTAATGTAAGGTAGGCCACGAGATTTCAGTGCTTCAACAGCGTTTCAAAACAGTATGAAAAGTATATGTATAACCGTGGGCACTTGGTAACTAACTTAACGTTTATCACCTCCTAAAAGTACACTTGGCGAGTGCGTATGTGAAATGTCCCGTTCTTATTGATTAAAAACGTTCCATATTAATTGATTTTGTTGCGAGGTTTTGACCTCTATATGAGACGTTTTTCAAAGACTACATTCATTTTAAAACAAACCATAACCTTTATTTCATTAATAAATGTTTAAAAAGCTTTACGTAGATTATCAAATAATGATAATCTAAAATATCCTGTTTACACACGACTATTACATAATGGTTTACAATACAAATATGTTACAACAAATAAGTTTCTTAAATGCAGTTTTTACACAATATCATACAAGCATGGACTCCAAATCTTGTCCTTATTTAAGTATGCGACAGCGAAAGCTCTTAATAATCACCTGAGAATAAACATGCTTAAAACGTCAACAAAAAATGTTGGTGAGTTATAGGTTTAACCTATATATATCAAATCGTAACAATAGACCACAAGATTTTATATTTCAATATACATCTCATACATAGAGATAAAAATCATTCATATGGTGAACACCTGGTAACCGACATTAACAAGATGCATATATAAGAATATCCCCATCATTCCGGAACACCCTTCGGATATGATATAAATTTCGAAGTACTAAAGCATCCGGTACTTTAGATGGGGTTTGTTAGGCCCAATAGATCTATCTTTAGGATTCGCGTCAATTAGGGTGTCTGTTCCCTAATTCTTAGATTACCAGACTTAATAAAAAGGGGCATATTCGATTTTGATAATTCAACCATAGAATGTAGTTTCACGTACTTGTGTCTATTTTGTAAATCATTTATAAAACCTGCATGTATTCTCATCTCAAAAATATTAGATTTTAAAAGTGGGACTATAACTCACTTTCACAGTTTTTTACTTCGTCGGGAAGTAAGACTTGGCCACTGGTCGATTCACGAACCTATAACAAATATGTACATATATATCAAAGTATGTTCAAAATATATTTACAACACTTTTAATACATTTTGATGTTTTAAATTTATTAAGTCAGCTGTCCTCGTTAGTAACCTACAACTAGTTGTCCACAGTTAGATGTACAGAAAATAAATCGATATATATTATCTTGAATCAATCCACGACCCAGTGTATACATATCTCAGTATTGATCACAACTCAAACTATATATATTTTGGAATCAACCTCAACCCTGTATAGCTAACTCCAACATTCACATATAGAGTGTCTATGGTTGTTCCGAAATATATATAGATGTGTCGACATGATAGGTCGAAACATTGTATACGTGTCTATGGTATCTCAAGATTACATAATATACAATACAAGTTGATTAAGTTATGGTTGGAATAGATTTGTTACCAATTTTCACGTAGCTAAAATGAGTAGTTTTTACCAATTTTGTTTTGCTCGCCATTTCTTCGTTTCTAATCCGTTTTGAGTGATTTAAGCGGCCACGGTTTCGTATTGAACTTGACTTTATGAAACTAAACAGAAAAGGTATAGGTTTACAGTCAGAAATACAAGTTACAAGTCGTTTTTGAAAGAGGTAGTCATTTCCGTCGAAAAAACGACATCTTGATAACTGTTTTGAAAAACATACTTTCACTTTGAGTTTAACCATGATTTTTGGATATGGTTTCATGTTCATAAGAAAAATCATTTTCCCAGAAGTATAGCTTTTAAATCAAATTTTTTCATAGTTTTTAATTATCCAAACCAAAACAGCCCCCGGTTGTAACTACGACGGCGTAAATCTGATTTTATGGTGTTTATCGTGTTTCCGGGTTTTAAATCATTAAGTTAGCATATCATATAGATATAGATCATGTGTATAGTTGATTTTAAAAGTGTAGTTAGAAGGATTAACTTTATTTGCGAACAAGTTTAGAATTAACTAAACTATGTTCTAGTGATTACAAGTTTACCACTTCCAATATAATAGCTTTTTATGTATGAATCGAATGATGTTATGAACATCATTACTACCTTAAGTTCCTTGGATAAAACTACTGGAAAAGAGAAAAATGGATCTAGCTTCAACGAATCCTTGGATGGCTTGAAGTTCTTGAAGCAGAATCATGACACGAAAACAATTTCAAGTAAGATCATCACTTGAAATAAGATTGTTATAGTTATAGAAATTGAACCAAAGTTTGAATATGATTATTACCTTGTATTAGAATGATAACCTACTGTAAGAAACAAATATTTCTTGAGGTTGGATGATCACCTTACGAGATTGAAAGTAAGCTAGCAAACTTAGAAGTATTCTTGATTTTATGTAACTAGAACTTGTAGAATTTATGAAGAACACTTAGAACTTGAAGATAGAACTTGAGAGAGATCAATTAGATGAATAAAATTGAAGAATTAAAGTGTTTGTAGGTGTTTTGGTCATTGGTGTATGGATTAGATATAAAGGATATGTAATTTTGTTTTCATGTAAATAAGTCATGAATGATTACTCATATTTTTGTAATTTTATGAGATATTTCATGCTAGTTGCCAAATGATGGTTCCCACATGTGTTAGGTGACTCACATGGGCTACTAAGAGCTGATCATTGGAGTGTATATACCAATAGTACATATATCTAAAAGCTGTGTATTGTACGAGTACGAATACGGGTGCATACGAGTAGAATTGTTGATGAAACTGAACGAGTATGTAACTGTAAGCATTTTTGTTAAGTAGAAGTATTTTGATAAGTGTCTTGAAGTCTTTCAAAAGTGTATGAATACATATTAAAACACTACATGTATATACATTTTAACTGAGTCGTTAAGTCATCGTTAGTCGTTACATGTAAGTGTTGTTTTGAAACCTTTAAGTTAACGATCTTGTTAAATGTTGTTAACCCATTGTTTATTAAATCAAATGAGATGTTAAATTATTAAATTATCATGATATCATGATGTATTAATATATCTTAATATGATATATATACATTAAATGTCGTTACAACGATAACCGTTACATATATGTCTCGTTTCAAAATCATTAAGTTAGTAGTCTTGTTTTTACATATGTAGTTCATTGTTAATATACTTAATGATATGTTTACTTATCATAATATCATGTTAACTATATATATATCCATATATATGTCATCATATAGTTTTTACAAGTTTTAACGTTCGTGAATCACCGGTCAACTTGGGTGGTCAATTGTCTATATGAAACCTATTTCAATTAATCAAGTCTTAAAAAGTTTGATTGCTTAACATGTTGGAAACAGTTAATCATATAAATATCAATTTCATCTAATATATATATAAACATGGAAAAGTTTAGGTCACTACAGTACCTACCCGTTAAATAAATTTCGTCCCGAAATTTTAAGCAGTTGGAGGTGTTGACGTATCTTCTGGAAATAAGTGCAGGTATATCTTCTTCATCTGATCTTCTCGTTCCCAGGTGAACTCGGGTCCTCTACGAGCATTCCATCGAACCTTAACAATTGGTATCTTGTTTTGTTTAAGTCTTTTAACCTCACGATCCATTATTTCGACGGGTTCTTCGATGAATTGAAGTTTTTCATTGATTTGGATTTCGTCTAACGGAATAGTGAGATCTTCTTTAGCAAAACATTTCTTTAAATTCGAGACGTGGAAAGTGTTATGTACAGCCGCGAGTTGTTGAGGTAACTCAAGTCGGTAAGCTACTGGTCCGACACGATCTATAATCTTGAATGGTCCAATATACCTTGGATTTAATTTCCCTCGTTTACCAAATCGAACAACACCTTTCTAAGGTGCAACCTTAAGCATGACCATCTCTCCAATTTCAAATTCTATATCTTTTCTTTTAATGTCGGCGTAGCTCTTTTGTCGACTTTGAGCGGTTTTCAACCGTTGTTGAATTTGGATGATCTTCTCGGTAGTTTCTTGTATTATCTCCGGACCCGTAATCTGTCTATCCCCCACTTCACTCCAACAAATTGGAGACCTGCACTTTCTACCATAAAGTGCTTCAAACAGAGCCATCTCAATGCTGGAATGGTAGCTATTGTTGTAGGAAAATTCTGCTAACGGTAGATGTCGATCCCAACTGTTTTCGAAATCAATAACACATGCTCGTAGCATGTCTTCAAGCGTGTGTATCGTCCTTTTGCTCTACGCATCAGTTTGTGGATGATAGGCAGTACTCATGTCTAGACGAGTTCCTAATGCTTGCTGTAATGTCTGCCAGAATCTTGAAATAAATCTGCCATCCCTATCAGAGATAATAGAGATCGGTATTCCATGTCTGGAGACGACTTCCTTCAAATACAGTCGTGCTAACTTTTCCATCTTGTCATCTTCTCTTATTGGCAGGAAGTGTGCTGATTTGGTGAGACAATCAACTATTACCCAAATAGTATCAAAACCACTTGCAGTCCTTGACAATTTAGTGATGAAATCCATGGTAATGTTTTCCCATTTCCATTCCAGGATTTCGGGTTGTTGAAGTAGACCTGATGGTTTCTGATGCTCCGCTTTGACCTTAGAACACGTCAAACATTCCCCTACGTATTTAGCAACATCGGCTTTCATACCTGGCCACCAAAAATGTTTCTTGAGATCCTTGTACATCTTCCCCGTTTCAGGATGTATTGAGTATCTAGTTTTATGAGCTTCTCTAAATACCATTTCTCTCATATCTCCAAATTTTGGTACCCAAATTCTTTCAGCCCTATATCGGGTTCCGTCTTCCCGAATATTAAGATGCTTCTCCGATCCTTTGGGTATTTCCTCCTTTAAATTTTCCTCTTTTAAAACTCCTTGTTGCGCCTCCTTTATTTGAGTAGTAAGGTTATTGTGAATCATTATATTCATAGATTTTACTCGAATGGGTTCTCTGTCCTTCCTGCTCAAGGCGTCGGCTACCACATTTGCCTTCCCCGGGTGGTAACGAATCTCAAAGTCGTAATCATTCAACAATTCAATCCACCTACGCTGCCTCATATTCAGTTGCTTCTGATTAAATATATGTTGGAGACTTTTGTGGTCTGTATATATAATACTTTTGACCCCATATAAATAATGCCTCCAAGTCTTTAATGCAAAAACAACAGCACCCAATTCCAAATTGTGAGTCGTATAATTTTGCTCGTGAATCTTCAATTGTCTAGACGCATAAGCAATCACCTTCATACGTTGCATTAATACACAACCGAGACCTTGCTTTGATGCGTCACAATAAATCACAAAATCATCATTCCCTTCAGGCAATGACAATATAGGTGCCGTAGTTAGCTTTTTCTTTAATAACTAAAACGCCTTCTCTTGTTCATCCTTCCATTCAAATTTCTTCCCTTTATGCGTTAATGCAGTCAAGGGTTTTGCTATTTTGGAGAAATCTTGGATGAATCTTCTGTAGTAACTAGCCAATCCTAAAAATTGACGTATATGCTTCGGAGTTTTTGGGATTTCCCACTTTTCAACGGTTTCGATCTTTGCCGGGTCCACCTGGATACCTTCTTTGTTCACTATGTGACCGAGGAATTGAACTTCTTCCAACCAAAATGCACACTTTGAAAACTTAGCGTACAGTTTTTCTTTCCTCAATACTTCTAACACCTTTCTCAAATGTTCACCGTGTTCTTGGTCATTCTTTGAGTAAATAAGTATGTCATCAATGAAAACAGTGAAACTTGTCAAGGTATGGTCCACACACTCGGTTCATATGGTCCATGAACACAGCTGGTGCATTAGTTAAACCAAACGGCATGACCATAAACTCGTAATGACCGTAACGTGTTCTGAAAGCAGTCTTTGGAATATCATCTTCTTTTACCTGCATTTGATGATACCCGGAACGTAAGTCAATCTTTGAATAAACAGGCGAACCTTGTAGTTGATCAAATAAGTCGTCGATTCTCGGTAGTGGGTAGCGGTTCTTGATGGTAAGTTTGTTCAACTCTCGATAGTCGATACACAACCTGAATGTACCATCTTTCTTCTTGACAAACAAAACATGAGCTCCCCATGGTGATGTGCTTGGTCGAATGAAACCACGCTCTAAAAGTTCTTGTAATTGGCTTTGTAGTTCTTTCATCTCGCTGGGTGCGAGTCTGTAAGGAGCACGAGCTATTGGTGCAGCTCCGGGTACAAGATCTATTTGAAATTCAACGGATCGATGTGGGGGTAATCCCGGTAATTCTTTCGAAAATACATCGGGAAATTCTTTTGCGACGGGAACATCATTGATGCTCTTTTCTTCAGTTTGTACTTTCTCGACGTGTGCTAGAACAGCATAGCAACCTTTTCTTATTAGTTTTTGTGCCTTCAAATTACTAATAAGATGTAGCTTCGTGTTGCCCTTTTCTCCGTACACCATTAAGGGTTTTCCTTTTTCTCGTATAATGCGAATTGCATTTTTGTAACAAAAGATCTCTGCTTTCACTTCTTTCAACCAGTCCATACCGATTATCACATCAAAACTCCCTAACTCTACTGGTATCAAGTCAATCTTAAATGTTTCGCTAATCAGTTTAATTTCTCGATTCCGACATATAGTATCTGCTGAAATTAATTTACCGTTTGCTAATTCGAGTAAAAATTTACTATCCAAAGGCGTCAATGGACAACTTAATTTAGCACAAAAATCTCTACTCATATAGCTTCTATCCGCACCCGAATCAAATAAAACGTAAGCAAATTTATTGTCAATAAGAAACGTACCCGTAACAAGCTCCGGGTCTTCCTGTGCCTCTGCCGCATTAATATTGAAAACTCTTCCGCGGCCTTGTCCATTCGTGTTCTCCTGGTTCGGGCAATTTCTAATAATGTGACCCGGTTTTCCACATCTATAACAAACTACATTGGCATAACTTGCTCCGACACTACTTGCTCTGCCATTACTCGTTCTGACACCATTTATTCCTTTCGTTCTATTAACCCCTGGTCCGTAGACCTCACACTTCGCCTCGCTATGACCATTTCTTTTACACTTGTTGCAAAATTTGGTGCAGAACCCCGAGTGATACTTTTCACACCTTTGGCATAGCTGCTTCTGATTGTTGTTGTTGTTGCGGTTATTATTGTTGTTGGGATGATTGTTGTAGTTGCTGTTGTTGTTGTTGTTGTTGTTGTTGTTGTTGTTGTTGTTGTTGTTGTTGTTGGGCCGTTTATTGTAGTTGCGATTGATGTTGCGATTGTTGGGATAGTTGTTGCGATTATTGTTGTAATTGATGTTGTTGTTGTATTGGTGATTCTTATCACCATTTTCCTCCCACTTTCTTTTGACTTGCTTCACATTGGCCTCTTCAGCCGCCTGTTCTTTAATTCTTTCCTCAATCTGGTTCACTAGTTTGTGAGCCATTTTACATGCCTGTTGTATGGAGGCGGGCTCGTGTGAACTTATATCTTCTTGGATTCTTTCCGGTAATCCTTTCACAAACGCGTCGATCTTCTCTTCCTCATCTTCGAACGCTCTCGGACACAATAGGCACAATTCTTTGAATCGTCTTTCGTACGTGGTAATATCAAATCCTTGGGTTCGTAACCCTCTAAGTTATGTCTTGAGCTTATTGATCTCGGTTCTGGGACGGTACTTCTCGTTCATCAAGTGCTTGAATGCTGACCACGGTAGTGCGTAAGCATCATCTTGTCCCACTTGCTCTAGATAGGTATTCCACCATATTAACGCAGTACCTGTGAAGGTATGCGTAGCGTACTTCACTTTGTCCTCTTCAGTACACTTACTTATGGCAAACACCGATTCGACCTTCTCGGTCCACCATTTCAATCCGATCGGTCCTTCGGTTCCATCAAATTCCAAAGGTTTGCAGGTAGTGAATTCTTTGTAGGTGCATCCTACACGATT
The DNA here is from genome assembly GCF_046630445.1 of Rutidosis leptorrhynchoides. NCBI lineage: Eukaryota > Viridiplantae > Streptophyta > Magnoliopsida > Asterales > Asteraceae > Rutidosis > Rutidosis leptorrhynchoides. The sequence goes on along the minus strand of NC_092338.1, from coordinate 257,202,464 downwards.
TCCTGTACTGCTAGATCCAAGGTTATTATTGGTATGTAGCGCAGCCTGTACTGTGGCTATGTTTGAAGCAGAAAGGCACAAAATTCCTCTTCGCTCATATTCAAGGTGTGTCGAGTAGTTGGTGCCATTTCCTTCAAAATAGTCAAATGAAACAAGTTAATCATACAGAATATTAAGAGTAGTCAATAGTATCTCGTAGCATAATATGAACTCATTTATAAAAGCTTTTTCTTCATATTAGCGTTTTATAAGTTTAAATTCGGGTAGTACATACCCGTTAAGTTCATACTTAGTAGCTAATATACAATTCAACTACTACAATTCTATATGAAAAACTGATTATAATAATATTTCGCGTTCAAACTTTTACACAATATTTTTCAAACTTACAATACCGCTTATTTTACATATAGCATGAAATATAGCACACAATAAATTTGATACAAGATGGTTGTGAAGATAATTCTAGCTAGTACACAAGTCGTTCAAGAAAGGCAATAAAGACACGTAATTCATACGTCCAGAAACAAGTCATGCATTCTGGTTTTACTAGGACTACTTCCCATCCTTGGTCTTGTGGAACATAACCGTTATGGCCGTTGATAAGACAGCGTGTTGTAATGTCGTCAAAAGGATGAAGGTTACATAATGACCAACAGTCTCGTAATAACCTAAAAACCTCATTTCTTACCCCAATTACCGACTCCGTCACTTGTGGGAATGTTTTGTTTAATAGTTGTAGCCCGATGTTCTTGTTCTCACTTTGGTGAGAAGCGAACATTACTAACCCGTAAGCATAACATGCTTCTTTATGTTGCATGTTAGCCGCTTTTTCTAAATCACGAAGTCCTATATTCGGATATATTGAGTCAAAATAATTTCTTAACCCGTTGCGTAAAATAGCATTTGGGTTCCCCGCAATATATGCGTCAAAGTAAACACATCATAACTTATGGATTTCTCAATGTGATATCCCCCATCTTTCGAACGAAAGCCTTTTATAAATCAAGGCATTCTTGGAACGTTTTTCGAATGTCTTACAAACTGATCTTGCCTTAAATAGTTGTGCCGAGGAATTCTGACCGACTCTAGACAAGATTTCATCAATCATGTCTCCGGGTAGGTCTCTTAAAATATTGGGTTGTCTATCCATTTTGTGTTTTTATACTGTAAAATAGACAAGAGTTAGATTCATAAAAAAATACTTATTAATACAAGCAATTTTTACATATATCATAAAGCATAAGCACACTATATTACATATATTACACCACACGAATACAACTATCTTATTCCGACTCGCTCGTTTCTTCTTCTTTGGTTTTGGTTCGTTTTGCCAAGTTTCTAGGGATATATGATGTTCCCCTAATACGAGCCGTCGTTTTCCACATTGGTTTAGAAAAACCTGGTGGTTTAGAGGTTCCCGGGTTATTGTCACAACTTAAGAAATACAGGTGTTGACGATACATATAAAGTTCATCGGGTTTGGAATCAAATTTCTCTATTTTTATGCCCTTTCCCTTATTGTTCTCTTTTGCCTTATTAAATTGTGTTGTGGTAATTTATATAACATCATCGGAATCCTTGTCGGGATCCGATTCATCGGAGAATTGGTAATCCTCCCAATACTTTGCTTCCTTGGCGGAAACACCATTGACCATAATTAACTTTGGTCGGTTGGTTGAGGATTTTCTTCTACTTAACCATTTTATTATTTCCCCCACTGGTTCTATTTCTTCTTCCGGTTCTGATTCTTCTCCCGGTTCCGATTCTTCTTCCGGTTCTGACTCTTCTTCCGGTTCCTCTTCGGGAACTTGTGAATCAGTCCACGAATCATTCCAATTTACATTTGACTCTTCATTATTATTAGGTGAGTCAATGGGACTTGTTCTAGAGGTAGACAACTATCACATAATATCAAACACGTTAAGAGATTAATATATCACATAATATTCACATGTTAAAAATATATAGTTTCCAACAAAATTTGTTAAACAATCTTTTTTTTTTTTAAGTAAACACGGTCGAAGTCCAGACTCACTAATGCATCCTAACAAACTCGATAAGACACACTAATGCAAAGTTCTGGTTCTCTAAGACTAACGCTCTGATATCAACTGAAATGTCCCGTTCTTATTGATTAAAAACGTTCCATATTAATTGATTTCGTTGCGAGGTTTTGACCTCTATATGAGACGTTTTTCAAAGACTGCATTCATTTTAAAACAAACCATAACCTTTATTTCATTAATAAAGGTTTAAAAAGCTTTACGTAGATTATCAAATAATGATAATCTAAAATATCCTGTTTACACACGACTATTACATAATGGTTTTCAATACAAATATGTTACAACAAAATAAGTTTCTTAAATGCAGTTTTTACACAATATCATACAAGCATGGACTCCAAATCTTGTCCTTATTTAAGTATGCGACAGCGAAAGCTCTTAATAATCACCTGAGAATAAACATGCTTAAAACGTCAAAAAAAATGTTGGTGAGTTATAGGTTTAACCTATATATATCAAATCTTAACAATAGACCACAAGATTTTATATTTCAATATACATCTCATACATAGAGATAAAAATCATTCATATGGTGAACACCTGGTAACCGACATTAACAAGATGCATATATAAGAATATTCCCATCATTCCGGGACACCCTTCGGATATGATATAAATTTCAAAGTACTAAAGCATCCAGTACTTTGGATGGGGTTTGTTAGGCCCAATAGATCTATCTTTAGGATTCGCGTCAATTAGGGTGTCTGTTTCCTAATTCTTAGATTACCAGACTTAATAAAAAGGGGCATATTCGATTTCGATAATTCAACCATAGAATGTAGTTTCACGTACTTGTGTCTATTTTGTAAATCATTTATAAAATCTGCATGTATTCTCATCCCAAAAATATTAGATTTTAAAAGTGGGACTATAACTCACTTTCACAGTTTTTTTACTTCATCGGAAAGTAAGACTTGGCCACTGGTCGATTCACGAACCTATAACAAATATGTACATATATATCAAAGTATGTTCAAAATATATTTACAACACTTTTAATACATTTTGATGTTTTAAGTTTATTAAGTCAGCTGTCCTCGTTAGTAACCTACAACTAGTTGTCCACAGTTAGATGTACAGAAAATAAATCGATATATATTATCTTGAATCAATCCACGACCCAGTGTATACATATCTCAGTATTGATCACAACTCAAACTATATATATTTTGGAATCAACCTCAACCCTGTATAGCTAACTCCAACATTCACATATAGAGTGTCTATGGTTGTTCTGAAATATATATAGATATGTCGACATGATAGGTCGAAACATTATATACGTGTCTATGGTATCTCAAGATTACATAATATACAATACAAGTTGATTAAGTTATGGTTGGAATAGATTTGTTACCAATTTTCACGTAGCTAAAATGAGTAGTTTTTACCAATTTTGTTTTGCTCGCCATTTCTTCGTTTCTAATCCGTTTTGAGTGATTTAAGCGGCCACGATTTCGTATTGAACTTGACTTTATGAAACTAAACAGAAAAGGTATATGTTTATAGTCGGAAATACAAGTTACAAGTCGTTTTTAAAAGAGGTAGTCATTTCTGTCGAAAAAACGACATCTTGATGACTGTTTTGAAAAACATACTTTCACTTTGAGTTTAACCATGATTTTTGGATATGGTTTCATGTTCATAATAAAAATCATTTTCCCAGAAGTATAGCTTTTAAATCAATTATCCAAACCAAAACAGCCCCCGGTTGTAACTACGACGGCGTAAATCCGATTTTATGGTGTTTATCGTGTTTCCGGGTTTTAAATCATTAAGTTAGTATATAATATAGATATAGATCATGTGTATAGTTGATTTTAAAAGTGTAGTTAGAAGGATTAACTTTATTTGCGAACAAGTTTAGAATTAACTAAACTATGTTCTAGTGATTACAAGTTTACCACTTCCAATATGATAGCTTTTTATGTATGAATCGAATGATGTTATAAACATCATTACTATCTTAAGTTCCTTGGATAAACCTACTAGAAAAGGGAAAAATGGATCTAGCTTCAACGAATCCTTGGATGGCTTGAAGTTCTTGAAGCAGAATCATGACACGAAAACAAGTTCAAGTAAGATCATCACTTGAAATAAGATTGTTATAGTTATAGAAATTGAACCAAAGTTTGAATATGATTATTACCTTGTATTAGAATGATAACCTACTGTAAGAAACAAAGATTTCTTGAGGTTGGATGATCACCTTACAAGATTGGAAGTAAGCTAGCAAACTTAGAAGTATTCTTGATTTTATGTAACTAGAACTTGTAGAATTTATGAAGAATACTTAGAACTTGAAGATAGAATTTGAGAGAGATCAATTAGATGAAGAAAATTGAAGAATGAAAGTGTTTGTAGGTGTTTTTGGTCGTTGGTGTATGGATTAGATATAAAGGATATGTAATTTTGTTTTCATGTAAATAAGTCATGAATGATTACTCATATTTTTGTAATTTTATGAGATATTTCATGCTAGTTGCCAAATGATGGTTCCCACATGTGTTAGGTGACTCACATGGGCTGCTAAGAGCTGATCATTGGAGTGTATATACCAATAGTACATACATCTAAAAGCTGTGATTGTACGAGTACGAATACGGGTGCATACGAGTAGAATTGTTGATGAAACTGAACGAGGATGTAACTATAAGCATTTTTGTTAAGTAGAAGTATTTTGATAAGTGTCTTGAAGTCTTTCAAAAGTGTATGAATACATATTAAAACAATACATGTATATACATTTTAACTGAGCAGTTAAGTCATCGTTAGTCGTTACATGTAAGTGTTGTTTTGAAACCTTTAAGTTAACGATCTTGTTAAATGTTGTTAACCCATTGTTTATTAAATCAAATGAGATGTTAAATTATTACATTATCATGATATCATGATGTATTAATATATCTTAATATGATATATATACATTAAATGTCGTTACAACGATAACCGTTACATATGTCTTGTTTTTACATATGTAGTTCATTGTTAATATACTTAATGATATATTTAATTATCATAATATCATGTTAACTATATATATATATATATATATATATATATATATATATATATATATATATATATATATATATATATATATATGTCATCATATAGTTTTCACAAGTTTTAACGTTCGTGAATCACCGGTCAACTTGGGTGGTCAATTGTCTATATGAAACCTATTTCAATTAATCAAGTCTTAAAAAGTTTGATTGCTTAACATGTTGGAAACACTTAATCATATAAATATCAATTTCATTTAATATATATATAAACATGGAAAAGTTCAGGTCACTACAGTATGTTTACGAAGTATTAAACACCCGTTAAATGCTAGCGCTACTAGCCCGAGTGGGGATGTCAAACCCTATGGATCCATATCTAAGATTCGCGTTTACCGGTTCAAAGACCAATGACTAAACGTTACGGAGCTAAGGGGAAAGTTTATGCCATTGTATAACCCACACATATATAAAGTTTAAGTACTCGTGCATAGTATATAAAACGTAAAATGCGCATGTATTCTCAGTTCCCAAAATAGTTAAAGTAAAAAGGGATGCTATAACTCACAGTGTAAAGTAGTAGTAAAGTTGATTCGGGAAAGTAAGCAAGTATGTAGGTCCGGAAAGTCCTCAACCTAAGTCAAAAGTTACTAAGTCCGTAAATCGTTCCCAAAGGTTTAAATGTATGTAAATTAGGTCTTAAGTATCATCATCATTCATCATCGAACAAAAGTATAAAGTAAGTTTCATTCTAGAAATGAGTTTAAAACAAAGGCTGACTTCAATCAGTCGCCACGGCCTCTATACAAACTGAATTGAGGTGGGACCAGTGGCCATGGCTCCGTATATGAGTCCTTTAGTTGCTGTAAAAATTCCAGAACCAAACTCGTCTTCGTCTGACCGTGGCGACGGTTTAAGTGCAAGTAGGTCAGAATTTTCAGCACAACGTTAAAAGGATATAGTGACGTTCGGAGGGCCATAGATCCTAAACCGTAACTCGGATTAAGACGAGTCTTAAATGAAAAATTATCTACTCGAACAGAGATAACTAAAAATCAACTTTACAGTAGCCTAGGTATTCTGATCAGACCGGAAAAACAGTAGGTTTAGTGTTCCGGTGGGTTCTTGGTGCTCGATGCTCATCACGGTTCTCATCATTGATGCATATAACTTCAAGTGTACAACTCGTTGATGTGTTTGCATCATCTTTACCAAGTTTTGACCATCATAACACAAGTGTAAGTCTAAGATAAGTAGCACAACTCAATTAAGTGTTGCAAGTAGTTTGATGAACCAAAGTTACATCAAGATCTTAGATCCGACACATACATGAACTCTAAAAGTAATATTAAGCTACAAACTTGAAAGTAAACTAACTAATCAAGATCTTAAGTTGTAGAACATAGTTCTTAGTTAGATCTTGAAGATCCTAGACCCAAAAGTCTAGATCTAAAGTTATTAAGTTAGATCCTAAGTTATAACACTTGAATCTTTACTTTAATGAAACCATAAGTTATGAAACTTAGATTTTCATCTAGTAAAGTGTATGTAAGCTCATAAGCCCTTGTTTACAACAAAATTAGAAGACCATAAGCTATAGAAACTTATATCTTTCATAAGTATATGAAGTTATAACTAGAAAGTTATACTTCTATGTTCTTGAACTTATAAAGTTAACTTTTAGTTTCAAGAAATATGAGATCAAGATTAACTAGTAATACTTGACCAAATTAACAACATCACAACTTTAAAGTACATAAAATGAAGAAATAAGTTAAATCTACAAGTAACAAGTTCATGGTTGTTCATACTTTAAAGATTCAAGCCAAGGCTTTGATCTTTAAGAAAGTAAACCTTAAGTTTACAAACATGAATACAAGTATGGTTTTTACAACTCATGAACTTTAAATCTTTTAAACATTAAGTGTAGAACGATAAACTAGAAAGTTTAGATTCTTTGTTCTTGGTTCTTTACAACAAAAGATGAAAGTAACCAAGATTAGATGAAGATACAAGTTATAGAACTTGATCTTTAACAAAGATAAACAACAAGTAAGTAATCAACAACAAAGAACAAGTAATCAAAACAAGCAAAAGATGATGATATATATGTATATGCTACGGTTTTTAAAACAAGGAAAGAAGAGAAAAATTTGTTCATGTTACTTACAATGTAGAGAGAAAATGAGAGGAAAAGAGAAGTTGCAAGTAAGTGTGTGTGAGAGGAATGAAATAATACACTAGTAATAAGTAAAAAAAAAATTGAATCCTCCCTCCTCCCCATTAAAAGTCACGGCCCAGGGTGCCCAAAAAGGAAGGGATCAAATGCTCTTTCAAACATGGGAGAAAGGTGATAGCGTAGAGTGGTAATAAAGCAAATTGACATGGGAAAGAGATGTAAAGGTGCTAGTAACTAGATTCCTTTCACTAATTAATCTTGCTTATGTCTTAATAAGTTATTAACATAATGTCGGGCTCCTAATAGTCCATTAAGATAAGGTAGGTTTAATGACCCGTCCAAATCCATCCGGATGAATACATTACAATTGATTTCATCGCGAGGTACTTGACCTCTATATGATACATTTTACAAACATTGCATTCATTTTTGAAAAGACAATCTTTCATTACAATGAAAGTTGATGGCATGCATACCATTTCATAATATATCCACCTATAATTGACTTAATAATAATCTTGATGAACTCAACAACTCGAATGCAACGTCTTTTAAAATATGTCATGAATGACTCCAAGTAATATCTTTAAAATGAGAAAATGCGCAGCGGAAGATTTCTTTCATACCTGAGAATAAACATGCTTTTAAGTGTCAACCAAAAGGTTGGTGAGTTCATTAGTTTATCATAAACATTCAGTTCCATCATTTTAATAGACCACAAGATTTTCATTTCACATAAATATATGTCCCATGCATAGAGACAAAAATATCATTCATATGGATTAAACACCTGGTAACCGACATTAACAAGATGCATATAAGAATATCCCCTATCATTCCGGGAAATCCTTCGGACATGATAAAAACGAATTCGAAGTACTAAAGCATCTGGTACTTTGGATGGGGTTTATTAGGCCCAATAGATCTATCTTTAGGATTCACGTCAATTAGTAGATCGGTTTACTAATTCTTAGGTTACCAAGCAAAAGGGGCATATTCGACTTCGATCATTCACCCATATAATGTAGTTTCAATTACTTGTGTCTATTTCGTAAAACATTTATAAAAGCGCATGTATTCTCAGTCCCAAATATATATTGCAAAAGCATTTAAAAAGGGAGTAATGAAACTCACTATACTGTATTTTGTAGTAAAAATACATATGACGAAACTGAACAATGCAGGGTTGGTCTCGGATTCACGAACCTATAACATTTGTATATATATATATATATATTAACACATATAATTGTAATCGAACAAAGTTGTATATATATTTATCATAATATATAATTAAATTGTAACTTATTGTTATGTATATGTAATGTATTAAAATTAATATTTATATTATTTATAATATCTTAAAATATTTTATATACTATATGTAATTTAGTTACTATTATAATTAATAATATTTCATATAAAGATATAGTATGTAATATACTTTTATATATAAATCTCTTTTGTTTGTAAAATTAATAATTGTAATACTGTTAAAGTAGAGATAATAATACTAATACTTAGATATAAAAAAATGATAAAGTGATAGTTTTACTAAAAATGAGTCTTTTAATAATAAATTAGTTGTAAAAATAATAGTTTGTAATAATAATAATACTAATAATGATAATATCGGTAGTTTTTAATATAATAAATGATTTAATGATAATGATGATAAAAATAATAATTTTGATATTAATACATAATATCTAATAATAATAATAATTATAACAATCTTATTACGAATGGTAATCTTGATAATATTATTCTTGTTAATAATAATAATACGTCGAAAATGATACTAATACTAATATTAATGATAATAATATTGGTTATAATACTCACAAATATTATAATACTAGTAATAATTATAAGGCTACTAATTAGTAGTAATAACAATTAATAATAACAACAATAATAATAATAACAATAATAATAATAATTGTAATTATAATTATGATAATGGTAATAATCATTTGTAACTAATACTTTTATTAATTCTAATACTAGTAAGTATATTACAAGTAATAATAACAATATTTAATAACAACAACAACAACAACAACAACAACAACAACAACAACAATAATAATAATAATAATAATAATAATAATAATAATAATAATAATAATAATAATAATAATAATAATATCAAATGAAGATAGACTACCTTAGTTTTTAAGAAAAAAATAAATGCCCAGGTAGAGGCTTGAACCCACGACTACCAGCTACTCAACCATACCCAAGACCAGCTGAACCATTGTGTCTTTCTGATTTATATTACAGTTTAATTAGATTTATCTTATCTCCTATTTTTCCCACTTCTTCTTCATCACGAACTGAATCAACCAGGGACCAATAACCATAGCCGTGACCTATAAATTGATTTAAAACTTGAATTCTAATTGTAAATTACTTGTGCCAAATTGTTGGTATAAATCAGACTACAAAAAAATAAAAAAAATAAAAAAAACTGCTTCAGCAGCGACGGCTGCATAAATAATGAAAAAAAATTTGATTTTGCAATTGTTGAGGTTTTAGCCAAAGGTTACAACATAAAATAGTTTGTAAATCATATATACAAACTATTGAAATCATCAATTTACCTTGAAACACAAACAAGATTATGAATTTCATGATGAACATAATATTTGAATTTTTGCAAACAAAACTTTGACTCAAAAATTAAGTTTTGATTTGAGGAATTAAGATGTGAAACTTTACAGAAAGATTGATTTGAGTAATCCTAACATAACCTCATTAATAGTTTTTGAAATAAAAATCGAATTCGAGTTTTGATAATAAAGTTTCAGAAACAGAGAATGTCGACAAGTTTCCTTCTTTTCTGTCAAATTACCCAACTGCTAACAGGTGTAATGGTTTTAATTGATATTGAGAATGGATATCGTGGATGACTGAGGGAAATAATATTGATTAAATCAGTTTGGCTTATAGCAGTTAAAAGATTGAAGGAATGAGATAATATTCGATCAGACAAAATTAAAGCTTTTAGAAAATGACTTGTAACAACTTGGTACGACTTGTTTGCTGTAAATGTCCAATGAATCAGATATAAAACAAAAGCAGAATCGTCCTTTAACAGATTTCACAATTATATAAATAATACTAATAATTAATAATTATATTAATAATAACAATAATAATAAATAATACTAATTTCCTAATATAAATATGTATATAACGACATATATGTATCTTTATATATATCTATATATATCTATTTATATTTTTATATGTATATTTCTTATATTTATATATCTATTTTTTTATTAGATTATAATTAGTATTATTAGTAATTATAATGATAATAATAATGTTCTTAATATTATACATAATAATAATAAAATTTTATAATAACATAATAGTAATAATAATATTACTAATGATAATGATAATAATTATTATAAAAGTGTCAATAATGATATTCTTAGTGATAAAAAAAATAATGATTTGTATTATTTATAATAATACTAATAATAATAATTTTAATGATAATGATAATGGTAATTATAAATATTAATAATCTTAATCAGAATTTTACTACTCATTATAATCTACTAGTGAAATTAACAATGATAATAATAATCATAATAACAATTATAATATCTGATAATATATATATACATAAAACTAATATAGAAGTTGATATTAATATTAGTGTTAATGATGAAAATAATAACAAAGTTATTATAATGACAATATTCTTAACTTGTATTTACATTTTATATATACAAGTTATTATTTATGGAATTTTTAATGTTTATATATATATAGTACTTACATTAAGTATTAAATTCTTATATATATATATATATATATATATATATATATATATATATATATATATATATATATATATATATATATAATATGTATATATTACAGTATACATATTATAATAATTATCTATAGGAATCCTATATTTATATATAAATTCATTTTAAGTACAACTTAGTTATTTTATATATTATCTTACATATTTAGTTTTAATGTTTAAATTATATTTTATAAATTCCAAATTATTATATATACTACTTATGTACATATACATATTTATTTACACACAATTGTTCGTGAATCATTGGGCATAGTCAAAGGTCAAATGAATTCATAAAAATAGTTCAAAACATTTTGAGACTCAACATTACAGACTTTGCTTATCGTGTCGGAAACATATAAAGATTCAAGTTTAAATTTGGCAGAAATTCTCGGGTCAACACAGTACCTACCCGTTAAAGAAATTTCGTCCCGAAATTTGAGTGAGGTCTCATGGCTAACAATAAATATGTTTTCCTGACGAATATGAGCTAATAAATAGAGTTTTATCATTATTGAATAATACAGATAAAATAATTTGATTATTCGAAGAGCACGAATGAAGCTATCACAAAAGAGTGAAATGAATAAATGTAGTTTCGTTTTAACTTTTGACGTTGTCTTGGTTGAATTTCGGAATTCAAGGGATATAAAGAAAATCTTCGAAATCTAAAAGATTTGATTCTTCGACGAATAAGGAAAATAAGATCTCTATAATTAAATACGGTGATCTGCCTCGATTACTCTGTCTGATATTTCCATTATAAATTAAACTTTTTCCGTTCCATTATTCTCACCATTCCTATACTTTCTTTCTTAGTTCATACATCCAAAAATTGTGAAAATGCTTAATCCATTTCTAATCCTTGATATTTTTCTAATTATCATTTCTGTCATCCCTCTTTTCAATCTTTCCACGAAAAAAATCTGTTTACTTCTATTATTACCTTGGGGTGATACTATTTTTAATTATACCATATCTTTATATTGCTATTCGTATTAATATCCATGGTTTGTAACCTCCGTGTTGTTATTGGGCTTTATATCTTCTCTTATATTTTTGAAGGTTTTTGCCTTTTTATCATCCTCCCAATCTCTAGTAAAGCGAGTAACAGTCCAGAATTCTTAAATATGGAATTTCGGATAAACATCATGTTCTAAACAAGAAAGAATGTATTAGCACGATTTGATTTGTCAAATTACCAGAATCACTGAGAATAGAACTATCAAGAATATACTTTCTTGATATGTTCAGAAGTTAAGCAGAATGAAAGAGTTATGTAACATGGCACATGATGACGTTATAATCTGTGAATCATCACGTTCCATTAGAAACTCAGCATGACTTACTGTAATATAATCACGTTGATCAAGTGTCATTATATTATACTAACTCATGCATCAGTTACCAACATTACTTCAATAACATTCATATTTTAAGCTCGAAAGTTTACAGAATAATGAAACTAACAGTTTCTATATGATGTAACACTGATAGCACGAAGAGATTAATGATTTCAGATAAGAATAGTTATGAAAATATCTTCAGAATTATGGAGGATATTTATAATGAAAGATACGATGATATCTTAGAATTTCTAATATCGAAGGATGGTGAAGAAAATTTGTCCGCAAGAGTTTGGAGTCAGAAGCAAGGTATTCGCTAAAGATTTCATCAGAAACAGAATCATCAGGATTCTTAATGTACAAGTTTAGTCTTTGTGATTTGTTCAGAGACTCCTTCGTAGTTTGCTCAATCAGTTTTTCAGTTTCAAACCTTTTCTGAGCTTTACTAACATACTGTTCTTTATCATCAAACTTCCGATGATTAAGGTCATTTACAGTTGTCTACGGTTTCTGCTGCTTCATTCAGCTTTTTCAACATTCAGGGTATTGATTTGTAGACTGAGTGCTTTTCAGAATTTCAGAATGAAAGATCATAATTCTAAGAGATAAATGTTATACATATAACTGTTGATGTAGATATGCTGTGAGTTTTCAAAGTACTGATTGCTGATTCCCGGTAATTGGTATGGCAGTTCTCGTTACAAGATGCGGATGAGTATATGATAGGGTTTCAATGAATAAATATAATTATTTATTAGAGAGATTAAAGCCAAGAAGAAACGAGGTTGCTGGTACGTCTGCTGGTAATATGGTGAAATATAGAAGGTTCTCTGGTAGCAATAAAAGAGCACACATATATATCAAGGTTATAATAAGGTTGTTTCGAACGAAAAGTCGAAGTTGACTTGCTGAAGCTGTGACAAAATTTGCTACTTTGGGGAGAGATTGTAAAATTATTTTCGGTAATAACAATGCCAAAGGAGCTAGCACAGATACGTGTTAAACGTTTATTCAGGTTCCGAGTGTTTTCAGGTGCATAACTATATGCACCAATCTTTTCTTCCACAGTCGAAGTGCGGTTGATTTTTCCTATCGATTGAGGTGTTTTCAAGAATCATGAAAGGTTTGAACGCAGATTGTAATCGTTAAAATACAAATGAGGTTTAAGATGAAATCAAGCGGCAAACTTGAAGAATTGTTTAGTTTCATATGTTATAATCAATATTTTAATTCATTTTAATTGTCCAGTGTTGTTAGTCCACAGTTGATAGTCCTATAATTCATATATAGTTTAATTTATAATATTCGAATTAATTAATACATATCGTGACCCGTGTACATGTCTTATACTCGATCACAACTCAAAGTATATATATTATTATAGAATAAACCTCAACCCTGTATAGCTAACTTCAGCATTACTTCATATAGAGTGTCTATGGTTATTCCAAATAATATATATAGATGCGTCGATATGATATGTCAAAACCTTGTATACGTGTCCCGATATTTAAAGTGCATAAAATAAATAACAGAAATTAAATGACGATAAATAAAATGCGAGAATTTAAATTGCGATAAATAAATTACGATAATTAAATTTCGATAAATAAATTACGATAAATAAAATGTAATATGGAATTAACCAGTTAGCTAGGAACAGTTAGCGTGGATTCTTAACAAAAATTTTCATAGTTAATTTATTTTTTTCTAACAAATTTTATTTTGTCCAACGTTTTCTTCATTATGCCACTTGTTGGATTCTGATAGATCAAAATCCAAGTATGAAATTGAATGGAAATGGTTATTCTGCGGTAAACGGATACGTATATCTGTGGATGTAAATAGGATAGTAAATGTCCATTGAATCAGATTCGAAGAATGTACAGTGTAACTTATTAATGTGAAATCTTAAATATTCCTCGGGTATTACCTACCCGTTAAAATATTTTCATCATTAACAGTTTGTACAAAAGAATTTTTAATTACAATCTTTATGAAAACATATATACATATATATTTTTTTCAGATGTAATCATGGATTTAATGAGTTAATATAGTATTAAACTCATTTAGTTTACCGTCAAAACTAGAATACATAATCTCTAAAACATTAGAGATTACATAATCGCTATGTCGAATGAAGATAATTGATGTAGAACGATTCGTAGAACGATGATTATACTCGATGTACAGAATGAGATGTTGAGGCATGGATTATTGATGGTACTGGTGCTGTTATTGATGATACTGTTGGTGCCGATGATATTGCTGAAGCTGGTACGTTTTGCACCATATTTTCCAAGGCTACAACTCTGGCGCGAAGCTCGTTGACTTATTACTCCGGAATAATTATCGGTAGGAACGAGCGAATGAATAAGGTTTAGAATCTAAGTCATGATATATTCGTGGTGAGATACTCTGGAAATAAGAGAGAAAATGGTATTACGAACAGGTTCGTCGGTAAGTGCTTCAGGTTCTTCTCCAAGAGTGCAGGTTAGTAGGTGGAAGGGATATCCTTCTTCTTGTCTCCAATGATTGAGGAGGCTACGAACCATCAGATGAATTGAGGATGAGTGATTGATTAATTCATTCTGATGACACTGCTTTCGGAGCTCGAGTGGAAATCCATATCGGAATAGCTGTCGGAATAACTATCGGAATAGCTATCAAAATCTGAGGGACTCGAACTGGTTGAGGGATTCATCTCGTACAATCAGATGAAGGATTTTTGATAAGAAATAGATTATAGAATGTAGATTAATACCCTGCAATACATAATTTACATATGCATATATAATACTAAAATCCCATAAGTTACGGAGGAATCTACGGAAGCTGTCAAGCAAAGGTAACAATAACAGATACGCTAAGATATGAATTTACCTATACATTGTCTATGCAATAGAGGCAGTAAGACATGTCCAGGCTAAGAATGATAAGCAGGTAATTTCCTAAGGATGATAAGCAGATGATTTCCGACAAAAATGATAAGCCAAACTTTTGACATGCAGACACGGTCGAAGTCCAGACTCACTAATGAATCCTAATGACTATCAGTTAGACACACTAATGCAAGACCTGGTTTGCTAAGACCACCGCTCTGATACCAACTTTAATGACCCGTCCTAATCCATCCGGACGAATAAATTACAATTGATTTCATCGCGAGGTACTTGACCTCTATATGATACATTTTACAAACATTGCATTCGTTTTTGAAAAGACAATCTTTCATTACATCAAAAGTTGACGGCATGCATACCATTTCATAATATATCCAACTATAATTGACTTAATAGTAATCTTGATGAACTCAACAACTCGAATGCAACATCTTTTGAAATATGTCATGAATGACTCCAAGTAATATCTTTAAAATGAGAAAATGCACAGCGGAAGATTTCTTTCATACCTGAGAATAAACATGCTTTATGTAAGACCCAAATATTTATTGTACATAATGTATTTATGGTGTACGATGCGTGTATGAAGTGTGCGAAGCATGTACATGTTGCTTGCTCGAACGTCGAAGGAGACTGGACATTGTCTGAAGTGACAAGGTGTGTACGTATCTTTTCAACCCCAAATAAAGTTTGTGTTGATATTTCAAAGCCTTACCATTGGAAAGAAAATCTTATTACGTTTCCAAAGATATTTGATTCATCGGAAACGGAGCTACGGTCAAAAAGTTATGGCCAAAACAAGTTACTGAAAACTGACCTGAAGGTTGGAGCAGCGCTCCGAATTCGTCTGATGCAATTTTCAACATTTTTAAAGTGTTTAAATGAGGGGTACTTTGGTCTTTTAACTTGGGGTCAGTTTGGGGTCATCAAAACTGATCCATTGATCATTCTTATCCTAATTTCACCCACACAAACACTTTCATCAAACTCTAGAGGGAGAAACCCATTTTAGTGAGAGAGAGCTCCAATTGGAGAAGAAGAAGAGTGTTTCGGGTCAAACTTCAAGTATTAAAGTTGTTCATCTCGTCAACGGCATCATTTTGGAGGTATTGGTAAGTTCAAACTCCGAATTTCATTTGTTAAGATTTGATAATCAAGTTAGGGTTTGAGATTGCTAGTTGTAAAACCCATTTAGTTGATGAAGAGGGTTTATGGAAACTTGCTATTTTGATATTTGGTGGGTTTTGGGTTGGTTAATGATTTAACCATGTTTAAGACTTGTAAATGGTGTATAATCACTAGTATTAGTGATTTTTGATGTTTTTTAGACCATTAGGGTTCTTGTGGTTGACTAATTTTGACTAGAGTCAAAATTAGGGTTTGTTGTTGATTATGACCCAATTGTCGATTTAATAAGGTTTATAAACTTAAAATGGATTAAGTTGAAGTATAAAACCGAGTTAAATATGTTTTGGTGTCAAAACTTGCTAATGGCGCGATGTTGACTCCTTATGGGTCAAAATTAGGGTTTAAGTGTCATTTTGGGCAAGATAGGTGTTTAACACCTATGATTGGGTTTAATTGGCGTATTTGGACCATTCTCACTTGTGTTAGTGATTATTGGTTAATTTTGGGCGCGGTTTGTACTTGGAAGTGCATTTGGGTCAAAATTGCACTAAGTATCAATTGGGTTGGTTTGTAAGTCAACCCTAATTGTGTTACTTGTTATGTGATAAATGAAATAGGTACATTCCATCGGCGATTGCGGATTTTGGTTTGGCATCCATCAAGACTTCAAGGTGACTGTTAATATCCTATGTGCATATGTATGTGTAGGATGGGTGCGGGTCGGATGAAGTGATTCTCGGCTATAGAGCTCACTTCACATATAGGTGGTTTTGATGGACTTGTGTATAGGTCCAATTGGCACGGTTGTGCGTTTTGGTTGATCACCTTTGGCGAAGTACACATTTGGTGTGTACATTATCACACGTGGTTGTGATGTGGATGATATAACCCCAATGGCGAAGGGTTTTGATGTTGAGAAGTGAGTCACGTGTAGTTCGGATTCACGATGACGCGTGTAGTTCGGTCATCTTATTGAGGTAGTAATCTCGTGTGGTTTCAGATTACTAAGGCTCGTGTAGTTCGGCCAACCTCGATGTTGTCTTGTTGAAGATAGTAATCTCGTGTGGTTTTGGATTACTAAGGCTCGTGTAGTTCGGCCAATCTTCATTGTGGTGTTTGGTATTCGGTAATGGGTTAAGGGGTTAACCTTATTCGTTTTTATATTGTTATATAGATATATTGTTGTATTGTCGTGATGTAGCTAACCCTCCGGGTGTAGCTTCTTGGCGTTGTTCACATCGTCGTTGGGGAACTTATGTTTGTTGATGCATATTTAGCTTGTTGCTTAGTGATCGTACGGTATGCTTAGATTAGCTTGCCTTTATGCTTGGATGCTCCGGTATGCGGTATTTGTTTATTTATGTGGCGTGTCCATTTTATGCATATATATGTATGAAGTATATTTTCACTCACTAAGCGTTAGCTTACCCTCTCGTTGTTTACATTTTTATAGATTGCATGGAGACGATGGATCGGGTAAGTGTGGGGACTAGTGGACTTGCGTAGTTTGCTTTAGAGGATGTGCTTTTGGATCGATTAGGATTGAGTAGCGTATCCCCAATCACCATGCTCGGTCTTTATTTTGTATTAAAGTCATATGGTCGAAGTTTGCATTTTGTACAAAAAGGGTAATTTGGGCATATGTGGGCCCGGTGTCGTATAACTTATTTTATTATTGAAACGTGTTAGTTTTAACTATTATTAAATGTTGTGAAAACCGTTTCGTCTAAAAGTGTCGGGAAGCGGGAGATCTTTTTGCGGGAAAACGACATTTGGGACAGCAGGGTTTGAAGCGACGCGCCCCTATATGGAGCGGCGCTCCATTTGCCTGAAAAGCTGATCCTTGTTAAAAAAAAAAATTTAAGCGTGTATTGGTTGGATAACGGGTTGGGTTGTTACAAGTGGTATCAGAGCATGATCTAAGGGATTTAGGTGACTTGAGATAGGTGCCTAGACTTAGACTTTTGTGTGTGCTAAATTTGTTGCGGGACTTGTATGATTACGGGTCGAAATGGGTTATAGTTAGTGCCTTGTTTTTAGGTAGACTAACGTTTATATTAGTAATGTGGATATTATTAATATATTATTATGTTGTGATAATAATTCTCGTGTGTGTTTATATCGCGTAGAATATTATTTGTGTTTGTTTATAACATCGAGGGAGACGGTCGTTGTACTAACAAGTCGATACGGCGTGTGTGCGTAATAAGGACTTGCAAACCTTATTACGGGTGTAAATCGTGTCTAACAAATGATGTACAACGAGTGTTTAGCAAGATGGGGCGGTGTGGAGTGTGTGTTTTATACGTTCGTGATCTAATCGCTTTGCATTCCTTAGAATGGCGACGGGAAATGGGATCGAGATGAACGATTTGGAGTTTAACGCTAGAGTTGCGGAGCAAATGAGTGCGTTTAGAGAAGAAATGGATAGGAAGTATTCCGAATCCCGAACTAGTGGTGAAATGGAGCGCTGTCTTAAGAGCTTCATGAGGACTAAACCCCCGATGTACGACGGAAAACCAGATCCTTTGATAAGCACAACTTGGATCTCGGATGTCGAAGGGTGTTTTCGTACTATTGAATGCCCTCCTGAGAAGAGGACAAGACTCGCTACTAGTTTGTTGCGGGGTAGGTCAAAGGATTGGTTGAATGGTAAGATTGATCTTGTCGGTGGTGAATCGTTTATGGCGTTATCGTGGGACGAGTTTAAGAAGGGATTCTTCGAGGAGTTCCGAACTTCAGCCGATTTGTCGGAAATGCGTAATGAGTTGCGAAATTTGCAACAACGTTCTATGGAATTGAATACTCTCAGGACGACCTTTATGGCGAAGGCTCGTTTTTGCCCGGAGTATTTGGGGAATGATCATTTGTTGATGCAAGATTTCTATCGAACCTTGAATGATGACTTGAAGAGTAAGATTAGCAGAGTTCGGGTGAAATCGTTTGCATAGTTATTCGCCGTGGCTAGAGGTTTCGAGTCGTATTCGCGATCGAAGGTTGGTGAACCTTCAAGTGAGAGAAGGGTTGTTTCTTATGGTGCTCCAAGTAAGAGGACTAAGGGTCTGAGCGTGAGCACGGGTGGTACACGGACGAATATATCGGATTCTAGTGCGTCTAGATGTTACAATTGTGGCGTGAGGGGTCACAAGTCTTGGGAATGTTCGGTACCAAAGGGTGATGGCATGGTGTGCTTCAATTGCCAAGAAGAAGGACATCGTAAGTCGGAATGTCCCAAGTTAGCGGGGACGGGTGCGGCAAGGAGACGTTAAGGTACGTTTCGTTTTAATAAATATGTCCTTTGATTATTTATTAAGTGCCGTTTGAATTTGAGTTGATTAAATGCCTTGTGTTGTGCATATTGTTGTTATGGGTGACGTTCCTAATGGAAGTACCCTATGGTGACATTGGAATTGTCGGGCGAAGGGCGTAAGACTTGGTGCAACCGAGCATTCCTTAGTATTTAAGAAATGTTTCTACCAAGACATGGAAATGGGTTTTGGTGTTCGATTGTTAAGCGCGTGTTCGCTTGTGTGTTGAAGTTGATGAACCATGAGGTTCGACGGGTGGGATGAAACCCTTGAAATCGAGTGTTTTGGATCTCGATGTATGTTGGTAAAGGAGTCTACGTGACGCGACATTAGGTGCCTCTTTTATACCTACTAGCGTGGTGTTCGACTCCGGTTATGTTGTGGTTACATTGTACTTAATGAGTGACTAGGTGGAAGTTGACAAACTATAGCAATTGGATGATTGCGAGAGTAAAGTTTGTGTAGTTGTGATGAACTTTTCGTTCGAAGTGTTTAAGGATTGGTTAAAATCCTTCGTGTGCTCAAGGTTGGAGCAAGATGTGGTGATGGGTTGTGTGAACCCAATTATTGGTAAAGTCTACCTTTGGTAGCATTGTACGGTTGTACGAGATGCGGTTATGGGATGTAGTTCCAAGTGGGGGAGTTACATGAAATGTCCCGTTCTTATTGATTAAAAACGTTCCATATTAATTGATTTCGTTGCGAGGTTTTGACCTCTATATGAGACGTTTTTCAAAGACTGCATTCATTTTTAAAACAAACCATAACCTTTATTTCATAAATAAAGGTTTAAAAAGCTTTACGTAGATTATCAAATAATGATAATCTAAAATATCCTGTTTACACACGACCATTACATAATGGTTTACAATACAAATATGTTACATCGAAATCAGTTTCTTGAATGCAGTTTTTACACAATATCATACAAACATGGACTTCAAATCTTGTCCTTATTTTAGTATGCAACAGCGGAAGCTCTTAATATTCACCTGAGAATAAACATGCTTTAAACGTCAACAAAAATGTTGGTGAGTTATAGGTTTAACCTATATATATCAAATCGTAATAATAGACCACAAGATTTCATATTTCAATACACATCCCATACATAGAGATAAAAATCATTCATATGGTGAACACCTGGTAACCGACATTAACAAGATGCATATATAAGAATATCCCCATCATTCCGGGACACCCTTCGGATATGATATAAATTTTGAAGTACTAAAGCATCCGGTACTTTGGATGGGGTTTGTTAGGTCCAATAGATCTATCTTTAGGATTCGCGTCAATTAGGGTGTCTGTTCCCTAATTCTTAGATTACCAGACTTAATAAAAAGGGGCATATTTGATTTCGATAATTCAACCATAGAATGTAGTTTCACGTACTTGTGTCTATTTTGTAAATCATTTATAAAACCTGCATGTATTCTCATCCCAAAAATATTAGATTTTAAAAGTGGGACTATAACTCACTTTCACAGATTTTTACTTCATCGGGAAGTAAGACTTGGCCACTGGTTGATTCACGAACCTATAACAATATATACATATATATCAAAGTATGTTCAAAATATATTTACAACACTTTTAATATATTTTGATGTTTTAAGTTTATTAAGTCAGCTGTCCTCGTTAGTAACCTACAACTAGTTGTCCACAGTTAGATGTACAGAAATAAATCGATAAATATTATCTTGAATCAATCCACGACCCAGTGTATACGTATCTCAGTATTGATCACAACTCAAACTATAAATATTTTGGAATCAACCTCAACCCTGTATAGCTAACTCCAACATTCACATATAGAGTGTCTATGGTTGTTCCGAAATATATATCGATGTGTCGACATGATAGGTCGAAACATTGTATACGTGTCTATGGTATCTCAAGATTACATAATATATAATACAAGTTGATTAAGTTATGGTTGGAATAGATTTGTTACCAATTTTCACGTAGCTAAAATGAGAAAAATTATCCAATCTTGTTTTACCCATAACTTCTTCATTTTAAATCCGTTTTGAGTGAATAAAATTGCTATGGTTTCATATTGAACTCTATTTTATGAATCTAAACAGAAAAATTATAGGTTTATAGTCAGAAAAATAAGTTACAAGTCATTTTTGTAAAGGTAGTCATTTCAGTCGAAAGAACGACGTCTAGATGACCATTTTAGAAAACATACTTCCACTTTGAGTTTAACCATAATTTTTGGATATAGTTTCATGTTCATAATAAAAATCATTTTCTCATAATAACAAATTTTAAATCAAAGTTTATCATAGTTTTTAATTAACTAACCCAAAACAGCCCGCGGTGTTACTACGACGGCGTAAATCCGGTTTTACGGTGTTTTTCGTGTTTCCAGGTTTTATATCATTAAGTTAGCATATCATATAGATATAGAACATGTGTTTAGTTGATTTTAAAAGTCAAGTTAGAAGGATTAACTTTTGTTTGCGAACAAGTTTAGAATTAACTAAACTATGTTCTAGTGATTACAAGTTTAAACCTTCGAATAAGATAGCTTTATATGTATGAATCGAATGATGTTATGAACATCATTACTACCTTAAGTTCCTTGGATAAACCTACTGGAAAAGAGAAAAATGGATCTAGCTTCAACGGATCCTTGGATGGCTCGAAGTTCTTGAAGCAGAATCATGACACGAAAACAAGTTCAAGTAAGATCATCACTTGAAATAAGGTTGTTATAGTTATAGAAATTGAACCAAAGTTTGAATATGATTATTACCTTGTATTAGAATGATAACCTACTGTAAGAAACAAAGATTTCTTGAGGTTGGATGATCACCTTACAAGATTGGAAGTGAGCTAGCAAACTTGAAAGTATTCTTGATTTTATGTAACAAGAACTTTTGGAATTTATGAAGAACACTTAGAACTTGAAGATAGAACTTGAGAGAGATCAATTAGATGAAGAAAATTTAAGAATGAAAGTATTTGTAGGTGTTTTTGGTCGTTGGTGTATGGATTAGATATAAAGGATATGTAATTTTGTTTTCATGTAAATAAGTCATGAATGATTACTCATATTTTTGTAATTTTATGAGATATTTCATGCTAGTTGCCAAATGATGGTTCCCACACGTGTTAGGTAACTCACATGGGCTGCTAAGAGCTGATCATTGGAGTGTATATACCAATAGTACATACATCTAAAAGCTGTGTATTGTACGAGTACGAATACGGGTGCATACGAGTAGAATTGTTGATGAAACTGAACGAGGATGTAATTATAAGCATTTTTGTTAAGTAGAAGTATTTTGATAAGTGTATTAAAGTCTTTCAAAAGTGTATAAATACATATTAAAACACTACATGTATATACATTTTAACTGAGTCGTTAAGTCATCGTTAGTCGTTACATGTAAGTGTTGTTTTGAAACCTTTAGGTTAACGATCTTGTTAAATGTTGTTAACCCATTGTTTATTATATCTAATGAGATGTTAAATTATTATATTATCATGATATTATGATATATTAATATATCTTAATATGATATATATACAGTTAAATGTCGTTACAACGATAATCGTTACATATATGTCTCGTTTCGAAATCCTTAAGTTAGTAGTCTTGTTTATATGTATATAACTCATTTTTAATATACTTATGGAGATACTTACTTATCATAATCTCATGTTAACCATATGTATATCCATATATATATATTGTCATGTCGTTTTTACAAGTTTTAACGTTCGTGAATCGCCGGTCAACTTGGGTGGTCAATTGTCTATATGAAGCATATTTCAATTAATCAAGTCTTAAAAAGTTTGATTGCTTAACATGTTTGAAACATTTAATTATGTAAATATCAATCTCAATTAATATATATAAACATGGAAATGTTCGGGTCACTACAGTACCTACCCGTTAAATAAATTTCGTCCCGAAATTTTAAGCTGTTGAAGGTGTTGACGAATCTTCTGGAAATAGATGCGGGTATTTCTTCTTCATCTGATCTTCACGCTCCCAGGTGAACTCGGGTCCTCTACGAGCATTCCATCGAACCTTAACAATTGGTATCTTGTTTTGCTTAAGTCTTTTAACCTCACGATCCATTATTTCGACGGGTTCTTCGATGAATTGGAGTTTTTCGTTGATTTGGATTTCATCTAACGGAATAGTGAGATCTTCTTTAGCAAAACATTTCTTCAAATTCGAGACGTGGAAAGTGTTATGTACAGTCGCGAGTTGTTGAGGTAACTCAAGTCGGTAAGCTACTGGTCCGACACGATCAATAATCTTGAATGGTCCAATATACCTTGGATTTAATTTCCCTCGTTTACCAAATCGAACAACGCCTTTCCAAGGTGCAACTTTAAGCATGACCATCTCTCCAATTTCAAATTCTATATCTTTTCTTTTAATGTCAGCGTAGCTCTTTTGTCGACTTTGGGCGGTTTTCAACCGTTGTTGAATTTGGATGATCTTCTCGGTAGTTTCTTGTATAATCTCCGGACGCGTAATCTGTCTATTCCCCACTTCACTCCAACAAATCGGAGACCTGCACTTTCTACCATAAAGTGCTTCAAACGGCGCCATCTCAATGCTTGAATGGTAGCTGTTGTTGTAGGAAAATTCTGCTAACGGTAGATGTCGATCCCAACTGTTTCCGAAATCAATAACACATGCTCGTAGCATGTCTTCAAGCGTTTGTATCGTCCTTTCGCTCTGCCCATCAGTTTGTGGATGATAGGCAGTACTTATGTCTAGACGAGTTCCTAATGCTTGCTGTAATGTCTGCCAGAATCTTGAAATAAATCTGCCATCCCTATCAGAGATAATAGAGATTGGTATTCCATGTCTGGAGACGACTTCCTTCAAATACAGTCGTGCTAACTTCTCCATCTTGTCATCTTCTCTTATTGGTAGGAAGTGTGCTGATTTGGTGAGACGATCAACTATTACCCAAATAGTATCAAAACCACTTGCAGTCCTTGGCAATTTAGTGATGAAATCCATGGTAATGTTTTCCCATTTCCATTCTGGGATTTCGGGTTGTTGAAGTAGACCTGATGGTTTCTGATGCTCAGCTTTGACCTTAGAACACGTCAAACATTCTCCTACGTATTTAGCAACATCGGCTTTCATACCCGGCCACCAAAAATGTTTCTTGAGATCCTTGTACATCTTCCCCGTTCCAGGATGTATTGAGTATCTGGTTTTATGAGATTCTCTAAGTACCATTTCTCTCATATCTCCAAATTTTGGTACCCAAATCCTTTCAGCCCTATACCGGGTTCCGTATTCCCGAATATTAAGATGCTTCTCCGATCCTTTGGGTATTTCATCCTTCAAATTTCCCTCTTTTAAAACTCCTTGTTGCGCCTCCTTTATTTGAGTAGTAAGGTTATTATGAATCATTATATTCATAGATTTTACTCGAATGGGTTCTCTGTCCTTCCTGCTCAAGGCATCGGCTACCACATTTGCCTTCCCCGGGTGGTAACGAATCTCAAAGTCGTAATCATTCAATAATTCAATCCACCTACGCTGCCTCATATTCAGTTGTTTCTGATTAAATATGTGTTGAAGACTTTTGTGGTCGGTATATATAATACTTTTGACCCCATATAAGTAGTGCCTCCAAGTCTTTAATGCAAAAACAACCGCGCCTAATTCCAAATCATGCGTCGTATAATTTTGTTCGTGAATCTTCAATTGTCTAGATGCATAAGCAATCACCTTCGTTCGTTGCATTAATACACAACCGAGACCTTGCTTTGATGCGTCACAATAAATCACAAAATCATCATTCCCTTCAGGCAATGACAATATAGGTGCCGTAGTTAGCTTTTTCTTCAATAACTGAAACGCTTTCTCTTGTTCATCATTCCATTCAAATTTCTTCCCTTTATGCGTTAATGCAGTCATGGGTTTTGCTATTCTGGAATAGTCTTGGATGAACCTTCTGTAGTAACCAGCTAGTCCTAAAAAACTGGCGTATGTGTTTCGGAGTTTTCGGGGTTTCCCACTTTTCAACAGTTTCTATCTTTGCCGGATCCACCTTAATACCTTCTTTGTTCACTATGTGACCGAGGAATTGAACTTCTTCCAACCAAAATGCACACTTTGAAAACTTAGCGTACAATTCTTCCTTCCTTAATACTTCTAACACCTTTCTCAAATGTTCACCGTGTTCATGGTCATTCTTTGAGTAAATAAGTAAGTCATCAATGAAAACAATAACAAACTTGTCAAGGTATGGTCCACACACTCGGTTTATAAGGTCCATGAACATAGCTGGTGCATTAGTTAAACCAAACGGCATGACCATAAACTCGTAATGACCGTAACGTGTTCTAAAAGCAGTCTTTGGAATATCATCTTCTTTCACCCGCATTTGATGATACCCGGAACGTAAGTCAATCTTTGAATAAACAGACGAGCCTTGTAGTTGATCAAATAAGTCGTCGATTCTCGGTAGTGGGTAGCGGTTCTTTATGGTAAGTTTGTTCAACTCTCGGTAGTCGATACACAACCTGAATGTACCATCTTTCTTCTTGACAAACAAAACAGGAGCACCCCACGGTGATGTGCTTGGTCGAATGAAACCACGCTCTAAAAGTTCTTGTAATTGGCTTTGCAGTTCTTTCATCTCGCTGGGTGCGAGTCTGTAAGGAGCACGAGCTATTGGTGCAGCTCCTGGTACAAGATCTATTTGAAATTCAACGGATCGATGTGGGGGTAATCCCGGTAATTCTTTCGAAAATACATCGGGAAATTATTTTGCAATGGGAACATCATTGATGCTCTTTTCTTCAGTTTGTACTTTCTCGACGTGTGCTAGAACAGCATAGCAACCTTTTCTTATTAGTTTTTATGCCTTCAAATTACTAATAAGATGTAGCTTCGTGTTGCCCGTTTCTCCGTACACCATTAAGAGTTTTCCTTTTTCTCGTATAATGCAAATTGCATTTTTGTAACAAACGATCTCTGCTTTCACTTCTTTCAACCAGTCCATACCGATTATCACATCAAAACTCCCTAACTCTACTGGTATCAAATCAATCTTAAATGTTTCGCTAACCAGTTTAATTTCTCGATTCCGACATATATTATCTGCTGAAATTAATTTACCATTTGCTAATTCGAGTAAAAATTTACTATCCAAAGGCGTCAATGGACAACTTAATTTAGCACAAAAATCTCTACTCATATAGCTTCTATCCGCACCCGAATCAAATAAAACGTAAGCAGATTTATTGTCAATAAGAAACGTACCCGTAACAAGCTCCGGGTCTTCCTGTGCCTCTGCCGCATTAATATTGAAAACTCTTCCGCGGCCTTGTCCATTCGTGTTCTCCTGGTTTGGGCAATTTCTAATAATGTGGCCCTGTTTTCCACATTTATAACAAACTACATTGGCATAACTTGCTCCGACACTACTTGCTCCGCCATTACTCGTTTCGACACCATTTGTTCCTTTCGTTCTATTAACCCCTGGTCCGTAGACCTCACACTTCGCCGCGCTATGACCATTTCTTTTACACTTGTTGCAAAATTTGGTGCAGAACCCCGAGTGATACTTTTCACACCTTTGGCATAGCTGCTTCTGATTGTTGTTGTTGTTGCGGTTATTATTGTTGTTGGGATGATTGTTGTAGTTGCTGTTGTTGTTGTTGTTGTTATTGTTGGGCCGTTTGTTGTAGTTGCGATTGATGTTGCGATTGTTGGGATAATTGGTGCGATTATTGTTGTAATTGCTGTTGTTGTTGTATTGGTGATTCTTATCACCGTTTTCCTCCCACTTTCTTTTGACTTGCTTCACATTGGCCTCTTCAGCAGTCTGTTCTTTAATTCTTTCTTCAATCTGGTTCACTAGTTTGTGAGCCATTCTACATGCCTGTTGTATGGAGGCGGGCTCATGTGAACTTATATCTTCTTGGATTCTTTCCGGTAATCCTTTCACAAACGCGTCGATCTTCTCTTCCTCATCTTCGAATGCTCCCGGACACAATAGGCACAATTCTGTGAATCGTCTTTCGTACGTGGTAATATCAAATCCTTGGGTTCGTAACCCTCTAAGTTCTGTCTTGAGCTTATTGACCTCGGTTCTGGGACGGTACTTCTCGTTCATCAAGTGCTTGAATGCTGACCACGGTAGTGCGTACGCATCGTCTTATCCCACTTGCTCTAGATAGGTATTCCACCATGTTAACGCAGAACCTGTGAAGGTATGCATAGCGTACTTCACTTTGTCCTCTTCAGTACACTTACTTATGGCAAACACCGATTCGACCTTCTCGGTCCACCGTTTCAATCCGATCGGTCCTTCGGTTCCATCAAATTCCAAAGGTTTGCAGGCAGTGAATTCTTTGTAGGTGCATCCTACACGATTTCCTGTACTGCCAGATCCAAGGTTATTGTTGGTATGTAGCGCAGCCTGTACTGCGGATATGTTTGAAGCTAGAAAAGTACGGAATTCCTCTTCATTCATATTCACGGTGTGTCGAGTAGTCGGTGCCATTTCCTTCAAAATAGTCAAATGGAACAAGTTAATCATACAGAATATTAAGAGTAGTTAATAGTATTTCGTAGCATAATATGAACTCATTTATAAAAGCTTTTTCTTCATATTAGCGTTTTATAAGTTTAAATTCGGGTAGTACCTACCCGTTAAGTTCATACTTAGTAGCTAATATACAATTCAACTACTACAATTCTATATGAAAAACTGATTATAATAATATTTCGCGTTCAAACTTTTACACAATATTTTACAAACTTACAATACCGCTTGTTTTACATATAGCATGAAATATAGCACACAATAAATTTGATACAAGATGGTTGTGAAGATAATTCTAGCTAGTACACAAGTCGTTCAGCAAAGGCAATAAAGACACGTAATTCATACGTCCAGAAACAAGTCATGCATTCTGGTTTTACTAGGATTACTTCCCATCCTTGGTCTTGTGGAACATAACCGTTATGGCCGTTGATAAGACAGCGTGTTGTAACATCGTCAAAGGGACGAGGGTTACGTAATGTCCAACAGTCCTGTAACAATCTAAAAACCTCATTTCTTACCCCAATTACCGACTCCGTCACTTGTGGGAACGTTTTGTTTAATAGTTGTAGGCCGATGTTCTTGTTCTCACTTTGGTGAGAAGCGAACATTACTAATCCATAAGCATAACATGCTTCTTTATGTTGCATGTTAGCCGCTTTTTCTAAATCACGAAGTCCAATATTCGGATATATTGAGTCAAAATAATTTCTTAACCCATTGCGTAGAATAGCATTTGGGTTCCCCGCAATATATGCGTCAAAGTAAACACATCTTAACTTATGGATTTCCCAATGTGATATCCCCCATCTTTCGAACGAAAGCCTTTTATAAACCAAGACATTCTTGGAACGTTCTTCGAATGTCTTACAAACTGATCTCGCCTTAAATAGTTGTGCCGAAGAATTCTGACCGACTCTAGACAAGATTTCATCAATCATGTCTCCGGGTAGGTCTCTTAAAATATTGGGTTGTCTATCCATTTTGTGTTTTTATACTGTAAAATAGACAAGAGTTAGATTCATAAAAAAAAATACTTATTAATACAAGCAATTTTTACATATATCATAAAGCATAAGCACACTATATTACATATATTACACCACATGAATACAACTATCTTATTCCGACTCGCTTGTTTCTTCTTCTTCGGTTTTGGTTCGTTTTGCCAAGTTTCTAGGGATATATGATGTTCCCCTAATACGAGCCGTCGTTTTCCACATTGGTTTAGAAAAACCTGGTGGTTTAGAGGTTCCCGGGTCATTGTTACAACTTAAGGACTTCGGGGGTTTACGATACATATAAAGTTCATCGGGGTTGGAATTAGATTTCTCTATTTTTATGCCCTTTCCTTTATTATTTTCTTTTGCCTTTTTAAATTCAATTGGGGTAATTTCTATAACATCATCGGAATTCTCGTCGGAATCCGATTCATCGGAGAATTGGTAATCCTCCCAATATTTTGCTTCCTTGGCGGAAACACCATTGACCATAATTAACCTTGGTCGGTTGGTTGAGGATTTTCTTTTACTTAACCGTTTTATTATTTCCCCCACCGGTTCTATTTCTTCATCCGGTTCCGATTCTTCTCCAGGTTCCGATTCTTCTTCCGGTTCCGACTCTTCTTCCGGTTCCTCTTCGGGAACTTGTGAATCAGTCCACGAATCATTCCAATTTACATTTGACTCTTCATTATTATTAGGTGAGTCAATGGAACTTGTTCTAGAGGTAGACATCTATCACATAATATCAAACGCGTTAAGAGATTAATATATCACATAATATTCACATGTTAAAAATATATAGTTTCCAACAAAATTTGTTAAGCAATTATTTTTCAAGTAAACACGGTCGAAGTCCAGACTCACTAATGCATCCTAACCAACTAGATAAGACACACTAATGCAAAATTCTGGTTCTCTAAGACCAACGCTCGGATACCAACTGAAATGTCCCGTTCTTATTGATTAAAAACGTTCCATATTAATTGATTTCGTTGCGAGGTTTTGACCTCTATATGAGACGTTTTTCAAAGACTGCATTCATTTTTAAAACAACCCATAACCTTTATTTCATAAATAAAGGTTTAAAAAGCTTTACGTAGATTATCAAATAATGATAATCTAAAATATCCTGTTTACACACGACCATTACATAATGGTTTACAATACAAATATGTTACATCGAAATCAGTTTCTTGAATGCAGTTTTTACACAATATCATACAAACATGGACTTCAAATCTTGTCCTTATTTTAGTATGCAACAGCGGAAGCTCTTAATATTCACCTGAGAATAAACATGCTTTAAACGTCAACAAAAATGTTGGTGAGTTATAGGTTTAACCTATATATATCAAATCGTAATAATAGACCACAAGATTTCATATTTCAATACACATCCCATACATAGAGATAAAAATCATTCATATGGTGAACACCTGGTAACCGACATTAACAAGATGCATATATAAGAATATCCCCATCATTCCGGGACACCCTTCGGATATGATATAAATTTTGAAGTACTAAAGCATCCGGTACTTTGGATGGGGTTTGTTAGGTCCAATAGATCTATCTTTAGGATTCGCGTCAATTAGGGTGTCTGTTCCCTAATTCTTAGATTACCAGACTTAATAAAAAGGGGCATATTTGATTTCGATAATTCAACCATAGAATGTAGTTTCACGTACTTGTGTCTATTTTGTAAATCATTTATAAAACCTGCATGTATTCTCATCCCAAAAATATTAGATTTTAAAAGTGGGACTATAACTCACTTTCACAGATTTTTACTTCGTCGGGAAGTAAGACTTGGCCACTGGTTGATTCACGAACCTATAACAATATATACATATATATCAAAGTATGTTCAAAATATATTTACAACACTTTTAATATATTTTGATGTTTTAAGTTTATTAAGTCAGCTGTCCTCGTTAGTAACCTACAACTAGTTGTCCACAGTTAGATGTACAGAAATAAATCGATAAATATTATCTTGAATCAATCCACGACCCAGTGTATACGTATCTCAGTATTGATCACAACTCAAACTATATATATATTTTGGAATCAACCTCAACCCTGTATAGCTAACTCCAACATTCACATATAGAGTGTCTATGGTTGTTCCGAAATATATATAGATGTGTCGACATGATAGGTCGAAACATTGTATACGTGTCTATGGTATCTCAAGATTACATAATATATAATACAAGTTGATTAAGTTATGGTTGGAATAGATTTGTTACCAATTTTCACGTAGCTAAAATGAGAAAAATTATCCAATCTTGTTTTTCCCATAACTTCTTCATTTTAAATCCGTTTTGAGTGAATAAAATTGCTATGGTTTTATATTGAACTCTATTTTATGAATATAAACAGAAAAAGTATAGGTTTATAGTCAGAAAAATAAGTGACAAGTCATTTTTGTAAAGGTAGTCATTTCAGTCGAAAGAACGACGTCTAGATGACCATTTTAGAAAACATACTTCCACTTTGAGTTTAACCATAATTTTTGGATATAGTTTCATGTTCATAATAAAAATCATTTTCTCAGAATAACAAATTTTAAATCAAAGTTTATCATAGTTTTTAATTAACTAACCCAAAACAGCCCGCGGTGTTACTACGACGGCGTAAATCCGGTTTTACGGTGTTTTTCGTGTTTCCAGGTTTTATATCATTAAGTTAGCATATCATATAGATATAGAACATGTGTTTAGTTGATTTTAAAAGTCAAGTTAGAAGGATTAACTTTTGTTTGCGAACAAGTTTAGAATTAACTAAACTATGTTCTAGTGATTACAAGTTTAAACCTTCGAATAAGATAGCTTTATATGTATGAATCGAATGATGTTATGAACATTATTACTACCTTAAGTTCCTTGGATAAACCTACTGGAAAAGAGAAAAATGGATCTAGCTTCAACGGATCCTTGGATGGCTCGAAGTTCTTGAAGCAGAATCATGACACGAAAACAAGTTCAAGTAAGATCATCACTTGAAATAAGGTTGTTATAGTTATAGAAATTGAACCAAAGTTTGAATATGATTATTACCTTGTATTAGAATGATAACCTACTGTAAGAAACAAAGATTTCTTGAGGTTGGATGATCACCTTACAAGATTGGAAGTGAGCTAGCAAACTTGAAAGTATTCTTGATTTTATGTAACTAGAACTTTTGGAATTTATGAAGAACACTTAGAACTTGAAGATAGAACTTGAGAGAGATCAATTAGATGAAGAAAATTGAAGAATGAAAGTGTTTGTAGGTGTTTTTGGTCGTTGGTGTATGGATTAGATATAAAGGATATGTAATTTTGTTTTCATGTAAATAAGTCATGAATGATTACTCATATTTTTGTAATTTTATGAGATATTTCATGCTAGTTGCCAAATGATGGTTCCCACATGTGTTAGGTAACTCACATGGGCTGCTAAGAGCTGATCATTGGAGTGTATATACCAATAGTACATACATCTAAAAGCTGTGTATTGTACGAGTACGAATACGGGTGCATACGAGTAGAATTGTTGATGAAACTGAACGAGGATGTAATTGTAAGCATTTTTGTTAAGTAGAAGTATTTTGATAAGTGTATTAAAGTCTTTCAAAAGTGTATAAATACATATTAAAACACTACATGTATATACATTTTAACTGAGTCGTTAAGTCATCGTTAGTCGTTACATGTAAGTGTTGTTTTGAAACCTTTAGGTTAACGATCTTGTTAAATGTTGTTAACCCATTGTTTATTATATCTAATGAGATGTTAAATTATTATATTATCATGATATTATGATATATTAATATATCTTAATATGATATATATACAGTTAAATGTCGTTACAACGATAATCGTTACATATATGTCTCGTTTCGAAATCCTTAAGTTAGTAGTCTTGTTTATATGTATATAACTCATTGTTAATATACTTATGGAGATACTTACTTATCATAATCTCATGTTAACCATATGTATATCCATATATATATATTGTCATGTCGTTTTTACAAGTTTTAACGTTCGTGAATCGCCGGTCAACTTGGGTGGTCAATTGTCTATATGAAGCATATTTCAATTAATCAAGTCTTAACAAGTTTGATTGCTTAACATGTTTGAAACATTTAATTATGTAAATATCAATCTCAATTAATATATATAAACATGGAAATGTTCGGGTCACTACATTACAGTCCCGCACGAGGAAGTTTTAGTGTGAGATTTCGGATAACGCTTTTGGTAGATCCGAAACTTGTGTTGAGACCTAGTTTTGGTCAATTTATGGTAGAGTACAATTTTGGTTAAATTATACTTATGGTTTGGATTTAAATTACCACCGAGGTGGCAATGTGAAAAATCTCGTTGAGAGATAAAGGACGTGTTTGGCGAGCAAGGAGAAATCCCTCGGTTAAGGGATGTGTGTGTGCTGGGTTCTCTTTTGGAGAATTGTTGTTTTGTGCCTATGTTCGGTATAGGTGGTTCTTGTTCGATTGTGTGAATGGTTAGTGGTATCTGTTAGGATTCACTATGGCGTAGCAGAGCGTGATGTTACGCTACTCGTTGTTCGAGGCCAAAAGGGCGTTGATTGGTGAGGCATGACCTTCGGGGTCCGCTGACTTCATCATGGGATGGTTGATTGGTGATGACCTTCGGGGTCCGCTGACTTCATCATGGGATTATATCGGTGAAGCATGACCGTTGACGGGGTCCGCTGACTTCATCCGGTGTTGAGTTGTGAATCTCGTGTAGTTCGAATTCACCAATGACTCGTGTAGTTTCGGTCATTGTATTGAGAAGTGAGTCTCGTGTAGTTCGGATTCATAAATGACGCGTGTAGTTCGGTCATTCTTTTGGGATAGTGACTCTTATGTAGTTCGGATTCACTAGGGCGCATGTAGTTCGGCCAATCCCAATTGTTGTGCGGTGGAGGTGGTGAGTCGCACGTGGTTTTGGATTCACCAAGGCGCGTGTAGTTTTCAGCCAGCCTTCGTGTTGTGTGATCTATCGGTTGTTTTATACACCGATGGTGAGGTCGTAAGGACCATGACGTTTGATCTATTGGTCATTTTATACGCCGATGGTGGGGTCGCGAGGACCATGTTGTATGATTAGTGATGCGATAGCCATGTTTCGCTCACATGATGTTATGGGTATGACGATAGTTGATTTTGTACTCTTTGGGGATTAGCGTTTCCAGAGTCATTTTGGGCGTTATCGGTTTTAGCCGTTGTTTATGTTGTTATGGTTGTTGCGTATTGGTCGTATTGCGCACTACAAGGGATGTTAAGTGGTAAGTTTTATCCGTAAGGATTCGCTTCTTTTCGGTCTTCGTCGGTTTAGATGGTTGACTTTATTCTGATGTGCGGTTACTTTAGAATTGTACTTGGTGAGGGTACGCTAAAGGGTGGATATCTCGGTTCGAGATTGGTCGAGTTTTCCCCGATGTGAGGGATTGAGCAAGGTTTAGTGCTCGGTTGGTGGATTTGATAAATTGCGGGTGACGATTTAGTTGTTAAGGTTGATTCATTTGGGAAGAATTGTCTAGGAAAGTTCGGATTGGGACTTATGTTGAGGACCGTGGAGTGTAGGTCCGTTTGGTTAAGTGACGAGGATCACGAGGACGTGATCGAGTTTAAGTGAGGGAGAGTTGTAAGACCCAAATATTTATTGTACATAATGTATTTATGGTGTACGATGGGTGTATGAAGTGTACGAAGCATGTACATGTTGCTTGCTCGAACGTCAAAGGAGACTGGACGTTGTCTGAAGTGACAAGGTGTGTACGTATCTTTTCAACCCCAAATAAATTTGTGTTGATATTTCAAAGTCTTACCATTGGAAAGAAAATCTTATTACGTTTCCAACGATATTTGATTCATCGGAAACGGAGCTACGGTCAAAAAGTTATGGCCAAAACAAGTTACTGAAAACTGACCTGAAGGTTGGAGCGGCGCTCCGAATGCGTCTGATGCTATTTTCAGCATTTTTAAAGTGTTTAAATGAGGGGTACTTTGGTCTTTTCACTTGGGGTCGGTTTGGGGTCATCATAACTGATCCATTGATCATTCTTATCCTCATTTCACCCACACAAACACTTTCATCAAACCCTAGAGGGAGAAACCCATTTTAGTGAGAGAGAGCTCCAATTGGAGAAGAAGAAGAGTGTTTCGGGTCAAACCTCAAGTATTAAAGTTGTTCATCTCGTCAACGGCATCATTTTGGCGGTATTGGTAAGTTCAAACTCCGAATTTCATTTGTTAAGATTTGATAATCAAGTTAGGGTTTGAGATTCCTAGTTGTAAAACCCATTTAGTTGATGAAGAGGGTTTATGGAAACTTGCTATTTTGATATTTGGCGGATTTTGAGTTGGTTAATGATTTAACCATGTTTAAGACTTGTAAATGGTGTATAATCACTAGTATTAGTGATTATTGATGTTTTGGAGACCATTAGGGTTCTTGTGGTTGACTAATTTTGACTAGAGTCAAAATTAGGGTTTGTTGTTGATTATGACCCAATTGTCGATTTAATAAGGTTTATAAACTTAAAATGGATTAAGTTGAAGTATAAAACCGAGTTAAATATGTTTTGGTGTCAAAACTTGCTAATGGCGCGATGTTAACTCCTTATGGGTCAAAATTAAGGTTTAATTGTCATTTTGGGCAAGATAGGTGTTTAACACATATGATTGGGTTTAATTGGCGTATTAGGACCATTCTCACTTGTGTTAGTGATTATTGGTTAATTTTGGGCGCGGTTTGTACTTGGAAGTGCATTTGGGTCAAAATTGCACTAAGTGTCAATTGGGTTGGTTTGTAAGTCAACCCTAATTGTGTTACTTGTTATGTGATAAATGGAATAAGTACATTCCATCGGCGATTGCGGATTTTGGTTTGGCATCCATCAAGAATTCAAGGTGAGTGTTAATATCCTATGTGCATATGTATGTGTAGAATGGGTGCGGGTCGGGTGAAGTGATTCTCGGCTATAGAGCTCACTTCACATATAGGTGGTTTTGATGGACTTGTGTATAGGTCCAATTTGCACGGTTGTGCATTTTGGTTGATCACCTTTGGCGAAGTACACATTTGGTGTGTACATTATCACACGTGGTTGTGATGTGGATGATATAACCCCAATGGCGAAGGGTTTTGATGTTGAGAAGTGAGTCGCGTGTAGTTCGGATCACGATGACGCGTGTAGTTCGGTCCTCTTATTAAGGTAGTAATCTCGTGTGGTTTCGGATTACTAAGGCTCATGTAGTTCGACCAACCTCGATGTTGTCTTGTTGAAGATAGTAATCTCGTGTGGTTTCGGATTACTAAGGCTCGTGTAGTTCGGCCAATCTTCATTGTGGTGTTTGGTATTCAGTAATGGGTTAAGGGGTTAACCTTATTCGTTTATATATTGTTATATATATATATATATATATATATATATACATATATATATATATACATAATATATATATATATACAAACATATATATATATATATATACATATATATATATATATATATATATATATATATATACACACATATATATTGTTGTATTGTCGTGATGTTGCTAACCCTCCGGGTGTAGCTTCTTGGCGTTGTTCACATCGTCGTTGGTGAACTTATGTTTGTTGATGTATATTTAGCTTGTTGCTTAGTGATCGTACGGTATGCTTAGATTAGCTTGCCTGTATGCTTGGATGCTCCGATATGCGGTATTTGTTTATTTATGTGGCGTGTCCATTTTATGCATATATATGTATGTAGTATATTTTCACTCACTAAGCGTTAGCTTACCCTCTCGTTGTTTACATTTTCATAGATTGCATGGAGACTGTAACATCCCGCCTTTTTCCGTTTACTTTTCCGTTATACTATTTTAAACTCCGTTATATGCTTATAACATCTCCCTATAATACGCGTTTTAAATTATCTCGTTTAGGTAATTCACGCACCCGAACGAAAGTTGAGGGACTAAACTTGACAAGGGATCAAACCCTTGACTAGGTCAAAGGGTCAAACCCCTTTCATCCATTCATTTTCATCCTCATCTTTTACTACTTCCAAATCCTCCCAACATTCAATCCTTAATTCATCATCTAAATCTGATTTTGGAGGCTAACATCAAAACAAATTACATATTTGGAATCCTCTCTTCATTCTCTACGTTTTGATACTAATTTCATCTCGATTGGGTAACTTTCTAAAAACTCTAAATTTCATAATTTTAGTGTTCTTGACTTAAAATTGTGTTAATTAGTGTCTATGGCTCATTGTGATGTCGTATATGTAATTTGTATGCTCGATCTTGTGAATTGACATAACTAGCATGAACTTAAAAAAGAGCTTGCTAAATCTTTGATTTTGGATGATGAAATGTGTTTAGATGTTAATGGTTGTGTGTTCAAAGTGTTAGTTACTTCATTAGCTTCGTTTTGGTGTGTTGCTTGACATGAAAACCTTACATTAACATGATTATTGGTTTTGAGATTTTGGTTAGGGTTTGATAAGCTTTATATGAACTTTTGATGTATCAAATGCTATGAAATATTGTTGATAAGTGTTTTTTTTGCAATGTGTGTTTGATTACCTTCGAAACGGCATATCATACATGTAAATTGGTTGCCCGAATCATGAAATGCGTTTTTAGAACTTGAACCTTTGATTATGAACGTTTAATGCGGTTTTGGATTGTTGTAAGTGTTGAATTACTTGTTGAAATGTGTCTATTCGTTTTCCTCGTCAAAATACCTTTCCGATGATATAAGATACATGTTTTGGTTGTTTGCGGATCATAAAATGTGTTAGTTTGGTTTTTGGTTCGTGCACTTAGGAGTTTTCTGCATCAGACTTGAATACGGACCTGGACGTCGTCCCAATTTTCAAAGCTGGACGCCGTCCAGATCTTTGGACGCCGTCTCAGCCTTCAAAGCTGGACGCCGTCCAGACAATCTGGACACCGTCCAGACAATCTGGACGCCGTCCAGATACACTGGCAGGCTTCTGTCTTCGCTGGTCATTTTACGGAAAATGTTTGCTATACTATGGACCTCCGATTCACATGTAACTTGTTCTAACATGCTCATATATGATTAAAAACCTCAGAAAAAGAGTTCTGGACCCGACCCGAACGTGTTGACTTTTTCGTTGACTTTGACCCGACCTAAGTTGACTTTTAATCAAACTTAACCAAATGTTTGTGCAATCGTTTTAACATGCTTTTATACTTGTACCATGCATGAAACATGACAATTTGATTCACATGCTATTATGATCGAGTCTTAACGAGCCATAGGACTAATTGAACACTTTGACCTATCGTGTTTACCGATATTGATATAAACCTATTTGTTTAGGTCAAGACTAGCATTGTTCTTTGCACACATTACTTGTTGAAGTACTTATTACTCGTGCACACAAGGTGAGATCATAGTCCCACTTTTACTCTTTTGCACTTACATTTGGGATGAGAAAACATAAATGTTTCTTTTTACTAAGTGAACACAAGTACAGGAAAACAAACATTCTACATACGAGTTTGAACAAAAATCCTCAATTCGATTATCATTAGTTACACTTGCCGGGTGTAAGCCAGAACTTATGTTACATGGCCATATGGGTTTGACAAACCCTCATTCAAACGGTTCGCTACCGTTTACGAATGAAATATATTTTCGAGAAACAGTGTACGTTCTAACACTATTGTGATGGGGTTCTATGGAAGGAATGTTAAGCATTGATAATTGGGTGCTCGTGAAAAAAACTTTTGGAATGTATTACTATTATATCATTGTTGCAAATCTTGTGGTTCACTTGTACTTACTTACTTAAACCTATGATTTCACCAACGTTTTCGTTGACAGATTTCTATGTTTTTCTCAGGTCCTTGAATGTTTTGTGTGATACATGCTTCCGCTCATTACTTTTGATACTTGCTTGGATGTCGAGTAAACATGCATACGTGGAGCGTCTTTTGGCTACTTTCATTTGTGTCGCATATGTTTAAATTGTACTTTAAACTTTTTTATGTAACTAGTTGTCGAACTACCTTGTAAACCTTGAAACATCTTTACTTTTGAAATGAATGCGACATACTTTTGGTCAAACGTTGTTTTAAAGACTTATGACCACGTAACGGGACCTAAGTAGACGGCGCCGTCAATGACAATTTTGTCGGGTCGCTACAGAGACGATGGATCGGGTAAGCGTGGGGACTAGTGGACTTACGTAGTTTGCTTTAGAGGATGTGCTTTTGGATCGATTAGGATTGGGTAGCGTATCCCCAATCACCATGCTCGGTCTTTATTTTGTATTAAAGTCATATGGTCGAAGTTTGCATTTTGTACAAAAAGGGTAATTTGAGCATATGTGGGCCCGGTGTCGTATAACTTATTTTATTATTGAAACGTGTTAGTTTTAACTATTATTAAATGTTGTGAAAACCGTTTCGTCTAAAAGTGTCGGGAAGCGGGAGATCTTTTTGCGGAAAAACGACATTTGGGACAGCAGGGTTTGGAGCGGCGCTCCATTTGCCTGAAAAGCTGATCCTTGTTAAAAAAAAAAAAAATTTAAGCGTGTATTGGTTGGATAACGGGTTGGGTTGTTACACTTTAAAGTGTCAACCAAAAGGTTGGTGAGTTCATTAGTTTATCATAATCGATCATTTCCATCATTTTAATAGACCACAAGATTTTCATTTCCATTTCTCATAAATATACGTCCCATACATAGAGACAAAAATCATTCATATGGATTGAACACCTGGTAATCGACATTAACTAGATGCATATAGAATATCCCCATCATTCCGGGACTCCCTTCGGACATGATAAATTTCGAAGTACTAAAGCAGTTCAAATTCTCTGACTGGGGCTTGTTAGTGCCCATAGATCTATCTTTAGGATTCGCGTCAATTAGGGTATCTGTTCCCTAATTCTTAGATTACTAGACTAAAAAGGGGCATATTCGATTCGATAATTCAACCATAGAATGTAGTTTCGATTACTTGTGTCTATTTCGTAAAACAGTTATAAAAGTGCATGTATTCTCAGTCCCAAAAATATATATTGCAAAAGCATTTAAAAATATGCATACGACGGAACTGAACAATGCAAGGTTGGCCTCGGATTCATGAACCTATATCAAGTATATATATTAACACATATAATTTAACATGTAATAATAATCAAACTAGTTTATATATATATATTACTTATTTAATTTAGTAATATATCTGTTATTTCAAAGGTTATATATATATATATATATATTTATTTTATATATTGATATTTATACATATAGTTTTACTAATACATATGTATCTATATAATTAATATTATATTGTTAAATTAAAAATTTGTTATTTGTAACTATTTATGTAAATAAGGTTATTAGGTTTAATATCTAATGTATATGTAATATTAATATAGTTATAGTATATGTAATAAGTATATTTTTATATACAAAATATTTATTTGTTAAAATGATAGTTTTAAATAATGATTTACTGATAATAATAATAATAACAATAACTTTATTAATAATGATAATACTAATAATAAAAATAATATTGTTAATAATGATACTTATGTTAATAATAATAATAATAATAATAATAATAATAATAATAATAATAATAATAATAATAATAATTATAATAATAATAATAATAATAATAATAATAATAATAATAATAATAATAATAATACTAACAAAAAAATGATACTAATACTAATGTTAATGAAAATAATAATAATTGGTATTGTTTTCAAAATAATAATAATAATAATAATAATAATAATAATAATAATAATAATAATAATAATAATAATAATAATAATAATAATAATAATATTACTACCTTAAAAGTATTTTTAAGCTTCCAAAAAAAATGTCGTTGCCTAAATTCGAACCCGCAACCTCCTGCTTAACCAAAACATCCCTAAACCACCTGATCTGGTATGTCTTTCTGTTTTATCTCCCATTTTATTTCTATATAACCTATAACTTCTCCTGTTCTATTTCTTCTTCTTCTTTATAAATTAAATCGACCAGATGCCCATCATCAATCATCAATCGTCATCATACTAAAACCCTAACGGATCACCACCATTAATATCATTATCATAAAATCATCACTGCATCGTCATCTCCATGTCATCATCGTTTATCATTCTATCATCATCATCGCTTATTATTTCTATCACAATGATCATAAAAAGTCATCATCATCTATATCATCATAATCGAATCATAATCTTAATCATATCATAATCATTATCACGTTTCGATCATCATCAGCATCGTGAGGTTATCACCACCATCATATACATCATCTTTTCCAACGATCATCACCATCATCTCGTTTCCATCATTATCGTTTAACAGGAACCACCACAGGAATATTTTCAATATCATATCGTCACTATCATCATTCTAACATAATGTAACACCGGGTACTCTCTTAACATTAATATCACCGAATCATCATCATTTAATCAAGTGGCCCGACGGTTGTTGGGTCATGATTGGATCAAATAATCAGCAGCCTAAGTTGTTATGCCCAAGATAAACACATTTGGCCCATTGGTTATTGCATTAACCGGCCCCATACTGGAACACTGTGACCCAAAAACAACCTCACGACCCTATTAAATAAACTAAGTTCTCGGTCCCAGTCTTTATTCTTCAAGTCAAATAGGTTTAAAAAATCCAAGAATAGTATAAAGGGTTTAGCCATCACAATATTTAATTGCAAATGGAATGTTTTGTCGGCCATCAAGGAATAAAAAAAACGTGCAGCAGCCTTGTGGACTTTGGTTTCGACC
Organism: Rutidosis leptorrhynchoides; assembly: GCF_046630445.1. NCBI lineage: Eukaryota > Viridiplantae > Streptophyta > Magnoliopsida > Asterales > Asteraceae > Rutidosis > Rutidosis leptorrhynchoides. The sequence goes on along the minus strand of NC_092338.1, from coordinate 257,160,285 downwards.
AGAGAGAAAAAAATACAGCAGCAACAGTGAGTTTTGTTACGGGTTTCGATGGTGGGTTGGTCTTGAATCGAAACAAAAAGAAATCGAAACAGAAGGATATAGTAAAACAGAAAATAGGCGTGGAAGCTTGGTGGTTTTGGGTTGTTTTTGTTGCAGGTACAGCAGAAAAATTGGTGGTTGTTTGGTCTTGTTCCTGACAGAAACGAAACAATATATATGGTGCAAGAAGTGGTTCAATGAAGGAGGCGATTACAAGGGTGGTGATGTTGTTTGATTTTGATGGAGGTGATGAAGTGGTGTGTCATGGTTATGGTAATCATGGTGTCGGTGTTCATGCTCAAAACAGAAAACGATTTGTATGCAGCAGTAGCAAACAAAATACGATGGGGTGGTGATGGTGTTTGATGGTGAAAGGTGGTAAACCAGAAGTGGGTTTGTGGTTTAGTGTTTATCGTGCAAAAATAGGTTAGTGTTTATCGAGCAAAAATTGAAAACCGTAGCAGCAACATTAAGGGATTCAAACAGTAGTATGGTTACGTGGTCGGGTTTTAATGGTGGTGAAAGGTGATGGTAATACATAAAGAAGATGGTTGTAGCGATGGGTTATGGTGGTTATCGTGTATGTGGTTGTGCGTGTGATGGTAGTCCGGTTAATAGCAAAATTAATGGCAGTTGAAAAGGTTTACAGGTGTGATGTTTTGGTTTTCGAATACCGAATAGGAAACTTACACAATCTTGAAAGTGGTCGTTTAGTGGTTTGAAGGTGATGCTTGGGCAGCTTTAGATCGTAATGGTGGTTGATGAAGAACATAACCGGATTAGTAAACTTGATCGAATAATAGAAAGGTGGTGTTAGTGATGATCGAATATGTAACAAACAACAAGTTCATGATGGTTGATGCTCGAAAATAGTCATGGGTGGGTTTATAGCTTGGAACCTGAAAACATAAATATGAGATGGTGTGATGGTCTTGTGGTTTTCAAGGTGAGATTGTTTTTCCAATCTTGTAACATATGTATTTGTATATATATGGAGATAATTGAGAATGAAAAAAAAAAACAGTAACTTACTCCAATAATCTAATTCACAAGATTTTTTAACGAGATTAGTAGGGTTGTGAAGAATTTTGTGCAAGATTAAAGTATCAATCAACAACATTGATTGGAGATGAGGTGTATTCCACAAAAATATAATAATTAACTATTAAAACTAATCAAAGAAATGAGAACGTGCGGATACTTAAATTAGTAAAGAAATATATTGGCAGCCTATATTTTGTTTTAATCTACCGACAATTTTAACAGACTGTTAAATCGTACTCCGTTGTTAAATCAGCGGCGGATAAAAGTCTTCTGAAAAATCCCATATTTTTAAATTAACTATATTTATTTATTTTGGTCATCATGGTATAAAATTCAATCATAAATTATTAAATAAAAATTACATTAATAATGCACTCCCATCCCCCAAGTAAAATATAAAAAGTTTTAAAATTTGACAACAACTTCTAAATATATTATTAATAAGCCTAAAATTTATAAAACTCATTTTCGTATCACCCTTTATTTTAAAATCATATAAGTTCGAATTAAACTTCTCTAATATCAATCGGAACATCAAACGAGTATTACAATCTTTTAATATATATTTTTAATATACTTTAATGTATACATAGATATGTTTTAAATAATAATTATTAATATATCATATTTCTTAACAACAATATTCAATATTTCAAATTATACTTCCAATTATTATTTATATATATACACACATATCTATTTACAAATAGTTGTTCGTGAATCGTTGAGAACAATCGAAGGGTAATTGAATATATGAACACGGTTCAAAATTTTTGAGACTTCAACATTACAGACTTTGCTTATCGTGTCAGAAACATATAAAGATTCAGTTTAAATTTGGTCGGAAATTTCCGGGTCGTCACATTACCTACCCGTTAAAGAAATTTTGTCCCGAAATTTGAGTGAGGTGGTCATGGCTAACAATAAAAATGTTTTCATGACGAATATGAGTTGATAAATAGAGTTTTATCATCATTGAGTAATATGGATAGAACAATTCGATTATTCAAAAAATACGAATGAAGCTATCACAAAAGAGTGAAATGAGTAAATGCAAGTTCATCTTAACCGGTGACGTAGTCACGGTTGATTTTCGAAATTCAAGGGATTTAAAGAAAATCTTAGTAATAAGATTTGGTTCTTTGATAATTAAGGTAATTAGAATCCCCTTTGGTTAAATGCGATGATCTGTCTAGATTGCTCTGTCTGATATTTCACTATAAATCCATTCTCTTCATTTCCTTTATTTTTTGAAGTTCCATTCTTTTGTTTTCTCTTCCCGTCTTTAAGTCAAGCGAAAAATGGTCCAGAATTCGTAGATATGAATTTCAGAATAAACTTAGTTGATGTTCTAAGATAGAAATTGTAATAGCACGATCTTGATTGGTTAAATTACCAGAATTCGAGAGATAAGATAGAACTATCAGGAAGATATGTTCTCGATCTGTTTGGAGATTTGGTAGAATGTAAGAGTCGTGTAATATGGCACATGCTGACGTTATGATCTGTGAATCATCACGTTCCATTAGAAACTCAGCATGACTTACTATAATATATAATCACGTTGATCTAGTGTCATTATATTATACTAACTCATGCTTCAGTTCCCAACACTACTTCAAAAACATTCATAATTTACATTCGAATTTTTCAGAATTTAGATACTAAAATAGTTTCTTTTCTGATGTAACACTGATATTGCGAAGAGATAAATGATTTCAGTTACGAATATTTATGAAAATATATTCAGAAATATCGAGGATATTTATAATGAAAGATACGATGATATCTTAGAATTTCTAATATCGATGGATGATGATGAAGATTTGTCCGGAAAGGCTTAGAGTTAGGAGTAAGGTATTCATTAATGACTTCAGCAGATACTGAATCATTTGGATTTTTTTTGAAGTCAGGTTTAGTCTTTGTGATTTGTCCACAGCCTCCTTCATGGTTTGCTCAATCCGTCTTCCAGTACAAATTTTTCCATTGAATGTTTCCAACACTCCATTCTTTATCATCAAAATTTTGACTGTTAAGGTAGTCTTTAGTTTTCACTGCTTCATCAGCTTTTTCAAAATTCCGAGTATTTATTCTCAGACTGGGTTCTTTTCAGAATTTCAGAATGGAAGATCATAATTCTAAGAGATAAATGTTATATGTATACATATAACTGTTGCTGTAGAAACGCTACGAGATTCAAAATACTGATTACTAATTCCTGATAATTGGTATGGTAATTCTCGTTATAAGATGTGGATGAGTATATAATAAGGTTTTAATGAATAACTATAATGGTTCTTCAGAGAGACTTAAGCAAATGAGTAATGAAGTTGCTGGTAAGTTTATTGCTAATGTGGTGGAATATAAACGGTTCCCCGGTAACGATGACGAAAGGCAAACTTATATATATATATCAAGGTTATAATATGGCAGATACGTGTTAAACGTTTACTCAGATTCTGAGTGTTTTCAGGTGCATAACTATATGTATCAATCTTTTCCTTCCGTAGATGAAGTGCAGTTGGTTCATCCTCTCGATTGAGGTGTTTTCAAGAATCATAAAAGGTTTGAACACAAATGGTAATCGTCAAGATACAAACGAGGTTTAAGACGAAATCAAGTGGCAAACTTGAAGAATTGTTTAGTTTCATATGTTATAATCAATATTTTAATTCATTTTAATTGTCTAATGTTGGCAGTCCACTGTTAGCAGTCCATAATTAGTGATTCAATAATTCATATATAGTTTAATATATATTATTTGAATTAATTAATACGTGTCGTGACCCGTTATATACATGTCTCAGACTCGATCACAACTCAAAGTATATATATTATTTAGAATCAACCTCAACCCTGTATAGTTAACTCGAGCATTACTGCATATAGAGTGTCTATGGTTATTCTAAATAATATATATAGATGACGTTAATATGATATGTCAAAATATTGTATACGTGTCCCGATATTTAAAGTGCGTAAAATAAATAACAGAAATTAAATGACGATAAATAGAATTGCGAGAATTAAAATTGCGATAAATAAATTGCGATAATTAAATTGCGATAATTAATTTGCAGTAAATAAATTGCGATAAATAAACGTAATATGGAATTAACAGTTAGCTAGGAACAGTTAGCTAGGATTTTGTTAGCGTAGATTCTTAACAAAATTTCTCATAGTTAATTTGTTGGTTTCTAACAAATTTTATTTTGTCCAATGTTTTCTTCGTTATGCCACTTGTTGGATTCTAATAGATGAAAATCCAAATATGAAATTAAATGAAAATGGTTATTCTGTGGTGAACGGATACGTATATCGGTGGGTGTAAGTAGGATAGTAAATGACTGTTGAATCAGATGGGAAGAATGTACAGTGTAAATTATTAATGTGAAATCTAAATATTCCTCGGGTATTACCTACCCATTAAAATGTTTTCTCCATTAACAGTTTGTACAAAAGAATTTTTTTTAATTACAATCTTTATGAAAATATATATACATATATATTTTCTTCATATGTAATCATGGATTTAATGAGTTAATATAATATTAAACTCATTTGATTTACCGTTAGAACTAGAATACATAATCTCTAAAACATTAGAGATTACATAGTCGCCATGTCGAGCGGAGATAAATGATGTAGAACGTCATGTAGAACGATGATTATACTCGAGGTACAGAATGAGATGTTGAGGCATGTGATGTTGAAACTTGGGTTGTTGGTGGTACTGTTGGTGCTGGTGATGTTGGTGAAGCTGACAAGTTTTGCACCATATTCTCCAAATTGATTACTCGAGCGCGAAGCTTGTTGACTTCTTCCATTATTCCGGGATGATTGTCGGTCAGAATGAGCGGATGAATAAGGTTTAGAATTGTGGATAGAATATAATCGTGATGAGATACTCTGAAAATGAGAGAGAAAACGGTGTCTCGAACAGGTTCGCCGGTAAGTGCTTCAGGTTCTTCGCCACGAGGTGAATTCGGTTGATGGAAAGAATCACCTTCTTCTTGTCTCCAATGATTTAGTAGACTACGAACCCATCAGATGAATTGAGTATGGCTGATTGGTTGATTCATTCTGGTCACACTGCTTTCGGAGTTCAGATGAACATCCATGTCGGAATGGCTGTCGGAATAACTATCGGAATAGTTATCGGAATCTGAGGGACTTGAACTAGTGGCGAATTCCATTTCGTACGATTGAATAAAGAATTTTTTGATATAAAATGATTTTCGGCTATCGGATGGTATTCGAATTACATAGAATATCTATATATATAGAACAAAGGATTTCGTAGATTACGGGAAAATTTTTGAAATATGTCAGGCAAAGTTTACAGTAACAGGTACGCTAAGATATAAATTAGCAGATACGCTAAGATATGAATTTTGTCTATACAATATTCATGCAATCAATGCAGTAAGATGTGTCTAGACTAAGAATGATAAGCAAGTGATTCCTTAAGAATGATATGCAGGTAATTTTCGACACAAAATGATAAGCAAAACTTTTTGACATGCAGACATGGTCGAAGTCTAGACTCACTAATTCATCCTAAAGACTATCAGTTAGACACACTAATGCAGACCTGGTTCGCTAAGACCACCGCTCTGATACCACATGAAGCTCATGTGGGGACAACCACCATCATACCCAGTGCCTTAACAATCTGACGACCACTGAGTGTACCTCAGATACTGATTTTAGGGCATGCCTCTCGGCAACTGCCAACCCTCGTAAGGGATCACAAGGAGTAAGAGCCAATGCTTCGTCACAGGTCACACTGTGAGTACCTCCTTTACGACTAACCCGCCACACATGGACGCGGTTATACCAGCTCTGATACCACATGTAAATAGTGGGGACGCATCCCACTCAGTGCCTTCCCAGCTAACCGCCTGGTGACCACTGAGAGTACCTCGGACACTAATTTTAGGGCCCGCCTCTCGACGAAAGTCAACCATATTCGGACCGCGAGGAGTAAGAGCCAATGCTTCGTCACAGGTAACACTGTGAGAACCCCCTCTACGATTAAGCCGATGACACAGCTTAAACCAGCTCTGATACCACATGAAGTGACCCGTCCTAATCCATAAGGACGAATACGATAACATATGATTACATCGTGAGGTACTTGACCCCTATATGATACATTTTACAAACATTACATTCATTTTTAAAAGACAAACTTTCATTACATCGAAAGTTGACGGCATGCATACCATTTCATAATATATCCAACTATATTTGACTTAACAATAATCTTGATGAACTCAACGACTCGAATGCAACGTCTTTTGAAATATGTCATGAATGACTCCAAGTAATATCTCTAAAATGAGCAAATGCACAGCGGAAGATTTCTTTCATACCTGAGAATAAACATGTTTTAAGGTGTCAACCAAAAGGTTGGTGAGTTCATTAGTTTATCATAATCGATCATTTCCATCATTTTAATAGACCACAAGATTTTCATTTCCATTTCTCATAAATATACGTCCCATACATAGAGACAAAAATCATTCATATGGATTGAACACCTGGTAATCGACATTAACAAGATGCATATAGAATATCCCCATCATTCCGGGACTCCCTTCGGACATGATAAATTTCGAAGTACTAAAGCAGTTCAAATTCTCTGACTGGGGCTTGTTAGTGCCCATAGATCTATCTTTAGGATTCGAATCAATTAGGGTGTCTGTTCCCTAATTCTTAGATTACCAGACTAAAAAGGGGCATATTCGATTCGATAATTTAACCATAGAATGTAGTTTCGATTACTTGTGTCTATTTCGTAAAACAGTTATAAAAGTGCATGTATTCTCAGTCCCAAAAATATATATTACAAAAGCATTTAAAAAGGGAGCAAATGAAACTCACAATACGATATTTTGTAGTAAAAATATGCATACGACGGAACTGAACAATGCAAGGTTGGCCTCGGATTCACGAACCTATATCAAGTATATATATTAACACATATAATTTAACATGTAATAATAATCAAACTAGTTTATATATATTACTTATTTAATTTAGTAATATATTTGTTATTTCAAAGATTATATATATATATATATATATATATATATATATATATATATATATATATATATATATATATATATATATATTATTTTGTATATTGATATTTATACATATAGTTTTACTAATACATATGTATCTATATAATTAATATTATATTGTTAAATTAAAAATTTGTTATATGTAACTATTTATGTAAATAAGGTTATTAGGTTTAATATCTAATGTATATGTAATATTAATATAGTTATAGTATATGTAATAAGTATATTTTTATATACAAAATATTTATTTGTTAAAATGATAGTTTTGAAGTAATGATTTACTGATAATAATAATAATAACTTTATTAATAATGATAATACTAATAATAAAAATAATATTGTTAATAATGATACTTATGTTAATAATAATAATAATAATAATAATAATAATAATAATAATAATAATAATAATAATAATAATAATAATACTAACAAAAAAATGATACTAATACTAATGTTAATGAAAATAATAATAATTGGTATCGTTTTCAAAATAATAATAATAATAATAATAATAACAATAATTGTAGTGACCCGAACTTTTTCATGTTTATATATATTAAATGAAATTATTATTTACATGATTAAGTGTTTCCAACATGTTAAGCAATCAAACTTGTTAAGACTTGATTAATTTAAATAGGTTTCATATAGACAATTGACCACCCAAGTAGATGAAACAACTCAACCCGTATTCTATACGATATTTTTTTTTTAAATCATACACATTTACGCGCCAATTAAATATGTAAACCATTCCACACGTTTCGTTAAAACATACAACAAGTTTAGTGTTTACAAAAGGCACAAAGGCCATTAACGAATGTGATACAAGTTTGACAAATACAAAAATGATAGTTTTAAACCAAACAACACATTGAGCATGGTTTGGGACTAAATTACCCAAAACGCTAGGCCAACTTCCAAAAGCTCCAACATAACATCGGCAAGGGACACCTAGTGCCCAACAACCCCCTTGCCCTTGTCCACACCTGCATCTAAAAAGATAAACAATGAGAGGGGTAAGCTAATGCTTAGTGAGTGCAACAATTATATGTTTACATATACAACCTACTTACTTGCAATCACTTACGCATTTACGGCATACATGCTAGCAATATAAATAATCATACCATCACAAGTATATTACCAAACCTTCCACCATACGAGCTAGCATAACAATAGCATATAGTTTAAACAATATAATATGCTACAATCCACACACAACCATGGTTAACCAAACGAACAAGGGAACGGTGTTTAAAGACCGTCGGAGTTCATAACAACCATTAGTGCACTTAACACTTCGTACACTAACCCCACGGGTGGCATCTTAACACGTTGATACTTCACCCAGGGTGGTGCCTTAACACTTCGACACTTCACCCCGAGTGGTGTCTTAGCACATCGACACTTCACTCGTTACATCTCTCGGAGTGGCATCTTAACACATCGATACTTCACTCCCAAGTGGTGTCTTAACACATCGACACTTCACTCGCCACGTGAGGAGTGGTGTCTTAACACGTCGACACTTCACAACTCAACTACACAAATAAATACATCATATATGCACGCATATAATTATTCCACTCACCTTAACACTTCGATGATGATTATGCACTTCCGAAACTTCAAGGCAAAGTACCTAATACATAAGTATACATTTAATTACACAACTAGTGGAACTTACCACACTACATATCACTTGAGCATTTAATGACCCATTTGCATTAAATAGCTCACCTACCTCAAAACCGCCCATAAATGGCCAAGACTCATATTAAATCACTAAAGCTAGTGATTTAAGTCTACTAACATTAGTTAATCGTAACTTAGGGTAATTCATACCCATTTCACCCAAACTAGGTCAACATTACCTCTTTTAACCCATTTTGACACTCTTTCAACATTAAACAAGTGTTTTAAAGCTTAACAACACCATTAATACTTACAAATCTTAAATCATAAGGCCAAACCCTAGGTTATAGCTATTTAAGATTTCCTTTCACCCACATAACCCAAGTTCACCCATTTTAACCCCAAATGGGTCATACAAGTCTCTAGTAACCAAAACCCTAGCCATTAACCAATTAAAACTCAAAACTTAGAGTTAGAACTTACCGAGACTATAAACGCGTAGCTAGAGACACAAGGAAAAACTTTAATTCTTGCTCCAAAGATCAACCCTCAATCCTTCACTCTCAAATCTCACTTTTAATCTAAATGGGTGTTGAGTTTTTGGGAGAGAAAATGAAAGAAATAGAAAAAGAAAAAATGAATTAAATGAACTAGTGGTGCAGATTTAATGCTCCAATCTGATCCATACACCAAATTACCAAATTAACCCTTAAAGTCATTTAATTTGAGCTAACATCAGAGTCTGTCCTGCAGCATTGCCGCGGCGCGGCTTAATTCGTCGCGGCGCGACATACAACATAAAAATCGACCTCCCTTAACTCAACTTCTGTTCCTGGTTTGCTTGCTATGCCGCGGCGCGGACCCGTTTGTCGCGGCGTGGTCTAAGACACTATCTGGACAGCTCGACAACCTTAAACACAAAAATCGTTTTACACAACATTCAATTCGTTCAAGCTTCAAATACACGTCTAAATCTCATCTCTAAGTCTCACAAGACTTAACACTAACCGAAACTCATTTATAGACTTATTTATGCACACATTAACAAGTATATATATATATATATATATATATATATATACATACATATATCAACGAGTTACAAACATACAAATGGTTAAGTAGGTACCCTTCGATACGTACGGGAAAACGGGATGTTACAACTCTCCCCCACTTAAATCGGAGCGCGTCCTCACGATCCAAGCCGCATGACAAGCCGGAAGATAGACCAAGACAAACTCTTCGGATTCCCATGTAAACTCGGAACCATTTCGATGTCGCCATTGCACTTTGAAAGTTCTAACCTCCTTGTTTCGCAACATCTTAACCTTCTCATCAAGGATTGCAACCGGTTCTTCCGCATACTCTAGCTTGTTATTCAACGTAATCTCATCTAAAGGCACCCAAGTCGAGTCATCCGCAAGACACTTACGAAGATGGGAAACATGAAACGTGTTATGGATTCCCACAAGTTCTTCGGGTAACTCTAGTCGATAAGCAACCTCACCAACACGTGCCAAAACCTTGAAAGGACCAATAAACCGAGGAGCTAACTTTCCTTGTTTCCAAAACCGGATAACACCCTTCCATGGAGAAACCTTAAGCATCACCATGTCACCTTCTTGAAACTCAATCGTTCTCCTACCTTTATCGGCATAAGACTTTTGTCTATCTTGTGCCGCTTTAAGTCGAGCCCGAATCATCTCAATTTTACTATTTGTCTCCAAAACCAAATCGGAACTTCTGATTTCTCGTTGACCCACTTCTCCCCAACAAATGGGAGTTCGACACCTACGCCCATAGAGCATCTCATAAGGTGGCATTCCAATACTAGTGTGGTAACTATTGTTGTATGAGAATTCCACCAAGGGTAAGTGCTCATCCCAACTTCCACCAAAATCAATAATACATGCCCTTAACATATTCTCTAACGTTTGGTTCGTACGCTCGGTTTAACCGTCCGTTTGAGGATGATACGCCTTGCTCATTTTCAATTGAGTACCCATATCCTCATGAAACTTGTTCCAAAAGCGGGACGTAAAACGAGTATCCCGATCCGAAACAATAGATATAGGGACCCCATGTCTCGATATCACATCCTTGATAAACAACTTGGATAAAGCCTCCGATGATATCGTTTCCCGAATGGGAAGAAACAAAGCACTCTTCGTCAATCTATCAACAATCACCCAAATCGTATCGTATTGGGTTCTTGCCATCTTTGGTAATTTGGTAATGAAGTCCATGGTAATGTGCTCTCATTTCCATTTCGGGACTTCCAAGGGTTGTAACTTACCGTACGGCTTTTGGTGTTCGGCCTTGACTTGCAAACACGTGACGCATTGCTCAACATACTTAACCACATCACGCTTCATACCGGGCCACCAATAATCTTTCTTCAAATCATAGTACATCTTTGTTGCACCCGAATGAATGGAGTACTTTGACTTATGTGCTTCATCAAGTAGCACTTGTCGGTTACCACCCATCTTAGGTACCCACACTCTTCCTTGAAACGACAACAAACCACGCGAGCCCATAGTAATGAACTCCGTTTGCCCCACAATCCACTCTTCATGCGTGTTGTGAACATACGCTTCTATTTGAACCTCACCAAGCTTTACAAGGAAATCGTTAGTAATAATCATGCGTAACGATCCTACTCGTATCACCGGATGTTGACTCTTTCGACTCAAGGCATCCGCGACCACGTTCGCCTTTCCCGGATGGTAAAGTATCTCACAATCATAATCCTTTACCACATCCATCCACTTGCGTTGACGATAATTCAAATCTCGTTGAGTAAAAAGATGTTTCAAACTCTTATGGTCCGAATAAATCGTACACTTAACACCATACAAGTAGTGGCGCCAAATTTTCAACGCATGAACCACCGCCGCCAATTCAAGATCGTGAGTCGGGTATCTCTTTTCGTGTTCCTTTAATTGTCGAGAGGCGTAAGCGATGACTTTACCTCTTTGCATCAAAACACACTCGAGCCCATTTAAAGAAGCATAACAATAAACCGTCATGTCTTCTACTGCTTCCGGCAACACTAACACCGGAGCTTGACACAATTTCTCTTTTAACAATTAAAAAGCGATTTCTTGCTCGTTCTCCCAATTGAATCTTACGTTCTTCCTCGTCAATTTAGTCAAAGGAGAAGCAATCTTAGAAAAGTCTTGGATAAACCGACGATAATAACTGGCCAATCCGAGAAAGCTTCGGATTTCCGTAGGCGTAGTCGGTTGTCCCCAACTCTTCACCGTTTCTACCTTCCCCGGGTCTACTTGAATTCCTTCTTGATTCACAATATGGCCAAGGAATTGAACTTCCCTTAGCCAAAATTCACATTTGGAGAATTTTGCATACAACTTCTCCTTACGCAATGTCTTCAACACTTCACGCAAATGGTGCTCATGTTCCTTCATACTCTTAGAATAAACAAGTATGTCATCGATGAACACAATTACCGACTTGTCCAACATAGGTTGGCACACTCGGTTCATAAGATCCATGAATGCCGCCGGTGCATTCGTAAGAAGAAAAGGCATAACTACAAACTCAAAATGCCCATAACGCATTTGAAAAGCCGTTTTCTCTATGTCTTCCTCACGGACCCGCACTTGATGATAGCCGGACCGTAAGTCAATCTTAGAAAAATACGTTGCACCTTGGAGTTGGTCAAACAAATCGTCAATCCTAGGTAATGAATAGCGATTCTTGATCGTCACTTTGTTCAACTCCCGATAATCGATGCACATCCGCATACTTCCATCTTTCTTTTTCACAAACAAGACCGGAGCACCCCATGGCGAGGAGCTCGGTCGAATGAAACCCTTTTCAAGCAACTCTTGGGTTTGATTTAACAATTCTTGCATTTTCGTCGGTGCTAAACGATAAGGAGTTTTAGCAATGGGAGTAGCTCCCGGAACCAACTCAATACGAAATTCTACTTGTCTTTCCGCCGGAACACCCGGTAACTCATCCGGAAAAACGTCTTCAAACTCATTAACCACCGGAATTTTACGAATGGGTGGTGGCTCATCACGAGTATCAACTACGTGGGCAAGATAACACACACCACCACTCTTGAGAAAACGTCGTGCCCGTGCATAAGTGCATAATGGTACGAGTCTCCTTCGTTTATCACCATGAATAATCAACTCTCCCCCACTTGGGGTTTTCACACGAATGAACTTATCATGGCATGCAATATCGGCTCTATAATGATCGAGCCAATCCATGCCAACAACAATATCAAACTCACCCAAAGTCATCGGAATGAGATCGATTTTAAACGTTTCGGTACCAAACACAACATTACAATCTTTACACACATCAACCCCTAGCACCATCTTACCATCCTCTATTTCAACTTCTACTGGATGACTTAACTTAGCTAGCAGTTTGTTAAGCTTAGACACAAATCGAGGCGATACAAAAGACAAATTAGCACCGCTATCAAATAATATCTTTGCCAAATTAGAGTTAACCATGAAAGTACCTGAGACAACTTCATTGGAATGCCTGGCCTCATCATTGGTCATCAAATAATTCCGCCCCTTAGCCGTGCCCACCGCCTTCTCTAACCTTTTAACATGATCACCCCGCAAGTCGGGACACTCCAGCCTCTTATGCCATTCTTTACCGCAATTAAAACAAGTGAGCTTGGTTGTGGTTGATTGTTTCGGGCACTCACGAGCCATGTGCCCCCTTTGCCCACAATTGTAGCAAGCATAAGTAAAATCACCGGAAGCACCCTTCTTAACACTACCAACACTCTCAGAGCCCTTCTTGTGCTTCTTGTTAGAAAAGTTCGAATGACTAGTAGCTTCAAACTTCTTTTTGCCGAAGGTAAAGCCACTCTTTCTTAAGATGAGCGACTCGAAACCTTTGGCCATATCAAACAACTCATCAAAACTCTTCACCACATTCACGCTTATCTTCTCTTGATAATTATCATTCAAGATTCGGTAAAAGTCTTCCTTCAACATTTTATCATTCCCGACATACTCCGGGCAAAATTGAGTTTTTGACAAGTAAACGGATTTAAGAGTATTCAAATCCATCGACCCTTGCCTCAAGGAACACAACTCGTCCTTAAGCCTAGTAAGATCGGCCGAAGTTCGGTACTCTTGGAAGAACTCCGTTTTGAACTCATCCCAAGTAAAATCCATGCATTGCTCCTCGCCATAAACTCGGATTTTCGCATCCCACCACAATTTAGCATCGCCTCTTAGCATGCTACAACCATATCTCATATTTTTATCGAGAAGGCATTCACATGTACGAAAGGCCCCCTCCATATCGGAGATCCAACGGGCACTCTTAAGTGGGTCCCGTTCACCATCAAAGGTGGGAGGTTGAGAGTATTTGAAATTCTTATAAAAGAAGTCCCGTCTCCCCACATTATCCCCTTGTAGAATGAGCTTAACTTGTTCCCTAACTACATTAACTAGTTGCTCGTTGATCGTATCTAGAAACATCTTCTTAACGTCTTCGAGAAACTCCGCTTTTTGACGTTTAAAGATGGCCTCAACTTTGGCCGTGAACTCGACGTCCTCACTAGTGCCCCCATTTTCGGTGTCGTGTCCATTTCTCATCTTCATTCTAATAAACGGAAAAGATTAACAACGAACGAAATAAAAGGACAGAACACGTATGCATATACGTATACCCCACACTACTCCATCTTACTCAACAATCGTCGTACATTACTTGTTTGACACGATTTGCACCCGTAACAATGGTAGCTAATCATTGTTACGCGAGCACGTCGCATTAACTTGTTAGTACAACGTCCATCTCGCTTGATGATTGCTAAACACAACACAAATCAATTAGCACGAGGTTAGTTCACATAACCAAAGCACTAACAATTTCTGATTAGACCCAAAGTCCTACAAGTCCTGCATAAAAGCGCATACACATTAAAGTCTAAGTCTAGGCACCTATCTCAAGTCACCTAAATCCCTTAGACCATGCTCTGATACCACTTGAAACAACCCAACCCGTATTCCATACGATAATTTTTTTTTTAAATCATACACATTTACGCGCCAATTAAATATGTAAACCATTCCACATGTTTCGTTAAAACATACAACAAGTTTAGTGTTTACAAAAGGCACAAAGGCCATTAACGAATGTGATACAAGTTTGACCAATACAAAAATGATAGTTTTAAACCAAACAACACATCGAGCATGGTTTGGGACTAAATTACCCAAAACGCTAGGCCAACTTCCAAAAGCTCCAACATAACATCGGCAAGGGACACGTAGTGCCCAACAACCCCCTTGCCCTTGTCCACACCTGCATCTAAAAAGATAAACAACGAGAGGGGTAAGCTAATGCTTAGTGAGTGAAACAATTATATGTTTACATATATAACCTACTTACTTGCAATCACTTACGCATTTACGGCATACATGCTAGCAATATAAATAAGCATACCATCACAAGTATATTACCAAACCTTCCACCATACGAGCTAGCATAACAATAGCATATAGTTTAAACAATATAATATGCTACAATCCACACACAACCATGGTTAACCAAACGAACAAGGGAACGGTGTTTAAAGACCGTCGGAGTTCATAACAACCATTAGTGCACTTAACACTTCGTACACTAACCCCACGGGTGGCATCTTAACACGTCGATACTTCACCCAGGGTGGTGCCTTAACACTTCGACACTTCACCCCGAGTGGTGTCTTAGCACATCGACACTTCACTCGTTACATCTCTCGGAGTGGCATCTTAACACATCGATACTTCACTCCCGAGTGGTGTCTTAATACATAGACACTTCACTCGCCACGTGAGGAGTGGTGTCTTAACACGTCGACACTTCACAACTTAACTACACAAATAAATACATCATATATGCACGCATATAATTATTCCACTCACCTTAACACTTCGGTGATGATTATGCACTTCCGAAACTTCAAGGCAAAGTACCTAATACATAAGTACACATTTAATTACACAACTAGTGGAACTTACCACACTACATATCACTTGAGCATTTAATGACCCATTTGCATTAAATAGCTCACCTACCTTAAAACCGCCCATAAATGGCCAAGACTCATATTAAATCACTAAAGCTAGTGATTTAAGTCTACTAACATTAATTAATCGCAACTTAGGGTAATTCATACCCATTTCACCCAAACTAGGTCAACATTACCTCTTTTGACCCATTTTGACACTCTTTCAACATTAAACAAGTGTTTTAAAGCTTAACAACACCATTAATACTTACAAATCTTAAATCATAAGGCCAAACCCTAGGTTATAGCTATTTAAGATTTCCTTTCACCCACATAACCCAAGTTCACCCATTTTAACCCCAAATGGGTCATACAAGTCTCTAGTAACCAAAACCCTAGCCATTAACCAATTAAAACTCAAAACTTAGAGTTAGAACTTACCGAGACTATCAACGCGTAGCTAGAGACACAAGGAACAACTTTAATTCTTGCTCCAAAGATCAACCCTCAATCCTTCACTCTCAAATCTCACTTTTAATCTAAATGGGTGTTGAGTTTTTGGGAGAGAAAATGAAAGAAATAGAAAAAGGAAAAATGAATTAAATGAACTAGTGGTGCAGATTTAATGCTCCAATCTGATCCATACGCCAAATTACCAAATTAACCCTTAAAGTCATTTAATTTGAGCTAACATCGGAGTTTGTCCTGCAGCATTGCCGCGACGCGTCTTAAATCGTCGCGGCGCGACATACAACATAAAAATCAACCTTCCTTAACTCAACTTCTGTTCCTGGTTTGCTTGCTATGCCGCGGCGCGGACCCGTTTGTCGCGGCGCGGCCTAAGACACTATCTGGACAGCTCGACAACCTTAAACACAAAAATCGTTTTACACAACATTCAATTCGTTCAAGCTTCCAATACACGTCTAAATCTCATCTCTAAGTCTCACAAGACTTAACACTAACCGAAACTCATTTATAGACTTATTTATGCACACATGAACAATATATATATATATATATATATATATATATATATATATATATATATATATATATATATATATATACATATATCAACGAGTTACAAACGTACAAATGGTTAAGTAGGTACCTTTCAATACGTACGGGAAAATGGGATGTTACAGTTGACCGATGATTCACGAACGTTAAAACTTGTAAAAACTATATGATGACATATATATGATTATATATATAGTTAACATGATATTATGATAAGTAAGTATCTCATTAGGTATTTCAACAATGAGTTATATACATAAAATAGAGTTTATTGAATTAAGAAACTCGAAACGATATATACAACGATTATCGTTATAACAACGTCTTACTAAATACACATGAATCATATTAAGATATTGATACACTATGTATAATCATGATAAATTATAAGTAAACATGTCATTAAGTATATTAACAATGAACTACATATGTAAAAACAAGACTACTAACTTAATGATTTCGAAACGAGACATATATGTAACGATTATCGTTGTAACAACATTTAACTGTATATATATCATACTAAGATATATTAATATATCATAATATCATGATAATGTAATAATTTAACATCTCTTTATATATAATAAACAATAGGTTAACAACATTTAACAAGATCGTTAACCTAAAGGTTTCAAAACAACATTTACATGAAATGACTAACGATGACTTAACGACTCAGTTAAAATGTATTTACATGTAGTGTTTTAATATGTATTCATACACTTTTTAAAGACTTCAAGACACTTATCAAAATACTTCTACTTAACAAAAATGCTTACAATTACATCCTCGTTCAGTTTCATCAACAATTCTACTCGTATGCACCCGTATTCGTACTCGTACAATACACAGCTTTTAGATGTATATACTATTGGTATATACACTCCAATGATCAGCTATTAGTAGCCCATGTGAGTCACATAACACATGTGGGAACCATCATTTGGCAACTAGCATGAAATATCTCATAAAATTACAAAAATATTAGTAATCATTCATGACTTATTTACATGTAAACAAAATTACACATCCTTTATATCTAATCCATATACCAACGACCAAAAACACCTACAAACACTTTAATTCTTCAATTTTCTTCATCAAATTGATCTCTCTCAAGTTCTATCTTCAAGTTATAAGTGTTCTTCATAAATTCTATAAGTTCTAGTTTCATAAAATCAAGAATACTTCCAAGTTTGCTAGCTTACTTCCAATCTTGTAAAGTGATCATCCAAACTCAAGAAATCTTTCTTATTTACAGTAATATATCTTTCTAATACGAGGTAATACTCATATTCAAACTTTGATTCAATTTCTATAACTATAACAATCTTATTTCGAGTGGAAATCTTACTTGAACTTGTTTTCGTGTCATGATTCTGCTTCAAGAACTTTCAAGCCATCCAAGGATCCTTTGAAGCTAGATCTATTTTTCTTATTTCCAGTAGGTTTATCCACAAAACCTGAGGTAGTAATGATGTTCATAACATCATTCGATTCATATATATAAAACTACCTTATTCGAAGGTTTAAACTTGAAATCACTAGAACATAGTTTAGTTAATTCTAAACTTGTTCGCAAACAAAAGTTAATCCTTCTAACTTGACTTTTAAAATCAACTAGACACATGTTCTATATATATATGATATGCTAACTTAATGATTTAAAACCTAAAAACACGAAAAACACCGTAAAACTGGATATACGCCGTCGTAGTAACACCGCGGGCTGTTTTGGGTTAGTTAATTAAAAACTATGATAAACTTTGATTTAAAAGTTGTTCTTCTGGGAAAATGATTTTTCTTATGAACATGAAACTATATCCAAAAATCATGATTAAACTCAAAGTGAAAGTATGTTTTCCAAAATAGTCATCTAGACGTCGTTCTTTCGACTGAAATGACTACCTTTACAAAAACGACTTGTAACCTGTATTTCTGACTTTAAACTTATACTTTTTATGTATAGATTCATAAACTTAAACTTAAGTACAATATGAAACTTAATTTCTGACTTTAAACTTATACTTTTTATGTATAGATTCATAAACTTAAGTACAATATGAAACCATAGCAATTGGATTCACTCAAAACGGATTTAAAACGAAGAAGTTATGGGTAAAACAAGATTGGATATTTTTACTTGTTGTAGCTACGTGAAAATTGGTAACAAATCTATATTAATCATATCCTAGCTAACTTATATTGTATAATACATATATTCTAATATATTATGTAATCTTGGGATACCATAGACACGTATGCAAATGTTTTGACATATCATATCGACCCATCTATTTATATATTATTTAGAACAACCATAGACACTCTATATGCAGTAATGTTGGAGTTAGCTATACAGGGTTGAGGTTGATTCCAAAAATATATATACTTTGAGTTGTGATCTAGCCTGAGACGTATATACACTGGGTCGTGGATTGGGTCAAGATAATATATATCAATTTATTTCTGTTCATCGAACTATGGACAACTAGTTGTAGGTTACTAGCGAGGACAGCTGACTTAATAAACTTAAAACATTAAAACGTATTAGAAATGTTGTAAATATATTTTGAACATACTTTGATATATATATGTACATATTTGTTATAGGTTCATGAATCGACCAGTGGCCAAGTCTTACTTCCCGACGAAGTAAAAATCTGTGAAAGTGAGTTATAGTCCCACTTTTAAAATCTAATATTTTTGGGATGAGAATACATGCAGCTTTATAAATGTTTTACAAAATAGACACAAGTACATGAAACTACTTTCTATGGTTGAACGATTGAAGCCGAATATGCCCCTTTTACTTGGTAACCTAAGAATTAGTAAACCAGTCTACTAATTGACGCGAATCCTAAAGATAGATCTATTGGGCCCAAAGAATTAGTAAACCAGTCTACTAATTGACGCGAATCCTAAAGATAGATCTATTGGGCCCAACAAACCCCATCTGTTGTAGCAGATGCTTTAGTACTTCGAGTTTTTATATCATGTCCGATGGATGTCCCGGAATGATGGGGATATTCTTATATGCATCTTGTTAATGTCGGTTACCAGGTGTTCACCGTATGAATGATTTTTATCTCTATGTATGGGATGTATTGAAATATGAAATCTTGTGGTCTATTATTATTATGATTTGATAATATATAGGTTAAACCTGTAACTCACCAACATTTTTGTTGACGTTTTAAGCATGTTTATTCTCAGGTGATTATTAAGAGCTTCTGCTGTTGCATACTAAAATAAGGACAAGATTTGGAGTCCATGCTTGTATGATATTATGTAAAACTGCATTCAAGAAACTTATTTTTGATGTAATATATTCATATTGTAAACCATTATGTAATGGTCGTGTGTAAACGGTATATTTTAGATTATCATTATTTGATAATGTACGTAATGCTTTTTAAACCTTTATCGATAAAATAAAGGTTATGGTTGTTTTAAAAATGAATGCAGTCTTTGAAAAACGTCTCATATAGAGGTCAAAACCTCGCGACGAAATCAATTAATATGGAACGTTTATAATCAATATGAACGGGACATTTCAGTTGGTATCTGAGCGTTGGTCTTAGAGAACCAGAAATTTGTATTAGTGTGTCTTATCGAGTTTGTTAGGATACATTAGTGAGTCTGGACTTCGACCGTGTTTTCTTTCAAAACGATTGCTTAACACTTTTGTTGGAAACTATATATTATTAACATGTAAATATTATGTGATATATTAACAACTTAATGTGTTTGATATTGTGTGATAGATGTCTACCACTAGAACAAATCCCATCGATTCACCTAATAATAATGAAGAGTCGAATATATTTTGGGAAGATTCACAAATTCCCGAAGAGGAACTGGAAGAAGAGGAACCGGAAAAGGAGGAACCGGAAGAGGAGGAACCGGAAGAAGAGGAACCGAAAGAGGAGGAACCGAAAGAGGAGGAACTGGAAGAAGAAGAGGTTCCGGAGGAAGAAATATTGATACCTATAGTAAATCGATTAAATAAAAGAAAATCCTCAACCAACGGACCAAAGTTAATAATGAGTAATGGTGTTTCTGCCGAGGAAGCAAAATATTGGGAAGATTATTGTAACATCCCTTTTTCCCGTACGTATCGAAAGGTACTTACTTAATCATTTGTACGATTATAACTCGTTAGCTTATGCGTAAATGTATGAATATATGTATACTTGATAAGGTGTGCATGTATAAGTTTAAACATGGGTTTGGTTAGCGTTAAGTCTTGTGAGACTATTGTTGAAGGCTAGGTGAATATAGGAAGCGGGTTTGGAATGTACAAATTAAATAAAATCGAAAATTGTTTAAGTTGGTCGAGCTGTTCAGATACAGCCTTAGGCCGCGCCGCGACAATTGGGTCCGCGCCGCGGCATAACAAGCAAATATGGATCAGAATTTGGGTTAAAAGGGGTTGTTTTTCCTTCGATACGTCGCGCCGCGACATTTGGGCCGCGCCGCGGCAAATCTGCTGGACAGATTCCGGTTTTAGCTCAAATTAAATGACTTTAAGGGGCAAAGTGGTAATTTGGCGTATAAATCTGATGGGAGCATTAAATCCCAACCACTTATCCATTTCATTTAATTTCTTTTCTCTTTTCTTTCCAATTTCTCTCCCAAAACTTAAAACCCATTTGGATTAAAAGTGAGATTTGAGAGTGAAGGATTGAGGGTTGATCTTTAGAGCAAGAATTAAAGTTGTTCCTTGTGTCTCTAGCTACGCGTTGGTAGTCTCGGTAAGTTCTAACTCTATGTTTCGAGTTTTAATTAGTTATGCTAGGGTTTTGGTTCATTTGAAACTTATATGACCCACTTGGGGTTAAAATGGGTGAACTTGGGTTGTGTTGATGAAAGGAAACCCTAAGTAACTATAATCTAGGGTTTGGACTTGAGATTTGAATTTGAAAGTGTTAAATGGGTTCTTTGTCACTAATACACTTGTTAATGATGATGAAAATAGTTAATGAACTAAGTATGACTAGTTTGTGAGTCAAAGTGTTAAAATGAGTCAAAATGGGTAATGTTGACCTAGTTTGGGTGAGATGGGTATGAATTACCCTAGGTTGTGATAGTTAATGTTAGTAGACTTTAAATCACTAGCTTGGGCGATTTAATATGAGTCTTGGCATTTAAGGACGGTTTTGGGTGTGGTTGAGTCATTTAATGCGATTTGGGTCATTAAATGCTCAAAGTGTAAGTAATGTGGTAAATGTCATTAGTTGTGTACCTATGTATTAGGTACTTTGCTCGAGGTGTGCGGAAGCATTTATATCACCACCGAAGTGTTAAGGTGAGTGGAATAATTATATATGCATGTATATGATTTATTTGCTTGTGGGATATGGGTTAAAGTTCGATGTTGACGATACCATACCCTAGAGTATATTACGTTGTGGATGAGGGTTTAAAGTTCGTTGTTGACGATACCTCATACGTATGGAATTAAAGTTCGATGTCGACGATGCCATACGATTATTGTAGTGACGTTGATGAGGGTTTAAAGTTTGTTGTTGACGATACCTCATATGTGGGTTTAAAGTTCGGTGTTGATGATACCACATTAATATAGGCGAATGGGATTTAAGTTCGATGTTGACGATACCATTCATTGGGCTAGCCTTGAGATCTTGAGTACTACAGATGTTGTGAACATCATTATACTTGTGTTTTAGCATATTGTATTGTTGTGTTATAAGCTATTGTTATACTAGCCTTGTTATCGTGATACTTAGCGTTATACATGTGAAATGTATGCTAATTATGTAACTAGTATGTATGCGGATTTGGTAAGTGTTTGCAAGTAAGTAGGTTATATATATGTATGTATAATTGTTGCACTCACTAAGCCTTGCTTACCCTCTCGTTGTTTACCATTTTATAGGTTCCGGCTTGGACAAGGGTAAGGGCATACGCTTGGACTAGTGGTCTCCCGCTCATGTTGTCGGGGGGTGCTTTTGGTGTTAGCTCTTCAAAGTTGGCCTAACGTTTTGGGTAGTTTAGCCCCAAACCATGCTCGAGTGTCGTTTGGATTATAAACTATCATTTGTAGTAGGTCAAACTTGTATTAAACTTAATTAATGGCTTTCGTGCCTTTTGTAAACATTTAAATTGATGTACGTTTAAATGGAAATTGTGGAATGGTTTACATATTTAATTGGCGCATAAATGTGTATTATATATAAAAAAAAATTTATCGTATGGAATACGGGTTGGGTTGTTTCAATTATCAATTTTCCTATGAATCGGATACCGATGAGGATTCCGATGATGTTATTGAAATTACCTCGACCTAATTTAATAAAGCGAAAGAAAATAATAAGGGAAAAGGTATAAAAATAGAGAAACCCGATTCCACCCCCGATGAACTTTATATGTATCGGCAACATCCGTATTTCCTAAAATGTAACAATGACCCGGGAACCTCTAAACCACCAGGTTTTTCTAAACCATTGTGGAAAACGATGGCTCGTATTAGAGGAACACCATATATTCCTAGAAAATTAGAAAAACGAACCAAGTCCTAAGAAGAAGAAACCAGTGATTCAGATTAGAGGGTTGTAATCATGTTGTGTATTATATGTATTGTAGTGTGCTTGTACTTTTATGTTCTATGTAAAAATTGCTTGTATTGTTTGTTAATTATCTTTTACGAATCTAATCCTTGTCTATTTTACAGTATAAAAACAAAATGGACGTTAAGGGTAGACAATCGAATATTTTAGAAGACCTACCAGAGGATATGATTGAGGAAATCTTGTCTAGAGTCGGTCAGAATTCATCAGCACATTTAGTTATGGCGAAATTAACTTGTCAAACATTTGAAAGACTTTCCAGAAATGCCTTAGTTTATAAAAGGCTTTCATTTGATAGGTGGGTATATCACATTGGGGAGACCGTAAGTTACGCCGTGTTTTCTTTAAAGCGTTAAATGCGGGGAACCCAAATGCAATTTTACGCTACGGGTTAAGAACCTATTTTGACTCAACATATCCCAACATAGGATTTCGTGAATTAGAAAGAGCTTCTAACATACAACATAAAGAAGCATGTTATGCTTACGGGTTAGTGATGTTCGCTTCTTACCAAAGTGAGAAAAAGAACATCGGATTACAGCTTTTAAATAAAACCTTCCCACAAGTGACGGATTCAGTAGTTGGGGTGAGAAACAAAGTTTTTAGATTATTACGGGGCTGTTGGACATTACGAAACCCTCGTCCTTTTGATGACATTACAACATGCTGCCTAGCCAATGGTCATAACGGTTATTTTCCACAAGATCAAGGATGAGAAGTCATCTTAGTAAAACCTGAATGCATGACTTGTTTCTGGACTTATGAATTACGTGTCTTTATTTCTTTTGCTGAACAACTTGCTTATTAACTAGAATTACCTTCATAGCTGCCGAGTAGCAAAGTTATTATGTGCTATATTTCATCCTATATGTATTATAGCGGTATTGTAAGTTTGTAAAATATTGTATAAAGTTTGAACGCGAAATATTATTGTAATAAGTTTTTCATATAGAATCGTAGTAGTTGAATTGTATAATAGCTGCTAAGTATGAACTTAATGGGTAGGTACTACCCGAATTAAAACTATAAAATGCTAATATAAAGAAAAAGCTTTTATAAATAAGTTCATATAATGCTAAGAAATACTATTGACTACTCTTAAATTCTATATGATTAACTCAATTCTTTTGGCTATTTTGAAGGAAATGGCACCGGCGACTCGTCAGAACTTGAACATGAGTGAGGAAGACTTCCGTGTTTTCCTTGCTGCGAACATAGCCGCAGTGCAGGCTGCAATGCAAAATAACAATAACTCTGGATCTAGCAGTGGAACTAATTCCGCAAGAAATCGTGTAGGATGCTCCTACAAAGAATTCACTGCCTGCAAACCTTTGGAATTTGATGGAACCGAAGGACCAATTGGATTGAAATGGTGGATCGAGAAGGTCAAATCGGTGTTTGCCATAAGTAAGTGTACTGAAGAGGACAAAGTTAAGTACGCTACACATGCCTTCACAGGTACGACGTTAACGTGGTGGAATACCTATCTCGAGCAGGTAGGACAAGATGCTGCTTACGCACTACCATAGTCAGTATTCAAGTAATTGATGAACGAGCAGTATCGTCCCAGGAACGAGGTCAATAAGCTCAAGGTAGAGCTTAGAGGATTACAAACGCAAGGTTTCGATATCACTACGTACGAATGACGATTCACAGAATTGTGCCTATTGTGTCCCAGAACGTTTAAAGACGAAGAAGAGAAGATCGACGCATTTGTAAAAGGGTTACCGGAAAGAATTCAAGAAGATGTGAGTTCACACGAGCCCGTCTCCATACAAAAGGCAAGTCGAATGGCTCACAAATTAGTGAACCAGATCGAAGGAAGGATTAAAGAGCAGGCGACCGAAGAGGCTAACATGAAACAAGTCAAGAGAAAGTGGGAAGAAACCAATGACAAGAGTCACCAATACAACAACAACAATCACAACCAAAATCGCAACAACTATCCCAATAACCGCAACATCAATCGCAATAACAACTTCAACAAATGTCCTAACAACAACTACAATAACCGGCCCAACAACAATAACAACAGCAACAGCAACAATAACAACCCCAACAACAATCTCAATAACAATAATGGCAACAAAAACCAAAAACAGCCATGCCAAAGATGTGAAGAGCATCACCTGGAGTTCTGCACGACATTTTGCAACAGGTGTAAAAGAAATGGTCATAGTGTGAAGAAATACGAAATCTACGGACCAATGCATAACAGAACTAAAGGAACAAATAATGTCAGAACAAATAATGTCGGAACAAATAATACCGCCATAGTTTGTTTTGGATGTGGAAAACCGGGCCACTTTAGTAGAAATTGCCCGAATCAGGGGAATACTAATGCGCAGGGCCGCGGAAGAGTTTTCAATATTAATACGGCAGAAGCGCAGGAAGACCCGAAGCTTGTAACGGGTACGTTTCTCATTGACAATAAATCTGCTTATGTTTTATTTGATTCGGGTGCGGATAGAAGCTATATGAGTAGAGATTTTTGTGCTAAACTAAGTTGTTCACCGACGCCCTTGGATAATAAATTTTTACTCGAATTAGCAAATGGTAAATTAATTACAGCAGATAATATATGTCGGAATCAAGAAATTAAACTGGTTAGTGAAACATTTAAGATTGACTTCATACCAGTAGAGTTAGGGAGTTTTGATGTGATAATCGGTATGGACTGGTTGAAAGAAGTAAAAGCAGAGATCATTTATTACAAAAATGCAATTCGCATTATACGAGAAAAAGGAAAACCCTTAATGGTGTACGGAGAAAAGAGCAACGTGAAGTTAAATCTTATTAGTAACATGAAGGCACAAAAACTAATAAGAAAAGGTTGCTATGCTGTGCTAGCACACGTCGAGAAAGTCAATTCTGAAGAAAAGAACATCAATGATGTTCCAGTGGCAAAAGAATTTCCCGATGTATTTCCGAAAGAATTACCGGGACTACCTCCACACCGATCCGTTGAATTTCAAATAAACCTTGTACCGGGAGCTACACCAATAGCTCGTACTCCATACAGACTCACACCTAGCGAAATGAAGGAACTTCAGAGCCAATTACAAGAACTTTTAGAGCGTGGTTTCATTCGACCAAGCACATCACCGTGGGGAGCTCCTGTTTTGATTGTCAAGAAGAAGGATGGTACATTTAGGTTGTGTATCGACTACCGAGAGTTGAACAAACTTACCATCAAGAACCGCTACCCACTATCGAGAATCAACGACTTATTTGATCAACTACAAGGCTCGTCGATTTATTCGAAGATTGATTTACGTTCTGGGTATCATCAAATGAGGGTGAAGGAGGATGATATTCCAAAGACTGCTTTTAGGACGAGTTACGATCATTACGAGTTTATGGTTATGCCATTTGGATTGACGAACGTACCAGCTGTGTTCATGGACCTCATGAACCGAGTGTGTGGGCCATATCTTGACAAGTTTGTCATTGTTTTCATCAATGACATACTTATTTACTCGAAGAATGATCAAGAGCATGAAGAACATTTAAGAAAAGTGCTAGAGTTGCTGAGAAAAGAAAAACTGTACGGTAAGTTTTCAAAGTGTGCATTTTAGTTGGAAGAAGTTCAATTCTTCGGTCACATAGTGAACAAAGAAGGTATTCAGGTGGATCCAGCAAAGATTGAAACCGTTGAAAAATGGGAAACCTCAAAAACTCCGAAGCATATACGCCAATTTTTAGGACTAGCTGGTTACTACAGAAGGTTCATCCAAGATTTTTCCAGAATAGCAAAACCCTTGACTGCATTAACGCATAAAGGGAGGAAATTTGAATGGAAGGATGAACAAGAGAAAGCATTTAAATTGTTAAAGAAAAAGTTAACTACGACACCTATATTGTCATTACCTGAAGAGAATGATGATTTTGTGATATATTGTGACGCTTCAAAGCAAGGTCTCGGTTGTGTATTAATGCAACGAACGAAGGTAATTGCTTATGCGTCTAGACAATTGAATAATCACGAGCAGAATTATACGACGCATGATTTGGAATTAGGTGTGGTTGTTTTTGCATTAAAGACTTGGAGGCACTACTTATATGGGGTCAAAAGTATTATATATACCGACCACAAAAGTCTTCAACATATATTTAATCAGAAACAACTGAACATGAGGCAGCGTAGATGGATTGAATTATTGAATGATTACGACTTTGAGATTCGTTACCACCCGGGGAAGGCGAATGTGGTAGCTGACGCTTTGAGTAGAAAGGACAGAGAACCCATTCGAGTAAAAGCTATGAATATAATGATTCACAATAACCTTACTACTCAAATAAAGGAGACGCAACATGGAGTTTTAAAAGAGGGAAATTTATAGGATGAAATACCCAAAGTATTAGAGAAGCATCTTAATATTCGGGAAGACGGAACCCGGTATAGGGCTGAAAGAATTTGGGTACCAAAATTTGGAGATATGAGAGAAATGGTACTTAGAGAAGCTCATAAAACCAGATACTCAATACATCCTGGAACGGAGAAGATGTACAAAGATCTCAAGAAACATTTTTGGTGGCCAGGTATGAAAGCTGATGTTGCTAAATACGTAGGGGAATGTTTGACGTGTTCTAAGGTCAAAGCTGAGCATCAGAAACCATCAGGTCTACTTCAACAACCCGAAATCCTGGAATGGAAATGGGAAAACATTACCATGGATTTCATCACTAAATTGCCAAGGACTACAAGTGGTTTTGATACTATTTGGGTAATAGTTGATCGTCTTACCAAATCAGCACACTTCCTGCCAATAAGAGAAGATGACAAGATGGAGAAGTTAGCACGACTGTATTCGAAGGAAGTCGTCTCCAGACATGGAATACCAATCTCTATTATCTCTGATAGGGATGGCAGATTTATTTCAAAATTCTGACAGACATTACAGCAAGCATTAGGAACTCGTCTAGATATGAGTACTGCCTATCATCCATAAACTGATGGGCAGAGCGAAAGGATGATACAAACGCTTGAAGACATGCTACGAGCATGTGTTATTGATTTCGAAAATTGTTGGGATCGACATCTACCGTTAGCAGAATTTTCCTACAACAACAGCTACCATTCAAGCATTGAGATGGCGCTGTTTGAAGTACTTTATGGTAGAAAGTGCAGGTCTCCAATTTTTTAGAGTGAAGTGAGGGATAGACAGATTACGGGTCCGGAGATAATACAAGAAACTACCGAGAAGATCATCCAAATTCAACAACGGTTGAAAACCGCCCAAAGTCGACAAAAGAGCTACGCCGACATTAAAAGAAAAGATATAGAATTTGAAATTGGAGAGATGGTCATGCTTAAGGTTGCACCTTGGAAAGGCGTTGTTCGATTTGGTAAACGAGGAAAATTAAATCCAAGGTATATAGGACCATTCAAGATTATTGATCGTGTCGGACCAGTAGCTTACCGACTTGAATTACCACAACAACTCGCGGCTGTACATAACACTTTCCACGTCTCAAATTTGAAGAAATGTTTTGCTAAAGAAGATCTCACTATTCCGTTAGATGAAATACAAATCAACGAAAAACTTCAATTCGTCGAAGAACCCGTCGAAATAATGGATCGTGAGGTTAAAAGACGTAAGCAAAACAAGATACCAATTGTTAAAGTTCGATGGAATGCTTGTAGAGGACCCGAGTTCACCTGGGAACGAGAAGATCAGATGAAGAAGAAATATCCGCACTTATTTCCAGAAGATACGTCAACACCTCCAACTGCTTAAAATTTTGGGACGAAATTTATTTAACGGGTAGGTACTGTAGTGACCCAAACTTTTCCATGTTTATATATATTAAATAAAATTGTTATTTACATGTTTAAGTGTTTCCAACATGTTAAGCAATCAAACTTGTTAAGACTTGATTAATTTAAATAGGTTTCATATAGACAATTGACCACCCAAGTTGACTGGTGATTCACGAACGTTAAAACTTATAAAAACTATATGATGACATATATATGATTATATATATAGTTAACATGATATTATTATAAGTAATTATCTCATTAGGTATTTTAACAATGAGTTATATACATAAAATTGTGTTTATTGAATTAAGAAACTCGAAACGATATATATAACGATTATCGTTATAACAACGTTTTACTAAATACACATGAATCATATTAAGATATTGATACACTATGTTTAATCATGATAATTGATAAGTAAACATTTCATTAAGTGTAGTAACAATGAACTACATATGTAAAAACAAGACTACTAACTTAATGATTTCGAAACGAGACATATATGTAACGATTATCGTTGTAACAACATTTAACTGCATATATATCATACTAAGATATATTAATATATCATAATATCATGATAATGTAATAATTTAACATCTCTTTAGATATAATAAACAATGGGTTAACAACATTTAACAAGATCGTTAACCTAAAGGTTTCAAAAGAACATTTACATGTAACGACTAACGATGACTTAACAACTCAGTTAAAATGTATTTACATGTAGTGTTTTAATATGTATTCATACACTTTTGAAAGACTTCAAGACACTTATCAAAATAATTCTACTTAACAAAAATGCTTACAATTACATCCTCGTTCAGTTTCATCAACAATTCTACTCGTATGCACCCGTATTCGTACTCGTACAATACACAGCTTTTAGATGTATGTACTATTGGTATATACACTCCAATGATCAGCTTTTAGTAGCCCATGTGAGTCACCTAACATATGTGAGAACCATCATTTAGCAACTAGCATGAAATATCTCATAAAATTACATAAATATTAGTAATCATTCATGACTTATTTACATGTAAACAAAATTACACATCCTTTATATCTAATCCATATACCAACGACCAAAAACACCTACAAACACTTTAATTCTTCAATTTTATTCATCAAATTGATCTCTCTCAAGTTCTATCTTCAAGTTGTAAGTGTTCTTCATAAATTCTATAAGTTCTAGTTTCATAAAATCAAGAATACTTCCAAGTTTGCTAGCTTACTTCCAATCTTGTAAAGTGATCATCCAACCTCAAGAAATATTTCTTATTTACAGTAATATATCTTTCTAATACGAGGTAATACTCATATTCAAACTTTGATTCAATTTCTATAACTATAACAATCTTATTTCGAGTGGAAATCTTACTTGAACTTGTTTTCGTGTCATGATTCTGCTTCAAGAACTTTCAAGCCATCCAAGGATCCTTTGAAGCTAGATCTATTTTTCTCATTTCTAGTAGGTTTATCCACAAAACCTGAGGTAGTAATGATGTTCATAACATCATTCGATTCATATATATTAAACTACCTTATTCGAAGGTTTAAACTTGAAATCACTAGAACATAATTTAGTTAATTCTAAACTTGTTCGCAAACAAAAGTTAATCCTTCTAACTTGACTTTTAAAATCAACTAGACACATGTTCTATATATATATATATGATATGCTAACTTAATGATTTAAAACCTGAAAACACGAAAAACACCTTAAAACTGGATATACGCCGTCGTAGTAACACCGCGGGCTGTTTTGGGTTAGTTAATTAAAAACTATGATAAACTTTGATTTAAAAGTTGTTCTTCTGGGAAAATTATTTTTCTTATGAACATGAAACTATATCCAAAAATCATGATTAAACTCAAAGTGAAAGTATGTTTTCCAAAATGGTCATCTAGACGTCGTTCTTTCGACTGAAATGACTACCTTTAAAAAAATGACTTGTAACCTGTATTTTTGACTATAAACTTATACTTTTTCTGTATATATTCATAAACTTAAGTTCAATATGAAACCATAGCAATTGGATTCACTCAAAATGGATTTAAAACGAAGAAGTTATTGGTAAAACAAGATTGGATATTTTTACTTGTTGTAGCTACGTGAAAATTGGTAACAAATCTATATTAATCATATCCTAGCTAACTTATATTGTATAATACATATATTCTAATATATTATGTAATCTTGGAATACCATAGACACGTATGCAAATGTTTTGACATATCATATCGACCCATCTATATATATTATTTGGAACAACCATAGACACTCTATATGTAGTAATGTTGGAGTTAGCTATACAGGGTTGAGGTTGATTCTAAAAATATATATACTTTGAGTTGTGATCTAGCATGAGACGTGTATACACTGGGTCATGGATTGGGTCAAGATAATATATATCAATTTATTTCTGTACATCTAACTATGGACAACTAGTTGTAGGTTACTAACGAGGACAGCTGACTTAATAAACTTAAAACATTAAAACGTATTAGAAATGTTGTAAATATATTTTGAACATACTTTGATATATATGTGTAACACCCCAGGTAAAACGTTCCCCGTAGCATGATATTGTCCGATTTGCCCGTAGGCGCACAGATTTTTCTTGGCGACCAAACACGACGAGCACTTTCCCAGGAGGTCACCCATCCTGGTAGTGCTTTCACCTGAGTACCCTTAACTGCAGATTTCTCATGGGATCTGCTGTGCTTGTGGTCCCAAAATGCGTCATGCTAGGAAAGGTCTCCACACGCTTATAAGTCATGCATCGTTCCCCTCTCCAAACGATGTGGGACAGATGTAACACGGATGTTACAATCCTCCCCCCTAATGTGACACATTGTCCTCGTTGTGCACGTTTGGTCCGGGGCCTGGCTCTGATACCATCTGTAAAAGCCCAGGTAACACGTTTCCCGTAGCATGATATTGTCCGCTTTGCCCGTAGGCGCACGGATTTTTCTTGGCGACCAAACACGACGAGCACTTTCCCAGGAGGTCACCCATCCTGATAGTGCTCTCACCTGAGCACGCTTAATTGCAGAGTTCTCATGGGATCTGCTGTGCTTGTGGTCCCAAAACGAGTCATGCTAGGAAAGGTCTCCACACGCTTATAAGGCATGCATCGTTCCCCTCTCCAACTGATGTGGGACGGATGTAACACGGATGTTACAATATGTACATATTTGTTATAGGTTCGTGAATCGACCAGTGGCCAAGTCTTACTTTCCGACGAAGTAACAATCTGTGAAAGTGAGTTATTGTCCCACTTTTAAAATCTAATATTTTTGGGATGAGAATACATGCAGCTTTATAAATGTTTTACAAAATAGACACAAGTACATGAAACTACTTTCTATGGTTGAACGATCGAAGCCGAATATGCCCCTTTTACTTGGTAACCTAAAAATTAGTAAACCAGTCTACTAATTGATGCGAATCCTAAAGATAGATCTATTGGGCCCAACAAACTCCATCCGTTGTAGCGAATGCTTTAGTACTTCGAGTTTTTATATCATGTCCGATGGATGTCCCGGAATGATGGGGATATTCTTATATGCATCTTGTTAATGTCGGTTACCAGGTGTTCACCGTATGAATGATTTTTATCTCTATGTATGGGATGTATTGAAATATGAAATCTTGTGGTCTATTATTATTATGATTTGATAATATATAGGTTAAACCTATAACTCACCAACATTTTTGTTGACGTTTTAAGCATGTTTATTCTCAGGTGATTATTAAGAGCTTCCGCTGTTGCATACTAAAATAAGGACAAGATTTGGAGTCCATACTTGTATGATATTATGTAAAACTGCATTCAAGAAACTTATTTTTGATGTAATATATTCATATTGTAAATCATTATGTAATGGTCGTGTGTAAACGGTATATTTTAGATTATCATTATTTGATAATCTACGTAATGCTTTTTAAACCTTTATCGATAAAATAAAGGTTATGGTTGTTTTAAAAATGAATGCAGTCTTTGAAAAACGTCTCATATAGAGGTCAAAACCTCGCGACGAAATCAATTAATATGGAACGTTTATAATCAATATGAACGGGACATTTCAATAATAATAATAATAATAATAATAATAATAATAATAATAATAATAATAATAATAATAATAATAATAATAATAATAATAATAATACTACCTTAAAAGTATTTATAAGCTTCCAAAAAAAATGTCGTTGCCTAAATTCGAACCCGCAACCTCCTGCTTAATCAAAACATCCCTAAACCACCTGATCTGGTCTGTCTTTCTGTTTTATCTCCCAATTTATTTCTATATAACCTATAACTTCTCCTGTTCTATTTCTTCTTCTTCTTTATAAATTAAATCGACAAGATGCCCATCATCAATCATCAATCGTCGTCATACTAAAACCTAACGGATCACCACCATCAATATCATTATCATAAAATCATCACTACATCGTCATCTCCATGTCATCATCGTTTATCATTCTATCATCATCATCGCTTATTATTTCTATCACTATGATCATAAAAAGTCATCATCATCTATATCATCATAATCGAATCATAATCTTAATCATATCATAATCATTATCTCGTTTCGATCATCATCGGCATCGTGAGGTTATCACCACCATCATATACATCATCTTTTCCAACGATCATCACCATCATCATCTCGTTTCCATCGTTATCGTTTAACAGGAACCACCACAGGAATATTTTCAATATCATATCGTCACTATCATCATTCTAACATAAACTAACACCGGGTACTCTCTTAACATTAATATCACTGAATCATCATCATTTAATCAAGTGGCCCGATGGTTGTTGGGTCATGATTGGATTAAATAATCAACAGCCTAAGTTGTTATGCCCAAGATAAACACATTTGGCCTAATGGTTATTGCATTAACCGGCCCCATACTGGAACACTGTGACCCAAAAACAACCTCACGACCCTATTAAATAAACTAAGTTCTCGGTCTCAGTCTTTATTCTTCAGGTCAAATAGGTTTAAACAATCCAAGAATAGTATAAAGGGTTTAGCCATCACAATATTTAATTGCAAATGGAAAGTTTTGTAGGCCATCATGGAATAAAAAAAACGTGCAGCAGCCTTGTGGACTTTGGTTTCGACCAGAGAGAAAAAAATACAGCAGCAACAGTGAGTTTTGTTATGGGTTTCGATGGTGGGTTAGTCTTGAATCGAAACAAAAAGAAATCGAAACAGAAGGATATAGTAAAACAGAAAACAGGCATGGAAGCTTGGTGGTTTTGGGTTGTTTTTGTTGCAGGTACAGCAGAAAAATTGATGGTTGTTTGGTCTTGTTCCTGACAGAAACAAAACAATATATATGGTGCAAGAAGTGGTTCAATGAAGGAGGCGATTATAAGGGTGGTGATGTTGTTTGATTTTGATGGAGGTGATGAAGTGGTGTGTCATGGTTATGGTAATCATGGTGTCGGTGTTCATGATCAAAACAGAAAACGATTTATATGTAGCAGTAGCAAACAAAATACGATGGGGGTGGTGATGGTGTTTGATGGTGAAAGGTGGTAAATCGGAAGTGGGTTTGTGGTTTAGTGTTTATCGTGCAAAAACAGGTTAGTGTTTATCGAGCAAAAATTGAAAACCATAGCAGCAACATTAAGGGATTCAAACAGTAGTATGGTTACGTGGTCGGGTTTTAATGGTGGTGAAAGGTGATGGTAATACATAAAGAAGATGGTTGTAGCGATGGGTTATGGTGGTTATTGTGTATGTGGTTATGCGTGTGATGGTGGTCCGGTTAATAGCAAAATTAATGGCAGTTGAAAAGGTTTACAGGTGTGATGTTTTGGTTTTCAAATACCGAATAGGAAACTTACACAATCTTGAAAGTGGTCGTTTAGTAGTTTGAAGGTGATGCTTGGGCAGCTTTAGATCGTAATGGTGGTTGATGAAGAACATAACCGGATTAGTAAACTTGATCGAATAATAGAAAGGTGGTGTTAGTGATGATCGAATATGTAACAAACAACAAGTTCATGATGGTTGATGCTCGAAGATAGTCATGGGTGGGTTTATAGCTTGGAACCCGAAAACATAAATATGAGATGGTGTGATGGTCTTGTGGTTTTCAAAGTGAGATTGTTTTTCCAATCTTGTAACATATGTATTTGTATATATATGGAGATAATTGAGAATGAAAAAAAAAACAAAAACAGTAACTTACTCCAATAATCTAACTCACAAGATTTTTTAACGAGATTAGTGGGGTTGTAAAGAATTTTGTGCAAGATTAAAGTATCAATTAACAGCATTGATTGGAGATGAGATGTATTCCACAAAAATATAATAATTAACTATTAAAACTAATCAAAGAAATGAGAACGTGCAGATACTTAAATTAGTAAAGAAATATATTGGCAGCCTATATTTTGTTTTAATCTACCGACAATTTTAACAGACTGTTAAATCGTACTCCGTTGTTAAATTAGTGGCGGATAAAATTCTTCTAAAAAATCTCATATTTTTAAATTAACTATATTTATTTATTTTGGTCATTATGGTATAAAATTCAATCATAAATTATTAAATAAGAATTACATTAATAATTCACTCCCATCCCCCAAGTAAAATATAAAAAGTTTTAAAATTTGACAACAACTTCTAAATATATTATTAATAAGCCTAAAATTTATAAAACTCATTTTCGTATCACCGTTTATTTTAAAATCATATAAGTTCGAATTAAACTTCTCTAATATCAATCGGAACATCAAACGAGTATTACAATCTTTTAATATTTATTTTTAATATACTTTTATGTATATATAGATATGTTTTAAATAATAATTATTAATATATCATATTTCTTAACAACAATATTCAATATTTCAAATTATACTTCCAATTATTATTTATATATATGCACACATATCTATTTACAAATAGTTATTCGTGAATTGTTGAGAACAGTCGAAGGGTAATTGAATATATGAACAAGGTTCAAAATTTTTGAGACTTCAACATTATAGACTTTGCTTATCGTGTCGAAAACATATAAAGATTCAGTTTAAATTTGGTCAGAAATTTTCGGGTCGTCACAGAGGTCTGTTCCCAAATTCTTAGGCTACCATGCTAAAAAGGGGCATATTCGATTCGATAATCCAACCATAGAATGTAGTTTCGATTACTTGTATCTATTTCGTAAAACATTTATAAAAGTAGCGCATGTATTCTCAGTCCCAAAAATATATATTGCAAAAGCATTTAAAAAGGAAGCAAATGAAAACTCACAATACGATATTCTGTAGTAAAAATATTCATACGACGGAACTGAACTTATGCAGGGTTGGCCTCGGATTCACGAACCTATATCATGTATATATATATTAACACATATAATGGTAATCAAACAAATTTATATATTATTATTAGTGATATATCTGTTATTTTAATGATTTATGTGTTCCATTAATGACTTAAATATATATTCATTTTATATATCTTACTTATAAAAAATAATATAAAAATAGAGTTAGGTTATATGTATTAGATATATTAATATAGTTAAATATATTTTTATATAATGATTATTTATTTGTTAAATTAATAATTGTAATAATACTAGATTAAGGATAATAATAATAATAATAATAATAATAATAATAATAATAATAATAATAATAATAATAATAATAATAATAATAATAATAATATAGTTGTAAAAATAATAATTTTTAATAATAACAATGCTAATAATAATAATAGTAATGTTATTAATAATAATAATACTTACAATAATAATAATAATAATGATAATAAAGAAAATAATACTTAATACTTAATAATAATAATAATAATAATAATAATAATAATAATAATAATAATAATAATAATAATAATAATAATAATAATAATTGTAACCATAATCATAATAATAATAATAAATGATACTTAATACTTTAATTAGTAATAATAATAATAATAGTTATAATACTAATACTAATACTAATACTAATAATAATAATAATAATAATAATAATAATAATAATAATAATAATAATAATAATAATAATAATAATAATAATAATAATAATAATAATAATAATAATAATAATAATAATAAAAATAATAATAATAGCTACCTCAAAGAATAGGTCCTTTAAAAAAATGAAGCCTCTGCCCAGGCTCGAACCTGTGACCTCTCGTTCCCCTAACATACGCCCAACCATTACTCTATCCATGTTTTTCTGATTTAGTTCACATACTAAATCTCTTAACCCGAAATTTTCTGTTTTCTTCTTCTTAAACTAAAAACCCAAACTTACATAAACCCAATTACCTATTAATGGCCCAAGTAGCAATTAATGGCCCAAATAGTTCACGAGCCCTCCATTTAATTATATTAAAACCCATCATAGTAATTTAATAAGCCCAAGACAGTGATCTAAAAACAATTTATTGAGTTTGGTCTGGAACTAGGAAACTTCGAACGAGTAAAAGTAGAAACCAGAAAATATTACGCATCCAGTCTGTGACGACCCGGAAATTTCCAACCAAAATTAAACTTGATCTTTATAAATTTCCGACACGATAAGCAATGCCTGTAATGTTGAGTCTCGAAATCTTTGGAACGGTTTATATAAATGCATCTGTCCTTTTGACTATTCCTGACGATTCACGGACAATTGGTTAATAAATAAACATGTGTATATATATTAATACAAGAGCATATAATAATTAGAAATTTTAAAATATAATTTAGACATTAGAATTAAATATGTAAAATAAGATATAAAATAATTAAGTGTAATTTCCAAATGAAGTTATATATAACCATATATGATTATTATAGTATTGTATTATATATAAAATGTATAAATAATAAATAATCAATAAAGATACTATATTATATAAAGTATAAATGTTATGTTAATAATATGAGCATTACTTTCAGTATTATTATTAATAGTAATATTAATATTTGTATTATTAATAACATTGTATCTAATATAAACTATATATATGTATATAAAATTTAATATGTATATATAAGTGATGATATCATTATTAAAACTATTATTATCATTAATAATATTAATACCATTGTAACTAATAGAAATATTATTATCATAACCATTACTAGTAATTAAAATTATTAAAATTATCATTATGGTATTAATATTATCATATTATAATTTAGTATTAATAGTCTTTATAAATAATATTATTATTAATAATATAATTATTTGTATTATTAATAGTATTAATATAATTATAATAGTTAAATATCAAAAATAAGGAAATTAGGTATATATACATACGTATATAGTTATATAGAACTAAAATATGAAAATACAGATACATATATAAATATATATACATCTATAAAATACGAATACAGATACATTAATACATATACAAATTTATATATTTATATAAATATGTTTATATATATAAATACTGGAAGATTTACGTATTCAGTTTAATATCCTTTTCAAAACTATAGAAGATTGATTTCCTGTCTCTAAGAATCTGATACAAGAACAAAATACAATAACAGATATATCCAAGTGCAGTTAGTCATCAAATTCTTCTTTTTAGTTTTTTATATATTTTCTGTACGAAGGGATTAATCTTGTCGACCATCGATACTAAATAACAAACAAGATACTGCTTCCATTATTTGATTAACTTCATCATTATGATTTATATAACTGCTATTAGCCGCTGTTAATTGGAAAGAAAACACAGAAATATGGTGTCCCTCTGTTCGTGTCATATTTTATCCAAACAACGAATTTAAATGCCGTTTCAAATTCTAGAATTGTAGTTTTGTTAGGATCCTCACATTGAAACTATCTGCAGAGTTTTGATTCCCGAACTCTAATATCGCGTATGAATTTTCAAAGTCAAAGTTCCATCTTAAAAAGTCAAACGGATGAGTAAAGATCGAATTGCAGAGTTATAGGGTGTTTTTGTTGCAATTAATGATTTCTAAAGTTTCTATGTATGATTTAAAACATATTTTCTTTTATAATTATCGTCTAAAATGATCCAAATTTTAAAATCACAATATGAGTTCATAGGTATGTTCTTCGCAGCTATTTTTTTATAAAATATTTTTCGTTGGATATTAATCAAAAGCAACGATTTCTAATTGTATACATTTCATCTACAAACCTTGTTCAAACTCTTGATGAGCTGTGTTGATTCTGTTTGATTTCTGGTTGGGTTAAGTTCGTGAAGAAGAAGAGGGAAAGAACAGAAATCAGACATCAGATAAATATATTAAAACCGTAATACAAATCAGAATAATAGAATGGCGTATTGGTTTAGGGTGTTAGCGGTGAGCGGGAGGTCATGGGTTCGAGCCCGGTCCATGCCTTTTTTTTTAAACAAGTCTTTGAGGTAGTTATTATATTTATATTATTATTATTTCCTTATTATTATTATTATTATTATTATTATTATTATTATTATTATTATTATTATTATTATTATTATTATTATTATTATTATTATTATTATTATTATTATTATTATTGTTATTGTTATTGTTATTGTTATTGTTATTATTATTATTATTATTACTATACTTATAATTATTATGTAAAAATATAATTATTAACAAAATGATTATTAATACAATTTATAATATTAACATTATTATTACTAGTATTAAACTTAAAATTGTTAATACTATCATTACTACTACTACTACTATTATTATTATTAATATTATTATTATTATTATTATTATTATTATTATTATTATTATTATTATTATTATTATTATTATTATTATTATTATTATTA
Organism: Rutidosis leptorrhynchoides; assembly: GCF_046630445.1. NCBI lineage: Eukaryota > Viridiplantae > Streptophyta > Magnoliopsida > Asterales > Asteraceae > Rutidosis > Rutidosis leptorrhynchoides. The sequence goes on along the minus strand of NC_092338.1, from coordinate 257,120,241 downwards.
TTATTATTGTTGCTGCTAGTATTATTATTATCATTATGATACCAAACATATTATTAACATAAACACATATTAAAAGATGATAAGATAGAAATTATAGAAATTAGTTATAGGTATACGAATACTTGTAAAAATTATGATTTTAGTACAAATTAATGTATTACAAAACTATAGGCAGTAGCGTAGAAAGTTGACACGATGATTATGATGATTAGGAATATAAAGATTTTAATAATATTATTATTACGGTTATAAATATAGAACTCTTGGATATAAAAATTAGTAAGAAAATGGGAAAAATCAAAATTTATTAAATTATGATTTAAAGGAATTGTTAAAATTATTATAACTATTGTTATCATAATACAATTTAGTATTATTATCATTATTAATATCATTAATTCTATTAACATTATTATTATTATCACTTTTATCAATATAATTATATAATATCATTATTTTACTAACCGTAGTATTATCAAAATTAACAAATTCATAAACAAATGATCTTTATATAAAAGGTATATTTAATATACTTAACTTAACTATATTAACATTACTATATATAAAATAAAGATATAAAAATAAATAATGAAACATATAAATTATTAAAAATAACAATTATATCAATAATAATAATAAATAAAGTTATTCAGTTACAAGAATATGTTTTAATACATATATGAATGATATAGGTTCGTGAATCCGAGGCCAACCCTACAATTTTTCAATGTCGTTATATGTATTTTTACTACAAAATACAGTATGGTGAGTTTCATTTGCCTTTTTACCCTTTATATTTTTGGGCTGAGAATACATGCGCAACTTTTATAATTTTTTTACTAAATAGACACAAGTAATCGAAACTACATTATATGGTTGAATGATCGAAGCCGAATATGCCCCTTTTTGCTTGGTAGCCTAAGAATTAGGGAACATACCCCCTAATTGACGTGAATCCTAAAGATAGATCTATCGGGCCCAACAAGCCCCATTCTGGAATTTGGAATGCTTTAGTACTTCGAAATTATCATGTCCGATGGGTGTCCCGGAATGATGGGGATATTCTATATGCATCTTGTTAATGTCGGTTACCAGATGTTCAATCCATATGAATGATTTTTGTGCAGATTGCATGTTATTGAAAAATGGAAATATGAAATCTTGTGGTCTATTAAAATGATGGAAATGATTATTTATGTTAAACTAATAAACTCACCAACTTTTTGGCTGACACTTGAAAGCATGTTTATTCTCAGGTATGAAAGAAATCTTCCGCTGTGCATTTGCTCATTAGAGATATTACTTGGAGTCACTCATGACATATTTCAAAAGAAGTTGCATTCGAGTCGTCGAGTTCATCAAGATTATTATTAAGTCATTTATAGTTGGATATATTAGAAAATGGTATGCATGCCGTCAACTTTCGGTGTAATGAAAGTTTGTCTTTTAAAAACGAATGCAATGTTTTTAAAATGTATCATATAGAGGTCAAGTACCTCACGATGTAACCAAATGTAACGTATTCGTCCGGATGGATTAGGACGGCTCCCTTCAATTGGTATCAGAGCGGTGGTCTTAGCGAACCAGGTCTTGCATTAGTGTGTCTAACTGATAGTTGTTTAGATGCATTAGTGAGTCTGGACTTCGACCGTGTCTGCATGTCAAAAGTTTTGCTTATCATTTTGTGTCAAAAATTACCTGCTTATCATTCTTAGGGAATCACTCGCTTATCATTCTTAGTCTATGAAATGTCCCGTTCTTATTGATTAAAAACGTTCCATATTAATTGATTTCGTTGCGAGGTTTTGACCTCTATATGAGACGTTTTTCAAAGACTGCATTCATTTTTAAAACAAACCATAACCTTTATTTCATAAATAAAGGTTTAAAAAGCTTTACGTAGATTATCAAATAATGATAATCTAAAATATCCTGTTTACACACGACCATTACATAATGGTTTACAATACAAATATGTTACATCGAAATCATTTTCTTGAATGCAGTTTTTACACAATATCATACAAACATGGACTCCAAATCTTGTCCTTATTTTAGTATGCAACAGCGGAAGCTCTTAGTATTCACCTGAGAATAAACATGCTTTAAACGTCAACAAAAATGTTGGTGAGTTATAGGTTTAACCTATATATATCAAATCGTAACAATAGACCACAAGATTTCATATTTCAATACACATCCCATACATAGAGATAAAAATCATTCATATGGTGAACACCTGGTAACTGACATTAACAAGATGCATATATATAAGAATATCCCCATCATTCCGGGACACCCTTCGGATATGATATAAATTTCGAAGTACTAAAGCATCCGGTACTTTGGATGGGGCTTGTTGGGCCCGATAGATCTATCTTTAGGATTCGCGTCAATTAGGGTGTCTGTTCCCTAATTCTTAGATTACCAGACTTAATAAAAAGGGGCATATTCGATTTCGATAATTCAACCATAGAATGTAGTTTCACGTACTTGTGTCTATTTTGTAAATCATTTATAAAACCTGCATGTATTCTCATCCCAAAAATATTAGATTTTAAAAGTGGGACTATAACTCACTTTCACAGATTTTTACTTCGTCGGGAAGTAAGACTTGGCCACTGATTGATTCACGAACCTATAACAATATATACATATATATCAAAGTATGTTCAAAATATATTTACAACACTTTTAATATATTTTGATGTTTTAAGTTTATTAAGTCAGCTGTCCTCGTTAGTAACCTACAACTAGTTGTCCACAATTAGATGTACAGAAATAAATCGATAAATATTATCTTGAATCAATCCACGACCCAGTGTATACGTATCTCAGTATTGATCACAACTCAAACTATATATATTTTGGAATCAACCTCAACCCTGTATAGCTAACTCCAACATTCACATATAGAGTGTCTATGGTTGTTCCGAAATATATATAGATGTGTCGACATGATAGGTCGAAACATTGTATACGTGTCTATGGTATCTCAAGATTACATAATATACAATACAAGTTGATTAAGTTATGGTTGGAATAGATTTGTTACCAATTTTCACGTAGCTAAAATGAGAAAAATTATCCAATCTTGTTTTACCCATAACTTCTTCATTTTAAATCCGTTTTGAGTGAATCAAATTGCTATGATTTCATATTGAACTCTATTTTATGAATCTAAACAGAGAAAATATAGGTTTATAGTCGGAAAAATAAGTTACAAGTCATTTTTGTAAAGGTAGTCATTTCAGTCGAAAGAACGACGTCTAGATGACCATTTTAGAAAACATACTTCCACTTTGAGTTTAACCATAATTTTTGGATATAGTTTCATATTCATAATAAAAATCATTTTCTCAGAATAACAACTTTTAAATCAAAGTTTATCATAGTTTTTAATTAACTAACCCAAAACAGCCCGCGGTGTTACTACGACGGCGTAAATCCGGTTTTACGGTGTTTTTCGTGTTTCCAGGTTTTAAATCATTAAGTTAGCATATCATATAGATATAGAACATGTGTTTAGTTGATTTTAAAAGTCAAGTTAGAAGGATTAACTTTTGTTTGCGAACAAGTTTAGAATTAACTAAACTATGTTCTAGTGATTACAAGTTTAAACCTTCGAATAAGATAGCTTTATATGTATGAATCGAATGATGTTATGAACATCATTACTACCTTAATTTCCTTGGATAAACCTACTGGAAAAGAGAAAAATGGATCTAGCTTCAATGGATCCTTGGATGGCTCGAAGTTCTTGAAGCAGAATCATGACACGAAAACAAGTTCAAGTAAGATCATCACTTGAAATAAGATTGTTATAGTTATAGAAATTGAACCAAAGTTTGAATATGATTATTACCTTGTATTAGAATGATAACCTACTGTAAGAAACAAAGATTTCTTGAGGTTGGATGATCACCTTACAAGATTGGAAGTGAGCTAGCAAACTTGAAAGTATTCTTGATTTTATGAAACTAGAAGTTTTGGAATTTATGAAGAACACTTAGAACTTGAAGATAGAACTTGAGAGAGATCAATTAGATGAAGAAAATTGAAGAATGAAAGTGTTTGTAGGTGTTTTTGGTCGTTGGTGTATGGATTAGATATAAAGGATATGTAATTTTGTTTTCATGTAAATAAGTCATGAATGATTACTCATATTTTTGTAATTTTATGAGATATTTCATGCTAGTTGCCAAATGATGGTTCCCACATGTGTTAGGTGACTCACATGGGCTGCTAAGAGCTGATCATTGGAGTGTATATACCAATAGTACATACATCTAAAAGCTGTGTATTGTACGAGTACGAATACGGGTGCATACGAGTAGAATTGTTGATGAAACTGAACGAGGATGTAATTGTAAGCATTTTTGTTAAGTAGAAGTATTTTGATAAGTGTATTGAAGTCTTTCAAAAGTGTATAAATACATATTAAAACACTACATGTATATACATTTTAACTGAGTCGTTAAGTCATCGTTAGTCGTTACATGTAAGTGTTGTTTTGAAACCTTTAGGTTAACGATCTTGTTAAATGTTGTTAACCCAATGTTTATAATATCAAATGAGATTTTAAATTATTATATTATCATGATATTATCATGTATGAATATCTCTTAATATGATATATATACATTAAATGTCTTTACAACGATAATCGTTACATATATGTCTCGTTTAAAAATCATTAAGTTAGTAGTCTTGTTTTTACATATGTAGTTCATTGTTAATATACTTTATGATATGTTTTCTTATCATAGTATCATGTTAACTATATATATATATCCATATATATGTCATCATATAGTTTTTACAAGTTTTAACGTTCGTGAATCACCGATCAACTTGGGTGGTCAATTGTCTATATGAAACATATTTCAATTAATCAAGTCTTAACAAGTTTGATTGCTTAACATGTTGGAAACATTTAATCATGTAAATATCAATCTCAATTAATATATATAAACATGGAAAAGTTCGGGTCACTACAGTACCTACCCGTTAAATAAATTTCGTCCCGAAATTTTAAGCTGTTGAAGGTGTTGACGAATCTTCTGGAAATAGATGCGGGTATTTCTTCTTCATCTGATCTTCACGCTCCCAGGTGAACTCGGGTCCTCTACGAGCATTCCATCGAACCTTAACAATTGGTATCTTGTTTTGCTTAAGTCTTTTAACCTCACGATCCATTATTTCGACGGGTTCTTCGATGAATTGATGTTTTTCGTTGATTTGGATTTCATCTAATGGAATAGTGAGATCTTCTTTAGCAAAACATTTCTTTAAATTCGAGATGTGGAAAGTGTTATGTACAGCTGCGAGTTGTTGAGGTAACTCTAGTCGGTAAGCTACTGGTCCGACACGATCAATAATCTTGAATGGTCCAATATACCTTGGATTTAATTTCCCTCGTTTACCAAATCGAACAACGCCTTTCCAAGGTGCAACTTTAAGCATGACCATCTCTCCAATTTCAAATTCTATATCTTTTCTTTTAATGTCAGCGTAGCTCTTTTGTCGACTTTGGGCGGTTTTCAACCGTTGTTGAATTTGGATGATCTTCTCGGTAGTTTCTTGTATAATCTCCGGACCCGTAATCTGTCTATCCCCCACTTCACTCCAACAAATCGGAGACCTGCACTTTCTACCATAAAGTGCTTCAAACGGCGCCATCTCAATGCTTGAATGGTAGCTGTTATTGTAGGAAAATTCTGCTAACGGTAGATGTCGATCCCAACTGTTTCCGAAATCAATAACACATGCTCGTAGCATGTCTTCAAGCGTTTGTATCGTCCTTTCGCTCTGCCCATCAGTTTGTGGATGATAGGCAGTACTCATGTCTAGACGAGTTCCTAATGCTTGCTGTAATGTCTGCCAGAATCTTGAAATAAATCTGCCATCCCTATCAGAGATAATAGAGATTGGTATTCCATGTCTGGAGACGACTTCCTTCAAATACAGTCGTGCTAACTTCTCCATCTTGTCATCTTCTCTTATTGGTAGGAAGTGTGCTGATTTGGTGAGACGATCAACTATTACCCAAATAGTATCAAAACCACTTGCAGTCCTTGGCAATTTAGTGATGAAATCCATGGTAATGTTTTCCCATTTCCATTCCGGGATTTCGGGTTGTTGAAGTAGACCTGATGGTTTCTGATGCTCAGCTTTGACCTTAGAACACGTCAAACATTCTCCTACGTATTTAGCAACATCGGCTTTCATACCCGGCCACCAAAAATGTTTCTTGAGATCCTTGTACATCTTCCCCGTTCCAGGATGTATTGAGTATCTGGTTTTATGAGCTTCTCTAAGTACCATTTCTCTCATATCTCCAAATTTTGGTACCCAAATCCTTTCAGCCCTATACCGGGTTCCGTCTTCCCGAATATTAAGATGCTTCTCCGATCCTTTGGGTATTTCATCCTTTAAATTTCCCTCTTTTAAAACTCCTTGTTGCGCCTCCTTTATTTGAGTAGTAATGTTATTATGAATCATTATATTCATAGATTTTACTCGAATGGGTTCTCTGTCCTTCCTGCTCAAGGCATCGGCTACCACATTTGCCTTCCCCGGGTGGTAACGAATCTCAAAGTCGTAATCATTCAATAATTCAATCCACCTACGCTGCCTCATATTCAGTTGTTTCTGATTAAATATGTGTTGAAGACTTTTGTGGTCGGTATATATAATACTTTTGACCCCATATAAGTAGTGCCTCCAAGTCTTTAATGCAAAAACAACCGCGCCTAATTCCAAATCATGCGTCGTATAATTTTGTTCGTGAATCTTCAATTGTCTAGACGCATAAGCAATCACCTTCGTTCGTTGCATTAATACACAACCGAGACCTTGCTTTGATGCATCACAATAAATCACAAAATCATCGTTCCCTTCAGGCAATGACAATATAGGTGCCGTAGTTAGCTTTTTCTTCAATAACTGAAACGCTTTCTCTTGTTCATCATTCCATTCAAATTTCTTCCCTTTATGCGTTAATGCAGTCAAGGGTTTTGCTATTCTGGAAAAGTCTTGGATGAACCTTCTGTAGTAACCAGCTAGTCCTAAAAACTGGCGTATGTGTTTCGGAGTTTTCGGGGTTTCCCACTTTTCAACAGTTTCTATCTTTGCCGGATCCACCTTAATACCTTCTTTGTTCACTATGTGACCGAGGAATTGAACTTCTTCCAACCAAAATGCACACTTTGAAAACTTAGCGTACAATTCTTCCTTCCTCAATACTTCTAACACCTTTCTCAAATGTTCACCGTGTTCTTGGTCATTCTTTGAGTAAATAAGTATGTCATCAATGAAAACAATGACAAACTTGTCAAGGTATGGTCCACACACTTGGTTCATAAGGTCCATGAACACAGCTGGTACATTAGTTAAACCAAACGGCATGACCATAAACTCGTAATGACCGTAACGTGTTCTGAAAGCAGTCTTTGGAATATCATCTTCTTTCACCCGCATTTGATGATACCCGGAACGTAAGTCAATCTTTGAATAAACAGACGAGCCTTGTAGTTGATCAAATAAGTCGTCGATTCTCGGTAGTGGGTAGCGATTCTTGATGGTAAGTTTGTTCAACTCTCGGTAGTCGATACACAACCTGAATGTACCATCTTTCTTCTTGACAAACAAAACAGGAGCTCCCCACGGTGATGTGCTTGGTCGAATGAAACCACGCTCTAAAATTTCTTGTAATTGGCTTTGCAGTTCTTTCATCTCACTGGGTGCGAGTCTGTAAGGAGCACGAGCTATTGGTACAGCTCCTGGTACAAGATCTATTTGAAATTCAACAGATCGATGTGGGGGTAATCCCGGTAATTCTTTCGGAAATACATCGGGAAATTCTTTTGCAATGGGAACATCATTGATGCTCTTTTCTTCAGTTTGTACTTTCTCGACGTGTGCTAGAACAGCATAGCAACCTTTTCTTATTAGTTTTTGTGCCTTCAAATTACTAATAAGATGTAGCTTCGTGTTGCCCTTTTCTTCGTACACCATTAAGGGTTTTCCTTTTTCTCGTATAATGCGAATTGCATTTTTGTAACAGACGATCTCTACTTTCACTTCTTTCAACCAGTCCATACCGATTATCACATCAAAACTCCCTAACTCTACTGGTATCAAATCAATCTTAAATGTTTCGCTAACCAGTTTAATTTCTCGATTCCGACATATATTATCTGCTGAAATTAATTTACCATTTGCTAATTCGAGTAAAAATTTACTATCCAAAGGCGTCAATGGACAACTTAATTTAGCACAAAAATCTCTACTCATATAGCTTCTATCCGCACCCGAATCAAATAAAACGTAAGCAGATTTATTGTCAATAAGAAACGTACCCGTAACAAGCTCCGGGTCTTCCTGTGCCTCTGCCGCATTAATATTGAAAACTCTTCCGCGGCCTTGTCCATTCGTGTTCTCCTGATTCGGGCAATTTCTAATAATGTGGCCTGGTTTTCCACATTTATAACAAACTACATTGGCATAACTTGCTCCGACACTACTTGCTCCGCCATTACTCGTTCCGACACCATTTGTTCCTTTCGTTCTATTAACCCCTGGTCCGTAGACCTCACACTTCGCCGCGCTATGACCATTTCTTTTACACTTGTTGCAAAATTTGGTGCAGAACCCCGAGTGATTCTTTTCACACCTTTGGCATAGCTGCTTCTGATTGTTGTTGTTGTTGCGGTTATTATTGTTGTTGGGATGATTGTTGTAGTTGCTGTTGTTGTTGTTGTTGTTGTTGTTGGGCCGTTTGTTGTAGTTGCGATTGATGTTGCGATTGTTGGGATAATTGTTGCGATTATTGTTGTAATTGCTGTTGTTGTTGTATTGGTGATTCTTATCACCGTTTTCCTCCCACTTTCTTTTGACTTGCTTCACATTGGCCTCTTCAGCAGTCTGTTCTTTAATTCTTTCTTCAATCTGGTTCACTAGTTTGTGAGCCATTCTACATGCCTGTTGTATGGAGGCGGGCTCGTGTGAACTTATATCTTCTTGGATTCTTTCCGGTAATCCTTTCACAAACGCGTCGATCTTCTCTTCCTCATCTTCGAATGCTCCCGGACACAATAGGCACAATTCTGTGAATCGTCTTTCGTACGTGGTAATATCAAATCCTTGGGTTCGTAACCCTCTAAGTTCTGTCTTGAGCTTATTGACCTCGGTTCTGGGACGGTACTTCTCGTTCATCAAGTGCTTGAATGCTGACCACGGTAATGCGTACGCATCGTCTTATCCCACTTGCTCTAGATAGGTATTCCACCATGTTAACGCAGAACCTGTGAAGGTATGCGTAGCGTACTTCACTTTGTCCTCTTCAGTACACTTACTTATGGCAAACACCGATTCGACCTTCTCGGTCCACCGTTTCAATCCGATCGGTCCTTCGGTTCCATCAAATTCCAAAGGTTTGCAGGCAGTGAATTCTTTGTAGGTGCATCCTACACGATTTCCTGTACTGCTAGATCCAAGGTTATTGTTGGTATGTAGCGCAGCCTGTACTGCGGCTATGTTTGAAGCTAGAAAAGTACGGAACTCCTCTTCATTCATATTCACGGTGTGTCGAGTAGTCGGTGCCATTTCCTTCAAAATAGTCAAATGGAACAAGTTAATCATACAGAATATTAAGAGTAGTTAATAGTATTTCGTAGCATAATATGAACTCATTTATAAAAGCTTTTTCTTCATATTAGCGTTTTATAAGTTTAAATTCGGGTAGTACCTACCCGTTAAGTTCATATTTAGTAGCTAATATACAATTCAACTACTACAATTCTATATGAAAAACTGATTATAATAATATTTCGCATTCAAACTTTTATACAATATTTTACAAACTTACAATACCGCTTATTTTACATAATGCATGAAATATAGCACACAATAACTTTGATACAAGATAGTTGTGAAGATAATTCTAGCTAGTACACAAGTCGTTCAGCAAGGGCAATAAAGACACGTAATTCATACGTCCAGAAACAAGTCATGCATTCTGGTTTTACTAGGATTACTTCCCATCCTTGGTCTTGTGGAACATAACCGTTATGGCCGTTGATAAGACAGCGTGTTGTAACGTCGTCAAAAGGACGAGGGTTACGTAATGTCCAACAGTCCCGTAACAATCTAAAAACCTCATTTCTTACCCCAATTACCGACTCTGTCACTTGTGGGAACGTTTTGTTTAATAGTTGTAGCCCGATGTTCTTGTTCTCACTTTGGTGAGAAGCGAACATTACTAATCCGTAAGCATAACATGCTTCTTTATGTTGCATGTTAGCTGCTTTTTCTAAATCACGAAGTCCAATATTTGGATATATTAAGTCAAAATAATTTCTTAACCCGTTGCGTAAAATAGCATTTGGGTTCCCTGCAATATATGCGTCAAAGTAAACACATCGTAACTTATGGGTTTCCCAATGTGATATCCCCCATCTTTCAAACGAAAGTCTCTTATAAACCAAGATATTCTTGGAACGTTCTTCGAATGTCTTACAAACTGATCTCGCCTTAAATAGTTGTGCCGAGGAATTCTGACCAACTCTAGACAAGATTTCATCAATCATGTCTCCGGGTAGGTCTCTTAAAATATTGGGTTGTCTATCCATTTTGTGTTTTTAAACTGTAAAATAGACAAGAGTTAGATTCATAAAAAATACTTATTAATACAAGCAATTTTTACATATATCATAAAGCATAAGCACACTATATTACATATATTACACCACACGAATACAACTATCTTATTCCGACTCGCTCGTTTCTTCTTCTTCTTCAGTTTTGGTTCGTTTTGCCAAGTTTCTAGGGATATATGATGTTCCCCTAATACTAACTGTCGTTTTCCACAACGGTTTAGAAAAACCTGGTGGTTTAGAGGTTCCCGGGTCATTGTTACAACTTAAGGACTTCGGGGGTTGACGATACATATAAAGTTCATCGGGGTTGGAATTAGATTTCTCTATTTTTATGCCCTTTCCCTTATTATTTTCTTTTGCCTTTTTAAATTCAGTTGCGGTAATTTCTATAACATCATCGGAATTCTCGTCGGAATCCGATTCATCGGAGAATTGGTAATCCTCCCAATATTTTGCTTCCTTGGCGGAAACACCATTGACCATAATTAACTTTGGTCGGTTGGTTGAGGATTTTCTTTTACTTAACCGTTTTATTATTTCCCCCACCGGTTCTATTTCTTCATCCGGTTCCGATTCTTCTTCCGGTTCCGACTCTTCTTCCGGTTCCTCTTCGGGAACTTGTGAATCAGTCCACAAATCATTCCAATTTACATTTGACTCTTCATTATTATTAGGTGAGTCAATGGGACTTGTTCTAGAGGTAGACATCTATCACATAATATCAAACACGTTAAGAGATTAATATATCACATAATATTCATATGTTAAAAATATATAGTTTCCAACAAAAATGTTAAGCAATCATTTTTAAAGAAAACACGGTCGAAGTCCAGACTCACTAATGCATCCTAACAAACTCGATAAGACACACTAATGCAAATTTTCTGGTTCTCTAAGACCAACGCTCGGATACCAACTGAAATGTCCCGTTCTTATTGATTAAAAACGTTCCATATTAATTGATTTCGTTGCGAGGTTTTGACCTCTATATGAGACGTTTTTCAAAGACTGCATTCATTTTTAAAACAAACCATAACCTTTATTTCATAAATAAAGGTTTAAAAAGCTTTACGTAGATTATCAAATAATGATAATCTAAAATATCCTGTTTACACACGACCATTACATAATGGTTTACAATACAAATATGTTACATCGAAATCATTTTCTTGAATGCAGTTTTTACACAATATCATACAAACATGGACTCCAAATCTTGTCCTTATTTTAGTATGCAACAGCGGAAGCTCTTAGTATTCACCTGAGAATAAACATGCTTTAAACGTCAACAAAAATGTTGGTGAGTTATAGGTTTAACCTATATATATCAAATCGTAACAATAGACCACAAGATTTCATATTTCAATACACATCCCATACATAGAGATAAAAATCATTCATATGGTGAACACCTGGTAACCGACATTAACAAGATGCATATATATAAGAATATCCCCATCATTCCGGGACACCCTTCGGATATGATATAAATTTCGAAGTACTAAAGCATCCGGTACTTTGGATGGGGCTTGTTGGGCCCGATAGATCTATCTTTAGGATTCGCGTCAATTAGGGTGTCTGTTCCCTAATTCTTAGATTACCAGACTTAATAAAAAGGGGCATATTCGATTTCGATAATTCAACCATAGAATGTAGTTTCACGTACTTGTGTCTATTTTGTAAATCATTTATAAAACCTGCATGTATTCTCATCCCAAAAATATTAGATTTTAAAAGTGGGACTATAACTCACTTTCACAGATTTTTACTTCGTCGGAAAGTAAGACTTGGCCACTGGTTGATTCACGAACCTATAACAATATATACATATATATCAAAGTATGTTCAAAATATATTTACAACACTTTTAATATATTTTGATGTTTTAAGTTTATTAAGTCAGCTGTCCTCGTTAGTAACCTACAACTAGTTGTCCACAATTAGATGTACAGAAATAAATCGATAAATATTATCTTGAATCAATCCACGACCCAGTGTATACGTATCTCAGTATTGATCACAACTCAAACTATATATATTTTGGAATCAACCTCAACCCTGTATAGCTAACTCCAACATTCACATATAGAGTGTCTATGGTTGTTCCGAAATATATATAGATGTGTCGACATGATAGGTCGAAACATTGTATACGTGTCTATGGTATCTCAAGATTACATAATATACAATACAAGTTGATTAAGTTATGGTTGGAATAGATTTGTTACCAATTTTCACGTAGCTAAAATGAGAAAAATTATCCAATCTTGTTTTACCCATAACTTCTTCATTTTAAATCCGTTTTGAGTGAATCAAATTGCTATGATTTCATATTGAACTCTATTTTATGAATCTAAACAGAGAAAATATAGGTTTATAGTCGGAAAAATAAGTTACAAGTCATTTTTGTAAAGGTAGTCATTTCAGTCGAAAGAACGACGTCTAGATGACCATTTTAGAAAACATACTTCCACTTTGAGTTTAACCATAATTTTTGGATATAGTTTCATGTTCATAATAAAAATCATTTTCTCAGAATAACAACTTTTAAATCAAAGTTTATCATAGTTTTTAATTAACTAACCCAAAACAGCCCGCGGTGTTACTACGACGGCGTAAATCCGGTTTTACGGTGTTTTTCGTGTTTCCAGGTTTTAAATCATTAAGTTAGCATATCATATAGATATAGAACATGTGTTTAGTTGATTTTAAAAGTCAAGTTAGAAGGATTAACTTTTGTTTGCGAACAAGTTTAGAATTAACTAAACTATGTTCTAGTGATTACAAGTTTAAACCTTCGAATAAGATAGCTTTATATGTATGAATCGAATGATGTTATGAACATCATTACTACCTTAATTTCCTTGGATAAACCTACTGGAAAAGAGAAAAATGGATCTAGCTTCAATGGATCCTTGGATGGCTCGAAGTTCTTGAAGCAGAATCATGACACGAAAACAAGTTCAAGTAAGATCATCACTTGAAATAAGATTGTTATAGTTATAGAAATTGAACCAAAGTTTGAATATGATTATTACCTTGTATTAGAATGATAACCTACTGTAAGAAACAAAGATTTCTTGAGGTTGGATGATCACCTTACAAGATTGGAAGTGAGCTAGCAAACTTGAAAGTATTCTTGATTTTATGAAACTAGAAGTTTTGGAATTTATGAAGAACACTTAGAACTTGAAGATAGAACTTGAGAGAGATCAATTAGATGAAGAAAATTGAAGAATGAAAGTGTTTGTAGGTGTTTTTGGTCGTTGGTGTATGGATTAGATATAAAGGATATGTAATTTTGTTTTCATGTAAATAAGTCATGAATGATTACTCATATTTTTGTAATTTTATGAGATATTTCATGCTAGTTGCCAAATGATGGTTCCCACATGTGTTAGGTGACTCACATTGGCTGCTAAGAGCTGATCATTGGAGTGTATATACCAATAGTACATACATCTAAAAGCTGTGTATTGTACGAGTACGAATACGGGTGCATACGAGTAGAATTGTTGATGAAACTGAACGAGGATGTAATTGTAAGCATTTTTGTTAAGTAGAAGTATTTTGATAAGTGTATTGAAGTCTTTCAAAAGTGTATAAATACATATTAAAACACTACATGTATATACATTTTAACTGAGTCGTTAAGTCATCGTTAGTCGTTACATGTAAGTGTTGTTTTGAAACCTTTAGGTTAACGATCTTGTTAAATGTTGTTAACCCAATGTTTATAATATCAAATGAGATTTTAAATTATTATATTATCATGATATTATCATGTATGAATATCTCTTAATATGATATATATACATTAAATGTCTTTACAACGATAATCGTTACATATATGTCTCGTTTAAAAATCATTAAGTTAGTAGTCTTGTTTTTACATATGTAGTTCATTGTTAATATACTTTATGATATGTTTTCTTATCATAGTATCATGTTAACTATATATATATATCCATATATATGTCATCATATAGTTTTTACAAGTTTTAACGTTCGTGAATCACCGATCAACTTGGGTGGTCAATTGTCTATATGAAACATATTTCAATTAATCAAGTCTTAACAAGTTTGATTGCTTAACATGTTGGAAACATTTAATCATGTAAATATCAATCTCAATTAATATATATAAACATAGAAAAGTTCGGGTCACTACAGTCTAGACACATCTTACTGCATTGATTGCATGAATAGTGTATAGACAAAATTCATATCTTAGCGTATCTGTTAATCCATATCTTAACGTATCTATTACTGTAGACTTTATCTGACACGTCTCCCTAATTACCTTCTTAAGTTACGGGATCTTCTGTACTATGTATAGGTATTCTATGTATTTAGAATATCATCCGATATCCGAAAATCATTTCATATCGAAAAATCCTTTATTCAATCGTACGAAATGGAACTCGCCACTAGTTCAAGTCTCTCGGAATCCGATATGGAGACCCACTCGTGCTCCGAAAGCAGTGTGACCGGAATGGACCAACCAATCAGCCATCATCTATTCTGGATGAATTGGGGCTGGGTTTGTAGCCTACTTAATCAATGGAGATGCGAAGAAGGCGATCCCTTCCACCAACCAAATTCACCTCTTGGTGAAGAACCTGAAGCACTTACCGGCGAACCTATCCGAAACACCATTTTCAGCCTCATTTCTAGAGTAGCTCGACATGATTATATTCTATCCACTATTCTAGATCTTATTCATCCGCTCGTCCGAACCGATAATCATCCCGGTGTAATAGAAGAAGTCAACGAGCTTCGCGCCCGAGTTGTAGTCTTGGAAAATATTGTGCAAAACTTACCAGCTTCAGCAACATCACTGACATCAACAGAACCACCAGCAACAACACCCGTACCGTCAACAACACACGTCTCAACATCACGATCTGTACCTCGAGCATAATCATCATTCTATAAATCATTCTATCTATTTTATCTTCGTTCGACATGGCGATTATGTAATCTCTAATGTTTTAGAGATTATATATTCTTGTTCTAACGTAAATCAAATGAGATTAATATCATGTTAACTCATTAAATCCATGATTACATCTGAAGAAAATATGTATGTATACATATTTTCATAAAGATTGTAATTAAAATTTTTTTCGTACAAACTGTTAATGATGAAAATATTTTAACGGGTAGGTAATACCCGAGGAATATTTAGATTTCAAATTAATAAGTTACACTGTACATTCTTCGAATCTGATTCAACAGTCATTTACTATCCTATTTACAACCACCGATATACGTATCCGTTCACCGCAGAATAACCCTTTTCATTCAATTTCATATTTGGATTTTGATCTATCAGAATCCAACAAGTGGCATAATGAAGAAAACATTGGACAAAAATAAAAATTTGTTAGAAACAAACAAATTAACCATGAAAAAATAAATTTGTTAAGAATCCACGCTAACAAAATCCTAGCTAACTGTTCCTAGCTAACTGATTACATTTTATTTATCGTAGTTTATTTATCGCAATTTTATTTATCGTCATTTAATTTCTGTTATTTACTTTACGCATTTTATTTATCGTCATTTAATTTCTGTATTTATTTTACGCACTTTAAATATCGGGACACGTATACAAGGTTTTGACATATCATATCGACGCATCTATATATATTATTTGGAATAACCATAGACACTCTATATACTGTAATGATTGAGTTCGCTATACAGGGTTAAGGTTGATTCTCAAATAATATATATACTTTGAGTTGTGATCGAGTCTGAGACATGTACACGGGTCACGATATGCATTAATTAATTCGAATATTATATATTAAACTATATATAAATTATTGGACTGTTACTGTGGACTATCGACTGTGGACTAATAACATTGGATAATTAAAATGAATTAAAATATTGACTATAACATATGAAACTAAACAATTCTTCAAGTTTACCACTTGATTTCATCTTAAACCTCATTTGTATCTTGAAGATTACAATCTGCGATTCAACCCTTTTATAATTCTTGAAAACACCTCAATCGGGAGGATGAATCAACCGCACTTCATCTACGAAAGGAAAGATTTATGCATACAGTTATGCACCTAAAAATACTCGAAAACTGAGTAAACGTTTAACACAAAGCTGTGTTAATTCCTTTAGCGTTATTATTACCGAAAATAACTTTGCAATTCCTGTTTGAGATAGCCAGTTTTGTCACAGCTCCAACAAGTCAACTTTGACTTTTTGTTCTAAACAACCTTATTATAACCTTGATATATATGCGTACTCTTTTATTGTTACTGGAGAACCTTTTATATTCCACCATATTACCAGCAGATGTACCAGCAACCTCATTGCTCCTTGGCTTAAATCTCTCTGATAAATCATTATATTTATTCATTGAAACCCTATCATATACTCATTCGCATCTTGTAACGAGAACTGCCATACCAATTACCGGGAATCAGCAATCAGTACTTTGAAAACTCACAGCATATCTATATCAACAGTTATATGTATAACATTTATCTCTTAGAATTATGATCTTTCATTCTGAAATTCTGAAAAGCACACAGTCTGCGAATTAATGCTCTGAATTTTGAAAAGTTGAATGAAGTAACAAAAACTGTAAATGACCTCAACAGCCAAAAGTTGATGATAAAGAATTGTATGTTGGCAAAGCTCAGAAAAGTTTGAAACTGGAAAACTGATTGAGCAAACTACGAAGGAGTCTCTGAACAAATCACAAGGACTAAACTTGTACATTAAGAATCCTGATGATTCTGTTTCTGATGAAATCTTTAGCGAATACCTTGCTTCTGACTCCAAACTCTTGCGGACAAATTTTCTTCACCATCCTTCGATATTAGAAATTCCAAGATATCATCGTATCTTTCATTATAAATATCCTCCATATTTCTGAAGATATTTTCATAACTATTCTTATCTGAAATCATTAATCTCTTCGTGATATCAGTGTTACATCATATAGAAACTGTTAGTTTCTATATTCTGTAAACTTTCGAGCTTAAAATATGAATGTTGTTGAAGCAATGTTGGGAACTGATGCATGAATTAGTATAATATAATGACACTTGATCAACGTGATTATATTACAGTAAGTTATGCTGAGTTTCTAAATGGAACATGATGATTCACAGATTATAACGTCATCATGTGTCATGTTACATAACTCTTTAATTCTGATTAACTTCTGAACATATCAAGAAAATATATTCTTGATAGTTCTATTCTCAATGATTCTGGTAATTTGACAAATCAAATTGTGCTATTACGTTCTTTCTCGTTTAGAACATTAAGTTCATTCGAAACTCCATACTTACGAATTTTGGACCATTAATCTCTTTACTAGAGTTCGAGAAGGGAATAAAAAGGCAAAGAGCTCCGAGATATAAGAGAAAATATAAAGCCCAATAACAACACGGAGGTTACAAACCGTGGATATTAATACGAATAGCAATATAAAGACACGGTAGAATTAAGAATAGTGTCAAGGTAATAGTAAAAGTAAACAGATTTTTCTGGTGGAAGAATGAAAAGAAGGATGACAGAAATGATAATTAGGAAAATATCAAGGATTAGAACTGGATTAAGCATTATCACTATCTTTTGGATGCATGGACTAAGAAAGAAAGTATAGGAATGGTGAAAATAATGGAACGGAAAAAGTTTAATTTATAATGAGAATATCAAACAGAGTAATCGAGGCAGATCAACGTATTTAATTATAGAGATCTTAATTTCCTTACTCGCCGAAGAATCAAATCTTCTAGATTTTGAAGATTTTCTTTAAATCCCTTGAATTCCGGAATTCAACCCTGACTCTGTCAAAAGCTAAGACAAATCTTTATCCTGTCATTTCACTATTTTGTGATAGCTTCACTCGTATGCTCCGCATAATCGAATCGTTTTATCTATATTAATCAATAATGATAAAACTCTAGTTATCAACTCATATTTGTCATGAAAACATTTTTATTGTTAGCCATGACGACCTCACTCAAATTTCGGGACGAAATTTCTTTAACGGGTAGGTACTGTGACGACTCGGAAATTTCCAACCAAAATTAAACTTGATCTTTATAAGTTTCCGACACGATAAGCAATGCCTGTAATGTTGAGTCTCGAAATCTTTGAAACGGTTTACATAAATGCATCTGTCCTTTTGACTATTCTCGACGATTAACGGACAATTGGTTAATAAATAAACATGTGTATATATATTAATACAAGAGCATATAATAATTAGAAATTTTAAAATATAATTTAGATATTAGAATTAAATATGTAAAATAAGATATAAAATAATTAAGTGTAATTTCCAAATGAAGTTATATATAACCATATATGATTATTATAGTATTGTATTATATATAAAATGTATAAATAATAAATAATCAATAAAGATACTATATTATATAAAGTATAAATGTTATGTTAATAATATGAGCATTACTTTCAGTATTATTATTAATAATAATATTAATATTTGAATTATTAATAAGATTGTATCTAATATAAACTATATATATATGTATATAAAATTTAATATATATATATATATATATATATATATATATATATATATATATATATATATATATATATATATATATAGTGATGATATTATTATTAATACTATTATTATCATTAATAATATTAATACCATTGTAATTAATAGAAATATTATTATCATAACCATTACTAGTAATTAAAATTATTAAAAGTATCGTTATGGTATTAATATTATCATATTATCATTTATTATTAATAGTCTTTATAAATAATATTATTATTAATAATATAATTATTTGTATTATTAATAGTATTAATATAATTATAATAGTTAAATATCAAAAATAAGGAAATTAGGTATATATATACATACGTATATAGTTATATAGAACTAAAATATGAAATTATAGATACATATATAAATATATATACATCTATAAAATACGGATACAGATACATTAATACATATACAAATTTATATATTTATATAAATATGTTTATACATATAAATACTGGAAGAGTTACGTATTCAGTTTAATATCCTTTTCAAAACTATAGAAGATTAATTTCCTGTCTCTAAGAATCTGATACAAGAACAAAATACAATAACAGATATATCCAAGTGCAGTTAGTCATCAAATTCTGCTTATTAGTTTTTTATATATTTTATGTACGAAGGGATTAATCTTGTCGACCATCGATACTAAATAACAAACAAGATACTGCTTCCATTATTTGATTAACTTCATCATTATGATTTATATAACTGCTATTAGCCACTGTTAATTGGAAAGAAAACACAGAAATATGGTGTCCCTCCGTTCGTGTCATATTTTATCCAAACAACGAATTCAAATGCCGTTTCAAATTCTAGAATTGTAGTTTTGTTAGGATCCTCACATTCAAACTATCTGCAAAGTTTCGATTCCCAATCTCTAATATCGCGTATGAATTTTCAAAGTCAAAGTTCCATCTTAAAAAGTCAAACGGATGAGTAAAGATCGAATTGCAGAGTTATAGGGTGTTTTTGTTGAAATTAATGATTTCTAAAGTTTCTATGTATGATTTAAAACATATTTCCTTTTATAATTATTGTCTAAAACGATCCAAATTTTAAAATCACAATATGAGGTCATAGGTATGTTCTTCGCAGCTATTTTTTTTATAAAATATTTTTTCGTTGGATATTAATCAAAAGCAATGATTTCTGATTGTATACGTTTCATCTACAAACCTTGTTCAAACTCTTGATGAGCTGTGTTGATTCTGTTTGATTTCTGGTTGGGTTAAGTTCGTGAAGAAGAAGAGGGAAAGAACAGAAATCAGACATCAGATAAATATATTAAAACCGTAATACAAATCAGAATAATAGTATGGCGTATTGGTTTAGGGTGTTAGCGGTGAGCGGGAGGTCATGGGTTCGAGCCCGGTCCATGCCTTTTTTTTTTAAACAAGTCTTTGAGATAGTTATTATATTTATATTATTATTATTTCCTTATTATTATTATTATTATTATTATTATTATTATTATTATTATTATTATTATTATTATTATTATTATTATTATTATTATTATTATTATTATTATTATTATTATTATTGTTATTGTTATTGTTATTATTATTGTTATTGTTATTGTTATTGTTATTGTTATTGTTACTATTATTATTACTATACTTATAGTTATTATGTACAAATATGGAGTAATTATTAACAAAATGATTATTAGTACAATTTATAATATTAACATTATTATTACTAGTATTAAACATAAAATTGTTAATACTATCATTACTATTATTATTATTATTATTATTATTATTATTATTATTATTATTATTATTATTATTATTATTATTATTATTATTATTATTATTATTATTATTATTGCTAGTATTATTATTATCATTATGATACCAAACATATTATTAACATAAACACATATTAAAAGATGATAAGATAGAAATTATAGAAATTAGTTATAGGTATACGAATACTTGTAAAAATTATGATTTTAGTACAAATTAATGTATTACAAAACTATAGGCAGTAGCGTAGAAAGTTGACACGATAATTATGATGATTAGGAATATAAAGCTTTTAATAATATTATTATTACAATTATAAATATAGAAATCTTGGATATAAAGATTAGTAAGAAAATGGGAAAAATCAAAATTTATTAAATTATGATTTAAAGGAATTGTTAAAATTATTATAACTATTGTTATCATAATACAATTTAGTATTATTATCATTATTAATATTATTAATTCTATTAACATTATTATTATTATTATTATTATCACTTTTATCAATATAATTATATAATATCATTATTTTACTAACCGTAGAATTATCAAAATTAACAAATTCATAAACAAATGATCTTTATATAAAAGGTATATTTAATATACTTAACTTAACTATATTAACATTACTATATATAAAATAAAGATATAAAAATAAATAATGAAACATATAAATTATTAAAAATAACAATTATATCACTAATAATAATAAATAAAGTTATTGAGTTACAAGAATATGTTTTAATACATATATGAATGATATAGGTTCGTGAATCCGAGGCCAACCCTACAATTGTTCAATGTCGTTATATGTATTTTTACTACGAAATACAGTATGGTGAGTTTCATTTGCCTTTTTACCGTTTATATTTTTGGGCTGAGAATACATGCGCAACTTTTATAATTTTTTTATGAAATAGACACAAGTAATCGAAACTACATTATATGGTTGAATGATCGAAGCCGAATATGCCCATTTTAGCTTGGTAGCCTAAGAATTAGGGAACAGACCCCCTAATTGACGCGAATCATAAAGATAGATCTATCGGGCCCAACAAGCCCCATTCTGGAATTTGGAATGCTTTAGTACTTCGAAATTATCATGTCCGATGGGTGTCTCGGAATGATGGGGATATTCTATATGCATCTTGTTAATGTCGGTTACCAGGTGTTCAATCAATATGAATGATTTTTATGCAGATTGCATGTTATTGAAAAATGGAAATATGAAATCTTGTGGTCTATTAAAATGATGGAAATGATTATTTATGTTAAACTAATGAACTCACCAACCTTTTGGCTGACACTTGAAATCATGTTTATTCTCAGGTATGAAAGAAATCTTCCGCTGTGCATTTGCTCATTAGAGATATTACTTGGAGTCACTCATGACATATTTCAAAAGACGTTGCATTCGAGTCGTCGAGTTCATCAAGATTATTATTAAGTCATTTATTGTTGGATATATTAGAAAATGGTATGCATGCCGTCAACTTTCGGTGTAATGAAAGTTTGTCTTTTAAAAACGAATGCAATGTTTTTAAAATGTATCATATAGAGGTCAAGTACCTCGTGATGTAACCAAATGTAATGTATTCGTCTGGATGGATTAGGACGGCTCCCTTCATAGTCAACATCATCTACGCCATTACACTATTCATCTTCTTCTTCTTCCTTCATTTCATTTCATTTCATCATCTTCCTTTAATTAAACAGTAGCAGCGGTTAATGGTGTTCGAACCCAATTAAGATAGAAACAGTACGCAGTAATCGTGACAGATACAAGGGTATAGCTGCAGTAGCAGCTCAACGTTGATAAAAAAATGAACATCTAGGTTTGGGTGATGGTTGTAGTGGTGGTGAGTCGATGGTGGTAGTGGTAGTCGAAAGGGTTTGCAGGTGTGGTGTTAGATTGGAAGTGATCGATGGTTTTGATATTTGAATATAAACAGAAATCATCGAGCATTTGCAGGGTGGCAACGTGGTGGTTTGGTTAATGGTTTTCGAATATTAGAAAAGTAAAACAAGAATATGCAGCAGTAGCTGCTTCAAACGCAACTAGTAGCGAGCAGAAATAATGGTTTATATGGTGGTTACTTGGTGGTGGCTGTTTAGTGTGGTAGTGTTTAAATGGGTGTGGGTGTTCTTGAGTGACGGTGAAGGTGATGACTCGAACGAGAATTAGAGAGAGAGAGAGAGAGAGAGAGAGAGAGAGAGAGAGAGAGAGAGAGAAAAGGTGATGGTTGCGAGGGTCGCCGGTTGTGGTGGCGGTTCTTGGGTGGTGGTGGTGTTTGAAATCAACCCGGATCAGTAGGTTGATTCGTGGTTTTAACAAGACAGAATAGTTACAAGCAGTAGCAAAAATCTATGATTTGTTGCGGTGGTCGATTGGTTGTTCATGGTGACCGGAGATGGTGGCGAGTGTCCATGGTTATATGATGGTTGGGGTCTCATGGTAATGGAAAGGTGTTGATTTAAAACAGAAACCGAATCAAATAATTAAAGAGATGGTGAGTGGTGTGAAGTTTTATATCGTGTATGTATATGCATATTGTATATATATAAATAATGTGGGTGTAGTGAACTGAACACAGAATTTTTAAATTCAACATAAGCACAGTATGTAATTTATATGTATATGATTTTATATCATGATTGAGTCAAAAGTAGCAATATAATACTAATGATTAATATAAAAATGTGCATACACAATAATAGCAGCCTTAAATTCTGCAATATAGTGCCGATAGTTTTTCACGGACTGGATTTCGTACTCCGTGATTAATTAGTAGCGGATTAAAAGTGTTCAGAAAAATCTCAAATTTTTACAGTAATTATCTTTATTTATTTCAGTCATTATGGTATGAAATTAGTCATTAATTTATTAAATAAAAATTACATCAATTGTTCGTACTCGATCCTAGGTAAAATATAAAAAGTGTTAAAATTTAATTGTTAGATCCTAAATAGACTTTTAATAAGCCTATAATTTATATAACTCATTTTCGGATCACCGTTTATTTTAAAATCACATAAGTTCGAATTTAACTTGCTTATTATCAATCGGAACATCAAACGAGTATTACAATCATAAAATATTTATTTTTAATATACTTTTATTTATATATAGGTATATGTTTTAAATAATGATTATTATAATATCATATTTCATTTTATTTTAAATAATTAATTTTTAATAACATTATCATATACTATTTTAAATTATATTTCAAATTAATATATATATATATATATATATATATATATATATATATATATATATATATATATATATATATATATTTACAAATAGTTGTTCGTGAATCGTCGGGAATGGTCGAAGGTCAATCGAACAGTTCAAAATTTTTGAGACTCAACATAACAGACTTTTCTTATCGCGTTAAAAATATTAAATTGTATCGAGAGTTTGCTTTAAAATTAGTCGATATTTTTCGGGTCATGACATAGAAATCCTCCATTCATAGGATTTCAAAACCCTTAAGCATTTAGAATCCTCCAACCAAACATAGGATTTTGGGGTTTAGAAATGCAAATCCCATGAAATATCTCGAAATCACACGAACCAAAAGCTCCCTTAGATTTGTCACCACAACAACAACAACAAACCCAATACCACATAAATGGTGTATGGGGGAGGTGAGATGTAGACAATAGTTCCTTTATCCGATAATAAAGACAAGTCATTTCTCCATCCAAAGTGAAAATATTCTTAAAAGTAAGTCATCCCCCTCTCTATTCGACGGATAAAGATATTGCTTCTGATTGGACCTCTGGCTAATAAGTAGGAAAACAAATTTTAAAAATAAAATAAAATTGAGACGCCATGAAAATGGTAGAATCAAATTTCCACAAGTTTTAAATTCTGCCTGAAATTTACTTTAGACTCTAAGAGTCATTCAAGTCGACAATAAATCGACGCTTGCTATCGACTAAATAAATAGAGTCGTCACGCCCTTAGATTTTGATGTTAATATAAAGATGACTTGTATTAATCATAAATACGCTTGGCAAATCAAACCCATAACCTAAAAAATGGGTCCATTTGGTCTGAATTTTAGAGTCCAGTGGGCTCTGAATTTATAAAGGATAAGAAGTCTTGTGGGTCCAAAATTGAACTATTTATATCACAAGGAAAAAGTGACGGGTCCAATAGGTCTTATGTTCGGGTCCAATGTGAAATGTCCCGTTCTTATTGATTAAAAACGTTCCATATTAATTGATTTCGTTGCGAGGTTTTGACCTCTATATGAGACGTTTTTCAAAGACTGCATTCATTTTTAAAACAAACCATAACCTTTATTTCATAAATAAAGGTTTAAAAAGCTTTACGTAGATTATCAAATAATGATAATCTAAAATATCCTATTTACACACGACCATTACATAATGGTTTACAATACAAATATGTTACATCGAAATCAGTTTCTTGAATGCAGTTTTTACACAATATCATACAAACATGGACTCCAAATCTTGTCCTTATTTTAGTATGCAACAGCGGAAGCTCTTAGTATTCACCTGAGAATAAACATGCTTTAAACGTCAACAAAAATGTTGGTGAATTATAGGTTTAACCTATATATATCAAATCGTAACAATAGACCACAAGATTTCATATTTCAATACACATCCCATACATAGAGATAAAAATCATTCATATGGTGAACACCTGGTAACCGACATTAACAAGATGCATATATATAAGAATATCCCCATCATTCCGGGACACCCTTCGGATATGATATAAATTTGGAAGTACTAAAGCATCCGGTACTTTGGATGGGGTTTGTTAGGCCCAATAGATCTATCTTTAGGATTCGCGTCAATTAGGGTTTCTGTTCCCTAATTCTTAGATTACCAGACTATATAAAAATGGGCATATTCGATTTCGATCATTCAACCATATAATGTAGTTTCAATCACTTGTGTCCATTTCGTAAAACATTTATAAAAAAACAGTGCAGGCATTCTCAGTCCCAAAAATATATATTGCAAAAGCATTTAAAAAGGGATTAATGAAGCTCACGCATATAAATATTGTAAAACAGTTAATAAAGCATTTGCATGTATTCTCAGCCCAAAAATGTAATGAATAAAAAGGGAGCAAATGAACTCACTTTCACAGATTTTTACTTCGTCGGGAAGTAAGACTTGGCCACTGGTTAATTCACGAACCTATAACAATATATACATATATATCAAAGTATGTTTAAAATATATTTACAACACTTTTAATATATTTTGATGTTTTAAGTTTATTAAGTCAGCTGTCCTCGTTAGTAACCTACAACTAGTTGTCCACAGTTAGATGTACAGAAATAAATCGATAAATATTATCTTGAATCAATCCACGACCCAGTGTATACGTATCTCAGTATTGATCACAACTCAAACTATATGTATTTTGGAATCAACCTCAACCATGTATAGCTAACTCCAACATTCACATATAGAGTGTCTATGGTTGTTCCGAAATATATATAAATGTGTCGACATGATAGGTCGAAACATTGTATACGTGTCTATGGTATCTCAAGATTACATAATATACAATACAAGTTGATTAAGTTATGGTTGGAATAGATTTGTTACCAATTTTCACGTAGCTAAAATGAGAAAAATTATCCAATCTTGTTTTACCCATAACTTCTTCATTTTAAATCCGTTTTGAGTGAATCAAATTGCTATGGTTTCATATTGAACTCTATTTTATGAATCTAAACAGAAAAAGTATAGGTTTATAGTCGGAAAAATAAGTTACAAGTCGTTTTTGTAAAGGTAGTCATTTCAGTCGAAAGAACGACGTCTAGATGACCATTTTAGAAAACATACTTCCACTTTGAGTTTAACCATAATTTTTGGATATAGTTTCGTGTTCATAATAAAAATCATTTTCTCAGAATTACAACTTTTAAATCAAAGTTTATCATAGTTTTTAATTAACTAACCCAAAACAGCCCGCGGTGTTACTACGACGGCGTAAATCCGGTTTTACGGTGTTTTTCGTGTTTCCAGGTTTTAAATCATTAAGTTAGCATATCATATAGATATAGAACATGTATGTAGTTAATTTTAAAAGTCAAGTTAGAAGGATTAACTTTTGTTTGCGAACAAGTTTAGAATTAACTAAACTATGTTCTAATGATTACGAGTTTAAACCTTCGAATAAGATAGTTTTATATATATGAATCGAATGATGTTATGAACATCATTACTACCTCAAGTTTAGTAGGTAAACCTACTGGAAGTGACAAGAAATGATCTAGCTTCAAAGGATCTTGGATGGCTTGAAAGTTCTTGAAGTAGGATCATGACACAAAAACAAGTTCAAGTAAGATTTTTACTCGAATTAAGATAGTTTATAGTTATAGAAATTGAATCAAAGTTTGAATATGAATATTACCTTGAATAAGAAAGATAACCTACTGTATATAACAAAGGTTTCTTGATCTTAGATGATTACTTGGAATGGATTAGAAAGCTTGGAAGTAAATTAGTAAACTTGAAGGGATTTTTGAAGTGTTCTTGAAGTGTTCTTCCTATGATGATTATAGCTTGATTCTTGAAGTGATTTTTAATGAAGATGATGATTAACTACTGTAAAAATACGTTCATAATAGTGTGTGTGTGTTGAGAGAGAATTAGAAAGAGAATTGGAAGTGAAATGGAGTGAATGATGAGTGATAATTGGTGAGTGGTGAGTGGGGTTAAAAGGAGTTCTAGTTAGTTGACTAGCTCATGGTAGAAGTTAAAATTGATTACTCATACATGACATAATCAAGAGTGGAATCCCATGCTAGTTCCTATTGGTATATACTCATAGTAAGTACATTTTGAAGCTGTGTATAATACGGGTAAGAATACGACTAGAATTCTTGATGAAAGAAAAGAATGGAAAAGTAACTGTAACCATTTTTGTTAAGTATGAGTGTTTTGATATATGTCTTGAAGTCTTTCAAAAGTATTTTAATACATCTAAATACACTACATGTATATACATTTTAACTGAGTCGTTAAGTCATCGTTAGTCGTTACATGTAAGTGTTGTTTTGAAACCTTTAAGTTAACGATCTCAATTAATGTTGTTAACCCATTGTTTATTATATCTAATGAGATGTTAAATTATTATATTATCATGATATTATGATACATTAATATATCTTAATATGATATATATACATTTAAATGTCGTTACAACGATAATCGTTACATATATGTCTCGTTTCGAAATCCTTAAGTTAGTAGTCTTGTTTATATGTATATAACTCATTGTTAATATACTTATGGAGATAATTACTTATCATAATCTCATGTTAACCATATGTATATCCATATGTATATCGTCATGTCGTTTTTACAATTTTTAACGTTCGTGAATCGCCGGTCAACTTGGGTGGTCAATTGTCTATATGAAACATATTTCAATTAATCAAGTCTTAACAAGTTTGATTGCTTAACATGTTGGAAACATTTAATCATGTAAATATCAATCTCAATTAATATATATAAACATGGAAAAGTTCGGGTCACTACAGTACCTACCCGTTAAATAAATTTCGTCCCGAAATTTTAAGCTGTTGAAGGTGTTGACGAATCTTCTGGAAATAGATGTGGGTATTTCTTCTTCATCTGATCTTCACGCTCCCAGGTGAACTCGGGTCCTCTACGAGCATTCCATCGAACCTTAACAATTGGTATCTTGTTTTGCTTAAGTCTTTTAACCTCACGATCCATTATTTCGACGGGTTCTTCGATGAATTGGAGTTTTCCTTGATTTGGATTTCATCTAACGGAATAGTGAGACCTTCTTTAGCAAAACATTTCTTCAAATTCGAGACGTGGAAAGTGTTATGTACAGCCGCGAGTTATTGAGGTAACTCAAGTCGGTAAGCTACTGGTCCGACACGATCAATAATCTTGAATGGTCCAATATACCTTGGATTTAATTTCCCTCGTTTACCAAATCGAACAACGCCTTTCCAAGGTGCAACTTTAAGCATGACCATCTCTCCAATTTCAAATTCTATATCTTTTCTTTTAATGTCAGCGTAGCTCTTTTGTCGACTTTGGGCGGTTTTCAACCGTTGTTGAATTTGGATGATCTTCTCGGTAGTTTCTAGTATAATCTCCGGACCCGTAATCTGTCTATCCCCCACTTCACTCCAACAAATCGGAGACCTGCACTTTCTACCATAAAGTGCTTCAAACGGCGCCATCTCAATGCTTGAATGGTAGCTGTTGTTGTAGGAAAATTCTGCTAATGGTAGAGGTCGATCCCAACTGTTTCCGAAATCAATAACACATGCTCGTA
Organism: Rutidosis leptorrhynchoides; assembly: GCF_046630445.1. Taxonomy (NCBI): domain Eukaryota; kingdom Viridiplantae; phylum Streptophyta; class Magnoliopsida; order Asterales; family Asteraceae; genus Rutidosis; species Rutidosis leptorrhynchoides. Next base: position 257,090,910 of record NC_092338.1, on the reverse strand, counting down.
GCATGTCTTCAAGCGTTTGTATCGTCCTTTCGCTCTGCCCATCAGTTTGTGGATGATAGGCAGTACTCATGTCTAGACGAGTTCCTAATGCTTGCTGTAATGTCTGCCAGAATCTTGAAATAAATCTGCCATCCCTATCAGAGATAATAGAGATTGGTATTCCATGTATGGAGACGACTTCCTTCAAATACAGTCGTGCTAACTTCTCAATCTTGTCATCTTCTCTTATTGGCAGGAAATGTGCTGATTTGGTGAGACGATCAACTATTACCCAAATAGTATCAAAACCACTTGCAGTCCTTGGCAATTTAGTGATGAAATCCATGGTAATGTTTTCCCATTTCCATTCCGGGATTTCGGGTTGTTGAAGTAGACCTGATGGTTTCTGATGCTCAGCTTTGACCTTAGAACACATCAAACATTCTCCTACGTATTTAGCAACATCGGCTTTCATACCCGGCCACTAAAAATATTTCTTGAGATCCTTGTACATCTTCCCCATTCCAGGATGTATTGAGTATCTGGTTTTATGAGCTTCTCTAAGTACCATTTCTCTCATATCTCCAAATTTTGGTACCCAAATCCTTTCAGCCCTATACCGGGTTCCGTCTTCCCGAATATTAAGATGTTTCTCCGATCCTTTGGGTATTTCATCCTTTAAATTTTCCTCTTTTAAAACTCCTTGTTGCGCCTCCTTTATTTGAGTAGTAAGGTTATTATGAATCATTATATTCATAGATTTTACTCGAATGGGTTCTCTGTCCTTCCTGCTCAAGGCATCGGCTACCACATTTGCCTTCCCCGGGTGGTAACGAATCTCAAAGTCGTAATCATTCAATAATTCAATCCACCTACGCTGCCTCATATTCAGTTGTTTCTGATTAAATATGTGTTGAAGACTTTTGTGGTCGGTATATATAATACTTTTGACCCCATATAAGTAGTGCCCCCAAGTCTTTAATGCAAAAACAACCGCGCCTAATTCCAAATCATGCGTCGTATAATTTTGTTCGTGAATCTTCAATTGTCTAGACGCGTAAGCAATCACCTTAGTTCGTTGCATTAATACACAACCGAGACCTTGCTTTGATGCGTCACAATAAATCACAAAATCATCATTCCCTTCAGGCAATGACAATATAGGTGCCGTAGTTAGCTTTTTCTTCAATAACTGAAACGCTTTCTCTTGTTCATCATTCCATTCAAATTTCTTCCCTTTATGCGTTAATGCAGTCAAGGGTTTTGCTATTCTGGAAAAGTCTTGGATGAACCTTCTGTAGTAACCAGCTAGTCCTAAAAACTGGCGTATGTGTTTCGGAGTTTTCGGGGTTTCCCACTTTTCAACAGTTTCTATCTTTGCCGGATCCACCTTAATACCTTCTTTGTTCACTATGTGACCGAGGAATTGAACTTCTTCCAACCAAAATGTACACTTTGAAAACTTAGCGTACAATTCTTCCTTCCTCAATACTTCTAACACCTTTCTCAAATGTTCACCGTGTTCTTGGTCATTCTTTGAGTAAATAAGTATGTCATCAATGAAAACAATGACAAACTTGTCAGGGTATGGTCCACACACTCGGTTCATAAGGTCCATGAACACAGCTGGTGCATTAGTTAAACCAAAAGGCATGACCATAAACTCGTAATGACCATAACGTGTTCTGAAAGCAGTCTTTGGAATATCATCTTCTTTCACCCGCATTTGATGATACCCGGAACGTAAGTCAATCTTTGAATAAACAGACGAGCCTTGTAGTTGATCAAATAAGTCGTCGATTCTCGGTAGTGGGTAGCGGTTCTTGATGGTAAGTTTGTTCAACTCTCGGTAGTCGATACACACCTGAATGTACCATCTTTCTTCTTGACAAACAAAACAGGAACTCCCCACGGTGATGTGCTTGGTCGAATGAAACCACGCTCTAAAAGTTCTTGTAATTGGCTTTGCAGTTCTTTCATCTCGCTGGGTGCGAGTCTGTAAGGAGCACGAGCTATTGGTGCAGCTCCTGGTACAAGATCTATTTGAAATTCAACGGATCGCTGTGGGGGTAATCCCGGTAATTCTTTCGGAAATACATCGGGAAATTCTTTTGCAATGGGAACATCATTGATGCTCTTTTCTTCAGTTTGTACCTTCTCGACGTGTGCTAGAACAGCATAGCAACCTTTTCTTATTAGTTTTTGTGCCTTCAAATTACTAATAATATGTAGCTTCGTGTTGCCCTTTTCTCCGTACACCATTAAGGGTTTTCCTTTTTCTCGTATAATGCGAATTGAATTTTTGTAACAAACGATCTCTGCTTTCACTTCTTTCAACCAGTCCATACCGATTATTACATCAAAACTCCCTAACTCTACTGGTATCAAATCAATCTTAAATGTTTCGCTAACCAGTTTAATTTCTCGATTCCGACATATATTATCTGCTGAAATTAATTTACCATTTGCTAATTCGAGTAAAAATTTACTATCCAAAGGCGTCAATGGACAACTTAATTTAGCACAAAAATCTCTACTCATATAGCTTCTATCCGCACCCGAATCAAATAAAACGTAAGCAGATTTATTGTCAATAAGAAACGTACCCGTAACAAGCTCCGGGTCTTCCTGTGCCTCTGCCGCATTAATATTGAAAACTCTTCCGCGGCCTTGTCCATTCGTGTTCTCCTGGTTCGGGAAATTTCTAATAATGTGGCCCGGTTTTCCACATTTATAACAAACTACATTGGCATAACTTGCTCCGACACTACTTGCTCCGCCATTACTCGTTCCGACACCATTTGTTCCTTTCGTTCTATTAACCCCTGGTCCGTAGACCTCACACTTCGCCGCGCTATGACCATTTCTTTTACACTTGTTGCAAAATTTGGTGCAGAATCCCGAGTGATACTTTTCACACCTTTGGCATAGCTGCTTCTGATTGTTGTTGTTGTTGTTGCGGTTATTATTGTTGTTGGGATGATTGTTGTAGTTGATGTTGTTGTTGTTGTTGTTGTTGTTGTTGTAGTTGCGATTGATGTTGCGATTGTAGGGATAATTGTTACGATTATTGTTGTAATTGCTGTTGTTGTTGTATTGGTGATTCTTATCACCGTTTTCCTCCCACTTTCTTTTGACTTGCTTCACATTGGCCTCTTCAGCAGTCTGTTCTTTAATTCTTTCTTCAATCTGGATCACTAGTTTGTGAGCCATTCTACATGCCTGTTGTATGGAGGCGGGCTCGTGTGAACTTATATCTTCTTGGATTCTTTCCGGTAATCCTCTCACAAACGCGTCGATCTTCTCTTCCTCATCTTCGAATGCTCCCGGACACAATAGGCACAATTCTGTGAATCGTCTTTTGTACGTGGTAATATCAAATCCTTGGGTTCGTAACCCTCTAAGTTCTGTCTTGAGCTTATTGACCTCGGTTCTGGGACGGTACTTCTCGTTCATCAAGTGCTTGAATGCTGACCACGGTAGTGCGTACGCATCATCTTGTCCCACTTGCTCTAGATAGGTATTCCACCATGTTAACACAGAACCTGTGAAGGTATGCGTAGCGTACTTCACTTTGTCCTCTTCAGTACACTTACTTATGGAAAACACCGATTTGACCTTCTCGGTCCACCGTTTCAATCCGATCGGTCCTTCGGTTCCATCAAATTCCAAAGGTTTGCAGGCAGTGAATTCGTTGTAGGTGCATCCTACACGATTTCCTGTACTGCCAGATCCAAGGTTATTGTTGGTATGTAGCGCAGCCTGTACTGCGGCTATGTTTGAAGCTAGAAAAGTACGGAATTCTTCTTCATTCATATTCACGGTGTGTCGAGTAGTCGGTGCCATTTCCTTCAAAATAGTCAAATGGAACAAGTTAATCATACAGAATATTAAGAGTAGTTAATAGTATTTCGTAGCATAATATGAACTCATTTATAAAAGATTTTTCTTTATATTAGCATTTTATAAGTTTAAATTCGGGTAGTACCTACCCGTTAAGTTCATACTTAGTAGCTAATATACAATTCAACTACTACAATTCTATATGAAAAACTGATTGTAATAATATTTCGCGTTCAAACTTTTATACAATATTTTACAAACTTACAATACCGCTTATTTTACATAAAGCATGAAATATAGCACACAATAACTTTGATACAAGATAGTTGTGAAGATAATTCTAGCTAGTACACAAGTCGTTCAGCAAAGGCAATAAAGACACGTAATTCATACGTCCAGAAACAAGTCATGCATTCTGGTTTTACTAGGACTACTTCCCATCCTTGGTCTTGTGGAACATAACCGTTATGGCCGTTGATAAGACAGCGTGTTGTAATGTCATCAAAGGGACGAGGGTTATGTAATGACCAACAGTCTCGTAATAACCTGAAAACCTCATTTCTTACCCCAATTACCGACTCCGTCACTTGTGGGAACGTTTTGTTTAATAGTTGTAGCCCGATGTTCTTGTTCTCACTTTGGTGAGAAGCGAACATTACTAACCCGTAAGCATAACATGCTTCTTTATGTTGCATGTTAGCCGCTTTTTCTAAATCACGAAGTCCTATATTCGGATATACTGAGTCAAAATAATTTCTTAACCCGTTGCGTAAAATAGCATTTGGGTTCCCCGCAATATATGCGTCAAAGTAAACACATCGTAACTTATGGATTTCCCAATGTGATATCCCCCATCTTTCGAACGAAAGCCTTTTATAAACCAAGGAATTCTTGGAACATTCTTCGAATGTCTTACAAACTGATCTCGCCTTAAATAGTTGTGTCGAGGAATTCTGACCGACTCTAGACAAGATTTCATCAATCATGTCTCCGGGTAGGTCTCTTAAAATATTGGGATGTCTATCCATTTTGTGTTTTTATACTGTAAAATAGACAAGAGTTAGATTCATAAAAAAAAATACTTATTAATACAAGCAATTTTTATATATATCATAAAGCATAAGCACACTATATTACATATATTACACCACACGAATACAACTATCTTATTCCGACTCGCTCGTTTCTTCTTGTTCGGTTTTGGTTCGTTTTGCCAAGTTTCTAGGGATATATGTATATATATATATATATATATATATATATATATATATATATATATATATATATATATATGTTCCCCTAATACGAGCCGTCGTTGTCCACATTGGTTTAGAAAAACCTGGTGGTTTAGAGGTTCCCGGGTCATTGTTACAACTTAAGGACTTCGGGGGTTGACGATACATATAAAGTTCATCGGGGTTGGAATTAGATTTCTCTATTTTTATGCCCTTTCCCTTATTATTTTCTTTTGCCTTTTTAAATTCAGTTGGGGTAATTTCTATAACATCATCGAAATTCTCATCGGAATCCGATTCATCGGAGAATTGGTAATCCTCCCAATATTTTGCTTCCTTGGCGGAAACACCATTGACCATAATTAACCTTAGTCGGTTGGTTGAGGATTCTCTTTTACTTAACCTTTTTATTATTTCCCCCACCGGTTCTATTTCTTCTTCCGGTTCCGATTCTTCTTCCGGTTTCGATTCTTCTTCCGGTTCCGACTCTTCTTTCGGTTCCTCTTCGGGAACTTGTGAATCAGTCCACATTCCAATTTACATTTGACTCTTCATTATTATTAGGTGAGTCAATGGGACTTGTTCTAGAGGTAGACATCTATCACATAATATCAAACACGTTAAGAGATTAATATATCACATAATATTCATATGTTAAAAATATATAGTTTCCAACAAAAATGTTAAGCAATCATTTTTAAAGAAAACACGGTCAAAGTCCAGACTCACTAATGCATCCTAACAAACTCGATAAGACACACTAATGCAAATTTTCTGGTTCTCTAAGACCAACGCTCGGATACCAACTGAAATGTCCCGTTCTTATTGATTAAAAACGTTCCATATTAATTGATTTCGTTGCGAGATTTTGACCTCTATATGAGACGTTTTTCAAAGACTGCATTCATTTTTAAAACAAACCATAACCTTTATTTCATAAATAAAGGTTTAAAAAGCTTTACGTAGATTATCAAATAATGATAATCTAAAATATCCTGTTTACACACGACCATTACATAATGGTTTACAATACAAATATGTTACATCGAAATTAGTTTCTTGAATGCAGTTTTTACACAATATCATACAAACATGGACTCCAAATCTTGTCCTTATTTTAGTATGCAACAGCGGAAGCTCTTAGTATTCACCTGAGAATAAACATGCTTTAAACGTCAACAAAAATGTTGGTGAATTATAGGTTTAACCTATATATATCAAATCGTAACAATAGACCACAAGATTTCATATTTCAATACACATCCCATACATAGAGATAAAAATCATTCATATGGTGAACACCTGGTAACCGACATTAACAAGATGCATATATATAAGAATATCCCCATCATTCCGGGACACCCTTCGGATATGATATAAATTTCGAAGTACTAAAGCATCCGGTACTTTGGATGGGGTTTGTTAGGCCCAATAGATCTATCTTTAGGATTCGCGTCAATTAGGGTTTCTGTTCCCTAATTCTTAGATTACCAGACTATATAAAAAGGGGCATATTCGATTTCGATCATTCAACCATATAATGTAGTTTCAATCACGTGTGTCCATTTCGTAAAACATTTATAAAAAAACAGCGCATGCATTCTCAGTCCCAAAAATATATATTGCAAAAGCATTTAAAAAGGGATTAATGAAGCTCACGCATATAAATATTGTAAAACAGTTAATAAAGCATTTGCATGTATTCTCAGCCCAAAAATGTAATGAATAAAAAGGGAGCAAATGAACTCACTTTCACAGATTTTTACTTCGTCGGGAAGTAAGACTTGACCACTGGTTGATTCACGAACCTATAACAATATATACATATATATCAAAGTATGTTTGAAATATATTTACAACACTTTTAATATATTTTGATGTTTTAAGTTTATTAAGTCAGCTGTCCTCGTTAGTAACCTACAACTAGTTGTCCACAGTTAGATGTACAGAAATAAATCGATAAATATTATCTTGAATCAATCCACGACCCAGTGTATACGTATCTCAGTATTGATCACAACTCAAACTATATGTATTTTGGAATCAACCTCAACCCTGTATAGCTAACTCCAACATTCACATATAGAGTGTCTATGGTTGTTCCGAAATATATATAGATGTGTCGACATGATAGGTCAAAATATTGTATACGTGTCTATGGTATCTCAAGATTACATAATATACAATACAAGTTGATTAAGTTATGGTTGGAATAGATTTGTTACCAATTTTCACGTAGCTAAAATGAGAAAAATTATCCAATCTTGTTTTACCCATAACTTCTTCATTTTAAATCCGTTTTAAGTGAATCAAATTGCTATGGTTTCATATTGAACTCTATTTTATGAATCTAAACAGAAAAAGTATAGGTTTTTAGTCGGAAAAATAAGTTACAAGTCATTTTTGTAAAGGTAGTCATTTCAGTCGAAAGAACGACGTCTAGATGACCATTTTAGAAAACATACTGCCACTTTGAGTTTAACCATAATTTTTGGATATAGTTTCATGTTCATAATAAAAATCATTTTCTCAGAATTACAACTTTTAAATCAAAGTTTATCATAGTTTTTAATTAACTAACCCAAAACAGCCCGCAGTATTACTACGACGGCGTAAATCCGGTTTTACGGTGTTTTTCGTGTTTCCAGGTTTTAAATCATTAAGTTAGCATATCATATAGATATAGAACATGTGTGTAGTTAATTTTAAAAGTCAAGTTAGATGGATTGACTTTTGTTTGCGAACAAGTTTAGAATTAACTAAACTATGTTCTAATGATTACGAGTTTAAACCTTCGAATAAGATAGTTTTATATATATGAATCGAATGATGTTATGAACATCATTACTACCTCAAGTTTAGTAGGTAAACCTAATGGAAGTGACAAGAAATGATCTAGCTTCAAAGGATCTTGGATGGCTTGAAAGTTCTTGAAGTAGGATCATGACACAAAAACAAGTTCAAGTAAGATTTTTACTCGAATTAAGATAGTTTATAGGTATAGAAATTGAATCAAAGTTTGAATATGAATATTACCTTGAATAAGAAAGATAACCTACTGTATATAACAAAGGTTTCTTGATCTTAGATGATTACTTGGAATGGATTAGAAAGCTTGGAAGTAAATTAGTAAACTTGAAGGGATTTTTGAAGTGTTCTTGAAGTGTTCTTCCTATGATGATTATAGCTTGATTATTGAAGTGATTTTTAATGAAGATGATGATTAACTACTGGAAAAATACGTTCATAATAATGTGTGTGTGTTGAGAGAGAATTAGAAAGAGAATTGGAAGTGAAATGGAGTGAATGATGAGTGGTAATTGGTGAGTGGTGAGTGGGGTTAAAAGGAGTTCTAGTTAGTTGACTAGCTCATGGTAGAAGTTAAAATTGATTAGTCATACATGACATAATCAAGAGTGGAATCCCATGCTAGTTCGTATTGGTATATACTCATAGTAAGTACGTTTTGAAGCTGTGTATAATACGGGTAAGAATACGACTAGAATTCTTGATGAAAGAAAAGAATGGAAAAGTAACTGTAACCATTTTCGTTAAGTATGAGTGTTTTTTTTTTTATGTCTTGAAGTCTTCCAAAAGTATTTTAATACATCTAAATACACTACATGTATATACATTTTAACTGAGTCGTTAAGTCATCGTTAGTCGTTACATGTAAGTGTTGTTTTGAAACCTTTAAGTTAACGATCTCAATTAATGTTGTTAACCCATTGTTTATTATATCTAATGAGATGTTAAATTATTATATTATCATGATATTATGATACATTAATATATCTTAATATGATATATATACATTTAAATGTCGTTACAACGATAATCGTTACATATATGTCTCGTTTCGAAATCCTTAAGTTAGTAGTCTTGTTTATATGTATATAACTCATTGTTAATATACTTATGGAGATACTTACTTATCATAATCTCATGTTAACCATATGTATATCCATATATATATCGTCATGTCGTTTTTACAATTTTTAACGTTCGTGAATCGCCGGTCAACTTGGGTGGTCAATTGTCTATATGAAACATATTTCAACTAATCAAGTCTTAACAAGTTTGATTGCTTAACATGTTGGAAACATTTTAATCATGTAAATATCAATCTCAATTAATATATATAAACATGGAAAAGTTCGGGTCGCTACACAATGGGTCCTACATTTTCGATGCTCATTTTCGCTGCATGTTTTCATTGCGCGTCTTCAGCGCGAGTTTTCGCAGCACAATTTCGACGCGCTTTCGATACTGTATTTTGCCGCCCGTTTTTGAAGCGATTTTTTGCAGCGCCTTTCCGCAGCGTGTTTTGGCCGCCAGTTTTTGACGCGTGTTTTCGCAACGAGTTTTTGCCCGGCATTTCGCCGCTCGTTTTCGATGCGTGTTTTCGGCGCGTATTCAACGTGCTTTTTCACATCGCTTTTTTGGCGCGCTTTTTCGCAGCGCTTTTTCAACGCGCGTTTACGACGGGGTTTTTTCGACGCACGTTTTTTACCCACATTTTCGCAACGCTTTTTCGAGGAGCTTTTTCGATCCGCTTTTTGATAGCACTTTTTCGCCGCGCATTTTTGCAGTGAGTTATTGCAGCACATTTTTGTCGCGCTTTTCGCGCCTTTTTAATGTGCATTTTCACAAGGTATTTTCGACGTACTTTTTCGCATAGCATTTTCGCAACCCGTTTGCGCTGCCTATTTTGCCGTGTGTTTTCGAAGCGCGTTTTTGGCGTGCGTTTTCGGAGTGCATTTTTTATTCGCGAATCCAAAAACTTCAAATGGAAACTCGAATCTGAAAATGAGAATGAAAATCGGAAACATAAAAAATTAATTTTTGTTTTTAGAAAATGGGTCAAACCCAACCCACCCCGAAAAAATGGGTCTCGACCCGACTCAAATCCCTTTTGACCCGATCGTTTGACCCGTTTAAAAATTCTGACCCGCTTAGATCCAACCTGTTTGGACCAAAACCCATTTCGACCCGACCCAAACCCAACCCAACTTGACTCAATTGCAGGTATACTCAATAGATATAATAGCAAAGGCTTCAATTTTAGTTTTTGATTTTAATTTTGGTGTGACATATTGTCTTTTTACTATGAATATTATATAATAAAATTGAGATGACTTAAAACAATTAATTTGATACAACTTCAAAAAGAACAATCGACAACTGAATTAACACGTTGAAAGTAAAATCTTATATGTATAAGTTATAAAAATATTTTTTATATCTTTAAAGAGTATTGATATGATGGCCCCGTCAATACACTTAACGGCTCCGTCACTTGGTCTCACCGCTTGATCGAACTTTAAATGAATTTAATAAACAACATTGCATTCTTTTATTTCAAAAGTTTCCTAAAAAGGAAATTTACCAAAATATGCAGTTTAACAAACCCAACATATTAAATATCTAAAGTTGACATAAAACATTGTCAAACAAACACCCACATGTTTAAATTCAAAAGAGAATGCAAGTTTAATGTTTCATAAATCGTTTAACAAAATCTGCCCAAATGCATGCAGACTCTTCTAATACAGCGAAAGTATCAAACAATCAAGTACCTGTGAAAACATGCGAGTAAACTGTCAACAAAAATGTTGAGTGAATTATAGGTTTAAATAAATGTATAAACTTTAGACTACAAGATTTAAAATGTAAGAAAATATAAAACATTATTCCATTATAAATGAGCCACCTGGTAACCACTTAACCATTTATTTACCCTTGCCAAACATAAAATATATACACTGAACAAGTGTATCTTCAAATAAATACCAAGTACTAACAGATTTCGATTATAAATTGCTAGCGCGACTAGCTCAAAATGGGGTTATCAAACCCGATAGATCTATCCATAGGATTCGCGTTCAGCAGTAGAAACAAGTGATTACAATTACCAGACTAGGGAATATTTTTGTTCAACTCATAATGAATAATTTAAATTTAATTGCCACTTGTGTCTAAACGTAAAACAAAATGCATGTAATCACATCCCAAAAATATACTTTAAAAAGTATGAAAAACGGGACTATAACTCACCTTAAAGCAAAAGTAGTAACCACACAAAATGCGAACAGCAAACGAAGTAAAGTGATCAAGAATGATCACAACACCGACCTATAAATAAAGCAGGTCGATATAAATAACTAACTTAGGTCAAGTCTTAGTATGATAGCTATAGTACTTGTCGCAAGTAGACATAGAACATCATTCAACATGCTTCGGTTTGATCAGAACAGCGCAAGGACACGTACTTTCTATTTTTAGAAAGTTTCTATATTTAGCAGGTTTCCATTTTTGAAAAGTTTCTATTTTAGGAAAGTTTCTATTTTAGGAAAGTTTCTATTTTTGGAAAGTTTCCATATTTAGAAAGTTGCTATTTTTGGAAAGTTTATAAGTTAGAAAAGTTTCCTTAATTAGAAAGTCAACAAAAGTCAACTGAAAGTCAAATTCAACCAAAAGTCAACTCAAAAGTCAACCTTGGTCAAACATAGTCAACATTAATTCTAAAAGTATAAGTTATAATAATAATATAACTTATACTTTTAGAATTAATGTTGACTATGCTTACGAACTTTCAAACAGCTAATAAGATTTAACTGTCTGCATTTCTTATCCCCAAAAACCATCAGCAGCTCTCCAACCACGTTTGTAATACGAACAGCTTTCTCATAACACACAATCTCAGCACGATTCGCAGACAACCAATCCATAACAATAACAACGTCAAAACTGCCTAGGTCAATCAGTATTAAATCTACCTCAAAATCTCTACCAGCCAGATTAATGTTACATTTACGATACACAGTCTTAGTAGTAAGCACTTTACCATTAGCTATCTCTACAACATAAGTACTGTCTAGAGGAGTTAACGGTGTTTTGATTTTTGGACTCATTTTACTCGACACAAAACTCAAATCAGCCCTTGAATCAAATAGTATATAAACTGATAAATCGTTGACCGAGAACGTACCCGTAACAAGTTTTGGATCTTCCTTAGTATCCTTGGTATCAATATTGAACGCCCTTCCACGTGCATTCTCAGTAGTCTTCTTGTTGGGGCAGGCATCACGGAAATGCCCCGGCTTACCACATTCATAACAAACTCTCGAATTTCCACCATTTCATGGCTTCCCATTACCATTATGTCACGACCCTACTTTTTTCGTTATCTTTTTCGTTAATTATTTAACGACCGTTAACTGTTAATTGTGTTACGTCATTTCATGACCTATATTATTATTTTAGTAATAATATATTAATTATTATGTGTTATGTTAATATATGTATTCATATTTTAAATCGTACGTTTATACGAATCGCGGATTTCTATCCGGCGAATCTTTTCGGTTTTCAAACCAACGGTCGCGTTTTTGGGATATTTAAATCCTGATTATTTTAAATATGATATTTTAAGGTCATATAATTATATAGGGTATTTATATTTATTTTTCGTCGCGCGTTTGTTATCTTTCCGAATTTTTAATCGCGTAAGTCCGTTTTCGCGTTTCGGGACTCGTTCGGGATTTCGGGCCATCAGGAAATAATCACTTAGCAACTTGGGATAGTGGGGCCCACTCCACACACCCCTATTCAGACGAAATTCTAAGGGGGAGGGAGTATACTCCCCATTTTTCTATTTTTTTGTTTTATTTCATTTACATTCCTAATTTTATATAAACCTAAATATTCTTTTTGCTCTCTTTCTCCCTTTTCTTCTTTTTGGGCAATGACCACCATCACCATATCATCATCATCATCATCCAAAAATATTGCTTGGATCTAGAGATCGTTCATACAATCGGATTCCTCGTTCCGTTCTCTACGCGATCATACCAATTGATTCTTGATTAGGGTATAAACACTAACCCTAGAACTTTTAATTTTTATTTATTTTTCTGTATTTTATGTTTATATTATTAGTATGGTGATTATTAGTTGTTGTAATGTTGATTGTATGCGTAGAATTACTCGTAAACTTATGTTTTCGGTTTGATAAAATTGGGACAGCAGCTTTTTCGTGTGTTTCTGATATTGTAACTGATGTTGATCATAAAATAAAGTATATAAATGAGTTTCTCTCATCAATACATTAATTTTAGACTCCGGATTCATGTCGTTTCGATTCCCGGAACCCTAATTATGATCAAAGTGGTATTTTGTTAAGATTAAATTGTGATATTGGTATGAACCAGGTTTGGTCTGACTTTGTGACCATATTTGGTGACTTTAAGGTGTTTTAGTGTGTTAGGACTGATGGTGGGGCGAACTTTCATGTTCGGGTCATCTCAATCCGAGCCACGAATCACCCGTTACGTCTAAAACACGTTTTTGATTGAATTGAAGTTGCAAGTAGTGTGTTGGCTGTACATCACGACTTTTGGACTATTATTGGGGTGTTCTTGAGTGTACCAAAGTGTCGAGTGGTTTGCTTAGGCGGAGATATATGTAAGGCTCGCCGAAAACCGACACCCGGGGCTCAGGATACGACCCGATGAACTTTTGATTTAAAACTTTTGACTAATTATGAAACTTATGATATAAATAATGGATTTCATTATCATTTAATTACTTATGATAAAAAAGTAATTATTATTATTTACAACTTATGATATATATATTTATTATATCATTTAATTAATATTTATGATTTAATTAACTTTTTAATTAAACATATGATTAATAATACTTCATTATTAATGGAAAATACTTATGATAAGTATTAAACTTATATTATGATATTATTATAATAAGACTTATAATAAGGATTAATTAATTATTTAATTATTATAAGGCTTAGTTATTATTTAATTATAATTTAATTATTAAATACTTATGATTTAATAGTTATAATTAGAAACTTATGATATGATTAATAATTCATTATTAATTAATAATACTTATGATATGATTTAAAATTTATTATTAATTAATAATATTTATATTATGACTAATATTTAATTAATTAATTAAATACTTATGTTATATTAATTATATCATTTAAACTTATATTAACTTTAATAATTCATTTTAATTTAATTAAACTTATGTTATGACATAATTAGACACATTTAACTTTAATAAACGTTATAACTTATATTATTACTATAAATTATACTTTTAAAATTTACGTTGACCATGTTTGACCAAGATTGACTTTTGAGTTGACTTTCGGTTGACTTTGACTTTCAGTTGACTTTTGTTGACTTTCTAATTAAGGAAACTTTCCTAACTTATAAACTTTCCTAAAATAGCAACTTTCTAAATTTGGAAACTTTCCAAAAATAGAAACTTTCCAAAAATAGAAACTTTCCAAAAATGGAAACCTGCTAAAAATAGAAACTTTCTAAAAATAGAAAGTGTGTGTCCGTAAGCTGTTCCGATCAAACCGATGCATATTGAGTATTGTTCTATGACTACTTGCAACATGTACAATAGCTATCATACTAAGACTTGACCTAAGTTAGTTATTTATATCGACCTGCTTTATTTATAGGTCGGCGTTGTGATCATTCCTGATCACTGTACTACATTTGCTGTTCATTTAATTGTGTTGGTTACTTCATTACTTTTAAGGTGAGTTATAGTCCCCTTTTTACATACTTTTCAAAGTAAATTTTTGGGATGTGATTACATGCATTTTATTTCACGTTTAGACACAAGTGACAATTAAATTTAAATTATTCATTGTGAGTTGGACAAAAATATTTCCTAGTCTGGTAACTGTAATCATTGGTTTCTACCGGTGAACGCGAATCCTACGGATAGATCTATCGGGTTTGACAACCCCATTTCGAGCTAGTCGCGCTAGCAATTTATAATCGGAATGTTTAGTACTTCGTATTTTGTTGTAGATACACTGTCCAGTGTATATTATTATTGTGTTTGGCAAGGGTAAATAAAGGGTTAAGTGGTTACCAGGTGGCTCATTGATAATGGAATAATGTTTAATGTTTTCTAACATTTTTAAATCTTGTGGTCTAAAGTTTATTCAATTATTTAAACCTATAATTCACTCAACCTTTGTGTTGACAGTTTACTCGCATGTTTTCACAGGTACTTGAGTTTATGTGATGCTTCCGCTGTGTTTAGAAGAGTCTGCATGCATTTGGGCAGATTTTTATGAAACAATTTATGAAACTTTGGCTTGCATTCGGTTTTTGAATAATTAATACTTGTGGGTTGTTGACAATGTTTTTGTGTCAACTTTGGATTATTAATATGTTGGGTTACTTTTAAACTAAATATTTTGGTATGCTTTCCTTTTTGGGAAACTTTTGATATAAAAGAATGCAATGTCATTTATTAAATTCATTTAAGTTCGATCAAGCTGTGGGACCAAGTGACGGAGCCGTTAAGTGTTTTGACGGGGCCATCACAGTTGGTATCAAAGCTCTGGTTGTAGGGAACTAGACGGTCTTAATGTGGTCAACCCATGGTTCTTAGGGTGTATTAGAGTCTAGTCTACAGCCCGACCCTTTTGCTATAGCATTATTATGCATTTCATTTTGGATGTGTTATGTCATTAGCATTTATATCTTTTGGTATGTGGTTTGCAGTTTTACTGTTTGCAGATGTCGACTTCGAGCGATAACTCAGTTGCTGCTCCTGCTCCTCCGGCTGCTGCCAGACACCTTGCTGATCAACCAGAGATCGATGATCCTGTTCACTACTACTTTCCACCCTTACCCATATGAACAGGGCTTACAATGAAGTGACGCGTATTAATGCTCTTAGTGATTGTATGCGTACTTTGCCACATAACGAGATGATGGACCAGATTCGAGCTAGTATGGATTCTGTTGAGTCCCCAAAATAATTAAGGATTTAATTATGACAAAACAATATTTATTTGCACTAAAGTGTTATGTGCAGCCAGCACACGTTTGTTTATGTATAGTCAGCTAATATAGCTGTGTCGAGTGTTTAGTATGCTGCCTAGTCTATCAGCACAAGGTAGATATGTATTCTTCGAATCAGCACAGGATGTGCACCCAGCAAATCAAGAATATCAAGTGACTCAGCATATGAAGGACCAGTAAGTCTGGATATTAGCATACAACACAAGACAGCCATGCTCCATTACAAGCATGGTAGTTTCCCAGAGTGGTCTACATCAACGCACTATTCAACAGAAGTCGAAGACAAAGTTGAACAGAAAAGGACAGGAGTCGGCGGCTGACAAGTGACCTTACAAGACCACGTGGGAATGCAGAAGTGGAACGCATGTGCAGACATGTGTTATACTTTAATCATACCTAGGGAACACAACATTCCATTTGTTTAAATCAAATGGTAGTGCCAAACCGAATTGGTGTGTTCCAGCAAATAGCTACTTAAGAGGAAAGAAGAAGAGCACGCCTTCTGACACAATTGTCCCCACAAGTACAAGGCATCCAATGTACTAGTGGACAATAGATTAATTACACGGTTAATAGAACTACTATATATATTGTTGCATCCACTATTGTAAAAACTAGTGGTGTGGGTTTATTTGTTAGAGTCCAAACCGTGTAATAGCTTTAGTTTGTCTCTTAGCTATAATCTAGGTAATCTGTATCAACCAACTATCATTTCCGCCAAGGATAGTTGTGATTCTTTCTGATTTAATCAATAAAGAATAACAGTTGAAAATTACCTGTGACTCTATATTATTTACTACAGAATACTAAACGTGATTAACTGACTAGTTAATTAAGAAAAGAATTGTATTCACCCCCCCTCTACAATACTCCTGTTGTTATTAAGGGACCAACAACTGGTATCAGAGCTTCAGTCTTGATAATTAATATCTTGGATCTGAATTCTCTTATGGCTTCGTATTCAAACTCAGCTTACCTTGAGAATGGCTCGTCTAACAGACCACCTAAGTTTGATGAAGATGAGTATGAAACCTGGAAGGCAAGGTTCATGCTACATCTTGAGTCTGTGGATTCACTCATGCCTGGAATTGCCAAAGATGGCCCTTTTGTTCCCACTGAGACAGTTGGTAGTGCACCAGCAACAGCTGACACTCCTGCCATCCCTGGCAGAGAGGTTATTCTCACTCCCTCTAGATGGGATGATGAGGATAAACGTCGAGTTGGTCTTGACCCTAAAATCAGAACTCTGTTAGCCATAACTTTGCCTAACCCACTGTTCAAACTGATCAAGGGAAAAGAAAATGCTAAGCTTATGCTTGACTACCTAGATGTCACCTATGAGGGTATGGGAGAAGTTAGGCAGAACAGGATGATTGCTCTTAAAAGAGAATATGAAATGTTCTTTGCCTATAAGAATGAAACCCTTAAGCAAACCTTCATTAGGTTTAACTCTTTGATAGCAGACCTGACCACTTTAAATGTAACCTACACTGAATTTGAACAAGTGAACAAATTCATTGATGCACTGCCATGTAAATGGAAACCTGTTACTGACCCATTAAGAACCACACAGACCCTAAAGAACTTTAACCTGTCTTCTCTCTACAGTTCCCTTTGGAATCATGAGAAGGCAGAAGCCAAGTTTGAACTTAACATGAAAGAAAACTTTAGGTCTGCCCCCACCACTTCAAAATCATCTAAAAATGATGATGCTGCTCTTATTGCTGCTGCTAAATGGAAGAAAGCTCAAAAAGCTTTACTGGTTCAAAAGTTACTGGCAGAACAAGAGTCAGCTGATAGTGTTGAGGAAAGTGGTACTGGGTCTGAAGAAAGCAGTACAGATGAAAGTGATGTAGAAGGGTTTGCTGAAGGTATGGCTCTGCTGGCTAGGCAGTTCAAAAGGTTCAATCGTAGTAGAACCAGCAAGTCATACAAATGGAGCAAAAAGCCAAATGCTAGGTACAACAGCAAGTCAGTCAAGGGTCCTAAATCTGAGTGCTTTAATTGTGGGAAGGTTGGACATTTTGCTGCTGAATGCATGTCCAAGAAACCTTCCACGTCACATGCTAACTCTTTCTCAAAAGCTGATAAGTACAAAAACAAGTACAAAGCTATGAAAGCTCAGATGAAGGAAAGTGCAAAGACTGACAAGAAGGGTAAACAGCCAGAAAAGGTTCTAGTTGCTGAACATCATGACTGGGATGAAGCCAGCACGTCCTCATCTTCTGATAGTGATACTGATGATGATGGTGCTGGTTATGCTACTGGTAAAAGGCTGTGTTTGATGGCCAAAGAGGTAGAGGAGTCTGATGAGGATGATGGTGGTAGTACGTTTTTGGCTGATATGAGGGAAGCTGATCAAAGCAGAGATTCTCCTCAATGGAAAACTGAAATGATGTATAAGGTTGATAATTTTCGAACTTATACTGATGATGAAAAAGCTGAAATGTTTGACTACCTAAGAATTGATTTATGCAGAAGCTGCAAACGAGAAGAGAGTTTGAAATCTAATAACAAATCTGTAAATGAAAAACTCAAAGGCAAAAATGATGAAATTAAGATCTTAAAAGATACAATTTCCAAACTTGAAAAACAAAACTTTGCTTTAGAAACTCATCACGTTGAGGCAGCAGAAGTCAAGACCCAGCTGGACAATCTCAAAAGAGTTGTTGCTTCATGGTGCACATCTGCTCAACGCACAGCTAAATGTGTTAACGAGCAGGTGCCTGCCCAAGTTCAAGCCTTCTTTGCTGGTGACTATGCTGCTGCTGCTGCTATTGCAGAAGTTACTTTCATGGACCCGATTCTTGAAACTGATCCTGAAGCTGTCTTGCCAAATACTTTTGCCAAGATAGTTGAAGGTAAAAAGGTTATGACAAACAAATTTGTTAGACCTACTGTGTCCCCACCACTTGCCATGAAAGAAATTTTGGAGGATGAAGTTAGAGCAAGAGAAGCCAGTAACTCAATTGATGAGTCTACTGACCCCTCAAGCATCCACTACCTGACTCCGAAAGAAAGACGTATTAAAAGGGAAATCACTGAAAACAATTTGAGAAAAGTTAAACCAACTGATTCCCCTTCGTGTTCGAGTTCTACCAGTGCTAAGCCAGCTGATGACCAATCTACTGGTTACCCAGTAGCTGCAGACAAGCCAGTGAAACGAAATACTGGCAAATCTAAGGCAGCAGTTAAGATACCTACTGGTTCATCAGCATCAGAAGACAAGCCAGCAACTTCCCACGCTAACTTGTCAAATGATAAAGGAAAGACAGTTCGCCATGGTCATGGTACTTGTTCCAAAAGGAAAGCTGCCCATAAGGGAAAAGCAAAAATTGACTCGACTGATGAGCTGTCTATCACTGAGATAATGACAGCCAAGCTTGACCAGCTAATTGAGGCAGTAACTAAAAGTCGACCCGATCCTACTGCCCTTATTAGATCTGTGCATGACCAGCCACAAAAGCCAAAAGTGAGAAAATGCTACAAATGTGGCAGCAAAGCTCACCTGGCTAACCAGTGTACTCAAACCCAAACCCCATCTGCTGCTTCTTCTAGCAAGCCAGTAGAAAAGAAGAAGTCATCAAAGGTGACTCCTTCAGAACCCATCCTAGGATGGGTTCCCAAAAAGAACTAATCTCTAAGTTATTGTGCAGGGCATTCAAAACAAACAAATCTGGTATCTCGACAGTGGTTGTTCGTGACATATGACCGGAAGTAAGTCCCTGCTGATGGACTATCAGGAAAAGGATGGTCCAGTTGTTTCGTATGGAGATAATTCGTTGGGTTACACAAAGGGTTTTGGTACTTTGACAAATGGGAATGTCACGTTCTCAAATGTTGCATATGTAGTTGGGCTTAAACATAACTTACTCAGCATAAGCCAACTGACAAGCAAGAATAAGATAGTCCAATTCAGAAAGAAAATTGGTACTATTTTTGATAAGACAGGGAAGCCACTGCTGACTGCAAAACGTCATGAAAACATGTATCAAATTGACATGAACACAGCAGTCACAACAACTGATACTTGTTTCTATTCGAAGGCAGCAGACAACCTGAAGTGGTTATGGCACAAGAGACTCTCACATCTCAACTTCAAAGATATTCACAAATTATCCAGTAGAAGTTTGGTGTCTGGGCTACCCACAATGTCTTATGTGAAGGACAGATTGTGTCCTGGTTGTGAAAAGGGAAAACATCACCATGCCTCGTTCAAATCAAAGCAAATCTCATCTGTTGAGAAACCATTTCACTTACTTCATATGGATCTATTTGGTCCAGTGAATGTGGCCAGCTGTAGTGGGAAGAAGTATACACTGGTTATTGTTGATGAATACTCGAGATACACTTGGGTGTTCTTTCTGAGGCAAAAGAGTGAAGCTGCTGATGAAATCATCAATTTTATCAAAAGAATGGAGCTTTTGAATGGGCAACTGGTGAAGCAACTAAGAAGTGATCATGGTACAGAATTCAGAAATGCTACATTAGAAGAATTTTGTGCTGACAAAGGTATTTCCCAAAATTTCTCTGCTGTGAGAACACCTCAGCAAAATGGTGTTGCAGAAAGAAGAAACAGAACTCTCATTGAAGCAGCAAGATCTATGTTGGCTGAGTCTGGGTTGAAGAATTCCTACTGGGCAGAAGCTGTGAATACTGCCTGTTTTACCCAGAATAGATCTCTTATTGTGAAAAGACATCAGAAAACTGCATATGAAGTTCTCAAAGGAAGAAGACCCTCAATTTCATTTCTTCATGTATTTGGCACTCCCTGTTACATTCTAAATAATAGGGATCAGCTGGGCAAATTCGATGCTAAAGCTGATGAAGGTATATTCCTTGGATATTCCAACATGTCAAAGGCATATAGGGTCTACAACAAAAGAAGAGGTTGTTTTGAAGAATCCATTAATGTTACATTCGATGAAACTGCCTCTGCTTCATCTACTGATCGTGAAGATGAAGTGTTACTGTTTGAAGAGCCTACTCAGCAAGCTCCTGATGATGAAGAGCCAGCAGCACAACCCTCACCAATCCATGCTGCTGGGTTCTCTGATGATGAAATGGAACATTCTGTTCCATCTGTGTCTAAACCAAGTGGACCTACTGACTCTACTGAAGTGCTGCAACTTGAGCCTAGGTCTGCTGGTTCTGAGAGATCACAAGCTGGTACTGATTCTACTGATATTGATCAGCAACCTTCTGTTGCTGCTCACTCATCTGAACCAGCTGATGATCAAGATGCTGTGTGTTCTACAACCAGCTCACCTGTTCATAACACCAAATGGACAAGGGAGCATCCGATTGAGCAGATTATTGGTAATCTTGCGAGTGGTGTTAAAACACGGAGGCATGCTACCAGTAACTTTTGTATGCATGTTAATTTTGTGTCTACCATTGAGCCCACGTGCCCTGAGGAAGCACTTCAAGATCCTAGCTGGGTTGGTTCAATGCAAGAAGAAATTACTCAGTTTGATAGGAACAAAGTGTGGACATTGGTACCTGAACCTGAGGATAAGACAAAGAAGATCATTGGTACTAAGTGGGTGTTTAAAAACAAGATGGATGAAGATGGTGTCGTTATCAGAAACAAAGCAAGATTGGTTGCTCAAGGGTTTAGACAGGAAGAAGGATTGGATTATGGGGAAACTTATGCACCAGTGGCTAGGATGGAAGCTATCAGATTGTTCTTAGCATATGCTGCTAGGATGAACTTTAGAGTATTTCAGATGGATGTTAAATCTGCATTTCTGAATGGGAAGCTGCAAGAAGAAGTTTATGTCAAACAGCCTCCTGGTTTTGTAAGCAGTAAATATCCAGACCATGTCTACAAGTTAGACAAAGCTCTTTATGGCCTTAAACAGGCTCCAAGAGCATGGTATGAGACACTTCATGTGTATCTCACTGGTATAGGTTTTAAAGTTGGAACAATTGATACCACTCTATTCTCAAAAGAGATAGATGGTGATCTCTTGTTGGTACAGATATATGTGGATGATATTATTTATGGTTCTAAAAATGAAAAACATTGTCAAGATTTTTCAAAACGTATGTCAAAGGCATATGAAATGAGTTTACAAAGAGATCTGCAATACTTTTTAGGATTGCAGATCAAACAACTTGATGATGGAATATTCATAAGTCAAGATAAATATATCAAAGATATGTTAAAGAAATTTGGTCTGACCTGTTTAAAAGACATAGGGACTCCAATGGCAGCATCCAGATCCAAATGGTGAACCAGTCAATATCACTGAATATAGAGGTATGATTGGATCCCTACTTTATCTCACAGCCAGCAGACCAGATATTATGTTCGCCACATGTCTCTGTGCCAGATATCAAGCTGATCCTAAAGAGTCACACTTGCTGGCAGTAAAAAGAATATTCAGATACCTAAAAGGTACTGCTAAACGTGGTCTTTGGTATCCCAAAGACCAGGATTTTGAACTAATTGGGTATTCAGATGCTGACTTTGCAGGGTGTAAAATAGACAGGAAAAGTACTACTGGTGGGTGCCAGTTACTGGGTAGTAGGCTAGTCAGCTGGACAAGCAAAAAGCAAAATACTGTGTCCACAACCACTGCTGAAGCAGAATATGTCTCTGCTGGTAGTTGTACTGCTCAAGTACTGTGGATGCAAAGCCAGCTAAAGGACTATGGTGTTCATGTTACAAAAACTCCAATCTACTGTGACAACACCAGTGCAATTGCTATCACCAACAATCCTATGATGCACTCAAGGACTAAGCACATCGATGTTCGGTATCATTTCATAAGGGATCATGTTCAAAAGGGTGATGTTGAGTTACATTTTATTTCTACAGACCAGCAATTAGCAGACCTATTTACAAAGCCATTAGATGAGAAACGTTTTAACTATCTCATCTCTGAGCTGGGTATGCTTGAGCTTTAAATAAAGGACAACTTTTGTTGGTGTGCTGGTTCTACAACGTGTAGGGCAAACCAGTAAGTCACATTTATTTACTTACTGCCTACATGTCAAACAACCAGCACAGCAAGGTCTTTTATATTTTGGTTACTTAAATGTTTTAAATGAAATAATAAATAGCTCTCCAAATTTAATGATTCCTTAAAACTGGAAACTCATTTACTTCCAATGATTTAAATTAAATTCATGACATATTAAATGTAACAAAAGTATTTTGTATTTAATACAAAAAATTATTTTTGAGGTTTTAAATCAATTTGTTTGAAATAAAATCTGATGCATTTAATGCTGTATGGGAGTAATGAGTGTTTAAGCCGTATAAATGTCATGTCAACCGTCTGTCTCCCTTTGAAAACGTGCCAGTCGTCACATCTGCCCACGCGCCTGCAGATGACAGTCATTTTCTCTCTCCTGCACTTTTTCACCCACTCACAACGGATAAAAGTGTGTTTCATCTTACAAAATAACCTTCGGTTATTCATTTTTCAAAATACACACACTTTTACTCTCAAAATCTTTTCAATCTTCAAATCTTCATCCTACACTCATCAATGGCAGAACAACAACAGCAATCACCACGTGCTGCAAGCCAGCAAGAGGAACAACAGCAACAACAACCTCAATCAATCGAACCACAACAGCAACCACAACCTGCCCCACAACCGGCACCGGCACCGGAGGAACCGGTGGTTCAAGAACACGTCGTTCAAGGACCACTGTTCAATCTTCACCCCAACCTGATTAGGGCTCCCAATGCACCTGATCACTCACTGATTCGCCTATCTAGAGGCAATGCTGCACATGCCCTCTCTATTCCCAAATCGAAGGTTAACAAAGGGTATGAGGCCCTCATCGAATACATCCGTCAATCACCTTTGGCAAGAGCCATCACCGGTGTACCTTCCCGATTCTATGCTGCCTGTTTGGCACGATTTTGGTATACTGCCACTGTTGCCACCACTCCCGGCAACGTTCCATGTATTCGTGGCATGGTGACTGAAACCCTAAATTGCTCTGTCACCGTCGAAGCTATTAGACGTGCTCTTCAATTGCCCGGTGGACCATTTGTTGCTTCACCTACTAGTGACGAACTAAGAAGGGAGGTGTTGGAGACCATTGGGTTTGCTGGACCAGTGGCACATACACCGTTGAGAAAGCATATGCCACCTCTGTGGTACTACTTCTTTGGGTTGATGACTCAGTGCATGAGTCAAAAGTCAGGAAGCTTTGACCAATGCTCAGATTTTGAGCTCAAGCTTGGTCATGGGTTGTTGTTCAACAGGAACATCGATTACGCCCTTGAAATTTATTTGAGGCTAAGGGAAATGGTCACTGCTAGAGTAAGAACCAACTTGATTCCATTTCCACGATTCTTAAGCCTGGTATTTGAAAGTGAACTGGGTGAAGCTTATCAGCAAATTGCTGATCAATCATTTGAGGTCCCAGTAAAACAAGGGGGTATGCCAAAGGATGTACCTGCTGCTCCATATGCTGAGTTGACACCAGCAATGAACGAGTATCTTGCTGCTCGTCGTGGAGCCACCCAATCGACTGCCTCTGGTCCTGCACCAGCTGAGGGGGAGGGTCCTCAGCGAAAGCCAGCAACGCGAAGGAAGCAGCCAGCTACCTCAACTAGTACAGCCACCGTCTCATATACTGGTAAAGCAGTAGTTGTATTAGAATCTAGTGCTCTCTAATCATAAAGAACAGCCCTAGTCTTATATACTGACTACCCAATTCTAGTGTTGGAATCCGTTGCTCATCTATTTCTTGGTAACAGGCAAACCTAAGCGTGCTAAAGCTGGCTCCAAGCGAACCACAGGGGAGATTGCACCAGTCTCAGCTGCTGCTCCTGCAAAGGATGTAGCTATGGAACCTGGTGCGTTTCTAGACCAAACAGCAGATCAATCTAACTTAATTGAAAATTTTTTAACTGCTGACTTGAAAAATGTTGAGGGAGTTAACGGTATAACCCTGGCTCCCAAGCTGACTGGTTTTAAAACTGGTGTCAAGAAGAGTAGCAACCCATACTCGTCTAACCAGGCACTTCCACATTTTTCTGAAATGAACTTATTGCAATACTCTCTGCTGACAGTACAACCAGCAGAGAACATTACTGACCCCCAAAGCAGGCTTGAGCTGGGTCTTCATCGTGTTGAACCAGCTCAGGTGACTGCACAGCCAGTATGTTACTCGGATACTGTTAAGAGTCGCACTCCTACATCATTACCAGCCAGATATCTTACACTATCTGGGTCAACATGTGTTGCCAATGAGTCAGCAGAGTCACCGCTGTACTTACAGACACCTTCTTCTGTCTCATTCGAAGGGCTGACCAAATCACAAGTCTATCCCCAGAGACCAAAAACAGATGCAATTGTTGAGTCAAATTTATTTGGTTCTACAGTTGCTAACATAACTTGTTCTATTGTTTCAGTTCTTAGCAGGGTAGATGAACAGGCAGAGGGGGAGCAAAATAAAGATGTTGTTATTCCTACTGGTGATATTGCTGCCTCTGCTACTGGTGTTGGTGCCACTGATTCTGTTACTGGTGGTGCTGATGCTAGTACTGTTGATTCTGCTGCTGCTGGTGTGGAAGATGTTATCATGGAAGAACCTCCTGTTCTTGAGAAGGTTATTGACAATATTGTCAAGGATGTTCTTCTTGATGAACCTGTCACCCAACCAAGAGTGGACTCTGCATTAATGTCTGATGAGCCTGCTGATTCTTCTGATTCTTCTTCTATGGAACGTCAAGTTCTTACAGAATCGGCAGTTCGTCATCCTATTGGTCCGATTTTGGTTGCTACTGAACCAATTGCTGATGTTAAGGATGCTGGTACCTCTGCTGACACAACTACTGATTCGACTAAGGCTTCTGTTACTGAGGAAACAAAGCCATATGTTGTGCAGGTACCAGATCCAGATGAAGTTGTTCCTAACTTCATTTTCAAGGGAGCTTCAATCTCTCCCAAGATTGCCATGCTGGTCGATCAGCTGACCATCGATCCCGAATCTGCGATAGTCTCAGCCAGCAGATTACCTCGTGAAGAGATGGTTGAGCTATTATCTCAGCTTGATAGACCAGCTAGAGAAGAAATTTATGAGAGGATAGCCCTGCTGGAGCAAATCAATGAACAGCCTTACTATCATGTTTTTGGTATGGCTCCAGCTGCTTCGCCATATCCTGGTACATGGAGGCCTCTCAAGTTTGTCATCGATCCTACTACTGGTAAGTGTGTTATGCAAAATGTCCCTGACTCGCCAGTACCTTCTTCTTCCTCAGCTTCTTCCTCCTCATCTTCTTCTGATGAGGATGCTGATGAAAGTACTGGTAAGGGCGAACCAGTCACTCATGATAATGTGACTGGTTCCAAAGACAAACCAGTGGATCTTACTGATGACAATGCTGATAGTAATGCTGACAAGGATATCAGTGGTTCTAAGCCTTCGGGCGAAGGTAAAAACGATGGTGATCATGATGATGAGTCAGCTCCTGACCTTCCATCTCCACCACCCCACGGTGATACTCCTCTGTTAGCTTGTGCTGACCAACCTTCAACCTCTGCATACTTAAAGTTCAATGCAGATGAGGTTGCTGATATTTCCACCTTTGCTGTCTATAAGACACTGCAAGGGATCACACCAAATTTGGAGGAAACTATTCGCAGAGCTATTGTTGATAGTGTCTCTGCTGCTGTCAGATCTGCTGGAGAGGCTGTTACAACTCCTATTGATCTTAAACTCCAGCAGGTGTGTGCTTTTGCTGATGTGGCAGTCGAAGAAATCACAAAGCACCACGAAGATGAAGAGGAGCTTCAAAGGCGAATTATCTCTCACAATGAGTACTGTGAAAATATCACCCGACTCCAAGCTGATTTGGATGCTGCTAACCGCAGAAATACTTTCTTAAATGAGGAGAACAGGGTGTTACACGAGAGATTGGAATCGCAGGAAGCTCAAATGGCTAACATGATTCCTGCTGCTGCCTATGTTCAGATGGTTGAAAACATGCAACGAATGGCTGCTTTGCAAGGTGATGTTCGGGCCATCGTTGAACAAATGGCTATGGGTGTAGCTAGGAATGAAGTTAGATCCTCCAATCTTCTGCTACGACAATTTGGTGTGGATCCTGGTGCCCATCTTACTCCAGAGGTTGCTGAGTGGAACAATTTTGCCTTCTCTGCTCCTCAGTCAGACAGTGATCTTGATGCTACTGTCTCCCCTTCTATTACTGCCCGTGCTGATGACAAAAAGGGGGAGAAAAAGTCTCAAAAGAAATCTAAAAAGAGAAAACAGTCTGAGGGGGAGCATGAACATGAAAAGGCTCCTAAACAACCCAGGAGAGATGGAGATGGTGATGGTGATGGTCAAGACACTGGCCCTAAGCCCAGCAACGCTCATACTGAAGCTGGTGGTGCACAGGCAACTGGTGGTACTCAACCCAGTGTGTCTGCCACACCAGTGGATGATATTGGTTCTGGCAGTAAGCCCAGTGATGTTTCTGATATGGCTGTAGCTGAAGCTTTTGTGCTGTCTCAATCTATTGAACGTAAAATGAAGAGGAAGTTAGAGAGACATCAAAAGCGACAGCAGGAACTAGATGATGCCTTCAATGCCAAGTTTGAGGCCTTTGCTGATCTTAAACGTCGTAAGATTATGCACAGAAGATGGCTGAGTCCAAAAGCATTGGAAGTCGATGATGACCTGACTGCCTTTGATAAACACAGAAAAGAGGCAAGAAAAAGAAATGCCAAGTTCATGGTCAAATACGACAAACAGAGGGCAAAGCTGTATGCACAGAGAGCAGAAAGAATCAGGAACATGACTCCTGCTGAGATGAAGGATTACCTTGATTCTACTGGGTCAACTGGTGGAGTTAGAGCTGATATTTTCATGAAATGGGTTGATGCTATGTTAGAACCCAGCTCTACTCCTCAACCAGCATCTGCTGCTCAGCCAGCTACACAACAAAAACAGCCAGCAGAAACAATCATCCTTAGTGATGATGATGTTATTAGACAGGGGGAGCATCTTGCTATTGTTCCTTACCTGCCTCCTATTCAACCAGTATCGACATAAGAACCATCAGCTGAACCCAGGCCTATTGACAAATACAGGGTGAAATCTGCTCCTAGGGACAATCAGCCCCTGAGGAAAGGACCCCTATTCGAGGCAGCTGATGAAGGTACTGATGTGGTTGAGCCAGCTGATACTAATCAGTCAGCTGGCATTGAAGACACAGCAAGGAGTGCTGTGATAGAAGACCCAGCCAGAAGTGTGCTGCTGGGTAGTACAAGTGTTGAAGACCCAGCAAAGTCGGTTGAGCTGGGTGCTAAACAAGTAGGTGATGAAACGGTTGATCCTGCTCACTTCACAGTCTGGGGAAGAGACGGCCAAACATTTGTTCTATCTCCTCTTCCTCCCCAGATTCAAGTTTACTTTGACAGAACACAGGATAACAGGGTCAATCAGCATCCAGTTAGCTCATCTGGCAGCTATGAATCATCTATGTATCCTCCATCTTCCCCAAGGGTTCATGACAAACATATCACTTGGGAAGATGACTCAGTAACCCATGGTGAGCCGAACATCAGAAAAATGAACCCAGATGAAAGAGATGCCTACAGACTTCAGATCACTGTTCCAGAGTTGCTTGAACAAAGACAAATTGAACTTAATGAAAGAATTCGTCAAGTCAGGCTGCTGCATCACCCTCTTGATCAGCCACACTATATTGCTGCACTAAACTTTGGCGTTGACATTAGGGTGTACTTGAATAACAGTGGTCTCAGGCTCTCCACTACTGATGAAAGAATTCATTTTGAAGATGCTCTCCAGCTGGGTATGGATATAAGGGAGTATTGTGCTGCCCTTAGTACTGAAGAGGGTAGAAAGATGGTTGAAGCAGTAAGATCCCTGAACATTTCTTATGATGATTATCTGATGGGTTTAGCTGCTGAAAGGGAAGCCAGAGAAGCTGCTGATGCTGAACTTGCTGAACGTTCAAGGCTTCAGGATATTGAAGACAGATTGGCTGCTGACAGAAAGCAACAGGCTGAGTCCCTCAAACTAGCCAGAGCCATTGTCAAAGAACAGGATAAGGTTTTTGATAAGATAGAAACTGCTGAGAAAGTACCTACCACTGCTCCTGTAGTACCTGATCACAATATTGAGTTTCCTGATACTTACTATAAGAGCAGGTATGGTAATGTGATGAATAGAAGATCTAATCCCTGCAGAATTATCAAGGTAAACAGGGGGACAAAAAGGGCTTTTAATGTTGTCAGGGAGAACAATGTTCAAGAAAGGATTAGTTTTGATGACTTAAGAACTCTTGGATTCAGTGAATGGATAGAAATCTTGGAGTATTTCATTGGTAAAGGTGAGAGTGCTATCAAGAGTGCTCTTAAGACTGAACTCCAACAGCTGTTCAAGAAGGCAACTAAGTTTGGGAATGCACCAGTAGTTGATGTTGATGAATTTCTTGCTCAAAAGCCTAAAGGGAAGCAACCTACTGGTGAAGGACCAACTGGGAGAAGCCGAATTGTTCTACCTCCTTCCATCCCTGTTTTTGACCCTGCTGAATTACCTCTCCTGTTCCCTGAAGCCTGGAAGATTAAACAAGAGGAGCTATCTGATGAAGAAAGAGAAAGAGAAAGGGATAAACATAGATAGTCTCCTATGTGCTTAACTTGTATCTTTGTAATTTACTTTTTATTTTTGAATTATCTTGTAATTATTGTATATTTCTGATGTAATGTAAGTAAAGTGAGTTTATCTTCAAAATCATATCAAATTATAAGATATAGATAACTCATCAAAAGATCCCAAAACAAACTTAAAGGGACGAATTTACTGTCTACTCTCTCTAGGTCCCTAAGTGCTGGCTTTAGTGTTTTCTCTTCAAGTCATAGGTTTTGTCATCATCAAATAGGGGGAGATTGTTGAGTCCCCAAAATAATTAAGGATTTAATTATGACAAAACAATATTTATTTGCACTAAAGTGTTATGTGCAGCCAGCACACGTTTGTTTATGTATAGTCAGCTAATATAGCTGTGTCGAGTGTTTAGTATGCTGCCTAGTCTATCAGCACAAGGTAGATATGTATTCTTCGAATCAGCACAGGATGTGCACCCAGTAAATCAAGAATATCAAGTGACTCAGCATATGAAGGACCAGTAAGTCTGGATATTAGCATACAACACAAGACAGCCATGCTCCATTACAAGCATGGTAGTTTCCCAGAGTGGTCTACATCAACGCACTATTCAACAGAAGTCGAAGACAAAGTTGAACAGAAAAGGACAGGAGTCGGCGGCTGACAAGTGACCTTACAAGACCACGTGGGAATGCAGAAGTGGAACGCATGTGCAGACATGTGTTATACTTTAATCATACCTAGGGAACACAACATTCCATTTGTTTAAATCAAATGGTAGTGCCAAACCGAATTGGTGTGTTCCAGCAAATAGCTACTTAAGAGGAAAGAAGAAGAGCACGCCTTCTGACACAATTGTCCCCACAAGTACAAGGCATCCAATGTACTAGTGGACAATAGATTAATTACACGGTTAATAGAACTACTATATATATTGTTGCATCCACTATTGTAAAAACTAGTGGTGTGGGTTTATTTGTTAGAGTCCAAACCGTGTAATAGCTTTAGTTTGTCTCTTAGCTATAATCTAGGTAATCTGTATCAACCAACTATCATTTCCGCCAAGGATAGTTGTGATTCTTTCTGATTTAATCAATAAAGAATAACAGTTGAAAATTACCTGTGACTCTATATTATTTACTACAGAATACTAAACGTGATTAACTGACTAGTTAATTAAGAAAAGAATTGTATTCACCCCCCCTCTACAATACTCCTGTTGTTATTAAGGGACCAACAGATTCGTTTGTTAGCTTTAAGAACAATGTTGGGATCGAGAGTCGTAAGCGTAACCGTGAAGTTGACGCTAGGTTCGGGGCTCTAGAGAGCACAGTTCGTGATTTGAAGGCAGAGTTGGAAGAAGTGAAAGGAAAGTTGCGGAAGTATGAGCCACCTGCTGAGACTCATGCTGGCCCAGCTTATCACACCCGCTCTAAGCAGATGTTATATGATAATTCATGATTGATTACTTATTTCATAAAACTTAATGTCCTTTCATACATACATTTTTGGATTATGTACGGCGTTTTGCCGAGGATTTTATTAAGGTTTTGTTATGGGATGTTTTTCATTATGTATGGATGGTTATTTTTATGACATCTATTATCATTATCACATTTTATTTCTGATGTTGTGACTCTTGGCATGTTATATTATGCGTAATGTAGATCATGTATGTTAGGTGCTATGTATGTTGTATGATGTTATCATAAAATATGTATGCATGTGGTGGTTATTTCTATAACAATCATAACTGTCACGTTATTACACATAGTGGTTACTAACTATTATTTTAATGGTTAATCTTTTCGAGTTCGATCTATTCCTTTATAACACTGGTATTATTCTTAGTACTAACGGTTGTGTTATTCTGTTTTGAAGATCATGCCTCCTAGAGAGTCCAACGAAGCCCGTATCCAACGTCTTGTTACCGAAGGGATAGCTGCTGCTATGGCAGCGAATGCTAATGCAAATGCTAATGCGAACAACAATCAGGTGGGATGCTCCCACAAAACGTTTATGGCAAGTCGCCCACAGGAATTCAGTGGTACAGAAGGACCCATAGGAGTTACACGTTGGTTCAAGAAAATCGAGTCTATTTTCAGGGTTAGTCGAGTCCGAGAGGAGGACAAGGTTAGTTTTGCTAGCTGCACTTTGAAGGATATTGCATTGACCTGGTGGAACAACTTGGTTAACAGTTTGGGAAATGATGTGGCTTATGGTTTAACTTGGAATAATTTTAAGGAAAGAATGATCACCCACTACCGTCCTAGAGGTGAGCTTAAGAAGTTAGAGGTTGAACTTAAAAACTTGAAAATGAAGGGCACCGAATTAGATGCCTACGAGCAGAGATTCTTTGAGTTGACTTTGTTGTGCCCTAATGTTTATGCCGATGAGAATCTTAAGATTGAAGCTTACATTGATGGGTTGTCTAAGAAAATTGAACATGGAGTTGAATCTAGTGAGCCCCAGACTATTGAGGTCGCGATGTCAATGGCTCATAAGTTGAATGATAAGATCTTGAGAAGAAGCAAGGCTGCTGTAACCGAACCCAGTGAAGAGGCTGTTAAGAAAGCTGATAATGGGAAGAGAAAGTGGGATAATAACTGCAATCAAAACCAGAGTCAGCAGAAAAAGCAGGATACTTCTGGTTCGAATAACCTCAGTCAGCGTGTGTGTCCACGTTGTTACAAGGCTCATGATGGTTTCTGTACCGTGACTTGCAAGAGGTGTTCCAAACAGGGACACATTGGTAAGGATTGTACGGTGCTTCTGCCGGGTTCTGCTACTCCTACCGTAGGTGGTAATAATACTGGTAATAGAGGTGGTAATGGTAATGGTAATGGTAATGGAAAGTCAAATAATGGTGGTAATCCGAGAGTTTGTTACGAGTGTGGGAAGCCGGGGCATTTCTGTGATGCCTGTCCCAACAAGAAGACTGCAGAGACTGCGCGTGGTAGAACGTTCAACATTAACGCCAGGGATGCTGAGGAAGATCCTAAACTTGTTACTGGTACATTCTCGGTCAACGATTTATCAGTTTATGTACTATTTGATTCAGGGGCTGATTTGAGTTTTGTGTCGAGTAAATTAAGTCCAAAAATCAAAACACCGTTAACTCCTTTAGACAATACGTATGTTGTTGAAATAGCTAATGGTAAGGTACTCACTGCTAAGACTGTGCATCATAAGTGTAACATTAGTTTAGCTGGTAGAGATTTTGAGATAGATTTGGTACCGATTGAACTTGGTAGTTTTGATGTTGTTATTGGGATGGATTAGTTATCTGCGAATCGTGCTGAGATTGTGTGTTATGATAAAGCTATTCGTATTACTAATGTGGTTGGAGAGCCGCTGATGGTTTTTGGAGATAAGAAATGCCGACAGTTAAATCTTATTAGCTGTTTGAAAGTTCTTAAACATCTTCGCAAAGGCTGTCATGCTATTCTAGCCCATGTTGTTGATTCCGAAAGAGAAACGAAGAGTGTTGGAGATGTTCATATTGTTAGAGATTTTCCCGAGGTATTTCCCGAAGATTTACCTGGCCTTCCGCCGCAACGCGCGGTAGAATTTCAAATTGATCTTGTTCCCGGTGCTGCTCCCGTAGCACGTGCTCCTTATCGTCTTGCGCCTTCTGAACTTCAAGAATTGTCAAGTCAACTCCATGAGTTGTTAGACTAAGGTTTTATTCATCCTAGTTCGTCCCCTTGGGGAGCTCCTGTTCTGTTTGTTAAGAAGAAGGATGGTTCTTTTCGTTTGTGCATTGATTATTGTGAGTTGAACAAGCTTACTATTAAAAACCGTTATCCCCTTCTGAGAATTGATGATCTGTTCGATCAACTTCAGGGTTCATCTGTTTATTCAAAAATCGATCTTCGTTCCGGCTATCATCAGCTGCGTGTTAAAGAATCTGATGTTTCGAAAACTGCTTTTCGCACCCGTTACGGTCACTTTGAGTTTCTTGTTATGCCGTTCGGATTGACGAATGCACCTGCTGTATTCATGGACCTCATGAACCGTGTGTGTAGACCCTATCTGGACAAGTTTGTTATTGTGTTTATCGATGACATCCTTATTTATTCGAAGAGTGATGAAGAGCACGAGGAACATTTGAAGTTAGTGCTTGATCTGTTGAGAAAAGAAGAATTGTACGCTAAGTTCTCTAAGTGTGCATTCTGGTTACGAGAAGTTCAATTCCTTGAACACATTGTTAGTAAACAAGGGATACAAGTTGATCCTGCTAAGATTGAGGCGATTGAAAGGTGGGAAACTCCGAAAACTCCTACTCAGATTCGTCAGTTCCTAGGATTAGCAGGTTACTATCGAAGGTTCATTCAAGATTTCTCTCGTATCACAAAACCTTTGACTGCTTTAATGCATAAAGGGAAGAAGTACAAGTGGAAGGATGAACAAGAGACTGCTTTTCAGATTTTAAAAAAGAAGTTGACTACAGCTCCGATATTGTCACTACCTGAGGGTAATGATGACTTTGTTGTTTATTGTGATGCTTTACGTCAGGGCTTTGGCTGTGTTTTGACGCAGCGAAAGAAAGTTATTGCGTACGCATCACGTCAGTTGAAGATTCACGAGCAAAACTATACAACTCATGATTTAGAGTTGGGGGCCGTTGTTTTTGCACTTAAGATTTGGAGACATTATTTGTATGGGGTCAAGAGTACTGTGTACACAGATCACAAAAGTCTTCAACATATCCTCGATCAGAAACAGTTGAATATGAGACAACGAAGATGGATTGAGACATTGAATGATTACGATTGTGAACTTTTGTATCATCCGGGTAAGGCCAATGTTGTGGCTGATGCGTTGAGTCGTAAAGAAAGGGCTAAACCTCGCAGGTTTAGGGCCTTGAATATGACAATTAGAACAAACCTCGCAAGGCAGATTCTTGAGGCACAACAAGACGCCTTAAAGGAAGAGAATTTTGTGAAAGAGAACGTAAGAGGTATGGCTAAGAAATTTGAGATTCGAGCAGATGGTACTAGGTACTTTGCAGGACGTCTTTGGGTTCTGAAGTTTAGTAAACTGCGGCAACTTGTTTTGGATGAGGCTCATAAGTCTAGGTACTCTATTCATTCTGGTTCAGGAAAGATGTATCATGATCTTAAGGAGCTGTATTGGTGGCCAAATTTGAAAGGTGATGTGGCTACATATGTGACTAAGTGTTTGACCTGTGCTAAGGTTAAAGCTGAACATCAAAAACCGTCTGGACTGTTGGTACAACCCGAGATTCCCGAGTGGAAGTGGGAAGGGATTACAATGGATTTTATTACTAAGTTACCGAGAGTTGCGGGTGGCTATGACACTATTTGGGTGATTATAGATCGACTCACTAAGTCGGCTCACTTTTTGCCGATCAGGGAAACAGATTCAATGGAGAAGCTCACTCGTTTGTACTTGAAGGAGATTGTTTCTAGGCATGGTGTTCCTGTATCCATTATTTAGGACCGAGACAGTCGTTTTGTATCGAGGTTTTGGCGATCTTTACAGGAAGCCTTGGGAACTAGGTTAGATATGAGCACCGCTTATCATCCTCAAACGGATGGTCAGAGTGAAAGGACCATTCAGACGTTGGAGGATATGTTACGAGCGTGTGTTATTGATTTTGGTAATGGGTGGGATAAATATTTTCCGCTAGCTGAATTTTCTTATAACAACAGTTATCACGCAAGTATTCAAGCCGCACCGTTTGAAGCACTGTACGGTAGGAAGTGTAGGTCTCCTGTCTGTTGGAATGAGGTTGGGGATGCTCAACTCACAGGCCCAGAAATTATCCACGAGACTACCGAGAAGATTGTACGGATTAAGGAAAGGTTGAGAACCGCTAGAAGTCGGCAAAAGAGTTATGCCGATAAGGGAAGGAAAGATGTGGAATTTCAAGTTGGTGATCGTGTTATGTTAAAGGTTTCACCTTGGAAGGGTGTGATCCGTTTTGGTAAAAGGGGAAAGCTAAGTCCTCGTTTTGTTGGACCGTTTGAGATTGTTGAGAGAGTTGGACCGGCGGCTTATCGTTTGAAGTTGCCACAAGAACTCAGTGCTGTTCACGATGTTTTTCATGTATCGAACTTAAAGAAGTGTTTGGCCGAAGCCGACAAGACTATTCCTTTGGAAGAACTTCATGTTGATAAGCAACTACACTTTATTAAGGAACCTATTGAAATTATGGATCGAGAAGTTAAGACTCTTAAGCATAGCCGAATTCCTATTGTCCTGGTTAGATGGAACGCTAGACGCGGTCCCGGGTTCACTTGGGAGCGTGAAGATCGGATGAAGCAGAAGTACCCGCATCTGTTCCCAGATGCTGAGTCAACCCCTGCACCTGCTTAAATTTCGGGACGAAATTTCCGTAACGGGAAGGTACTGTCACGACCCTACTTTTTCCGTTATCTTTTCCGTTAATTATTTAACGATCGTTAACTGTTAATTGTGTTACGTCATTTCATGACCTATATTATTATTTTAGTAATAATATATTAATTATTATGTGTTATGTGAATATATGTATTCATATTTTAAATCGTACGTTTATACGAATCGCGGATTTCTATCCGGCGAATCTTTTCGGTTTTCAAACCAACGGTCACGTTTTTGGGTAATTTAAATCCTAATTATTTTAAATATGATATTTTAAGGTCATATAATTATATAGGGTATTTATATTTATTTTTCGTCGCGCGTTTGTTATCTTTCCGAATTTTTAATCGCGTAAGTGCGTTTTCACGTTTCGGGACTCGTTCGGGCTTTCGGGCCATCAGGAAATAATCACATAGCAACTTGGGCTAGTGGGGCCCACTCCACACACCCCTATTCAGCCAAAATTCCAAGGGGGAGGGAGTATACTCCCCATTTTTCTATTTTTTTTTGTTTTATTTCATTTACATTCCTAATTTTATCTAAACCTAAATATTCTTTTTGCTCTCTTTCTCCCTTTTCTTCTTTTTGGGCGACGACCACCATCACCATATCATCATCATCATCAACCAAAAATATTGCTTAGATCTAGAGATCGTTCATACAATCGGATTCCTCGTTCCGTTCTCTACGCGATCATACCAATTGATTCTTGATTAGGGTATAAACCCTAACCCTAGAACTTTTAATTTTTATTTATATTTCTGTATTTTATGTTTATATTATTAGTATGATGATTATTAGTTGTTGTAATTTTTATTGTATGCGTAGAATTACTCGTAAACTTATGTTTTCGGTTTGATAAAATTGGGACAGCAGCTTTTTCGTGTGTTTCTGATATTGTAACTGATGTTGATCATAAAATAAAGTATATAAATGAGTTCCTCTCATCAAGACATTAATTTTAGACTCCGGATTCATGTCGTTTCGATTCCCGGAACCCTAATTATGATCAAAGTGGTATTTTGTTAAGATTGAATTGTGATATTGGTATGAACCAGGTTTGGTCCGACTTTGTGACCATATTTGGTGACTTTAGGGTGTGTTAGTGTTTTAGTACTAATGGTGGGGCGAACTTTCATGTTCGGGTCATCTCAATCCGAGCCACGAATCACCTGTTACGTCTAAAACACGTTTTTGATTGAATTGAAGTTGCAAGTAGTGTGTTGGCTGTACATCACGACTTGTGGACTGTTCTTGGGGTGTTCTTGAGTGTACCAAAGTGTCGGTGGTTTGCTTAGGTGGAGATATATGTAAGGCTCGCCGAAAATCGACACCCGGGGCTCAGGATACGACCCGATGAACTTTTGATTTAAAACTTTTGACTAATTATGAAACTTATGATATAAATAATGGATTTCATTATCATTTAATTACTTATGATAAAAAAAGTAATTATTATTATTTACAACTTATGATATATATATATTTATTATATCATTTAATTAATATTTATGATTTAATTAACTTTTTAATTAAACATATGATTAAGAATATTTCATTATTAATGGAAAATAATTATGATAAGTATTAAACTTATATTATGAGATTATTATAATAAGACTTACAATAAGGATTAATTAATTATTTAATTATTATAAGGCTTATTTATTATTTAATTATAATTTAATTATGAAATACTTATGATTTAATAGTTATAATTAGAAACTTATGATATGATTAATAATTCATTATTAATTAATAATACTTATGATATGATTTAAAATTTATTATTAATTAATAATATTTATATTATGACTAATATTTAATTAATTAATTAAATACTTATGTTATATTAATTATATCATTTAAACTTATATTAACTTTAATAATTCATTTTAATTTAATTAAACTTATGTTATGACATAATTAGACACATTTAACTTTAATAAACGTTATAACTTATATTATTACTATAAATTATACTTTTAAAATTTACGTTGACCATGTTTGACCAAGATTGACTTTTGAGTTGACTTTCGGTTGACTTTGACTTTCAGTTGACTTTTGTTGACTTTCTAATTAAGGAAACTTTCCTAACTTATAAACTTTCCTAAAATAGCAACTTTCTAAATTTGGAAACTTTCCAAAAATAGAAACTTTCCAAAAATAGAAACTTTCCAAAAATAGAAACTTTCCAAAAATGGAAACCTGCTAAAAATAGAAACTTTCTAAAAATAGAAAGTGTGTGTCCGTAAGCTGTTCCGATCAAACCGATGCATATTGAGTATTGTTCTATGACTACTTGCAACATGTACAATAGCTATCATACTAAGACTTGACCTAAGTTAGTTATTTATATCGACCTGCTTTATTTATAGGTCGGCGTTGTGATCATTCCTGATCACTGTACTACATTTGCTGTTCACTTAATTGTGTTGGTTACTTCATTACTTTTAAGGTGAGTTATAGTCCCGTTTTTACATACTTTTCAAAGTATATTTTTGGGATGTGATTACATGCATTTTATTTCACGTTTAGACACAAGTGACAATTAAATTTAAATCATTCATTGTGAGTTGGACAAAAATATTCCCTAGTCTGGTAACTGTAATCATTGGTTTCTACCGGTGAACGCGAATCCTACGGATAGATCTATCGGGTTTGACAACCCCATTTCGAGCTAGTCGCGCTAGCAATTTATAATCGGAATGTTTAGTACTTCGTATTTTGTTATAGATACACTGTCCAGTGTATATTATTATTGTGTTTGGCAAGGGTAAATAAAGGGTTAAGTGGTTACCAGGTGGCTCATTGATAATGGAATAATGTTTAATATTTTCTAACATTTTTAAATCTTGTGGTCTAAAGTTTATTCAATTATTTAAACCTATAATTCACTCAACCTTTGTGTTGACAGTTTACTCGCATGTTTTCACAGGTACTTGAGTTTATGTGATGCTTCTGCTGTGTTTAGAAGAGTCTGCATGCATTTTGGCAGATTTTTATGAAACAATTTATGAAACTTTGGCTTGCATTCGGTTTTTGAATAATTAATACTTGTGGGTTATTGACAATGTTTTTGTGTCAACTTTGGATTATTAATATGTTGGGTTACTTTTAAACTACATATTTTGGTATGCTTTCCTTTTTGGGAAACTTTTGATATAAAAGAATGCAATGTCATTTATTAAATTCATTTAAGTTCGATCAAGCTGTGGGACCAAGTGATGGAGCCGTTAAGTGTTTTGACGGGGCCATCACACATTACCACCATTATTACCAGCATTATTACCACCACTCGCAGCAGGAGTAGCAGTATCAGGCATAACCACCGTACAATCTTTAGAAATGTGTCCCTGCTTAGAACACCTTTTACAAGTAACCGTGCAATAACCATCATGAGCCTTATAACATCGCGGGAAAACATGCTGATTACGGTTATTCGAACCAGAAGTATCTTGTTTCTTCTGCTGACCTTGGTTTTGGTTGCGGTTGTTATCCCACTTCCTTTTTCCATTATCAGCCTTTTTAACAACTTCCTCACTAGCATCGATCACAGCTGCTGATAATGCTAAAAACAAACATATATTTCATAGCATTATCCCTCAAGAAAGACAAGCTTTTAGTTGCAATTGTTCTATTTACAAGTGATATTCGTTCAAATATTAATGGGTGAAGACAAAAGACAGATTCGACGATTTGAAGATGCAAATGACCAAAAAGCTAAAAAGTACAAAGTACAATCCAAGAGGTTCAATTTATTGATGAGAAACGTCTCAAAATCACAAGAGTACAAGCCACAAAACGCAAAGTACAAGATATTAAATAGTACGCAAGGACGTTCGAAAATCCGGAACCTGGACATGAACCAACTTTCAACGCGCGACGCAACAGAGCGAAAATTACAAGTCAACTATGCACATAAATATAATATAATATATAAATAATTCTTAAAATTATATATATATTATATATATTTAATAAAACCGTCGGCAACAAGAAAACAAGCGAATGTGAGTTGTCCCAAGGGGCCATGCGATCGCATGACCAGGAAGCACAAAAGCCATGCGATCGTATGGATCACTGTAGCTGCCCACATTCTATAAAAAGCAACAAATTCGGCCGATTTATGTACATAATTTTTCAATCTCTCTCACTCTCAATTTTATATATATATATATATATATATATATATATATATATATATATATATATATATATATATATATATATATATATATATATATATATTTATATTTATAATTATAATTATAATTTTAATATTAAGTTAATAATAAGGTTATAGTGGTGAATGTTTTAAGTTTGTAAGTCGAAATTCTGTCCGTGTAACGCTACGCTATTAATACTCACTGTAAGTTATGTTCAACCATTTTAAATTAATGTCTCGTAGCTAAGTTATTATTATGCTTATTTAATCCGAAGTAATCGTGGTGTTGGGCTAAATATTAAAGACGGGGTAATTGGGCTTTGTACCATAATTGGGGTTTGGACAAAAGAACGACACTTGTGGAAATTAGACTACGGGCTATTAATGAACTTTATATTAACTAAACGATACCTCGTTAATTTAATATAATGGTTACAATTTGACGTATCTATATATAACCACATACGCTTAATCGGGTACGGTGGGCGGGATATCTATAAATACGAATTATCGTTCATTTTACCGGACACGGGGATGTATTAATAGTTAATGGACTCATTAAAACAGGGGTGGATTACATTCAAGGGTAATTGGTGTAATTGTTAACAAAGTTGTAAAACCTTGGATTACACGCAGTCGATAACCTGGTGTATTTATTAAACAAAGTATTAAGACCTTGTTACAGTTCGAATCCCCAATTAGTTGGAATATTTGACTTCGGGTATAAGGATAATTTGACGAAGACTCTCGCACTTTATATTTATGACTGATGGACTATTATGGACAAAACCGTATAGACATATTGAATAATCCAGGACAAAGGACAATTAACCCATGGTAATAAACTAAAATCAACACGTCGAACATCATGATTACGAAAGTTTAAATAAGTATAATTCCTTTATTTCATATTTCATCGCACTTTTATTTACTGTCATTTTATTTATCGCACTTTTTAATTATCATACTTTAAATTATCGCAATTTTATTTATCGTCATTTTATTTATCGCACTTTAAATTATCGCACTTTAATTATTGTCATTTACTTTACGCTTTAAATTAAGTTAAATTTATTTTTAATATTTTGCATTAGGTTTTAACTGCGACTTAAGACATAAAATCGACAAACCGGTTATTAAACGGTAAAACCCCCCTTTAATAATAATAATACTACTTATATATATATATATATATATATATATATATATATATATATATATATATATATATATATATATATATATATATA
This sequence comes from Rutidosis leptorrhynchoides, assembly GCF_046630445.1. Taxonomy (NCBI): domain Eukaryota; kingdom Viridiplantae; phylum Streptophyta; class Magnoliopsida; order Asterales; family Asteraceae; genus Rutidosis; species Rutidosis leptorrhynchoides. The sequence goes on along the minus strand of NC_092338.1, from coordinate 257,049,569 downwards.
TATATATATATATATTTACAAATATAGTTTAAAAATATAGCGTTAAACTTGGCTAGTTCCCTGTGGACGAACCGGACTTACTAAAAACTACACTACTGTACGATTAGGTACACTGCCTATAAGTGTTGTAGCAAGGTTTAGATATATCCATTCTATAAATAAATAAATAACTTGTGTAAAATTGAATCGTATTTAATAGTATTTCGTAGGAAATATATAACTATTTCGTACCCCTTTGCTTTAACATCAGCTGCCTTACTTCTCCACAAAATCTTGTCATTAAGTTTATGTGCCATAGACATAGCAGCATCAATAGTCTGGGGCTCATTAGACACTCAACCCCACGCTCAATTCGCTCAAATAACCCATCAATATAAGCTTCAATCTTAAGATTCTCATCAGCATAAGTATTTGGACACAACAATGTCAGTTCAAAGAACCTTTGCTCATAGGCATCTAACTCGGTGCCCTTCATCTTTAAGTTCTTAAGCTCAGCCTTCAACTTCTTAAGTTCACCCCGGGGATGATAACGGATGATCATTCTCTCTTTAAAATTATTCCAAGCCAAACCATATGCCACATCATTACCCAAACTATTCACCAAGTTGTTCCACCAAGTTAATGCACTGTCTTTAAGAGTGCAGCTTGCAAAACTAACCTTATCCTCCTCTCGGACTCGGCAAACCCTAAAAATAGACTCAATCTTCTCAAACCAATGAGTAAGTCCAATGGGTCCTTCGGTGCCACTAAATTCTTGTGGACGACTTGCCATAAACGTCTTGTGGGAGCACCCCACCTGGTTGTTGTTATTGACATTAGCATTAGCGTTAGCTGCCATAGCAGCTACTATCCCTTCTGAAATAAGACGTTGCATACAAGCTTCGTTGGACTTGCGGGGAGTCATGATCTTCAAAACAGAATAACACAACCGTTAGTACTAAGAACAATACCAGTGTTATATAGGAATAGATCAAACACGAAAAGATTAACCATTAAAATAATAGTTAACGAACACTATGAGTAATAACATGATAGTTATGATAGTTATGGAAATAGCCACCACATGCATACATACTTTATGATAAAAATCATACAACATACATAGCACCTAACATACATGAACTATATTACGCATAATATACCATTCCAAGAGTCACAACAATCGAAATAAAATATGATAATGATAACAGATGTCATAAAAGAAATAACCATCCATACATAAATGAAAATATCCCATAACAAAATCCTCGGCAAAAACACCGTACATCACCCAAAAATGAATGTACAAAAAGGATAAATAGTCCATGAAATAAAATAATCACTCATGATATCACATCACATCTGCTTGGAGCGGGTGTGATAAGCTGGGCCGGTATGAGGCTCGGGAGGAGGCTCATACTTCCTCAACTTTCCTTTCACCTCCTCCAACTCCGTCTTCAAACCACGAACCACGCTCTCAATAGCCTCGAACTTAGCGTTCATCTCACGGTTACGCTTTTGGGTCTCGAACTCAACATCATTCTTGAAACTAACGAACGGATCCATACTCGCTCTAATCTCATCCATCACCTCATTATGCGGCAAGACACGCATACAGTCGCTAAGAGCATCAATACACGTCTCGTTCGAGTATGCTCTAGTCATATGAGTGATAGTAGCCATGTAGTAGTTAACCGGATCATCGATCAAAGGCTGACGAGCACGGCGTCTAGCAGCAGACGAAGAAGCAGGAGCAGGAATGGAAGTATTGCTTGAAGCCGACATCTGCAAACAGTAAAATCACAAACCACATACAAAATAGAAATAACATAAGTAATAACTTATAATTATTCCTCATACAAAACGAAATGCATAATAATGCTATATCAAGAAGGGCCGGGCTGTAGACTAGACTCTAATGCACCCTAAAAACTACGGGTTGACCACATTATGACCACCTAGTTCCCTACAACCAGAGATCTGATACCAACTCTGATGGCCCCGTCAATACACTTAACGGTTCCGTCACTTGGTCCCACAGCTTGATCGAACTTTAAATGAATTTAATAAACAACATTGCATTCTTTTATTTCAAAAGTTTCCCAAAAAGGAAATTTACCAAAATATGCAGTTTAACAAACCCAACATATTAAATATCCAAAGTTGACATAAAACATTGTCAACCAAACACCCACATGTTTAAATTCAAAAAGAGAATGCAAGTTTAATGTTTCATGAATCGTTTAACAAAATCTGCCCAAATGCATGCAGACTCTTCTAATATAGTGAAAGCATCAAACAATCAAGTACCTGTAAAAACATGCGAGTAAACTATCAACAAAAATGTTGAGTGAATTATAGGTTTAAATAAACGTATAAACTTTAGACCACAAGATTTAAAATGTTAGAAAACATAAAACATTATTCCATTATCAATGAGCCACCTGGTAACCACTTAACCATTTATTTACCCTTGCCAAACACAAAATATATACACTGAACAAGTGTATCTTCAAATAAATACGAAGTACTAACACATTTCGATTATAAATTGCTAGCGCGACTAGCTCGAAATGGGGTTGTCAAACCCGATAGATCTATTCATAGGATTCGCGTTCACCAGTAGAAACCAGTGATTACAGTTACCAGACTAGGGAATATTTTTGTTCAACTCATAATGAATAATTTAAATTTAATTGCCACTTGTGTCTAAACGTAAAACAAAATGCATGTAATCAAATCCTAAAAATATACTTTAAAAAGTATGAAAAATGGGACTATAACTCACCTTAAAGCAAAAGTAGTAACCACACAAAATGCGAACAGCAAACGAAGTAAAGTGATCAAGAATGATCACAACGCCGACCTATAAATATAGCAGGTCGATATAAATAACTAACTTAGGTCAAGTCTTAGTATGATAGCTATAGTACTTGTCGCAAGTAGACATAGAACATCACTCAACATGCTTCGGTTTGATCAGAACAGCGTAAGGACACGTACTTTCTATTTTTAGAAAGTTTCTATATTTAGCAGGTTTCCATTTTTGGAAACTTTCTATTTTAGGAAAGTTTCTATTTTAGGAAAGTTTCTATTTTAGGAAAGTTTTCATATTTAGAAAGTTGCTATTTTTGAAAAGTTTATAAGTTAGGAAAGTTTCCTTAATTAGAAAGTCAACAAAAGTCAACTGAAAGTCAAAGTCAACCGAAAGTCAACTCAAAAGTCAACCTTGGCCAAACATAGTCAACATTAATTCTAAAAGTATAAGTTATAATAATAATATAAGTTATAATGTTATTTTAAGTTATATATGTATAATTATGTCATATCATAAGTTTAATTAAATTAAATTAAATTATTAAAGTTAACATAAGTTTAAATGATATAATTAATATGACATAAGTATTTAATTAATTAATTAAATATTAATCATAATATAAGTATTATTAATTAATAATAAATTTTTAATCATATCATAAGTATTATTAATTAATAATGAATTATTAATCATATCATAAGTATTTAATTATAATTATTAAGCCATAAGTATTTTATAATTAAATTATAATTAAATAATAACTAAGCCTTATAATAATTAAATAATTAATTAATCTTTATTATAAGTCTCATTAAAATAATCTCATAATATAAGTTTAATACTTGTCATAAGTATTTTTCATTAATAATAAAAGTATTATTAATCATAAGTTTAATTAGATGTTTTATTAATCAAATCAAATGTAATTAATAAATGATATAATAAATATGTATATCATAAGTCTTAAATTAAAATAATTACTTTTTATATCATAAATAATTTATTAATAATGAAAATCATTATTTATGTCATAAGTCTTATTTAATAACCATAAGTTTTAATTAAAAGTTCATCGGGTCATAACTTGAGCCCCGGGAATTAGTTTTCGGCGAGTCTTATATATATCTTCGCCTAACCAACCCACCCGACACATTAGTATGATCAAGAACACCCCAATAACAGCCACCAATTCGTGACCATCAGCCATTATTCAACTTGGAGCTTTAATCCGTTCAAAAACATGTTTTAGTCATAACGGGTGATCCGTGGCTCGGATTTCGATGACCCGAACATGAATGATCATCCAATCATCAATCCTAACATGCTAGTACACCCTAGAGACTCTAAAAATGGTCACAAAGTCGGACCAAACCTGGTACCATTCGTTTTTACATTTTGATTTCAATAAAACACCATTTTAATCATATCTTAAGCTCCGGGAATCTAAATAACATGAATTCGGAGTCTAAAATTAATGTATTGATGAGAGAAACACATCTAGACACTTTAATTTAACATTTACATCAGTTAATTTTACATAAATGATCAAACAAGCTGCTGTCCCAAAACAATCAAACCGAAAACATGAATTATCGAGTGAATCTACGCATACAATCAACAATACAATAACATACAATCATCATAATATCATAATAACATAAAAATATAGAAAAATAATTGAAAATTCAAAAAGTTAGGGTTAGGGTTTATACCCTAATCGAGAAATAAAAGATATGAGCGCGTAGAGAATGAAGAGAGCAATCCGGTTGTGTAAACGATTAGAGGATCCAAGCTTTATTTGATGAACTAATGAAGATGATGATGATGTTGGTTGTGGTCGGCCGAAAAAGAGAGAAAAGGGAGAGGGGAGAGCAAAAGTGATTAGGTTAGAATGAGAAATGAAATGGAATTAGGAGTTAAGGTTACAAGTTTACAAAAATTGCACAAAGCACCCCCCTAAAGGGGTTCGGCCGAGATTTGTATGGGGGTGGGCCCCATTGGTCCAATTTGTTAAAATGTTAAATCCCTTGTGGCCCGGACGCTCGAACGAAACCCGAAACTCGAAAACACGACTACGCGATTAAATATTCGGAGAGATATCAAATACGCGACGAAAAATATATATAAACACTATATAAAAATATATGACAATAAAATATCATATTTAAAATAATTAGGATTTAAAAATCCCAAAAGCTCGACCGTTGGTTTGAAAACCGAAAAGATTCGCCGGATAGAAATCCACGATTCGTATAAACGTATAACTTAAAATATGAATACAAATATTCACGTAACACATAATAATTAATATATTATTACTAATATAATTATATAGGTCATAGAAATGACGTGACACGAATAACAATTAACGGATGTTAAATAATAAACGGTAAAAGATAACGGAAAGAGTAGGGTCGTGACAATTAACAATACGTATTAAATGTCATAATATTTTGATCGTCTACGAATTGTCGTTTCAAACAAATGTAAACAGCAAACATCAACCAGCATCACAAATATAACCAAAAGAATTTTATCCCAATATATGGAAGATAATGACGCTCAGAAGAAAAGAGGACGACCTGAATCATAATCCGGACAAGTATATGTATATGTAACCACCTAACATAAATGCTACAATCTTGTGGTATGCTATATATAAATATTAGAAACATACCATAATAGAAAATAACTATCGCCGCAACAACGCAAACCCGGACCATTTTCTAGTTCAAAAGAAAATTGGTGATTATTCAAGTATTTTATTTTAGAAAGATTGTTGGTTCGGTAATGGTCCTTTATTGTCAAGATACAATCGACTTCTTCATTTGAAAAAAAAAAAATAAAGATTGTAAGCTCCACCATTAAATGAATGAAGATGAAGATGGCTTCTATTAAGATTGTTCTCGTGATGTAATTGGGCTTCGGAATGAAGTTCAGTTGAATTCGTCGTGGGCAGAAATTGGTGATGTTCAGCTTTCACAAGCAAATGATTCATGGTTATGGTCTTTTACTACAAATGATGTATCCATTGTTGCTTCGATATGAAATCACATTTAAGATTGTATACTTCCTTAATTGTCTTCTAATACATGTTGGAAGGGTTTTGTTCCTAAAAAAGTGAATATTTCTATGTGGCATGTTTCGTTAGACAGATTATTAGTTCGAACGAATCTGGAAATTCGAGGCATTGATATTGGTACTATTGATTGTGCAGTTTGTGATTCTCAATTGGAATTTGCAAATCATTTGTTATTTTTGCGTTAATTTGCAGTAAGCATTTAGAGACTAGTATGTGTTTAGATGGATGCGAATGTTCATGCTTTTAATTCTTGAAATAATTGTTGCAATTGGTTTGATGACTTAAACGTGTCCCAAATCAATAAACAGAAGATTTACTCTATATGCTCGACAATTCTATGGTTCATATGGACGTTCCACAATGAGTTGATCTTTAACTCGAGTCAGTTAAAGATAAGCTCAACCATTGAAAGTTTGCTTCAGTGGTATCCCCATGGGTATACTCATGGGGTTCAGTGGGTTATGGGTTCGAGTCCCACAAGGGGTGATTACCATGATTTTTCACATAATACATGCCCGTTTAGATTTATATCTATGTGGGGTCATTGGAAACATCGTAGAAGCATGTGTGGAATATGATAGCGAAGGTGGTTAAAACCCCTCTGGGTGATTCCGAAACGGCCGTTCTAAAAAAAAGTTAAAGAAAAGTTCGATTTATGACTTAATTCGTTTCTCTTCATTTAATTGGCTTAAGCTTAGAGGTCATCTTTGTATTTCTTGGAATGATTGGCTTGTAAAACCGATGTAATTTTCTGTTTTCTCTCTTAACTCCTTGCTAGAGAGTTATAATATTGAATAAATTGTCGCTCTTAAAAAAAATTGCTAATTACCTAAAGACGATAAATCACTTAATTATTTTTCTTAAAGTCGCATTATTTTTCTTAAAGTCGCAGAGGCTCTTTTAGTGTAGCTTTTATTGACTAGTTTTGAGCTCCGCACGACACTCCCATTTTTTTTTACGGCTCTATTAAGTGAATGGACAACTCGCGTCGATGGCGACGTGACTGCCGCTTAAAGCCTAAATTGAACTCCAGGCATTATTTAAAACCCATGGTAATTTGACTTACCATTTTCATGGCGTTCCTTTTTTCATTTATGTCGTATTATATATATATATATATATATATATATATATATATATATATATATATATATATATATATATATATATATATATATATATATATATATATTGGTAGGATCAAGAGGGAAGTAACCATTCGGGGGGAAGCGGGGGGAAGCAAATTTTTTTTTCGTTTTTTGAAAAAACTTTGTTCACGAACATTATATATTGGATGAAAATATGAACATTTAGTAGAGACACTTTGTGATAAATGTTTTTATTTTGGCGGGAAAACGCTCGAAGAAGTAATATATAACAATTATCGTGTTTTTCGAGCGTATTTTGAGGTTTTAGATATTAGGGTTTAGATATTATGGTTTAGATATTAGGATTTATAAGGTTTAGATATTAGGGTTTAGAAATTTAGAGTTTAGGGTTTAGATTTAGGGTTTAGATTTAGGATTTAGATTGAGTTTTTAACACGAACAATTTAGAGTTTAGGCTCCATAAACTCAAAACACCAAACCCTAAACCCTAAACTCTAAATCGGGCTAAATTTTACTTCACAAAACATGAAAAAAAACATTAACATTCTTCACGAACAATATTATCTTGAATGTTATTTTTGTCGATCGTTTTTCCGCCAAAATAATAACATTCATCACGAGGTGTCTTTTCTAAATGTTCATATTTTCATCCAATCTATAATGTTCGTGAACAAAGTTTTTTCAAAAAACGAATTTTTATTTTTTTTTGCTTCCCCCCGCTTCCCCCCGATTGGTTACTTCCCATTGATTCTGCCCCCATATATATATATATATATATATATATATATATATATATATATATATATATATATATATATATATATATATATATATATATATATATATATATTTATTTATTTATTTATTTTTTATTTATTTTTTGACCGGAGGTCCTCATGGAAGCAATCTCTCTATCCGTCGAACATAGAGAAGGAATATTTTCTCTAGCCTTGGAGTGTTTCACTCGGGAGGAGAAATGACTTCTCTTTATTCTAGGGTAGAGGAAGGATTGTCTACGTCTCACCTCCCCCATACCCTACACATGCGGGATTGGGTTTTGTTGTTGTTATTGTTGTATTACCCTATCTCTAATTACGCCCGAAAAGCTTTCTTCCTATTGGGCCATCCATTTAATACACTCTTCCTATTGAGCCTGCAACTATTCATCTTTTTTTTTATCGTTAACAACAAAAGGAAAAAAAAAGGAGATAGTTTGAGTTAACGTATCACAGTATACATAATTGAACCGGTGTAAAAAACTGATTCGATGTATTCCACGCATGTCGTCCACGTGCTCAACCTATGTATCGTCTTTGACGTTTTAACCATTCCTGTTCTTCATTTTTTCTTGCGCCAAAAGCATTTGCCTCTGCTGCTCTGTTCCAATTAGTTATTCGTTGCGATTTTCACAGGTACCGTTATTACCTTTTTTCATCTGCTTTCTTATGCCTGCAATTTGTTTGTTGTATGTATTGATTTTCATGCTTAATTTAGTGGTCGATTCATTAGGTTTTCATTTTATTATTTTTTTTTTCGGTCTAATCTTCCATTGTTTTCATGTAGTGTTCATATCTTACGCTTTATCTGCAACTCAGGTACATAATTTTATTGATCTCCTTTAATTGTTGGTTATAAAAAGAGGCCATAGCTTGTGAAATGACGGAGACAAAAGATATGTATCTTTTTTTTTTTTTTTGCACATTAGGTATTCAATGAAATGACTGAAAGGACCGGTTATAGCCCAACAAGCACCAAACATATAAGCCATGAGCTCCCAAATTACTCTAAAACCAATTGGTAGTAGAGAGAGACACTCATGAGCTTATATGTTGATCTTGACATTTATCCCCAACCAATGTGGGATTGGGTTTGCACCCAACAATCCTCCCCTCAAACCGAAGACCACATCACCAGGCCTCCCCTTCAACGATATTCCGCACATGATCCATTCAACTTATATCGCCGGCCATTACCCGCAACTCTCAACCTGACCAAGGCCAAATCAGGGAGATCTTTTGATATAAGGCACACACAATGATCCATTATCATTGGCGAACTGGGGCAATTAATCCACATCATAATTTTGGGCTAACCCGCTCTGATACCATTTGTAAGATCGCATAGCCCAAACACAATGTCCTGCAATATAAGCCCAAGAGTCCATCCTTTTCTAAAACCAATTGGTATTAGAGGGACTTCCCCTTAGACTTATATACATACATTTGTTTTTGTTTCCCTCCTATGTGGGATAGTGTTTCATATACTTGTTGATTATTGTTGTTCAAGAGTATGATGATGTTGTATGCCTCTAGTTGATCTAGAGAAGGATTATTGTATTGCTCTCTTTGTTGATGATAGTGGAATTTAAGTGGCTTACGAGTTCCGTGATTTTTACTCTCGATTTTGAGGGGTTTTTCACGTAAAAAGTCTCGTGTTTTAGTGTGTGCTTGATTATTGTTTAGCTACTGATTTGGAACAGCTTTGGGGACTGATTTGGGTTGGTTTTGATATAGCTTGTTTGTTAGTTTCCTCACGGGTTCATACGGGTCGGGAAATGCTTGTCAAACGGGTTTGTTTCCGCATTTTGATTGTTGGGGTGCAAACCTATCCCACATAGGAGGGAGACAAAAATAAATGTATGTATATAAGTCTAAGGGGAAGTCCCTCTAATACCAATTGGTTTTAGAAAAGGATGGACTCTTGGGCTTATATTGCAGGACATTGTGTTTGGGCTATGCGTTCTTACAAATGGTATCAGAGCTAGGCTATAGCCCGATGTGGTGAACAACGCAGTGGTGGCGCACCCCTAAGCGCACGGTGCGACATGGCACACCCCTCAGTTTGCCAAAGATAATGGAGCCATGGTGCCTTATATCGAAAGTCTTCCTTTCCAAGGCGTGGAAGTGTGGCGTGTCCCGATGGTGAAAGAAAAGTGAAAGAAAGAGATCGGCGGTATAAGAGACGTGTCCCGGTAGTGAAAGAAAAGTGAAAGAAAAGAGACCGGTGATATAAGATGGCGGGAGTATCATTGAAGGGGAGGCTCGGTGATGTGGTCTTCGGTTTGAGGGGAGGATTGTTGGGGTGCAAACCTATCCTACATAGGAGGGAGACAAAAACAAATGTATGTATATAAGTCTAAGGGGAAGTCCCTCTAATACCAATTGGTTTTAGAAAAGGATGGACTCTTGGGCTTATATTGCAGGACATTGTGTTTGGGCTATGCGATCTTACAATGACAGGACAAAATTGGTTTCCAGGAACCGCCTCTGGTATAGTTGCAGCATTAAGTGATTGTTTAACGTCTGTCAGTGTATATAGCAGATAAAACACTTCAAAATCTAGGTGGAGCATTTACCGCTATTAGTCAGGTAACAAAAAACTCTAATAATTTTGATGTATATAATCTTCTCCTTAACTGATGATATGTATTGGAGTTTCTATGATCTATGACGTGTCTAATTTCAATTTAGCTATGACTGTTATAATCATATATGCCTTTGCCAACATCAATGAATTGTATTAGAGAACATAATATGGTTGTAAACGTTACTCCGTTATATTTTGTTAATTGTTGTCTTTTGCAAACTTTCATTTTCGTTCGTAGCTTGCTGTTAATTGGAAAAATTACACTTTAGATACATCCATTACACAAATTTAAAATGTTTAATTTTTAACTACTTTTATAAATATTTCTATATAAATATAATGTTTTCCTGTATACATGGTTTAACATTTTGTTTGGTTATATACTCCGTATTTGTTTAGTTTTAAAGGTTTATAACAAGTAGCTAGGTAGTATTAACACCTATTTCCTTATGAGGTAAGGCTTAGTGTGTCAACACAATACTAGAAGTAACCTAGCTTTAGGAGGACGAAGTGTTGCCGATTGATTTTTACCCTTGGGAAATAATCTCTGCAGACCCGGTTCACAAGTGCAGAAACTTGTGGGGTGGCTTAATCAATCTGTCGTCCGTAGAGCGTAAAAGTGCAAGCCGGATGACTTCTAGTGAGAGAAAGTAGAGAGAGAAAGAGAGAGGTGAAGTCTCAGCTCTCAAAGTTGTCAGAATGTCTGAACTGTGTAAAATGACGACCCAAGGGGTCTATTTATAGTGTCAGATCCACCAGATTGCTTGGGGACACGTGTCAGATGATGATACGTTCTGTTACTTGTGATCCGAAATTTACGCTGAAGGTGGCGTTCTCCGACCAGGGCTTACGCGCTAGGCAGCCTTCAGGGCTTACGCATAACGGAGCAGCCTGTTCAGCGGAGAACGCTAGAAGGATAACTCTACAGAACTGTTGTTTCCAGCCTTCCTGATGCTACTTTTATGCAACCATTATGCCTTTTATGTGTGTATATGATAGGATACACCATTAGGTAGCAACATCTTATCGGATTCTGGATTACGAAGGGGTACAAAAGGAGGAACTCACATATATGTAGGTAAATATTTTGCAATGATGTTATTATTTCATATACCTAGCTTCTAATATTAAGCAATAAGTTTTGATTTCATTTGTGGAAATCATGATTAGAGAACCTGGTAATTGAGAAAATCTTACTTTGGACACACACAAGATATTGAATATTGAATCCGTGAATATGTAATATACATCTGATGATGATACTGCTATGGGGTTTCGAGTTCTTAACATGAATGGTTAATTGATGTGCTATAGAATAGAGGTTGTTGATATTTGATTTGTTTTCTGTTCAGCGGGTTCTGTTGATGGTTTGACCAAAGGAGCTGATAACGGAAGCATATTGAATGTGACAATTAATACTGATGTCAAGTTCTATATACATGTGTAAGTGACTTTAACCATTTATGAATATTGCTTGTCATTTACCTATGCACTTAATCTTAAGTTATTATCGGATGATTCTTGAAAAAAAAAAAAAAAAAAAATTTTTTTAATAGTTGGTTCATGCACATAATCTTTATAAGTAGTTGTCTGTGCTTTAATAGTATGGCTCTATTGAGTCGACAACAATCGTCGATTTATTGGCGACTTGACTGACTCTTAGAGTCTAAATTAAATTCCAAGCAAGATTTAAAACTCATGAAAATTTGATTCTACCATTTTCATGGCGTCTATTATTATTTTTTTATTTTTATTTTTTAAAACTTTTCTCTACTTAAAGGCAAGGCCGGAGGTCCTCTCGGAAGTAATCTCTTTATCTGTCGAATAAAGAGAGGGATGACTTTCTCTACTCTTGAGAGTGTTTCACTCTGGGTGGAGAAACGACTTGTCTTTATTCTCGGATAGGGGAATGATTGTCTACATCTCACCTCCCCCATACACCACTCATGTGGTATTAGGTATTGTTGTTGTTGTTGTTGTTGTTGTTGTTGTATTTTCAGCAGCGAAGCGCGCACCCTTATATCTCGTTTATATCAAAACATAATGATGCTGACTCAACCTCTCCTCAAAATAGTCGCATATAATAGAAAGCTTAGATTTGTCACAAGGTTTCGTCTCACGAAGTTCATTTTTCAAGAAGCACTTGGTTCAAATGTACGAATACACACGGGTTTGAGTGTTAAGAGTTGTATACAATTGTATTTGTGTTTGCCATTTTGCCAACATTGTTAAAAGTTGATTCAATACAATTAATCACTTCAATTAGATTGTAGAATCTATTCAAGTAGACTTTATGTATCACTGGTACTCAGCTTAGTCTTTGATCTATTCCATTCAATACTCCATAATACAATTAACGCATTTTTTTTATTTTTATTTTTTTATTTATTTATTTAATTTTTTTTTTTTGGCACTAAATGAAAACTTATATAGAACTAGAGATCATTCATTAAAAATGAAAGGACCCTGCGAGAAACAATTTCGAGACCGAATGGAAATAACGCCTCAAACCTATAAGACTAACTCGAAGAAACCTAAACAAAACGACCAAACAACTTGCAACCATCTAGGGACAAGTTTGAGAAAACCAAAGACAAAAAACCAACAAAACAAAATACTACAAACCATGCGGAAAAAACTAAACAAGATACGCCAAGTGTGACAACTCGAAAATTTTCAACCAAATTTAAACTTTAATCTTTATATGTTTCCGACACCGGAAATTTCCAACCAAATTTAAACTTTAATCTTTATATGTTTCCGACACGATAAGCAATATTTGTTAAGTTAAATTTCAAGAATTTTAAACTATGTTCATACATTCATTCAACCTCGATCAAGTTCCAACGATTCACGAACCATTAAACGAATATGATTATATATGTATATGTGTATATATATTATAACTTGAAACGTAAAAAAAATATTAGATTAAATACTTTATATAATTGTATCTGTTTCAAAATGTTTATCAATGGAATTTAGAAGATAAGATCAAATGATTGAATTATCAGATATATTGAATTATGATTACAAGTCTCTGTTGAAAGGCCCACGTTGATTTGAGAAATCTTTCCATTTTAACAATATTCGGAAAATGGTAAAGTGATTTATAAATAAGAACAAATTGTCAATCATTAAGAACTAGACAAAGGATAGTGGAAGATTGAATCTCATAAAGACTCGATTGATCTATTTAGTTTCAAACGTACAAAAACGTTTTCAGTTTAAAAAAAACTTTATTATTAAAACGTATATAACTTTTATAAATATCTAGAACCACTTTTGACAACTCATTACTTAACTAGTATGATAAAGATAACGATATTTATATTTTATTTTATTAAATATATATAACGATTTAAATTAATATTATATATATTTATACGCGTATTATACGTACATAGTTTTATACTTTTACTATACTTAAACTTTACCTTTACTTTACTTTAACTGTAATAATTCACTTTAATAATTCATACTTTAATAATTCACTTTAATAATTCATACTTTAATAATTCACTTTAATAATTTATACTTTAATAATTTACTTTAATAATTTATACTTTAATAATTCACTTTAATAATTCATACTTTAATAATTCACTTTAATAATTCAAAAATCTATTATAAATAAAATTCAATAGGTTTCATTATTTCATAGAAACTTGAAAATATTTTTCTCTTAACTCTCTCAATCGATTTACATATATATATTTACTCCGTATTATTTCAAGATATTATTAGTATACATAAAATATTACGACAGAGTGCTGTCCGAGTGATTTCGAAATTGTTTTTCGAGTAGGATAGGATTAAGAAAATTATGGGTTATAGCTATGGAGGTGATTGAGTATGGTTCATGTGTATGCTCGTGAGGTCAATATAGTGTTTATCATTTTCGTTGCGTCTACGTACCTTTCCTGCAATATTGAATCTCAATATTGATACGTGAGTACTCATAATTTAACTTTTACATACTAATAGTGTATCCCTGACTAGTGCTCGAGTATTTAGGATTATGCATGCTTGTACTTTTGATATTGCCCTTAGATAGGTTGGGTTGAATCTTGAATTAGTTACACTTGCGGTTGAGATAAGTATAAGATATGCATGTCCTTGGAAAGCTAGCGAAAAATTAAGAACTTTTCCTTTAGATATCGAATGGTTTCGATGAACGGATTAGAAGTTATAATCAATTGAATTTTCGATATTTTTATTAAAAATGATTATTATTATCGTCATTTTTATCGTCGTTCTAGTTTTATATTATTATTATCATTATTATTATCTTTATCAATAAAAGGAATTTATCATTAAAAATTGTTATTTTTTTTTATTATTACTATCGTTATTATCGTTAAAGTTATAATTAGTATTATTATTATTATCCAATTATTATTATTATTATTATTATTATTATTATTATTATTATTATTATTAGTATTATTATTATTAGTATTATTATTATCATTATTAATATATATATCATTATTTAAAAAATGGTTATTGTTATTGTTATTATTATTATTACTATATTATCATTAAGATAATTATTAGTATTATCATTAATAATGTTATAGTAACTATCATTATTAATATTAGTGTAATTAAAACAAATATTTGTAACACCTAATTATTTTGATTACTATTATTATCATTATTATGAACACGATATAAAAGACGATTAAAAGCTATTAAACGAAACGATTAGGAAATAATGAGTAAGAGTATCATGATGAAATTAAAATATTATAAGATATTGATTTAGATAAAATTATCGTTCTTATTATTTTTATCATTACTATTATTATTAAAAGTATCGTTAGTATTAAAACTCTCATTTTAACAAAAATTATCATTTTAATAGAAATGTCATTGTTACTATAAAATATCATTATTATTATTATTTTAAATAGAATTATTATTTTAAAGATAATATTAAAAATTATCGTAAATATTAAAGTTATCATAATTAGAATTATCATTTTATCATAATGTCATCTTAGTAATTATAAATATTGATATTTTTATAATAATAATTATTATTACAAAATAATATAACTTTTACTTACTATCATTATAGATATTATTTTATCAAATAAATATGTGATACAAACATATTTTACTACGTGTAATAACTAACTTTAATAATACCTATCATATTATCTTTATGATATTAAATGAACCCTATAAATTTTATTACTTAATATATATAAAAGTATATTTTATTATATAAATTTAATATAAAATATTATTTATTAATAAATAAATTATATTATTTATGAAATGTCCCGTTCTTATTGATTAAAAACGTTCCATATTAATTGATTTCGTTGCGAGGTTTTGACCTCTATATGAGACATTTTTCAAAGACTGCATTCATTTTAAAACAAACCATAACCTTTATTTCATCAATAAAGGTTTAAAAAGCTTTACGTAGATTATCAATTAATGATAATCTAAAATATCCTGTTTACACACGACCATTACATAATGGTTTACAATACAAATATGTTACAACAAAATAAGTTTCTTGAATGCAGTTTTTACACAATATCATACAAGCATGGACTCCAAATCTCGTCCTTATTTAAGTATGCGACAGCGGAAGCTCTTAATAATCACCTGAGAATAAACATGCTTAAAACGTCAACAAAAATGTTGGTGAGTTATAGGTTTAACCTATATATATCAAATCATAATAATAGACCACAAGATTTCATATTTCAATACACATCCCATACATAGAGATAAAAATCATTCATATGGTGAACACCTGGTAACCGACATTAACAAGATGCATATATAAGAATATCCCCATCATTCCGGGACACCCTTCGGATATGATATAAATTTCGAAGTACTAAAGCATCCGGTACTTTGGATGGGGTTTGTTAGGCCCAATAGATCTATCTTTAGGATTCGCGTCAATTAGGGTGTCTGTTCCCTAATTCTTAGATTACCAGACTTAATAAAAAGGGGCATATTCGATTTCGATAATTCAACCATAGAATGTAGTTTCATGTACTTGTGTCTATTTTGTAAATCATTTATAAAACATGCATGTATTCTCATCCCAAAAATATTAGATTTTAAAAGTGGGACTATAACTCACTTTCACAGATTTTTACTTCGTCGGGAAGTAAGACTTGGCCACTGGTTGATTCACGAACCTATAACAATATATACATATATATCAAAGTATGTTCAAAATATATTTACAACACTTTTAATATATTTTGATGTTTTAAGTTTATTAAGTCAGCTGTTCTCGTTAGTAACCTACAACTAGTTGTCCACAGTTAGATGTACAGAAATAAATTGATAAATATTATCTTGAATCAATCCACGACCCAGTGTATACGTATCTCAGTATTGATCACAACTCAAACTATATATATTTTGGAATCAACCTCAACCCTGTATAGCTAACTCCAACATTCACATATAGAGTGTCTATGGTTGTTCCGAAATATATATAGATGTGTCGACATGATAGGTCGAAACATTGTATACGTGTCTATGGTATCTCAAGATTACATAATATACAATACAAGTTGATTAAGTTATGGTTGGAATAGATTTGTTACCAATTTTCACGTAGCTAAAATGAGAAAAATTATCCAATCTTGTTTTACCCATAACTTCTTCATTTTAAATCCGTTTTGAGTGAATCAAATTGCTATGGTTTCATATTGAACTCTATTTTATGAATCTAAATAGAAAAAGTATAGGTTTATAGTCGGAAAAATAAGTTACAAGTCGTTTTTGTAAAGGTAGTCATTTCAGTCGAAAGAACGACGTCTAGATGACCATTTTAGAAAGCATACTTCCACTTTGAGTTTAAACAAATTTTTGGATATAGTTTCATGTTCATAATAAAAATCATTTTCTCAGAATAACAACTTTTAAATCAAAGTTTATCATAGTTTTTAATTAACTAACCCAAAACAGCCCGCGGTGTTACTACGACGGCGTAAATCCGGTTTTACGGTGTTTTTCGTGTTTCCAGGTTTTAAATCATTAAGTTAGCATATCATATAGATATAGAACATGTGCTTAGTTGATTTTAAAAGTCAAGTTAGAAGGATTAACTTTTGTTTGCGAACAAGTTTAGAATTAACTAAACTATGTTCTAGTGATTACAAGTTTAAACCTTCGAATAAGATAGCTTTATATATATGAATCGAATGATGTTATGAACATCATTACTACCTTAAGTTCCTTGAATAAACCTACTAGAAAAGAGAAAAATGGATCTAGCTTCAACGGATCCTTGGATGGATCGAAGTTCTTGAAGCAGAATCATGACACGAAAACAAGTTCAAGTAAGATCATCACTTGAAATAAGATTGTTATAGTTATAGAAATTGAACCAAAGTTTGAATATGATTATTACCTTGTATTAGAATGATAACCTACTGTAAGAAACAAAGATTTCTTGAGGTTGGATGATCACCTTACAAGATTGAAAGTGAGCTAGCAAACTTGAAAGTATTCTTGATTTTATGTAACTAGAACTTGTAGAATATATGAAGAACACTTAGAACTTGAAGATAGAACTTGAGAGAGATCAATTAGATGAAGAAAATTGAAGAATGAAAGTGTTTGTAGGTGTTTTTGGTCGTTGGTGTATGGATTAGATATAAATGATATGTAATTTTGTTTTCATGTAAATAAGTCATGAATGATTACTCATATTTTTGTAATTTATGAGATATTTCATGCTAGTTGCCAAATGATGGTTCCCACATGTGTTAGGTGACTCACATGGGCTGCTAAGAGCTGATCATTGGAGTGTATATACCAATAGTACATACATCTAAAAGCTGTGTATTGTACGAGTACGAATACGGGTGCATACGAGTAGAATTGTTGATGAAACTGAACGAGGATGTAATTGTAAGCATTTTTGTTAAGTAGAAGTATTTTGATAAGTGTATTGAATTCTTTCAAAAGTGTATAAATACATATTAAAACACTACATGTATATACATTTTAACTGAGTCGTTAAGTCATCGTTAGTCGTTACATGTAAGTGTTGTTTTGAAACCTTTAGGTTAACGATCTTGTTAAATGTTGTTAACCCAATGTTTATAATATCAAATGAGATTTTAAATTATTATATTATCATGATATTATCATGTATGAATATCTCTTAATATGATATATATACATTAAATGTCTTTACAACGATAATCGTTACATATATGTCTCGTTTAAAAATCATTAAGTTAGTAGTCTTGTTTTTACATATGTAGTTCATTGTTAATATACTTAATGATATGTTTACTTATCATAGTATCGTGTTAACTATATATATCCATATATATGTCATCATATAGTTTTTACAAGTTTTAACATTCGTGAATCACCGGTCAACTTGGGTGGTCAATTGTCTATATGAAACATATTTTAATTAATCAAGTCTTAACAAGTTTGATTGCTTAACATGTTGGAAAAATTTAATCATGTAAATATCAATCTCAATTAATATATATAAACATGGAAAAGTTCGGGTCACTACAGTACCTACCCGTTAAATAAATTTCGTCCCGAAATTTTAAGCTGTTGAAGGTGTTGACGAATCTTTTGGAAATAGATGCGGGTATTTCTTCTTCATCTGATCTTCACGCTCCCAGGTAAACTCGGGTCCTCTACGAGCATTCCATCGAACCTTAACAATTGGTATCTTGTTTTGCTTAAGTCTTTTAACCTCACGATCCATTATTTCGACGGGTTCTTCGATGAATTGAACTTTTTCATTGATTTGGATTTCATCTAACAGAATAGTGAGATCTTCTTTAGCAAAACATTTCCTCAAATTCGAGACGTGGAAAGTGTTATGTACAGCCGCGAGTTGTTGAGGTAACTCAAGTCGGTAAGCTACTGGTCCGACACGATCAATAATCTTGAATGGTCCAATATACCTTGGATTTAATTTCCCTCGTTTACCAAATCGAACAACGCCTTTCCAAGGTGCAACTTTAAGCATGACCATCTCTCCAATTTCAAATTCTATATCTTTTCTTTTAATGTCAGCGTAGCTCTTTTGTCGACTTTGGGCGGTTTTCAACCGTTGTTGAATTTGGATGATCTTCTCGGTAGTTTCTTGTATAATCTCCTGACCCGTAATCTGTCTATCCCCCACTTCACTCCAATAAATCGGAGACCTGCACTTTCTACCATAAAGTGCTTCAAATGGCGCCATCTCAATGCTTGAATGGTAGCTGTTGTTGTAGGAAAATTCTGCTAACGGTAGATGTCGATCCCAACTGTTTCCGAAATCAATAACACATGCTCGTAGCATGTCTTCAAGCGTTTGTATCGTCCTTTCACTCTGCCCATCAGTTTGTGGATGATAGGCAGTACTCATGTCTAGATGAGTTCCTAATGCTTGCTGTAATGTCTGCCAGAATCTTGAAATAAATCTGTCATCCCTATCAGAGATAATAGAGATTGGTATTCCATGTCTGGAGATGACTTCCTTCAAATACAGTCGTGCTAACTTCTCCATCTTGTCATCTTCTCTTATTGGCAGGAAGTGTGCTGATTTGGTGAGACGATCAACTATTACCCAAATAGTATCAAAACCACTTGCAGTCCTTGGCAATTTAGTGATGAAATCCATGATAATGTTTTCCCATTTCTATTCCGGGATTTCGGGTTGTTGAAGTAGACCTGATGGTTTTTGATGCTCAGCTTTGACCTTAGAACACGTCAAACATTCTCCTACGTATTTAGCAACATCGGCTTTCATACCCGGCCACCAAAAAATGTTTCTTGAGATCCTTGTACATCTTCTCCGTTCCAGGATGTATTGAGTATCTGGTTTTATGAGCTTCTCTAAGTACCATTTCTCTCATATCTCTAAATTTTGGTACCCAAATCCTTTCAGCCCTATACCGGGTTCCGTCTTCCCGAATATTAAGATGCTTCTCCGATCCTTTGGGTATTTCATCCTTTAAATTTCCCTCTTTTAAAACTCCTTGTTGCGCCTCCTTTATTTGAGTAGTAAGGTTATTATGAATCATTATATTCATAGATTTTACTCGAATGGATTCTCTGTCCTTCCTGCTCAAGGCATCGGCTACCACATTTGCCTTCCCCGGGTGGTAACGAATCTCAAAGTCGTAATCATTCAATAATTCAATCCACCTACGCTGCCTCATATTCAGTTGTTTCTGATTAAATATGTGTTGAAGACTTTTGTGGTCGGTATATATAATACTTTTGACCCCATATAAGTAGTGCCTCCAAGTCTTTAATGCAAAAACAACCGCGCCTAATTCCAAATCATGCGTCGTATAATTTTGTTCGTGAATCTTCAATTGTCTAGACGCATAAGCAATCACCTTCGTTCGTTGCATTAATACACAACCGAGACCTTGCTTTGATGCGTCACAATAAATCACAAAATCATCATTCCCTTCAGGCAATGACAATATAGGTGCCGTAGTTAGCTTTTTCTTCAATAACTGAAACGCTTTCTCTTGTTCATCATTCCATTCAAATTTTTTCCCTTTATGCGTTAATGCAGTCAAGGGTTTTGATATTCTGGAAAAGTCTTGGATGAACCTTCTGTAGTAACCAGCTAGTCCTAAAAACTGGCGTATGTGTTTCGGAGTTTTCGGGGTTTCCCACTTTTCAACAGTTTCTATCTTTGCCGGATCCACCTTTATACCTTCTTTGTTCACTATGTGACCGAGGAATTGAACTTCTTCCAACCAAAATGCACACTTTGAAAACTTAGTGTACAATTCTTCCTTCCTCAATACTTCTAACACCTTTCTCAAATGTTCACCGTATTCTTGGTCATTCTTTGAGTAAATAAGTATGTCATCAATGAAAACAATGACAAACTTGTCAAGGTATGGGCCACACACTCGGTTCATAAGGTCCATGAACACAGCTGGTGCATTAGTTAAACCAAACGGCATGACCATAAACTCGTAATGACCGTAACGTGTTCTGAAAGCAGTCTTTGGAATATTATCTTCTTTCACCCGCATTTGATGATACCCGGAACGTAAGTCAATCTTTGAATAAACAGACGAGCCTTGTAGTTGATCAAATAAGTCGTCGATTCTCGGTAGTGGGTAGCGGTTCTTGATGGTAAGTTTGTTCAACTTTCGGTAGTCGATACACAACCTGAATGTACCATCTTTCTTCTTGACAAACAAAACAGGAGCTCCCCACGGTGATGTGCTTGGTCGAATGAAACCACGCTCTAAAAGTTCTTGTAATTGGCTTTGTAGTTCTTTCATCTCGCTGGGTGCGAGTCTGTAAGGAGCACGAGCTATTGGTGCAGCTCCTGGTACAAGATCTATTTGAAATTCAACGGATCGATGTGGGGGTAATCCCGGTAATTCTTTCGGAAATACATCGGGAAATTCTTTTGCAATGGGAACATCATTGATGCTCTTTTCTTCAGTTTGTACTTTCTCGACGTGTGCTAGAACAGCATAGCAACCTTTTCTTATTAATTTTTGTGCCTTCAAATTACTAATAAGATGTAGCTTCGTGTTGCCCTTTTCTCCGTACACCATTAAGGGTTTTCCTTTTTCTCGTATAATGCGAATTGCATTTTTGTAACAAACAATCTCTGCTTTCACTTCTTTCAACCAGTCCATACCGATTATCACATCAAAACTCCCTAACTCTACTGGTATCAAATCAATCTTAAATGTTTCACTAACCAGTTTAATTTCTCGATTCCGACATATATTATCTGCTGAAATTAATTTACCATTTGCTAATTCGAGTAAAAATTTACTATCCAAAGGCGTCAATGGACAACTTAATTTAGCACAAAAATCTCTACTCATATAGCTTCTATCCGCACCCGAATCAAATAAAACGTAAGCAGATTTATTGTCAATAAGAAACGTACCCGTAACAAGCTCCGGGTCTTCCTGTGCCTCTGCCGCATTAATATTGAAAACTCTTCCGCGGCCTTGTCCATTCGTGTTCTCCTGGTTCGGGCAATTTCTAATAATGTGGCCCGGTTTTCCACATTTATAACAAACTACATTGGCATAACTTGCTCCGACACTACTTGCTCCGCCATTACTCGTTCCGACACCATTTGTTCCTTTCGTTCTATTAACCCCTAGTCCGTAGACCTCACACTTCGCTGCGCTATGACCATTTCTTTTACACTTGTTGCAAAATTTGGTGCAGAACCCCGAGTGATACTTTTCACACCTTTGGCATAGCTGCTTCTGATTGTTGTTGTTGTTGTTACGGTTATTATTGTTGTTAGGATGATTGTTGTAGTTGCTGTTGTTGTTGTTGTTGTTGTTGTTGGGCCGTTTGTTGTAGTTGCGATTGATGTTGCGATTGTTGGGATATTTGTTGCGATTATTGTTGTAATTGCTGTTGTTGTTGTATTGGTGATTCTTATCACCGTTTTCCTCCCACTTTCTTTTGACTTGCTTCACATTGGCCTCTTCAGCAGTCTGTTCTTTAATTCTTTCTTCAATCTGGTTCACTAGTTTGTGAGCCATTCTACATGCCTGTTGTATGGAGGCGGGATCGTGTGAACTTATATCTTCTTGGATTCTTTCCGGTAATCCTTTCACAAACGCGTCGATCTTCTCTTCCTCATCTTCGAATGCTCCCGAACACAATAGGCACAATTCTGTGAATCGTCTTTCGTACGTGGTAATATCAAATCCTTGGGTTCGTAACCCTCTAAGTTCTGTCTTGAGCTTATTGACCTCGGTTCTGGGACGGTACTTCTCGTTCATCAAGTGCTTGAATGCTGACCACGGTAGTGCGTACGCATCGTCTTGTCCCACTTGCTCTAGATAGGTATTCCACCATGTTAACGCAGAACCTGTGAAGGTATGTGTAGCGTACTTCA
Source organism: Rutidosis leptorrhynchoides (assembly GCF_046630445.1). Classification (NCBI taxonomy): domain Eukaryota; kingdom Viridiplantae; phylum Streptophyta; class Magnoliopsida; order Asterales; family Asteraceae; genus Rutidosis; species Rutidosis leptorrhynchoides. The sequence goes on along the minus strand of NC_092338.1, from coordinate 257,026,344 downwards.
CTTTGTCCTCTTCAGTACACTTACTTATGGCAAACACCGATTCGACCTTCTCGGTCTACCGTTTCAATCCGATCGGTCCTTCGGTTCCATCAAATTCCAAAGGTTTGCAGGCAGTGAATTCTTTGTAGGTGCATCCTACACGATTTCCTGTACTGCTAGATCCAAGGTTATTGTTGGTATGTAGCGCAGCCTGTACTGCGGCTATGTTTGAAGCTAGAAAAGTACGGAATTCCTCTTCATTCATATTCACGGTGTGTCGAGTAGTCGGTGCCATTTTCTTCAAAATAGTCAAATGGAACAAGTTAATCATACAGAATATTAAGAGTAGTTAATAGTATTTCGTAGCATAATATGAACTCATTTATAAAAGCTTTTTCTTCATATTAGCGTTTTATAAGTTTAAATTCGGGTAGTACCTACCCGTTAAGTTCATACTTAGTAGCTAATATACAATTTAACTACTACAATTCTATATGAAAAACTGATTATAATAATATTTCGCGTTCAAACTTTTACACAATATTTTACAAACTTACAATACCGCTTATTTTACATATAGCATGAAATATAGCACACAATAAATTTGATACAAGATGGTTGTGAAGATAATTCTAGCTAGTACTCAAGTCGTTCAGCAAAGGCAATAAAGACACGTAATTCATACGTCCAGAAACAAGTCATGCATTCTGGTTTTACTAGGATTACTTCCCATCCTTGGTCTTGTGGAACATAGCCGTTATGGCCGTTGATAAGACAGCGTGTTGTAACGTCGTCAAAGGGACGAGGGTTACGTAATGTCCAACAGTCCCGTAACAATCTAAAAACCTCATTTCTTACCCCAATTACCGACTCCGTCACTTGTGGGAACGTTTTGTTTAATAGTTGTAGCCCGATGTTCTTGTTCTCACTTTGGTGAGAAGCGAACATTACTAATCCGTAAGCATAACATGCTTCTTTATGTTGCATGTTAGCCGCTTTTCTAAATCACGAAGTCCAATATTCGGATATATTGAGTCAAAATAATTTCTTAACCCATTGCGTAAAATAGCATTTGGGTTCCCCGCAATATATGCGTCAAAGTAAACACATCGTAACTTATGGTTTTCCCAATGTGATATCCCCCATCTTTCGAACGAAAGCCTATTATAAACCAAGGCATTCTTGGAACGTTCTTCGAATGTCTTACAAACTGATCTCGCCTTAAATAGTTGTGCCGAAGAATTCTGACCGACTCTAGACAAGATTTCATCAATCATGTCTCCGGGTAGGTCTCTTAAAATATTGGGTTGTCTATCCATTTTGTGTTTTTATACTGTAAAATAGACAAGAGTTAGATTCATAAAAAAAAATACTTATTAATACAAGCAATTTTTACATATATCTTAAAGCATAAGCACACTATATTACATATATTATACCACACGAATACAACTATCTTATTCCGACTTGCTTGTTTCTTCTTCTTCGGTTTTGGTTCATTTTGCCAAGTTTCTAGGGATATATGATGTTCCCCTAATACGAGCCGTCGTTTTCCACATTGGTTTAGAAAAACCTGGTGGTTTAGAGGTTCCCGGGTCATTGTTACAACTTAAGGACTTCGGGGGTTGACGATACATATAAAGTTCATCGGGGTTGGAATTAGATTTCTCTATTTTTATGCCCTTTCCCTTATTATTTTCTTTTGCCTTTTTAAATTCAGTTGGGGTAATTTCTATAACATCATCGGAATTCTCATCGGAATCCGATTCATCGGAGAATTGGTAATCCTCCCAATATTTTGCTTCCTTGGCGGAAACACCATTGACCATAATTAACCTTGGTCGGTTGGTTGAGGATTTTCTTTTACTTAACCGTTTTATTATTTCCCCCACCGGTTCTATTTCTTCATCCGGTTCCGATTCTTCTTCCGGTTCCGATTCTTCTTCCGGTTCCGACTCTTCTTCCGGTTCCTCTTCGGAAACTTGTGAATCAGTCCACGAATCATTCTAATTTAGATGAGACTTGTTATTAGGTGAGTCAATGGGACTTGTTCTAGAGGTAGACATCTATCACATAATATCAAACGCGTTAAGAGATTAATATATCACATAATATTCACATGTTAAAAATATATAGTTTCCAACAAAATTTGTTAAGCAATCATTTTTCAAGTAAACACGGTTGAAGTCCAGACTCACTAATGCATCCTAACAAACTCGATAAGACACACTAATGCAAAATTCTGGTTCTCTAAGACCAACGCTCGGATACCAACTGAAATGTCCCGTTCTTATTGATTAAAAACGTTCCATATTAATTGATTTCGTTGCGAGGTTTTGACCTCTATATGAGACGTTTTTCAAAGACTGCATTCATTTTAAAACAAACCATAACCTTTATTTCATCAATAAAGGTTTAAAAAGCTTTACGTAGATTATCAATTAATGATAATCTAAAATATCCTGTTTACACACGACCATTACATAATGGTTTACAATACAAATATGTTACAACAAAATAAGTTTCTTGAGTGCAGTTTTTACACAATATCATACAAGCATGGACTCCAAATCTCGTCCTTATTTAAGTATGCGACAGCGGAAGCTCTTAATAATCACCTGAGAATAAACATGCTTAAAACGTCAACAAAAATGTTGGTGAGTTATAGGTTTAACCTATATATATCAAATCATAATAATAGACCACAAGATTTCATATTTCAATACACATCCCATACATAGAGATAAAAATCATTCATATGGTGAATACCTGGTAACCGACATTAACAAGATGCATATATAAGAATATCCCCATCATTCCGGGACACCCTTCGGATATGATATAAATTTCGAAGTACTAAAGCATCCGGTACTTTGGATGGGGTTTGTTAGGCCCAATAGATCTATCTTTAGGATTCGCGTCAATAAGGGTGTCTGTTCCCTAATTCTTAGATTACCAGACTTAATAAAAAGGGGCATATTCGATTTCGATAATTCAACCATAGAATGTAGTTTCACGTACTTGTGTCTATTTTGTAAATCATTTATAAAACCTGCATGTATTCTCATCCCAAAAATATTAGATTTTAAAAGTGGGAAATAAATTGATAAATATTATCTTGAATCAATCCACGACCCAGTGTATACGTATCTCAGTATTGATCACAACTCAAACTATATATATTTTGGAATCAACCTCAACCCTGTATAGCTAACTCCAACATTCACATATAGAGTGTCTATGGTTGTTCCGAAATATATATAGATGTGTCGACATGATAGGTCGAAACATTGTATACGTGTCTATGGTATCTCAAGATTACATAATATACAATACAAGTTGATTAAGTTATGGTTGGAATAGATTTGTTACCAATTTTCACGTAGCTAAAATGAGAAAAATTATCCAATCTTGTTTTACCCATAACTTCTTCATTTTAAATCCGTTTTGAGTGAATCAAATTGCTATGGTTTCATATTGAACTCTATTTTATGAATCTAAATAGAAAAAGTATAGGTTTATAGTCGGAAAAATAAGTTACAAGTCGTTTTTGTAAAGGTAGTCATTTCAGTCGAAAGAACGACGTCTAGATGACCATTTTAGAAAGCATACTTCCACTTTGAGTTTAACCATAATTTTTGGATATAGTTTCATGTTCATAATAAAAATAATTTTCTCAGAATAACAACTTTTAAATGAAAGTTTATCATAGTTTTTAATTAACTAACCCAAAACAGCCCGCGGTGTTACTACGACGGCGTAAATCCGGTTTTACGGTGTTTTTCGTGTTTCCAGGTTTTAAATCATTAAGTTAGCATATCATATAGATATAGAACATGTGCTTAGTTGATTTTAAAAGTCAAGTTAGAAGGATTAACTTTTGTTTGCGAACAAGTTTAGAATTAACTAAACTATGTTCTAGTGATTACAAGTTTAAACCTTCGAATAAGATAGCTTTATATATATGAATCGAATGATGTTATGAACATCATTACTACCTTAAGTTCCTTGGATAAACCTACTGGAAAAGAGAAAAATGTATCTAGCTTCAACGGATCCTTGGATGGCTCGAAGTTCTTGAAGCAGAATCATGACACGAAAACAAGTTCAAGTAAGATCATCACTTGAAATAAGATTGTTATAGTTATAGAAATTGAACCAAAGTTTGAATATGATTATTAACTTGTATTAGAATGATAACCTACTGTAAGAAACAAAGATTTCTTGAGGTTGAATGATCACCTTACAAGATTGGAAGTGAGCTAGCAAACTTGAAAGTATTCTTGATTTTATGTAACTAGAACTTGTAGAATATATGAAGAACACTTAGAACTTGAAGATAGAACTTGAGAGAGATCAATTAGATGAAGAAAATTGAAGAATGAAAGTGTTTGTAGGTGTTTTTGGTCGTTGGTGTATGGATTAGATATAAAGGATATGTAATTTTGTTTTCATGTAAATAAGTCATGAATGATTACTCATATTTTTGTAATTTTATGAGATATTTCATGCTAGTTTCCAAATGATGGTTCCCACATGTGTTAGGTGACTCACATGGGCTGCTAAGAGCTGATCATTGGAGTGTATATACCAATAGTACATACATCTAAAAGCTGTGTATTGTACGAGTACGAATACGGGTGCATACGAGTAGAATTGTTGATGAAACTGAACGAGGATGTAATTGTAAGCATTTTTGTTAAGTAGAAGTATTTTGATAAGTGTATTGAATTCTTTCAAAAGTGTATAAATACATATTAAAACACTACATGTATATACATTTTAACTGAGTCGTTAAGTCATCGTTAGTCGTTACATGTAAGTGTTGTTTTGAAACCTTTAGGTTAACGATCTTGTTAAATGTTGTTAACCCAATGTTTATAATATCAAATGAGATTTTAAATTATTATATTATCATGATATTATCATGTATGAATATCTCTTAATATGATATATATATACATTAAATGTCTTTACAACGATAATCGTTACATATATGTCTCTTTTAAAAATCATTAAGTTAGTAGTCTTGTTTTTACATATGTAGTTCATTGTTAATATACTTAATGATATGTTTACTTATCATAGTATCATGTTAACTATATATATATCCATATATATGTCATCATATAGTTTTTACAAGTTTTAACGTTCGTGAATCACCGGTCAACTTGGGTGGTCAATTGTCTATATGAAACATATTTCAATTAATCAAGTCTTAACAAGTTTGATTGCTTAACATGTTGGAAACATTTAATCATGTAAATATCAATCTCAATTAATATATATAAACATGGAAAAGTTCGGGTCACTACAATTTACTCTAATAAATCTTTTAAAAATATTTAAAAATATAAAACGACGATATTTAAACTATATATTAATCACGTATAGATTTTTGGAAATTATTTTGAGTCAAATTTACTTTTGTTGACTTTTGCATATTAGTCTCGAGCATTAGGATTGTGGTACACTATGACTTGACCTAATTTGTTAGACAAATATTGACCAACACATAAATATATATAATTAATTTAGGTTCGTGAATCCGAGGCCAACCTTACACTTGTTCAATGACGTTATATGTATTTTTACTACGAAATACAGTATGGTGAGTTTCATTTGCCTTTTTACCCTTTATATTTTTGGGACTGAGAATACATGCGCTTTTATAAATGTTTGACGAAATAGACACAAGTAATTGAAACTACATTCTATGGTTGAATTATCGAAATCGAATATGCCCCTTTTTATTAAAGTCTGGTAATCTAAGAATTAGGGAACAGACACCCTAATTGACGCGAATCCTAAAGATAGATCTATTGGGCCTAACAAACCCCATCCAAAGTACCGGATGCTTTAGTACTTCGAAATTTATATCATGTCCGAAGGAGGATCCCGGAATGATAGGGGATATTCTTATATGTATCTAGTTAATGTCGGTTACCAGGTGTTCACCATATGAATGATTATTTTTGTCTCTATGCATGGGACGTATATTTATGAGAACTGGAAATGAAATTCTTGTGGTCTATTAAAATGATAGAAATAAATGATTATGATAAACTAATGAACTCACCAACCTTTTGGTTGACACTTTAAAGCATGTTTATTCTCAGGTGTTAAAGAAATCTTCCGCTGTGCATTTGCTCATTTTAAAGATATTACTTGGAGTCTTTCATAGCATATTTCGAAGAATGTTGCATTCGAGTCATTGAGTTCATCAAAGATTATTATTAAATCAATTTATAGTTGGATAGTGGATATTATGAAATGGTATGCATGCCTGTCAATTTTCGATGTAAAGAAAGTTTATCTTTTAAAAACGAATGCAATGTTTGTAAAATGTATCATATAGAGGTCTAATACCTTGCAATGTAATCAACTATTGTGAATCGTTTATAATATATATGAACGAGTCCTTTCACCAAGACAATCGGAAAAGTAACAAGCTAGAAAGACCAACAATACAAGAGCATACACACAAGCCAACCGATACCAACAACGCCAAGAGAACTTAATACCGATCTAAACAACCTCCATGGCCGCTTACCGACCTCTATTCCCGGAATTAGACAATTTACCCGCCAATTGCTTATACAAAACGGGTATCTCCGATCTATTAACCCAATTGTAAAATATAGGCGAACTTTGCTGAAGCATGGGAACAATGAAGCATCAACAAAAACCGAAGGCTCTAAGGAATTCCCCAAAGCAACATCAGGAGCAGAACAACACACTTATTCGAATCAACACAGGGACCAGGCACTGGTGAAGGAAGAACCGAATCAACACTGTTAACATTGGCCTCAACATTAACATCACCAAAATATGTCGTATCCCTGAATGAAAGAGACTGATTCGAGTCATGAACAAAGTTCGGAGGTAGCACATCTTCGAAGGCTCTAGAGCTAACAGCAGCATCCCCAACTTCATTTGCCCATGCATGAATTTTAGAGTGATTCGCATCATAGAGCATGACTTCGATCAATTCGTGTATATGTTTCACGTTAATTGACTCAATGAAAGCATAAAAAGAACCGATATTCCCTAGAGATGCTGACGCTTTTGCCATATGTAATACAGTCCTCAAATAATTAGCAGGCGTCATCGGGTATGAGCAACCGCCAAGGGCCAAAAAATTAGAAGGTCTCAAAATTTTGAATATTTGTTTGATAATAAAATAATTGTCGAATAGTTAAGTAAATTAAATAAAAAATTGTCAGAATAAATATTTGATAGTAAAATTATTTGATACGCCTGTCTTGAAAACTTGTTTAATATTTGAAAAATTTTAGTATAATCTTTCTATATGTATTAAATAATTTAACGTGTACAAGGACTCAATTTTATTTTTCGCCCACAGCCTTCTAAATTGTTGAGACAGCCCTGATTATCAACCCTTTCAATATTCTCGGTCGAAGCGAATTTAACCGGAATACCCCTTAATTCGATCGAGTCAAAATTAAAGAAAGAATTGGCCTTGTTTTAATTGTATCAAGAAGTATTAAACTTTAGACGCTTAGTGATATTTTCTTGGATTTTGTGAGTTGGTTTATTTATTGTGCAAAGTTTTCTAATTTCCTGCCACACTTTATTTTTTCCTTTCCATTTTCAGCAACTTCCTTCAATATTTTATCGGTTTCTCTGTACTTGGTTATATTTTTTGTTTTGTGCAATGACTTACGTGCCATATGTTATATTTATGTGTGATGTGACATAATATGTTCGTGTGATGTTTTATCAATATAGTTTATTTGTAACAAAAAGTTGTTACAGTTCTATTTGTAAAACGGTTCCATTAGTATTTCACACCACATATATTCATAGAAAATTGAATTATTCTTCTTTACTATTTTAATGCACCATCTATCTTCGATCTATCTTCCAATTTAGAAAAATATTGCATGCAAGTAAAAATGTTAAACAGCATGAGATATAAACTTGACATTCCCATTTATAAAAACACCCATAGTAGCATAAAAATATAAAATTATCAATCAAACTTATTTCACAATACACACCGTTGGAGTTCTAGCATCCTCCAGGATACACAGATAGAGGATGCATTTCACAAAAATTAAATATTAACATAAAATTTTCATATATATATATACATCGTAACTATGACATATGTTAATCATATTTAAGGAATGCATGTGTTTATTATTTGGGGATATTAGTAACTAATATACAATTTTTTTTAACACACTATAATTCGTTTATTTGAAGAGTTAGGGGATGCAAAGCACCCATATGCATCCCCCTGACTCCGCCTCTGCTCATAACACGATATCGGTAGACCGTGTACATTTGAGTAAAAATACTCACCTCCATGAATATTCATGGAGGATCTTATCCATTTACTATTTATGTACAATTATTCATTACTTAGTTTTAAACTAAGATGCTGCATCGCTAAAACTAGCATGGGGGAAAAGATACCCTTCTTTTCTTGTTAGCCATGGCAGGAATCAATCCAAGCCAAGCTTAACACCTAATCATACACCACATCCCATATGCACTTCAACCTCATTCACTATTCCCTTTCCATCACTTTATTCATTATACTCTCTTTTACTTCATCTTCAAACCCATGTCCATATAAACCTCACAGATGCTTCATTTTTTCTAACAACAACAAAAGATGGCGCTAAATAGTCAAACATATAGTCAAAATGCAGGTCAATACGTCGTTCAGTTGGTTTGTTTGTTGATCATAGCCATGGATCTCACGGCAGGTATTCTCGGTATCCAAGCTGAGATAGCTCAAAACAAGGTACATTTCTCAATACACAATGAGTAATATCTGAGTTTAAGCTAAACTTACTTCGTGATTCATAGATTTTTTTGGCGAAAAACAGATGTTAAAATTAAAATAGATCTAATGTAGAGAATTACAATTGATACATATCCAAATGATCTGTTTGAGTAGATCCAACAATAATTTACTTGAACTAACATACATTGGCGACTTAATTACTAGAACAAACACAAACCAAATATATTGAGCTAGACCCGAAATGTAACCTATAAAATTGCATAAATAAAATAAACACCAACATGTGGATCACACAAACGAATCCCCCGATCTACAAGCATAACCTAAAACCAAAATCCCCGATCTCATGATGCATAGATAACACCAATTATGATTCTGTATTAAAAAGGTAAATTGCTCAAAGTCTTAACAACAATTCTTAAAAAGGGAAGAATCTAATACTGATTATAAGTTAGGTGAATGTGGTGTGTTTTTGCAGGTCCAAAATCTAAGAATGTTCATCTTTGAGTGTAGAGATCCAAGCTATCAAGCATTTAAACTCGGATTTATAGCCGCAGTGCTCTTGGCATTTGCTCACGCAATTGCAAACTTATTTGGCGGATGCCATTTCGTATCGTCCAAACCCGAACTAGACCACGCTACATCTAACAAGCAATTTGCAATGGCTTCTCTAATCCTATCATGGTACACGATTCTCAAACGAAACTAACTACCCATCTAGCTTAAAAGTTTTGTACCTTATGTATTGAAATTTGTACCAGGATAACACTAATCATTGGATTCGGGCTGCTAATTGCTGGAGTCATGGCTAACTCAAGTTCAAGAAAATCATGTGGCGTGTCGAATCATCGTTATTTATCCATCGGAGGCATTGCATGCTTCATTCATGGCATGTTTGCAGTTTCTTATTATATTTCCGCAACTGCTGTTGAAAAGGAAGAAAAGAAGTTGCATCCGCATGGGCCAATGATGAACCCACATGGACCTATGATGATGCCACATGGACCGATGATGAACCCACATGGACCAATGATGAACCCACCTGGACCAATGATGAACCCACCTGGGCCGGTGCACCAGCCAGCACCATCAGCACCTGTTTAAACATGAACGTAACCTACGCTAGATACCATTTGTTTTTGTCTCTACCGTTTTCTGTGTGCTTTTTAGTGATTGAAATTCATAATTTGTTCTAACTTAACCATCAGATTCTGGGATCTTGGAAATTATTTAATTTTTTAATAAAAAGTATAAGTTACACGGCAAGAATACTATCGACGTAGACAGAATGTTGACCTATGTACTCAAACTTCTAATTTATCGCAACCATAATTGTGTAATAAATACCAATCTTTACACCAAAATTCCTAAATCTAATCATCTACCGTCTATTGCAAATTAGGCAACTTGTAATATCTAAAACATAGCCACCTTTCAATTTAATTTCATTACTACAAACTCTTAGATAATAAACGCGTATCTTAAGCCTAATATATGACCATTAAACGTAGTTTCTTATTCATTACTTAAATACCACACAACACTTTGATGAATATGCTCACTTTATTCAAGAACGTTGACCTATGAATATGTACTCAAACTTTCAATTTATCGCAACTATAAATCCCAATCTCTAAACCAAATAGGAATCCTTAATCTAATCATGTATCGTGTATTGCAATTTAGGCAACTTGTAATATCTAAAACATAAGCTCTTATATGATAAACGCATATCTTTAAAACCAGTTTCTAGGTTATGACTTATGCACCACACAACATTTTGATGAACATTCTTACTTTATTGAAGAGGTCTGAGTTAGATTGACTAAAAATCTAAGAATTCGGTTGACTAAATGACTAATAGTAACACAATCATTAAACTATACTAATGTATTCATCGATCCAGAAAAATAATCTTATCTTGAAACCATACAAAGGTGCTTCAACATTCGACAAAGCGCAATAGTGTGTCTGCCTTCATATTAAAGTAGGAATAACAGGTAATATCCGAATTCCTAACCTAGTCATTGATCAATATAACTTTTTACTCCTGAAATTTTTTACTACTGAAATTTACCAATAAACTTAAAAATATATATTTTGCGTTTATTACTCAAAGTCATAAACCTATATGATGATACTATGAAAAAAATAACATAAGCAATATGCATAATGAAAAGGAAACATGGTGATACTCTACACACTCAGACCAATAAACATTTTTCAAGCTCCATTCTTTAACTTACATAAGCAATATACCTAGTGAGGGTTTACATCACTACAAGAGATTACAAAAAGGCACAATCTTGAAACCTAATAAATATCACACTCCATTAACAAACAAGTAAAAGCAACTTGCTACAATAAAAGCTCAACTGATTTGTTCATCTTAAAAAAAATACATATCCATTAAAAAACTGAAAAAAAAACATATACGATACCGTTAACAATTCATGTTACCAAACTAGCTCATAAACATAAAAACACAAACATATTACATACGACAAAAGGTTACCTTTTTGCACCTGCATAACTTCTAAACACATACAATCCATAACCAGAATGTACCTTATTTAGCACCGGATTTCAATACAGCATCCAACACAACCAGGGCTGACTCTTTCAAAACATCAATCTTCTTCACGTAATGCTCGAGTTCTTCCACTTTAAGATTCTTCAACTTCTCCTCCATTTCAGCCTTTTTCGCACCCGATAACAACTCTAATCCCTCATTGATAATCAATTCATCCGTAATCGGTAACCCAATTTTAACAACATGGTCCGACCCATGTCCAGATACCACTTTAGGCTTAACCTCATACGCTACCACTTGCTTATCACTAACATCAACCCCACCATTTCCGTTACTTGAACCAACCGCTTTACTACTCTTATTAGTCTTAGGTGTCACGTTGACTTTCGCTTTGAGTTTCTTACTAGAACTCTTAACTACATTCTTATTACCATCACTACCCCATAAATTTTTCGACAATTCGTACATTTTCTTCTCATGGGGATTCGAAAAGGACCTAACTTTACCATTATTATCGACTTTAGCTGCATTGTTTTCGTATTTTTTCTTTAACCTTCTAGCTTTAGTCAACACTTGTTTATCATTAACATCAACATGAAGTGAATCCTTAACAAATTCATGAAATTCAATAACATCAGCAAGAGGGTCCTTACCCTTTTCATTAGCATAATTAATCATACCTTCAATTAACTCAATTTCATTTTCTTCACTCCATAATCTCTGAAAAAGCTGCTTTTTTTCACCACCACCATTATCCGCCAGAACTGCATCCGGAGCCGGCACAGCCACCACCGTCTCTTTCTTAACCCTCTTCGATTCTCCGGCGTCAACCTCCGCCGCCGGTCGTTTCCCGGTTGAGGGCTTGATCGGAGGCGGTGAGTAGCGCAAAGTTGATTTCTTGGATCTGGGTTTTTTCGATATGTTATCAGCTTCCATCATGGGTATGGAAGCTAAGGGTTTGATATTCGGGTCGGGTACGGATTCGGATTGTGAGTCGGATTCATCGGAATCAGAATTGGAGGTGAGTTGGGTTTTCTTGGCAGATGGTGTTTTGTCGGGTTCGGATTCTGATTCGGATCCTTCGGATGAAAGTTGGTCTTCTTCTTCTTCAGATTCACCGGAAGAAGAATTGTTGAGTTCATTCTCCGATCCGGCCATTGTTGGGTGAATTGAATAAGTTAGGGTTTTTTTTAATTGAATAATTTTGGTGAATTGGGGGTGTGTAGGGTCCGGTAGTGAATGGGTGATTTGTTTAGTGACAAAGGTGTAAGTGTAAAGATGTGGGTTAATGTGTACAACTGTAGGGTTGAGATGTTAATCGGAAGAGAACAAAATTATATACTCGGGCATAAATATTGTCACCATAAGTGGCCTTTTACATGAGGTTCATGAATTTATTTGTTCATGAATTTTTTGAAAAGTTTAAAGAATTTATGGGTTGATGCCTTTAGTCAATTATGAAAATTATGAGCTCATTAATTGAATCCTAAGGCACCGTTTGATTCACGGAATCCAATAAATTTTGACAGAATTAGAATTGAATTTAAACACGACGCGTGTCTAAATTAAACTTCAATTCCGTCAGAATCTCATTAAATATCGTGAGTCAAACGGGGCATAAAATGTTACTCTTTTCATTTATTTAATTTCTCATTTGTCAAAAAAAAAAAAAGCATAACTATTTAAGCATGTAATATAACTATTTTTATTCTACAAATTTGATAAATCTTATGGTAGAAATACTATTGACCACAATGAATAGTATGAAAGATATTTGATTTAAAGTTACGTATCACAACATTCGCATAATCGTAAATCTTAATAGTTTGTGTGTTATATCGTACATTTTTCACAGTTTAGCATTGTATCCAACGAGCATAAAAAAATCGCGCTTCGCTGCGAGGTGATTATGGTTGGTTAACGATCGGTTTATTGAATGTTTAAAAAAAACTGTTAAAGGTCGGTTAATTGAACGTTCAAAAAAATAAAGGATTGAAAAAGGAAAGGGAATATAAAAAATTCGCGCTTCGCTGCGGGGTAATTTAATGGTTAACCATCGGTTGGTTAGTTGAACGTTAAGAATTTGACTTTGAAAAAGTAAAAGAACAAAAAAGGAAGATGAAAAAAAACAATGGAAAAAAAGTGTAAAAGAAATAATGGAAAAAAGTCTTTAATGAAATATAAAATCCTAAATTACCCTCAAAGTTTGGGGTAATTACCATCTTGCCATGGTGTATAGTAACCTTGTTCCACTTTGTAGTATGTACGATTTTAGTCGGTTAATGGCCAATTAATTTAACGCTTTAAAAAACAGTTAATGTTCAGTTAATTAATAGCTGAAAAAATAAAAGAATGAAAAAGGAATAAAGAAAAAGGAAGTAAAAAAAAAAGTTATAGAAAAAAAATGGAAAAAGCTTTTTTTAAAGACAAAATTTCAATCCTCGTCCCTGAACTTTACATCGATTTTGACTCCCTGTCCTTTTTCTTTTTTTTGTGCATTCCTCGTCACTAAACTATGAAAAGAGTACATCCCTCGTCCTCCCGTCTAATTTCTGTCAAAACCTGTCAAAAACAATGACAAAAATACCCTCACATGACATGCACGTGATAAGGGGTAACGTCAGGTTTTGACAGAAATTAGACGGGGGGACGAGGGATGTACTCTTTTCATAGTTTAGGGACGATGAATGCACAAAAAAAAGAAAAAGGACAGGGAGTCAAAATTGATGTAAAGTTTAGGGACGAGGAATGAAATTTTGTCTTTTTTAAATAAAAAGAATTACCAAAGGACCCTTGAAGTTGGGGTTAGTTGTAACAAAAGTCTATCACAAATATTTTTAAAGAGGTATAAAGGCGACAAAGAAAGTATTAGTGAACGAAAAGTAAAAAATTACATACACACTACACAAAAATTCATAAAAATTAACATTGTTTTAGAGATATTAAGGTAAGGAAAAAAATATGATTTTACTTTATACCATTAAACTTAAAAAGGAAACTGTTATACACCATTAGGTTAAAAAAGACAAATAAAAAAGTATTGTTATAAGTTATAATCATGGCAACCTTTAGTATATTTTATAATATAATATAATATAGTAATAACTAGAAAGATTTCGGACCGCGTGTTGCGGCGGAACATTTTAACGTCTTTTATATAACTAATGTTGAGCGAAAACTTAAAACAAAAATTGCGAACAAAAATAAAAAAAAATGTCCGGGAGGAATCGTACTCATGTCTTTTCTCTAACAAACTTATGAATTTACCACTTCTTCTAGCCATCAACTTGATATAATAAGTTGCCTTTATATATATATATATATATATATATATATATATATATATATATATATATATATATATATATATATATATACACATATATATATATATATATATATATATATATATATATATACACATATATATATGTGTATATATATATATATATATATAATCGTTTTTCTTTTAAAAAAAACTCCGTTTCGTATATAATTAGTTGCGTTTTGTTCGTAAAATTATTTCGAGTTGAACAGTGATAACGGAGAAACCTAAATCGGGGCGCGGGGGGGGGGGGGGGGGGGGGGAAGATAGATCCAGTTAAAAAATATGGTGGATTTTATTTAATGGGTATTATAATTTATTCAAAAGTTACATTTTAACTCCTCAAGCTACCATACACTAACCACTTCTAATCCTTAATAGTTACATGTTTTATCCCTTAACTAAAACTCATTTAACCCAAACTTCTCCTAGCTAAAACTACATACATCATGAGATAAAACGACCATTTTCTTAACTACATTTAGTAGATATGGATTATCCCTTAACTAAAACTCATTTAACCTAAACTTCTCTTAGCTAAAACTACATACATCATGAGATAAAACGACCATTTTCTTAACTACATTTAGTAGATATGGAAATAATAATAATTCTCAAACTAAATTTGAAAAGGACTCATCTTAGAGGCTTAGATGATACGGAGTATTAATTAGATAAAGTTCAAGAGGCCCAGATATACTTAAGAGGCCCACATATACTGTGAATGTGTAATAAGTGAAATGACTAAAATGGGGGGTTTTTAGTCATTTCACAAATTACACATTTTAGTCATTTCACTAACTCTACTCTAGTAGTCACTAGACTCACTATAGTAGTCCGTCCGGCTGCTCTTACTGAAATCATTACTCTTCATTCTCCCGTGTTCAGTGAAAGACGCTAACCGAATAGTTAGAGATGCCTCAAGCAAAGATCAGATCTTGGTCCATGGAATCCCAAGAAGGTAAGAACTCTAACCTGTCCGACTCCCTCCGTCCCACTTCAAATGTCCACCTTTCCATTTTGGGTTATCCCATATTAAATGTCCACTTTGGATTTCAACCAATCATAAGAGGTTATTTTGAAGAGAGAAGATTTCTGATTGGTGGAGAATAAAGTTAGTGAGATTTCCTAAAACTGTGTGCAAAAAGTAAGTAGACATTTGTAATGGGACGGAGGTAGTATTACACATTGATAGTACATGTGGACCTCTTTAACTTTACCGAACTAATACTCTGTATCACCTTGGTTAGAAGAACCTTGGAGTTAGAAGCATCATCAACAAGTTAAGAGAAGAACGACTTCGGTGGTTTGGGCATGTGATAAGGCGACCACGTATCGCCCCGGTTGGGAGAGTGGAGGCACTCACGGTGGACGGATTAAGGAGAAGGGGTAGACCAACACGTAGGTGGGAGGATAAACTAAAGCTCGACCTAAATGAGCTTTTATTGACCGAGGACATGACTTCTAATAGGGATGCGTGGAGGACTGGAATTAGAATAGTCGAGTAGAGTTTTTAGAGAGTGGTATGTCGGTGTAGGTATGGGCCTGTATGTGTTTCTATGTGTATGTATATATTCTTGTTTAGGAAGGCATGTATAGGTATGTATGTATGTATGTATGTATGTATGTATGTATGTATGCATATTTATGTTTGGTTATATGTCTTGTATGTATGTATGTATGTATGTATGTATGTATGTATGTATGTATGTATGTATGTATGTATGTATGTATGTATGTATGTATGTATGTATGTATGTATGTATGTATGTATGTATGTATGCATGTATGTATGTTTGTTTGTTTATGTATGTACGTGTACGTTAGTTTATATATGCCTATACATATATCGTTCTTTTTATTGTAGCCTTTTTGCTTTTCTCTCGAGCCCCGTTTAGCACTCTCAGGTACGTATCACATTTTATATATTTATTATTTATTATGTGTTTAACCTTCTTGGTATGTGTTTGTATTTGTGTCCAGTTAGGTATGATGATAGGTCAGATCATGATGAGAATTGGAGAAACAAGAGATAGAATGAGATTCGGGTGAACAGTAAACATATTCAGTATTAGAGAGTAATTCGGTTACAAGAGATTCCATAGCTTCTTAAACTCAGTTAAATGCAATGGGTATCTAATTAGGACTACCAAGGTTCCTTATATAGCACTCTTCTAAGGAACCATCTAATAAGCTGGTTTCACAATAACACTATCTAACTTTGAGGTCCTAACAATATCCCCCTAAGTGTTAATTGTGAAAATTACAATGTAATATTATTACAATCATCTAAAGGAACTTTGTTCCTCTAAAATGTATTTTTGTTTTAAATCCTCTGAGCCTCATATCTCCTTACATTTCTTCTTGTATTGAGACGAATCTTCAATATTTTAAGAAGTACTCTGATGTTTTCAGCGTCCTCTGTTGAGTTGCACCTATTCTACAATCTCCATTTTAAATATTTGAGAGCATATACTAACATTTCGTCAGAATATCTCCTGAAGTCTGAAAGTCTGATGAAGATCTTTGTATAGTGAGAGTTGACAATTAACACGAATCTATATGGATAATCACTTACTTTGAGTAAGGACATGTATTGTAATCCTTCAATTAATTAATTCAGAGGTTTGATTTCAATCTTCTTATGCCCAGATTCTAACCCCATCTGAAATTCATGAACATACATCCATCTCATCAAGTCAAGGATAGACCTGTAGGCTGCCTTTAATGCAATTGCATGGAAATTTGTTGCAGATTCATTCAGGTAAATCAAGTAGTTATAAATAAAGATGATGTCGTTCATCTTGAGCACATCAAAATCTGCATCTGAGAATTGATAATCCTCATCGTCCATTCTCGTAACGTAAAATAGAGGCATCTTTACTCCATCCTTATTGATCATCAAGATCTTGTTTATGCTTTTGATCTCTGAGCTCCTTGATCTTGAAGATTCTCCTCATTTTTCAGCTTATACTTATTTCGAACTTTCAAATAAGCTTTCAAGTATTTTGGTTTCTTATGACATTTTCAAGCACCGAGAACACACATTGAAGGTGCGAGCATGAGATATGTTTCACCAAAAATCTTATAAGCTTGTTGTTCAGCAAACGGTGAATGCAGAATTGAAATCTCTTCATCATCATCCAATTGATAATCAGCTCCTCGGACAAGAGCAACTTCTGAAACTTGGAACGGAACATCAGGATCAGGAGGTATTGTAGTGTCTTCATCACCATTTAAAAATATCTCCTTCACAAAATGTAGACAGAATTCCATGGTTGGAGTTGTAATGTTGATAAATGGATGCTCATTAAATTCATTCACTACACTCTTCCCCTTCAGAATGTCCTAGATATCATCAAAATTACGATTTTCCTCAGGTACTGATGTATCCTCTGTTTTTTGTTGTTGTTGTTCCTCTGCATCCAAAACATTTAGCATTTCTGAGTCACCTTCTCTCTTTGTAACCGTTTCATCTAGAAAACTATCAATGTTATCTCTTTTAATCTCCTCAACTTCATCGCTTTTAGAACTATCGGAGATCACAACTACATCATCATTTCCCCAGTGTTGACTAGATGAATCGGCTTCATATATTGAGCGTTGAAAAGCACCGGACCCATAACCATATCTATTCTCCCCCTCATGAAGATTGTCAGGATCGAAATCGTCATGGTCAGGCATGTGAATTGGTACAGGTGACTTGCACGGAGAATCAGGAAACACTAGCCTTGCTTGCTCAGTGTAAAGAATCATCGTCTCACGAAGCGTATGTCCGGTTTTACGGTGTTCTTCGTGTTTCCAGGTTTTAAATCATTAAGTTAGCATATCATATAGATATAGAACATGTGTTTAGTTGATTTTAAAAGTCAAGTTAGAAGGATTAACTTTGTTTGCGAACAAGTTTAGAATTAACTAAACTATTGTAACGTCCTCCCAATAGGGTCTGGAAGGAACGTCACTAATATCAAAACATACCAACATATTATAATAAACGAGAACAATACTAAATGAGAAAGTTAAACTTTATGGAGTACGCAGCGGAAAATGAAATGTCGTTACAAAGGAGTAAAGTAAATGTTTAAATGCAATAGTAATAAATGTGATAATCTATTGATCCTATGTCCAAGTAGCATCACATAAGCAGTAGATAAGTAAGCTTGAATCAAACAGCACCTGAGACAAAACATGCTAAAGTGTCAACCAAAAGGTTGAGTGAAGTTCATAGGTTTAACAAAAGTTTGACCGTTGTTTTAAACCACAAGATTTAGTTTGTAAAGTTGATCTCCCGCATGATCAAAAAGTTATGCCAAAGCGTGATATTTAGACTAAACGTTCAAGTTTACCCCATGATAAGTTGTGTCTGTCCTTGTCGGTTTAATTTCATTATCAAGTAATACAAAGACTTAGTCAAATGTATCGGGGACGTTACTCCCGATAGGCCTACCCCCAATAATTAAGCATGCAGCAGCAATTAAAAATATCACTGTAGGGACTTAGTCGGACATAGCCGGATATAGCATAGTTTAACAGTTTGGTACTTGTGTCTAAATTGTAAAAAGTAAAAACAGCATGTGTCTCACCCCAAGTAAAGTAAGTAAGTTTGCTAGCAATAAAGAGGGGCTATGAATTCACCTTAGTAAGTAGAGAGAGAGTTATTCCTCGGAATAAAGAGTTGAACGAGTGAGCAGGAAAGTCAACCTATTAACATTTAAGAGTAGTTAAGTGTTTTGCCCATGTTTAAGTTTAAGTATGTGTTTAAGTATAGTTTGTTTTACTAAGTTTCTATTCCTAGTAAGTTACTATTTTTATAAAGTTTCCATTTTTAGAAAGTTTCTTATTTTACTAAGTTTCTATGACTAGAGAGTTTCTACTTTTATCAGTGTTTTCCATTTTAGGATACTTGCCGTATTAGATAAACTTCCAATCACCCTTTTCCCTTTGAATGGCTAATTTAGATCTAGGGGCTTGAGCCATAGGACCCTTTAAATCGGAAATCCAAACCCTCTGCCTAGAATCTCATAGAAACCATTCGTCAAGAAAGTTCGAAGATCTATACATCTCTAATACATATCCCAAAATGCTTTTATGTTACAATATAAGTAGTAGGTTATAGGTGCTAGTTATAGTAATAGTGTATACATGTTATTTATTTTATTTTTAATTGCATATAATTTATAACATTATTTACATATTTCGGTAAAAATAATAACCGAAGTAAAAAGTAAAAAGTAAAAAGTAAAAAGTAAAAAGTAAAAAGTAAAAAAAAATAAAAAGTAAGAAAAGAATACTTACTAGTAGTAATTCTTCAAAGAGAGAATGAGAGAAATTTTGGTGTGAGTTTGAATGAGAAATGAGGGGTATTTATACTTGAAAAAATTAGGTAAAAAGAATAAAATAATTAAAAGAAAAAGAAATATTTTAATTCTTAATGGAATTTTAAAATTAAAAAGTATTAAATGTTAGGTCATGGGATAATGCACAAAATAAAATAATAAAAGTAGTTTTTCCATTAAAATTTTTAATGAAAAAGTAATTTATTTATTTATTTTTTTTCATTTATTTTAAGGATTTTTTTATATAAATAAACAAATTGATTTAATGCTTTTCCAAGAATATTTGTCAATAATATTTTATTTTATTTTTTTTATTTAATTAATAAATACAAATTTTGTATAAAAATAATAAATAATTCGGTATTTTGTATTTTTAATAATAATTATGATTTTAATTATTAAACTATAGGTTTAGTAAGTTTGTAAATATTATTACATTTATATATAATTGGATTTATTATATAGTTAAATATATAATACATTAACTAAATAATAAAAGTGATACAAAGTTTATATACTTAGTTAAATTGCGTCAAATTATATAAATTAATAATATATTATTTATTTAAGCGTACATTGTTGACTAAAAATTATTATTCGATCAATATTTAATTGTATATAACAACCCTTAATACATATAGTCAGACATATAACCCTAGGGTTAATTCAGTAATTTAGAAGTCGAAAAGTGAGGGTTGTTACAGTACCTCCCTGTTAATATAAACTTCGTCCCGAAGTTTTAGGTAGACTTCTCGGATGCATCAGCGGTTGAGAAGAGATGGGGATATTTCTGTTTTATTTGGACTTCACGTTCCCAGGTATACTCGGGGCCACGTCGTGAATTCCAACGGATCTTAACAATAGGTATGGTGCTTTGTTTTAAGCGTTTAGCAGATCGGTCCATGACTTCTACGGGTTCCTCTATGAAGTACATTTTATCATCAATGCGAATGTCATCTAAAGGAATAACGAGAGTGTCATCAGCGAGACACTTTTTAAGATTTGAGACATGAAATACGTTGTGTACGCTGCTAAGTTCAGCAGGTAATTCTAATCGATAAGTCACGGGTCCGATCCTTTCAGTAATCTTGAAGGGTCCAACAAAACGCGGACTTAGTTTGCTTCGTTTACCAAAACGAACGACGCCTTTCCAAGGGGATACTTTCAACATGACTTTGTCACCAACTTGGAATTCCAAATCTTTCCGACCTTTATTAGCATAGCTCTTCTGTCGGGTGCGGGCAGTTTCTATTCGTTTCTTAATCTGAACTATCTTTTCGGTTGTCTCGTGTATGATTTCAGGACCAGTTAACTGTCTGTCCTCTAATTCATCCCCGCACAGTGGGGATCTACATTTTCATCCGTATAAGGCCTCAAAAGGTGCAGCCTTAATACTTGAGTGGTAACTATTATTGTAAGAGAATTCAACCAAAGGCAAATGTCTATCCCAGCCTTTGCCGAAGTTGATAACACAAGCGCGATGCATATCTTCCAATGTTTGAATGGTTCGTTCACTTTGACCATCGGTTTGCGGATGATAAGCAGTACTCATGTCGAGTTGAGTTCCAAGAGCAGATTGTAAGGATTTCCAGAATCTGGAAGTGAATCTACTGTCGCGATCGGATATGATTGATATAGGAACACCATGACGAGAGATAATTTCTTTGATATACAGTTGTGACAATCTCTCCATCTTGTCGTTCTCCTTGATCGGTAAGAAATGAGCAGATTTAGTAAGACGATCTACTATGACCCATATAGTATCATTGCCACTAGAAGTCTTGGGCAATTTAGTAATATAGTCCATAGCGATACATTCCCACTTCCACTGCGGAATATCGGGTTGTGTCAACAGACCAGAAGGCTTTTGATGTTTAGCCTTGACTTTCAAACAAGTGAGACACTTACTAACATAAGTAGCAATGTCGGCTTTCATATTAGGCCACCAATAGAATTCCTTCACATCATGGTACATCTTACTAGAACCCGGATGAATAGAATACCTAGTCTTATGCGCTTCATCCAAGACTAGTTCACGGAGATTACCGAAGCGAGGAACCCAAATTCTGTTGCCAAAGTACCGTGTACCATTAGCTTTAACTTGGAGTTGGTTCTCGAAACCGATAGGTCCTTCACCTTCAATAAGTGTTGGTTTAATATCTTCCAGTTGAGCTTCGCAGATTCGTGATATAAGATTTGATTTGATTTTCAGGTTTCAGGCACGGACACGTTTAACATCGTCTTTTCGACTGAGGGCATCGGCTGTAGTGACCCGAACTTTTCCATGTTTATATATATTAATTGAGATTGATGTTTACATGATTAAATGTTTCCAACATGTTAAG
Source organism: Rutidosis leptorrhynchoides (assembly GCF_046630445.1). NCBI lineage: Eukaryota > Viridiplantae > Streptophyta > Magnoliopsida > Asterales > Asteraceae > Rutidosis > Rutidosis leptorrhynchoides. The sequence goes on along the minus strand of NC_092338.1, from coordinate 257,004,044 downwards.
CAATCAAACTTGTTAAGACTTGATTAATTGAAATAGGTTTCATATAGACAATTGACCACCCAAGTTGACCGGTGATTCACGAACGTTAAAACTTGTAAAAAAACTATATGATGACATATATATGGTTATATATATAGTTAACATGATATTATGATAAGTAAACATATCATTAATTATATTAACAATGAACTACATATGTAAAAACAAGACTACTAACTTAATGATTTTGAAACGAGACATATATGTAACGTTTATCGTTGTAACGACATTTAATGTATATATATCATATTAAGAGATATTCGTACATCATAATATCATGATAATATAATAATTTAAAATCTCTTTTGATATTATAAACATTGGGTTAACAACATTTAACAAGATCGTTAACCTAAAGGTTTCAAAACAACACTTACATGTAACGACTAACGATGACTTAACGACTCAGTTAAAATGTATATACATGTAGTGTTTTAATATGTATTTATACACTTTTGAAAGACTTCAATACACTTATCAAAATACTTCTACTTAACAAAAATGCTTACAATTACATTCTCGTTCAGTTTCATCAACAATTCTACTCGTATGCACCCGTATTCGTACTCGTACAATACACAGCTTTTAGATGTATGTACTATTGGTATATACACTCCAATGATCAGCTCTTAGCAGCCCATGTGAGTCACCTAACACATGTGGGAACCATCATTTGGCAACTAGCATGAAATATCTCATAAGATTACAAAAATATGAGTAATCATTCATGACTTATTTACATGAAAACAAAATTACATATCCTTTATATCTAATCCATACACCAACGACCAAAAACACCTACAAACACTTTCATTCTTCAATTTTCTTCATCTAATTGAACTCTCTCAAGTTCTATCTTCAAGTTCTAAGTGTTCTTCATAAATTCCAAAAGTTCTAGTTTCATAAAATCAAGAATACTTTCAAGTTTGCTAGCTCACTTCCAATCTTGTAAGGTGATCATCCAACCTCAAGAAATCTTTGTTTCTTACAGTAGGTTATCATTCTAATACAAGGTAATAATCATATTCAAACTTTGGTTCAATTTCTATAACTATAACAATCTTATTTCAAGTGATGATCTTACTTGAACTTGTTTTCGTGTCATGATTTTGCTTCAAGAACTTTGAGCCATCCAAGGATCCATTGAAGCTAGATCCATTTTTCTCTTTTCCAGTAGGTTCATCCAAGGAACTTAAGGTAGTAATGATGTTCATAACATCATTCGATTCATACATATAAAGCTATCTTATTCGAAGGTTTAAACTTGTAATCACTAGAACATAGTTTAGTTAATTCTAAACTTGTTCGCAAACAAAAGTTAATCCTTCTAACTTGACTTTTAAAATCAACTAAACACATGTTCTATATCTATATGATATGCTAACTTAATGATTTAAAACCTGGAAACACGAAAAACACCGTAAAACCGGATTTACGCCGTCATAGTAACACCGCGGGCTGTTTTGGGTTAGTTAATTAAAAACTATGATAAACTTTGATTTAAAAGTTGTTATTCTGAGAAAATGATTTTTATTATGAACATGAAACTATATCCAAAAATTATGGTTAAACTCAAAGTGGAAGTATGTTTTCTAAAATGGTCATCTAGACGTCGTTCTTTCGACTGAAATGACTACCTTTACAAAAACGACTTGTAACTTATTTTTCCGACTAGAAACCTATACTTTTTTTGTTTAGATTCATAAAATAGAGTTCAATATGAAACCATAGCAATTTGATTCACTCAAAACGGATTTAAAATGAAGAAGTTATGGGTAAAACAAGATTGGATAATTTTTCTCATTTTAGCTACGTGAAAATTGGTAACAAATCTATTCCAACCATAACTTAATCAACTTGTATTATATATTATGTAATCTTGAGATACCATAGACACGTATACAATGTTTCGACCTATCATGTCGACACATCTATATATATTTCGGAACAACCATAGACACTCTATATGTGAATGTTGGAGTTAGCTATACAGGGTTGAGGTTGATTCCAAAATATATATAGTTTGAGTTGTGATCAATACTGAGATACGTATACACTGGGTCGTGGATTGATTCAAGATAATATTTATCGATTTATTTCTGTACATCTAACTGTGGACAACTAGTTGTAGGTTACTAACGAGGACAGCTGACTTAATAAACTTAAAACATCAAAATATATTAAAAGTGTTGTAAATATATTTTGAACATACTTTGATATATATGTATATATTGTTATAGGTTCGTGAATCAACCAGTGGCCAAGTCTTACTTCCCGACGAAGTAAAAATCTGTGAAAGTGAGTTATAGTCCCACTTTTAAAATCTAATATTTTTGGGATGAGAATACATGCAGGTTTTATAAATGATTTACAAAATAGACACAAGTACGTGAAACTACATTCTATGGTTGAATTATCGAAATCGAATATGCCCCTTTTTATTAAGTCTGGTAATCTAAGAATTAGGGAACAGACACCCTAATTGACGCGAATCCTAAAGATAGATCTATTGGGCCTAACAAACCCCATCCAAAGTACCGGATGCTTTAGTACTTCGAAATTTATATCATATCCGAAGGGTGTCCCGGAATGATGGGGATATTCTTATATATGCATCTTGTTATTGTCGGTTACCAGGTGTTCACCATATGAATGATTTTTATCTCTATGTATGGGATGTGTATTGAAATATGAAATCTTGTGGTCTATTGTTACGATTTGATATATATAGGTTAAACCTATAACTCACCAACATTTTTGTTGACGTTTTAAGCATGTTTATTCTCAGGTGATTATTAAGAGCTTCCGCTGTCGCATACTTAAATAAGGACAAGATTTGGAGTCCATGCTTGTATGATATTGTGTAAAAACTGCATTCAAGAAACTTATTTTGTTGTAACATATTTGTATTGTAAACCATTATGTAATGGTCGTGTGTAAACAGGATATTTTAGATTATCATTATTTGATAATCTACATAAAGCTTTTTAAACATTTATTGATGAAATAAAGGTTATGGTTTGTTTAAAAATGAATGCAGTCTTTGAAAAACGTCTCATATAGAGGTCAAAACCTCGCAACGAAATCAATTAATATGGAACGTTTTTAATCAATAAGAACGGGACATTTCAGTTGGTATCCGAGCGTTGGTCTTAGAGAACCAGAAAATTTGCATTAGTGTGCCTTATCGAGTTTGTTAGGATGCATTAGTGAGTCTGGACTTCGACCGTGTTTTCTTTAAAAATGATTGCTTAACATTTTTGTTGGAAACTATATATTTTTAACATATGAATATTATGTGATATATTAATCTCTTAATGTGTTTGATATTATGTGATAGATGTCTACCTCTAGAACAAGTCCCATTGACTCACCTAATAATAATGAAGAGTCAAATGTAAATTGGAATGATTTGTGGACTGATTCACAAGTTCCCGAAGAGGAACCGGAAGAAGAGTCGGAACCGGAAGAAGAATCGGAACCGGAAGAAGAATCGGAACCGGATGAAGAAATAGAACCGGTGGGGGAAATAATAAAACGGTTAAGTAAAAGAAAATCCTCAACCAACCGACCAAAGTTAATTATGGTCAATGGTGTTTCCGCCAAGGAAGCAAAATATTGGGAGGATTACCAATTCTTCGATGAATCGGATTCCGACGAGAATTCCGATGATGTTATAGAAATTACCCCAACTGAATTTAAAAAGGCAAAAGAAAATAATAAGGGAAAGGGCATAAAAATAGAGAAATCTAATTCCAACCCCGGTGAACTTTATATGTATCGTCAACCCCCGAAGTCCTTAAGTTGTAACAATGACCCGGGAACCTCTAAACCACCAGGTTTTTCTAAACCAATGTGGACAACGACGGCTCGTATTAGGAGAACATCATATATCCCTAGAAACTTGGCAAAACGAACCAAAACCGAAGAAGAAGAAACGAGCGAGTCGGAATAAGATAGTTGTATTCGTGTGGTGTAATATATGGAATATAGTGTTCTTATGCTTTATGATATATGTAAAAATTGCTTGTATTAATAAGTATTTTTTTTATGAATCTAACTCTTGTCTATTTTACAGTTTAAAAACACAAAATGGATAGACAACCCAATATTTTAAGAGACCTACCCGGAGACATGATTGATGAAATCTTGTCTAGAGTCGGCCAGAATTCTTCGGCACAACTATTTAAGGCGAGATCAGTTTGTAAGACATTCGAAGAACGTTCCAAGAATGTCTTGGTTTATAAGAGACTTTCGTTTGAAAGATGGGGGATATCACATTGGGAAACCCATAAGTTACGATGTGTTTACTTTGACGCATATATTGCGGGGAACCCAAATGCTATTTTACGCAACGGGTTAAGAAATTATTTTGACTCAATATATCCGAATATTGGACTTCGTGATTTAGAAAAAGCGGCTAACATGCAACATAAAGAAGCATGTTATGCTTACGGATTAGTAATGTTCGCTTCTCACCAAAGTGAGAACAAGAACATCGGGCTAAAACTATTAAACAAAACGTTTCCACAAGTGACGGAGTCGGTAATTGGGGTAAGAAATGAGGTTTTTAGATTATTACGGGACTGTTGGACATTACGTAACCCTCGTCCCTTTGATGACGTTACAACACGCTGTCTTATCAACGGCCATAACGGTTATGTTGCACAAGACCAAGGATGGGAAGTAGTCCTAGTAAAACCAGAATGCATGACTTGTTTCTGGACGTATGAATTACGTGTCTTTATTGCCTTTGCTGAACGACTTGTGTACTAGCTAGAATTGTCTTCACAACTATCTTGTATCAAAGTTATTGTGTGCTATATTTCATGCTTTATGTAAAATAAGCGGTATTGTAAGTTTGTAAAATATTGTATAAAAGTTTGAACGCGAAATATTATTATAATCAGTTTTTCATATAGAATTGTAGTAGTTGAATTGTATATTAGCTACTAAGTATGAACTTAACGGGTAGGTACTACCCGAATTTAAACTTATAAAACGCTAATATGAAGAAAAAGCTTTTATAAATGAGTTCATATTATGCTACGAAATACTATTAACTACTCTTAATATTCTGTATGATTAACTTGTTCCATTTAACTATTTTGAAGGAAATGGCACCGACTACTCGACACACCGTGAATATGAATGAAGAGGAATTCCGTACTTTTCTAGCTTCAAACATAGCCGCAGTACAGGCTGCGCTACATACCAACAATAACCTTGGATCTAGCAGTACAGGAAATCGTGTAGGATGCACCTACAAAGAATTCACTGCCTGCAAACCTTTGGAATTTGATGGAACCGAAGGACCGATCGGATTGAAACGGTGGACCGAGAAGGTTGAATCGGTGTTTGTCATAAGTAAGTGTACTGAAGAGGACAAAGTGAAGTACGCTACGCATACCTTCACAGGTTCTGCGTTAACATGGTGGAATACCTATCTAGAGCAAGTGGGACAAGATGATGCGTACGCACTACCGTGGTCAGCATTCAAGCACTTGATGAACGATAAGTACCGTCCCAGAACCGAGGTCAATAAGCTCAAGACAGAACTTAGAGGGTTACGAACCCAAGGATTTGATATTACCACGTACGAAAGACGATTCACAGAATTGTGCCTATTGTGTCCGGGAGCATTCGAAGATGAGGAAGAGAAGATCGACGCGTTTGTGAAAGGATTACCGGAAAGAATCCAAGAAGATATAAGTTCACACGAGCCCGCCTCCATACAACAGGCATGTAGAATGGCTCACAAACTAGTGAACCAGATTGAAGAAAGAATTAAAGAACAGACTGCTGAAGAGGCCAATGTGAAGCAAGTCAAAAGAAAGTGGGAGGAAAACGGTGATAAGAATCACCAATACAACAACAACAGCAATTACAACAATAATCGCAACAATTATCCCAACAATCGCAACATCAATCGCAACTACAACAAACGGCCCAACAACAACAACAACAACAACAACAACAGCAACTACAACAATCATCCCAACAACAATAATAACCGCAACAACAACAACAATCAGAAGCAACTATGCCAAAGGTGTGAAAAGAATCACTCGGGGTTCTGCACCAAATTTTGCAACAAGTGTAAAAGAAATGGTCATAGCGCGGCGAAGTGTGAGGTCTACGGACCAGGGGTTAATAGAACGAAAGGAACAAATGGTGTCGGAACGAGTAATGGCGGAGCAAGTAGTGTCGGAGCAAGTTATGCCAATGTAGTTTGTTATAAATGTGGAAAACCAGGCCACATTATTAGAAATTGCCCGAACCAGGAGAACACGAATGGATAAGGCCGTGGAAGAGTTTTCAATATTAATGCGGTAGAGGCACAGGAAGACCCGGAGCTTGTTACGGGTACGTTTCTTATTGACAATAAATCTGCTTACTGTAACATCCCGCGTTTTTCCGTTAAATTTAATTTTAACACCGTCTTTTTTTTTTAAACATAATCTTTCGTATTTAAATTAATAGTTTCCGTGAGTAACGTTCATTATATTCCCGCTATTTAATTTTGACATCACCCGTTTACTCGAGCGTTTTAAAAATATTCGATCGGTTAAATCCCGCACCCGCTTTGAAACTCGAAGGACCGGAGTTGCCAAATGGGCAAACTAGTTGACTAGGTCAACTAGTCAACCCATTTTTTTTCTCATTCTATCATCTCCCTCATCTCTTTTCTCTCCATCTCAAGAACACACACACAAACCCATTCCATTCATTCATCATCTAAATTCAATCTTGGAAGCTCACAACAAATCCGACTACATATTCTTAATCCTCTCGTCATTCTCTACGATTTGATACTAACTTCATCGATTTTGGGTAACATTTCTAAAACTCTAGATTTCTCAAATTCGTGTTTTTGACTTGAAATGTTGTTAGTTAGTGTCTATGGCTCGTGTATAACATGAGTATATGATTTGTATGCTCGATCTTGATGTTTTGGTGTAACTAGCTTGAAAATGAAAAGTGTATGCTTAATCTTTGATTTTGGATGATGAAATGTGTTTAGATGTTAATGTTTGTGTGTTCAAAGTGTTAGTTACTTCAATAGCTTCGTTTTGGTGTGTTGATTGACATGAAAACCTTACATTAACATGATTAGTGATTTTGAGGTTTGGTTAGGGTTTGACAACTCTTAAAACGAACTTTTGATGCGTTGAATGCTTATTAATGTTATTGATAAGTGTTTAGTTGTATTACACGTTTCATTACCTTCAAAACGGCATATCATATGTATAAATCGGATTCCCGAAACTTGAATTGCAATTGATGAACTTGAAACCTTATTTTGGAACGTTTAACGAACTTTCGACGAGATTTTTGTTGTCTAAAATGATAAATTTGATTTAGGAAATGTATCTAGTTGTGTTCCTTGTCGAAAGAGCTTTCCGGTGATATAAAATACATGTCTTGATTGTTTGCGGATCATAAACTAGGATTGATTGAAGTTTGGCTCGTGCCTTGTGTTTTCTGCAAACAGGACCTGTAAGCCTTTTGGGACGCCGTCCCAACCTCCTAGACGCCGTCCCACCTTTTGAACCTAGACGCCGTCTAGGATATCAGGACGCCGTCCCACCCTTCAATGTGGGACGCCGTCTAGCTATTTGGGACGCCGTCCCATTGTACTAAAACTGGCTGTTTTGCTTGGTCATTTGACGTAAAATGTTTGATATGCTACGGATCTCCGATTAACATGAAACTTGGCCAACATGCTCATATATGATTATATAACTTAGAAAAATTGTCGGATACCCGACTCGACATCGTTGACTTTGACTTTGACCAAGTTTGACTTTTAGCCAAACTTAACCAAACGTTTATGCAATCGTTCTAACATGCTTTTATACTTCATTCTCGCATGAAACTTGACAACGTGATTCACATGCTATACTCTTCGAGTCTTAACGAGCCATAGGACTAATTGAACACATTTCACCCGATCTTGTATCGTAACCGGTTAATTGACACAACTTACTTGTTTAGGTCAAGGCTAAGCAACTTTCATGCATACGTTACTTTGTGAAGTACTTTTATACTCGTGCACTCGAGGTGAGATCATAGTCCCACCTTTTCAACAACTTTTTATACTTTTAAATTGTGGGCTGAGAAACATATACTTTGTTACATTTTGTACTACTTACTTTTATACTTTGAACACAAGTACAAGGAAAACAAACATTCCACAGCGAGTTAGAACAAAAATCCTCAATTCGATTATCATTAGTTACACTTGCAGGGTGTAAGCGAGAACTTATATTGTGTGGCCATACGGGTTTGACAAACCCTCATTACGGACGGTTCGCTACCGTCTACAGATGAAATATATTTTCGAGAAACAGTGTATGTTCTAACACTATTGTGATGGGGTTCTATGGAAGGAAACGTTAAGTCTTGATAATTGGGTGCTCGCGAACAATACTTTTGGAATGCAAACGATTTTGATAATCAACTATGGGAATACTAAATCTTGTGGTTCAAAAACAACGTTTACAAATACATCTATGATTTCACCAACGTTTTTCGTTGACAGTTTTCTATATGTTTCTCAGGTTCATACTTGGCTATTTGATACATGCTTCCGCGTACATTCATACTTGCTTGGGGTCAAGCATACATGCATACACTCTGATTTCATGCTTGGAGTCAAGCATACATACATGCATACGCTAGTGATAGCACCTTTGGATTCAAACTTTTGTTTACATACTTACGCTATTTATAGCAACTGTGGTTTCAAACTAATTATGTCGCAAGTTATTTCATTCATACTTTATAACTTTGTAAACTTAAACTTATTGTCGATCCGTTTGTTAAACTAAACTTTGTACCTTTCAAATGAACGCGACATAATTTTGGTCAAACGAGTCTCATATAGGGACTACGACCACGCAACGGGACCTAAGTTAACGGCGCCGTCAATAACGGCTTTGGTCGGGTCGTTACAAGTGGTATCAGAGCGTTGGTTGTAGGGAACTAGGACGTGCATTAGTGTGTCTAACAGAGTCGTTAGGACGCATTAGTGAGTCTAGACTACAACCGGATAGTTAGCATTTGCATTCTGACATACATTTGCTATAGATAGCACTTACTTGACTACTTGTGCATTATACTTGAATCATTCTTAGGCAAACTTTTTAATGGTACCCAACCTTCATCATACGAACTCGTATTCCGCCACTTTTTGGTAACACACGTAAATTCATGATTCATACACGTATGGATGACGACGACTTCATTAGTCACACTTGTTCGGGAACTCTGTCTCCCGGATTGTTATTTGCCACCGTTTCAACTTACTATCGGTTTCCCACTGGTGTTTCTTACTATCTACTTTTTGGTGTTACTACCATCACTACTCTAGGTGAGTATCGTCATCAACATTTATCACTACGGTTGCGTGCTACTCGTCATCATGACTCGTTACTCTTTTCATACCTGAATACCTTATTGTCTGACTCGAACCACATTAACGTGAACAATAATTTATACACTTCCCTCGGGGAACGCATCTTCAGAGTTGCACCAATTCCTTCAATTTAATACGAGTCACGTTTGAGACGTCGTTACATTTTGTTCATTTTAGGTCTTCACGATGACACGAACTTGAATCTATAGAGTGATGTGGGAATGGAGGTATGAGTTAGCGTAATATAACGACACTCGATCAACGTGGTTATATTACGGTAAGACATACCAAAGTTCTAGTGACGCGTGATGGTGGTTAGACTCGATCAACCTAAACACCACCATGTTCCATGTACATGACTTCATCTTTTCAGGTTTGGACATCCGAAAACTCCGAGAATATTTATAACAACCATACCGGGGACACACCTTCAATTATTGTCGAATTATATTTATGCTTCCGAATGAATTACCGATTCCATTCGATTTCAACCGTATGTCACACGGGTATACTAGCTCGTCCTCGCGCAGTCTTATTGACTAACTACAATTTACTCGTTATGCTCACATCGGGGCGGAAACTTCTCTTGCATCACCCTCGTAAGTCCGGTTCAGGAAATCTTTTATTTTAAACTCTCAATGGAGGGAGAGACTCTCCACGTTATACTAGTGTTCACCCCGAGGGTGAATAGTCCTAATAAACGCTTTTCAAAACCGATAAGAAATTTGTCCCGACGAACGTATTTGGAAACCGATAAATCTCCAGCGACGTGAATTTCTTGAGAAACTTGTTCCAACTAACGTTTTCAAGTCCTAGCAAACTTGTTCAATATGCCTTAGGGAAATGTACCCCGTTTCGGATCGAGATCCTCGTTTCACTTCTAGATTTTGGAGTACCTTACAAAAAGCCTCGGGACCTCGTTTATACATGAGTACCGCGTACCATCCGCAACCCGACGGACCGAACAAACATACGATTTAAGTCTTGAAAACCATAATACGAATTTGTATTACCAACTTCAAATTTTCTTGAGAAACGTCTTTGCCTTTAATCAAACTCTCTTACTACAAAATTTTCATTCGAGTATTGACGCCACGCCTTCGAAACCTTATATGACCGGAAACGTCATTCTCCTTTTGTCGAACCAAGTAAACGATGACCAATTCACCGGGACCGGGATTATGCATGAGCGACCGAGAAAACTTATCCATATCCAAGAAAGACCCAACACGACTCGTTGTCGCCAAATGAGCTACGCCGATTTAGACGTAAACATTTCAAATTCCACGTGGGAAACCGCGTCACGTTAAGAGTCGCACCTTGGAAAGGTGCAATCCATTTCGGGAAAACGTAGGAAGCTAAATCCGCGATATTTTGATTCTTTAAATTCTTGGGGTGTTTTGGACCCGTCGCTAGCCGTTTAGACTTTTCCGACTCATTTTGGGTCTCCGTTTATCCTACATTCGATGTATCAACTTAAAGACGTGTTTTGCGAAACGAGAACTTGTTATCTCCTTTGATGAACTCACTATCGACGATAACCCTCACTTCCTAGGAGGACCGGTTGAAACCATAAATCGTGAAGCCAAACCTTAAAACAACATATGATCCCGACCGTCAAAATTCGTTGAAATACCCTAGGACGTACTTCTCCCTTATTCGTAGAATTTACAACGCAAGATCTCGAGTAAGATTCAACAACTACTACTTCCAACTAAATTTCGGGACGAAATTTCTTTTGAGGTGTGGATAATGTAACATCCCGCGTTTTTCCGTTAAATTTAATTTTAACACCATCTTTTTTTTTTAAACATAATCTTTCGTATTTAAATTAATAGTTTCCGTGAGTAACGTTCATTATATTCCCGCTATTTAATTTTGACATCACCCGTTTACTCGAGCGTTTTAAAAATATTCGATCGGTTAAATCCCGCACCCGCTTTGAAACTCGAAGGACCGGAGTTGCCAAATGGGCAAACTAGTTGACTAGGTCAACTAGTCAACCCATTTTTTTTCTCATTCTATCATCTCCCTCATCTCTTTTCTCTCCATCTCAAGAACACACACACAAACCCATTCCATTCATTCATCATCTAAATTCAATCTTGGAAGCTCACAACAAATCCGACTACATATTCTTAATCCTCTCGTCATTCTCTACGATTTGATACTAACTTCATCGATTTTGGGTAACATTTCTAAAACTCTAGATTTCTCAAATTCGTGTTTTTGACTTGAAATGTTGTTAGTTAGTGTCTATGGCTCGTGTATAACATGAGTATATGATTTGTATGCTCGATCTTGATGTTTTGGTGTAACTAGCTTGAAAATGAAAAGTGTATGCTTAATCTTTGATTTTGGATGATGAAATGTGTTTAGATGTTAATGTTTGTGTGTTCAAAGTGTTAGTTACTTCAATAGCTTCGTTTTGGTGTGTTGATTGACATGAAAACCTTACATTAACATGATTAGTGATTTTGAGGTTTGGTTAGGGTTTGACAACTCTTAAAACGAACTTTTGATGCGTTGAATGCTTATTAATGTTATTGATAAGTGTTTAGTTGTATTACATGTTTCATTACCTTCAAAACGGCATATCATATGTATAAATCGGATTCCCGAAACTTGAATTGCAATTGATGAACTTGAAACCTTGTTTTGGAACGTTTAACGAACTTTCGACGAGATTTTTGTTGTCTAAAATGATAAATTTGATTTAGGAAATGTATCTAGTTGTGTTCCTTGTCGAAAGAGCTTTCCGGTGATATAAAATACATGTCTTGATTGTTTGCGGATCATAAACTAGGATTGATTGAAGTTTGGCTCGTGCCTTGTGTTTTCTGCAAACAGGACCTGTAAGCCTTTTGGGACGCCGTCCCAACCTCCTAGACGCCGTCCCACCTTTTGAACCTAGACGCCGTCTAGGATATCAGGACGCCGTCCCACCCTTCAATGTGGGACGCCGTCTAGCTATTTGGGACGCCGTCCCATTGTACTAAAACTGGCTGTTTTGCTTGGTCATTTGACGTAAAATGTTTGATATGCTACGGATCTCCGATTAACATGAAACTTGGCCAACATGCTCATATATGATTATATAACTTAGAAAAATTGTCGGATACCCGACCCGACATCGTTGACTTTGACTTTGACCAAGTTTGACTTTTAGCCAAACTTAACCAAACGTTTATGCAATCGTTCTAACATGCTTTTATACTTCATTCTCGCATGAAACTTGACAACGTGATTCACATGCTATACTCTTCGAGTCTTAACGAGCCATAGGACTAATTGAACACATTTCACCCGATCTTGTATCGTAACCGGTTAATTGAAACAACTTACTTGTTTAGGTCAAGGCTAAGCAACTTTCATGCATACGTTACTTTGTGAAGTACTTTTATACTCGTGCACTCGAGGTGAGATCATAGTCCCACCTTTTCAACAACTTTTTATACTTTTAAATTGTGGGCTGAGAAACATATACTTTGTTACATTTTGTACTACTTACTTTTATACTTTGAACACAAGTACAAGGAAAACAAACATTCCACAGCGAGTTAGAACAAAAATCCTCAATTCGATTATCATTAGTTACACTTGCAGGGTGTAAGCGAGAACTTATATTGTGTGGCCATACGGGTTTGACAAACCCTCATTACGGACGGTTCGCTACCGTCTACAGATGAAATATATTTTCGAGAAACAGTGTATGTTCTAACACTATTGTGATGGGGTTCTATGGAAGGAAACGTTAAGTCTTGATAATTGGGTGCTCGCGAACAATACTTTTGGAATGCAAACGATTTTGATAATCAACTATGGGAATACTAAATCTTGTGGTTCAAAAACAACGTTTACAAATACATCTATGATTTCACCAACGTTTTTCGTTGACAGTTTTCTATATGTTTCTCAGGTTCATACTTGGCTATTTGATACATGCTTCCGCGTACATTCATACTTGCTTGGGGTCAAGCATACATGCATACACTCTGATTTCATGCTTGGAGTCAAGCATACATACATGCATACGCTAGTGATAGCACCTTTGGATTCAAACTTTTGTTTACATACTTACGCTATTTATAGCAACTGTGGTTTCAAACTAATTATGTCGCAAGTTATTTCATTCATACTTTATAACTTTGTAAACTTAAACTTATTGTCGATCCGTTTGTTAAACTAAACTTTGTACCTTTCAAATGAACGCGACATAATTTTGGTCAAACGAGTCTCATATAGGGACTACGACCACGCAACGGGACCTAAGTTAACGGCGCCGTCAATAACGGCTTTGGTCGGGTCGTTACACTTACGTTTTATTTGATTCGGGTGCGGATAGAAGCTATATGAGTAGAGATTTTTGTGCTAAATTAAGTTGTCCATTGACGCCTTTGGATAGTAAATTTTTACTCGAATTAGCAAATGGTAAATTAATTTCAGCAGATAATATATGTCGGAATCGAGAAATTAAACTGGTTAGCGAAACATTTAAGATTGATTTGATACCAGTAGAGTTAGGGAGTTTTGATGTGATAATCGGTATGGACTGGTTGAAAGAAGTGAAAGCGGAGATCGTTTGTTACAAAAATGCAATTCGCATTATACGAGAAAAAGGAAAACCCTTAATGGTGTACGGAGAAAAGGGCAACACGAAGCTACATCTTATTAGTAATTTGAAGGCACAAAAACTAATAAGAAAAGGTTGCTATGCTGTTCTAGCACACGTCGAGAAAGTACAAACTGAAGAAAAGAGCATCAATGATGTTCCCATTGCAAAAGAATTTCCCGATGTATTTCCGAAAGAATTACCGGGATTACCCCCACATCGATCCGTTGAATTTCAAATAGATCTTGTACCAGGAGCTGCACCAATAGCTCGAGCTCCTTACAGACTCGCACCCAGCGAGATGAAAGAACTGCAAAGCCAATTACAAGAACTTTTAGAGCGTGGTTTCATTCGACCAAGCACATCACCGTGGGGAGCTCCTGTTTTGTTTGTCAAGAAGAAAGATGGTACATTCAGGTTGTGTATCGACTACCGAGAGTTGAACAAACTTACCATCAAGAACCGCTACCCACTACCGAGAATCGACGACTTATTTGATCAACTACAAGGCTCGTCTGTTTATTCAAAGATTGACTTACGTTCCGGGTATCATCAAATGCGGGTGAAAGAAGATGATATTCCAAAGACTGCTTTCAGAACACGTTACGGTCATTACGAGTTTATGGTCATGCCGTTTGGTTTAACTAATGCACCAGCTGTGTTCATGGACCTTATGAACCGAGTGTGTGGACCATACCTTGACAAGTTTGTCATTGTTTTCATTGATGACATACTTATTTACTCAAAGAATGACCAAGAACACGGTGAACATTTGAGAAAGGTGTTAGAAGTATTGTGGAAGGAAGAATTGTACGCTAAGTTTTCAAAGTGTGCATTTTGGTTGGAAGAAGTTCAATTCCTCGGTCACATAGTGAACAAAGAAGGTATTAAGGTGGATCCGGCAAAGATAGAAACTGTTGAAAAGTGGGAAACCCCGAAAACTCCGAAACACATACGCCAGTTTTTAGGACTAGCTGGTTACTACAGAAGGTTCATCCAAGACTTTTCCAGAATAGCAAAACCCTTGACTGCATTAACGCATAAAGGGAAGAAATTTGAATGGAATGATGAACAAGAGAAAGCGTTTCAGTTATTGAAGAAAAAGCTAACTACGGCACCTATATTGTCATTGCCTGAAGGGAATGATGATTTTGTGATTTATTGTGACGCATCAAAGCAAGGTCTCGGTTGTGTATTAATGCAACGAACGAAGGTGATTGCTTATGCGTCTAGACAATTGAAGATTCACGAACAAAATTATACGACGCATGATTTGGAATTAGGCGCGGTTGTTTTTGCATTAAAGACTTGGAGGCACTACTTATATGGGGTCAAAAGTATTATATATACCGACCACAAAAGTCTTCAACACATATTTAATCAGAAACAACTGAATATGAGGCAGCGTAGGTGGATTGAATTATTGAATGATTACGATTTTGAGATTCGTTACCACCCGGGGAAGGCAAATGTGGTAGCCGATGCCTTGAGCAGGAAGGATAGAGAACCCATTCGAGTAAAATCTATGAATATAATGATTCATAATAACATTACTACTCAAATAAAGGAGGCGCAACAAGGAGTTTTAAAAGAGGGAAATTTAAAGGATGAAATACCCAAAGGATCGGAGAAGCATCTTAATATTCGGGAAGACGGAACCCGGTATAGGGCTGAAAGGATTTGGGTACCAAAATTTGGAGATATGAGAGAAATGGTACTTAGAGAAGCTCATAAAACCAGATACTCAATACATCCTGGAACGGGGAAGATGTACAAGGATCTCAAGAAACATTTTTGGTGGCCGGGTATGAAAGCCGATGTTGCTAAATACGTAGGAGAATGTTTGACGTGTTCTAAGGTCAAAGCTGAGCATCAGAAACCATCAGGTCTACTTCAACAACCCGAAATCCCGGAATGGAAATGGGAAAACATTACCATGGATTTCATCACTAAATTGCCAAGGACTGCAAGTGGTTTTGATACTATTTGGGTAATAGTTGATCGTCTCACCAAATCAGCACACTTCCTACCAATAAGAGAAGATGACAAGATGGAGAAGTTAGCACGACTGTATTTGAAGGAAGTCGTCTCCAGACATGGAATACCAATCTCTATTATCTCTGATAGGGATGGCAGATTTATTTCAAGATTCTGGCAGACATTACAGCAAGCATTAGGAACTCGTCTAGACATGAGTACTGCCTATCATCCACAAACTGATGGGCAGAGCGAAAGGACGATACAAACGCTTGAAGACATGCTACGAGCATGTGTTATTGATTTCGGAAACAGTTGGGATCGACATCTACCGTTAGCAGAATTTTCCTACAACAACAGCTACCATTCAAGCATTGAGATGGCGCCGTTTGAAGCACTTTATGGTAGAAAGTGCAGGTCTCCGATTTGTTGGAGTGAGGTGGGGGATAGACAGATTACGGGTCCGGAGATTATACAAGAAACTACCGAGAAGATCATCCAAATTCAACAACGGTTGAAAACCGCCCAAAGTCGACAAAAGAGCTACGCTGACATTAAAAGAAAAGATATAGAATTTGAAATTGGAGAGATGGTCATGCTTAAAGTTTCACCTTGGAAAGGCGTTGTTCGATTTGGTAAACGAGGGAAATTAAATCCAAGCTATATTGGACCATTCAAGATTATTGATCGTGTCGGACCAGTAGCTTACCGACTTGAGTTACCTCAACAACTCGCGGCTGTACATAACACTTTCCACGTCTCGAATTTGAAGAAATGTTTTGCTAAAGAAGATCTCACTATTCCGTTAGATGAAATCCAAATCAACGAAAAACTCCAATTCATCGAAGAACCCGTCGAAATAATGGATCGTGAGGTTAAAAGACTTAAGCAAAACAAGATACCAATTATTAAGGTTCGATGGAATGCTCGTAGAGGACCCGAGTTCACCTGGGAGCGTGAAGATCAGATGAAGAAGAAATACCCGCATCTATTTCCAGAAGATTCGTCAACACCTTCAACAGCTTAAAATTTCGGGACGAAATTTATTTAACGGGTAGGTACTGTAGTGACCCGAACTTTTCCATGTTTATATATATTAATTGAGATTGATGTTTACATGATTAAATGTTTCCAACATGTTAAGCAATCAAACTTGTTAAGACTTGATTAATTGAAATAGGTTTCATATAGACAATTGACCACCCAAGTTGACCGGTGATTCACGAACGTTAAAACTTGTAAAAAAACTATATGATGACATATATATGGTTATATATATAGTTAACATGATATTATGATAAGTAAACATATCATTAATTATATTAACAATGAACTACATATGTAAAAACAAGACTACTAACTTAATGATTTTGAAACGAGACATATATGTAACGTTTATCGTTGTAACGACATTTAATGTATATATATCATATTAAGAGATATTCATACATCATAATATCATGATAATATAATAATTTAAAATCTCTTTTGATATTATAAACATTGGGTTAACAACATTTAACAAGATCGTTAACCTAAAGGTTTCAAAACAACACTTACATGTAACGACTAACGATGACTTAACGACTCAGTTAAAATGTATATACATGTAGTGTTTTAATATGTATTTATACACTTTTGAAAGACTTCAATACACTTATCAAAATACTTCTACTTAACAAAAATGCTTACAATTACATTCTCGTTCAGTTTCATCAACAATTCTACTCGTATGCACCCGTATTCGTACTCGTACAATACACAGCTTTTAGATGTATGTACTATTGGTATATACACTCCAATGATCAGCTCTTAGCAGCCCATGTGAGTCACCTAACACATGTGGGAACCATCATTTGGCAACTAGCATGAAATATCTCATAAGATTACAAAAATATGAGTAATCATTCATGACTTATTTACATGAAAACAAAATTACATATCCTTTATATCTAATCCATACACCAACGACCAAAAACACCTACAAACACTTTCATTCTTCAATTTTCTTCATCTAATTGAACTCTCTCAAGTTCTATCTTCAAGTTCTAAGTGTTCTTCATAAATTCCAAAAGTTCTAGTTTCATAAAATCAAGAATACTTTCAAGTTTGCTAGCTCACTTCCAATCTTGTAAGGTGATCATCCAACCTCAAGAAATCTTTGTTTCTTACAGTAGGTTATCATTCTAATACAAGGTAATAATCATATTCAAACTTTGGTTCAATTTCTATAACTATAACAATCTTATTTCAAGTGATGATCTTACTTGAACTTGTTTTCGTGTCATGATTTTGCTTCAAGAAATTTGAGCCATCCAAGGATCCATTGAAGCTAGATCCATTTTTCTCTTTTCCAGTAGGTTCATCCAAGGAACTTAAGGTAGTAATGATGTTCATAACATCATTCGATTCATACATATAAAGCTATCTTATTCGAAGGTTTAAACTTGTAATCACTAGAACATAGTTTAGTTAATTCTAAACTTGTTCACAAACAAAAGTTAATCCTTCTAACTTGACTTTTAAAATCAACTAAACACATGTTCTATATCTATATGATATGCTAACTTAATGATTTAAAACCTGGAAACACGAAAAACACCGTAAAACCGGATTTACGCCGTCATAGTAACACCGCGGGCTGTTTTGGGTTAGTTAATTAAAAACTATGATAAACTTTGATTTAAAAGTTGTTATTCTGAGAAAATGATTTTTATTATGAACATGAAACTATATCCAAAAATTATGGTTAAACTCAAAGTGGAAGTATGTTTTCTAAAATGGTCATCTAGACGTCGTACTTTCGACTGAAATGACTACCTTTACAAAAACGACTTGTAACTTATTTTTCCGACTAGATACCTATACTTTTTTTGTTTAGATTCATAAAATAGAGTTCAATATGAAACCATAGCAATTTGATTCACTCAAAACGGATTTAAAATGAAGAAGTTATGGGTAAAACAAGATTGGATAATTTTTCTCATTTTAGCTACGTGAAAATTGGTAACAAATCTATTCCAACCATAACTTAATCAACTTGTATTATATATTATGTAATCTTGAGATACCATAGACACGTATACAATGTTTCGACCTATCATGTCGACACATCTATATATATTTCGGAACAACCATAGACACTCTATATGTGAATGTTGGAGTTAGCTATACAGGGTTGAGGTTGATTCTAAAATATATATAGTTTGAGTTGTGATCAATACTGAGATACGTATACACTGGGTCGTGGATTGATTCAAGATAATATTTATCGATTTATTTCTGTACATCTAACTGTGGACAACTAGTTGTAGGTTACTAACGAGGACAGCTGACTTAATAAACTTAAAACATCAAAATATATTAAAAGTGCTGTAAATATATTTTGAACATACTTTGATATATATGTATATATTGTTATAGGTTCGTGAATCAACCAGTGGCCAAGTCTTACTTCCCGACGAAGTAAAAATCTGTGAAAGTGAGTTATAGTCCCACTTTTAAAATCTAATATTTTTGGGATGAGAATACATGCAGGTTTTATAAATGATTTACAAAATAGACACAAGTACGTGAAACTACATTCTATGGTTGAATTATCGAAATCGAATATGCCCCTTTTTATTAAGTCTGGTAATCTAAGAATTAGGGAACAGACACCCTAATTGACACGAATCCTAAAGATAGATCTATTGGGCCTAACAAACCCCATCCAAAGTACCGGATGCTTTAGTACTTCGAAATTTATATCATATCCGAAGGGTGTCCCGGAATGATGGGGATATTCTTATATATGCATCTTGTTATTGTCGGTTACCAGGTGTTCACCATATGAATGATTTTTATCTCTATGTATGGGATGTGTATTGAAATATGAAATCTTGTGGTCTATTGTTACGATTTGATATATATAGGTTAAACCTATAACTCACCAACATTTTTGTTGACGTTTTAAGCATGTTTATTCTCAGGTGATTATTAAGAGCTTCCGCTGTCGCATACTTAAATAAGGACAAGATTTGGAGTCCATGCTTGTATGATATTGTGTAAAAACTGCATTCAAGAAACTTATTTTGTTGTAACATATT
This sequence comes from Rutidosis leptorrhynchoides, assembly GCF_046630445.1. NCBI lineage: Eukaryota > Viridiplantae > Streptophyta > Magnoliopsida > Asterales > Asteraceae > Rutidosis > Rutidosis leptorrhynchoides. The sequence continues at coordinate 256,983,907 of NC_092338.1, read as the reverse complement.
TGTATTGTAAACCATTATGTAATGGTCGTGTGTAAACAGGATATTTTAGATTATCATTATTTGATAATCTACATAAAGCTTTTTAAACCTTTATTGATGAAATAAAGGTTATGGTTTGTTTAAAAATGAATGCAGTCTTTGAAAAACGTCTCATATAGAGGTCAAAACCTCGCAACGAAATCAATTAATATGGAACGTTTTTAATCAATAAGAACGGGACATTTCATCGGCAACTACGTTTGCCTTGCCAGGATGATATTCCATCTTACAGTCATAATCGTTCAATAACTCGAGCCATCGGCTTTGCCTCATATTCAGCTATTTTTGATCAAAGATGTGTCGAAGACTTTTATGGTCAGTGTACACCGTAAACAGGGTACCATATAGATAATGTCTCCATATCTTTAATGCAAATACCACAGCACCTAACTCAAGGTCATGTGTGGTATAGTTCTCCTCGTGTTTCTTTAACTGTCTAGATGCGTAGGCAATAACCTTTTCACATTGCATTAAAATACAACTAAAGCCTTGCTTTGAGGCATCACAGTAAACAACAAAATCGTCAGTACCTTCAGGTAAAGATAGAATCGGGGCTGTGGTCAACTTCTCTTTTAGAATCTTGAAAGCAGATTCCTGTTCTTCGGACCACTCAAACTTCTTCCCTTTTTGAGTTAGCTTCGTAAGAGGTTTGGCAAGAAGGGAAAAATCCTTTATGAATCTCCGATAATAACCGGCAAGTCCCAAAAATTGACAAATATGCTTCGCAGTCTTTGGTATCTCCCAGTTCTGGATAGCGGTAATCTTAGCTGGATCGACATGTATTCCATTACTATCAACAACGTGTCCGAGGAATTGTACGGTTTTGAGCCAAAACTCGCACTTAGAAAACTTAGCGTAGAGTTGTTCCTTTCATAAGAGTTCAAGAATCACGCGCAGATGTTGCTCATGTTCCTTCTCACTCTTGGAGTAGATCAAAATGTCATCAATGAAAACAATGACGAATTTATCGAGATAAGGTTTGCAGACACGGTTCATGAGATCCATGAAAACGGCAGGAGCATTGGTCAAACCAAAAGGCATGACACATAATTCATAGTGCCCATAACGAGTGCGAAAAGCAGTCTTAGGAATATCAGATTCCTTGACTCTAAGTTGGTGATATCCGGACCTCAAATCAATCTTTGAATAAACACTTGATCCTTGAAGTTGGTCAAATAGATCATCAATACGTGGCAACAGATAACGGTTCTTGATAGTAAGCTTGTTAAGTTCGCGGTAATCAATGCACATCCTTAACGTACCATCCTTCTTTTTAACAAATAGAATAGGAGCTCCCCATGGGGACGAGCTTGGACGAATGAAACCTTTATCCAATAGTTCTTGGAGCTGGTTGGAAAGTTCCTTCATTTCGGAAGGTGCTAAACGGTATGGTGCTTTAGCAATAGGAGCAGCACCGGGAGCTAAATCAATTTGAAATTCAACTTGTCGAGGAGGTGGAAGACCAGGAAGATCTTCGGGAAACACATCGGGATAGTCTCTAACCACTGGTACATCTTCAATACACTTCTCTTTCGATTCGATCATCTTAACGTGGGCTAGAATAGCTGGATAACCTTTCATAAGGTATTTGCGGGTTTTAATACAGGAGATAATATTGAGATTGGAACCACTCTTTTCACCTTGGATGATAAGAGTCTCTCCATTTCCCAATAGAACATGAATGGTTTTATCGTAACACATGATGGCAGCTCTCAATGGACGTAACCAGTCCATTCCAACTACGACGTCAAAACTTCCGAGCTCGACCGGCAAAAGGTCTATCTTAAATTCTTTATCGGCTAAGATTAGGTTGCAGTTTTTATAGATTTTATCGACTTGCATGACCTTTCCATTGGCTACTTCTACTAATCTTTTAGTTTCTAAGGGTTGAGGCTTTTCAGCAAATAGGGTACAAAAATCACTAGACACGTAACTTCTGTCGGCACCAGTATCGAATAAAATAGTTGCATAGAAATTATTGACAAGATACGTACCCGTGATAACTTCATCTTCATCTCGGGCTTCAGCAGCAGTAATAACAAACGCACGACCCTTCGCAGCAGTAGCATTAGCTCCAGTAGCGGGATTATCTTTCTTCTTAGGACAATTCGGACTAATGTGTCCCTTCTCTCCACAAGTATAGCATGTAGGAGGAGCTTTGGCCGGAACAATAGCCTTATCCTTCGGAGGAGTCTTACACGTCTTAGCAACGTGTCCCACTTTCTTACACAACGCACAAACCGCAGTACACTTCCCCTGGTGATGCCTCTCACAACGAATACAGAAAGGATAAGTACCCTTATAATTCGACCTTGTACCATCCGCAGGCTTCTTATTATCATTCTGAGCTGAACCTTGAGATGGCTCAAACTTCCTCTTACCATCATTACCCTTGGTTTCAACTTGCTTATTGGTCGACGCCATTCTTCTCTTGGCCAACATGAGATTTTGTGCCATGAGAATCACAGTATCCAAAGTAACCTTCTCAGCAGCAATAACATTCCCTTAAATATCCTCAGGAAGACCTTCAATATACCGCTCAATTCTTCTAGCTTCAGTAGGAAACATTTCAGGACATAGATTAGATAGCTCCAGATAACGATTGGTATAGTTCTCAATGTCAGTACCCTTGACCTTGAGTTCCCAGAACTTAGCATCAAGTTTCTGAACTTGACTTCAAGGACATAATTTGTTGACCATCATGCTTTTGAGTTCATCCCATGGAATTGCATTAGCATTATCAATTCCTACGGACTTGGCATGAGCAGTCCACCAAGTTAAAGCATTGCCACCCAATGAGCTAGTGGCATACTTTACTCGATCGTTATCACCACAGTTGCAAATACGAAAAATAGATTCCATCTTCTCGAACCAACGGACTAGTTCGACAGCTTCTTCAGTCCCCTTAAATGCAGGAGGATGACAGTTTGAAAAATCCTTGTAGGAACAAGGTTTCGGTTGTAGATTAGCATGGTTAGCTTGGGCGTTGCCTTGGGCGGCAGCGAGTAACTGTTGAAATTGCTCAGTAGTTAACACAATGTTGTTAACGGTAGGTGCAGCTGAATGAACCATGATGTCACTACATAAAAGTGAACATAAGTCGGATAAGTTAACAAATTTGAGCAATTACAAGTAGGAATAAGATAAAGTATTAATATCACATGATATAAATAAAACACTTTATTTTATTAAGGAACTAGGCATTAAATAAGCCTTTTAATATATGATTCAGAAATAGAAATAGTTTTAAGGCATAGCCTTTACATAGATGGAAAATAGAAAGATAACTAAAGAATATTAAGATTCATATTTCTTCTTCCCGTCCTCAACCTTCTTCATAAACTTCTCAACTTTCTCATTCTTCGCCTTTTGTTTCTCATGCAGGAACTCGAGATTATCATAAAGGTTAGAAACTTCATTGTTGATTACATGGTACTTGTGGTCCCTTATAGAAAGTTGATTATTCACGCGGTTTTCCTCCATCTTCAATCTAAGGTCAACATCTTCTCTTAGGTAGGAGAGAGATTGCTTCCCCCATCGGGTATTTCTATCACCTTCATACTTCACCAACTTTATCTCTTTCTTTAGTTCAGCATTTTCCTCCATGAGCTTCTTGATCGCTAGGTCTTTTTCTTTCATTTGAAAATTGATTCTTGCAATATGGCGAATTAGGTCATCGGTAGTTTTTCGCAGATTCATGAGCTCGTACTTGGCATCAACTTCATCGTAGAAAGGAGATCGGGATCTTTTCTTTGACGGCCCAGTTTCTTCAAGACATTTCCTCTTGTCTTTATTCCTCGGGGTTGGATAGTATTCAGGAGACCCATGTAACTTTAGAGTAGTATTTGGGCTATAATTTGGTGAGGGAGGACCACCAAAGTCATAAGGTGGACTTTGGACTGGTCTTTCTGTGGAAGACCTTTCAGTATCTTTTTCGGTTGGCTTGAAAAGATTCATTTTGGTCGTTTGATGATAATTAGACATCCTAACATTAGGAAGGATATTTTGATTAGAATCTTTAAGCATAATGGCTAAGATTATGGGGCAATCCTAAGTGCTTTAATTCTAAGGCAGGAAAGGTTATAGTTTCCTAGATTGCTAAGGCACCCTAGCTAACAAGTAAGGCACACATAAAAATGCAATCCCGGTTCTCTATAACAGCCTGGTTATGCTCTGATACCAATCTATAACGTCCTCCCAATAGGGTCTGGAAGGAACGTCACTAATATCAAAACATACCAACATATTATAATAAATGAGAACAATACTAAATGAGAAAGTTAAACTTTATGGAGTACGCAGCGGAAAATGAAATGTCGTTACAAAGGAGTAAAGTAAATGTTTAAATGCAATAGTAATAAATAAGATAATCTCTTGATCCTATGTCCAAGTAGCATCACATAAGCAGTAGATAAGTAAGCTTGAATCAAACAGCACCTGAGACAAAACATGCTAAAGTGTCAACCAAAAGGTTGAGTGAAGTTCATAGGTTTAACAAAAGTTTGACCATTGTTTTAGACCACAAGATTTAGTTTGTAAAGTTGATCTCCCGCAGGATCAAAAAGTTATGCCAAAGTGTGATATTTAGACTAAACGTTCAAGTTTACCCCATGACAAGTTGTGTCTGTCCTTGTCGGTTTAATTTCATTATCAAGTAATACAAAGACTTTGTCAAATGTATCAGGGACGTTACTCCCGATAGGCCTACCCCCAATAATTAAGCATGCAGCAGCAATTAAAAATATCACTGTAGGGACTTAGTCGGACATAGCCGGGTATAGCATAGTTTAACAGTTTGGTACTTGTGCCTAAATTGTAAAAAGTAAAAACAACATGTGTCTCACCCCAAGTAAAGTAAGTAAGTTTGCTAGCAATAAAGAGGAGCTATGAATTCACCTTAGTAAGTAGAGAGAGAGTTATTCCTCAGAATAAAGAGTTGAACGAGTGAGCAGGAAAGTCAACCTATTGACATTTAAGAGTAGTTAAGTGTTTTGCCCATGTTTAAGTTTAAGTATGTGTTTAAGTATAGTTTGTTTTACTAAGTTTCTATTCCTAGTAAGTTACTATTTTTATAAAGTTTCCATTTTTAGAATGTTTCTTATTTTACTAAGTTTCTATGACTAGAGAGTTTCTACTTTTATCAGTGTTTTCCATTTTAGGATACTTGCCGTATTAGATAAGCTTCCAATCACCCCTTTCCCTTCGAATGGCTAATTTAGATCTAGGGGCTTGAGCCATAGGACCCTTTAAATCGGAAATCCAAACCCTCTGCCTAGAATCTCATAGAAACCATTCGTCAAGAAAGTTCGAAGATCTATACATCTCTAATACATATCCCAAAATGCTTTTATGTTACAATATAAGTAGTAGGTTATAGGTGCTAGTAATAGTAATAGTGTATACATGTTATTTATTTTATTTTTAATTGCATATAATTTATAACATTATTTACATATTTCGGTAAAAATAATAACCGAAGTAAAAAGTAAAAAGTAAAAAAAAATAAAAATAAAAAGTAAGAAAAGAATACTTACTAGTAGTAATTCTTCAAAGAGAGAATGAGAGAAATTTTGGTGTGAGTTTGAATGAGAAATGAGGGGTATTTATACTTGAAAAAATTAGGTAAAAAGAATAAAATAATTAAAAGAAAAAGAAATATTTTAATTCTTAATGGAATTTTAAAATTAAAAAGTATTAAATGTTAGGTCATGGGATAATGCACAAAATAAAATAATAAAAGTAGTTTTTCCATTAAAATTTTTAATTAAAAAGTAATTTATTTATTTATTTTTTTTTCATTTATTTTATGGATTTTTTTTATATAAATAAACAAATTGATTTAATGCTTTTCCAAGAATATTTGTCAATAATATTTTATTTTATTTTTTTTATTTAATTAATAAATACAAATTTTGCATAAAAATAATAAATAATTCGGTATTTTGTATTTTTAATAATAATTATGATTTTAATTATTAAACTATAGTTTTAGTAAGTTTGTAAATATTATTACATTTATATATAATTGGATTTATTATATAGTTAAATATATAATACATTAACTAAATAATAAAAGTGATACAAAGTTTATATAGTTAAATTGTGTCAAATTATATAAATTAATAATATATTATTTATTTAAGCGTACATTGTTGACTAAAAATTATTATTCGATCAATATTTAATTGTATATAACAACCCTTAATACATATAGTCAGACATATAACCCTAGGGTTAATTCAGTAATTTAGAAGTCGAAAAGTGAGGGTTGTTACAACTATGTTCTAGTGATTACATGTTATAAACTTCGAATAAGATAGTTTTATATATATGAATCGAATGATGTTATGAACATCATTACTACCTCAAATATAGTAGGTAAACCTACTGGAAGTGATAAGAAATGATCTAGCTTCAAAGGATTCTTGGATGGCTTGAAAGTTCTTGAAGTAGAATCATGACACGAAAACAAGTTCAAGTAAGATTTTTACTCGAATTAAGATAGTTTATAGTTATAGGAATTGAATCAAAGTTTGAATATGAGTATTACCTTGAATTAGAGAGATAACTGTAAGACCCTAATCTTCATTGTACAGCAGAGTAAATAGGGTACATGAAGTGTGGGTGACCTTGTATATTAAAACAGAGGTCAGAGGGCGAACTGAGCAGGGTGCGCTCAGCGCACACTTAGGGGTGCGCCTGGCGCACTCCTCAATGTAGCCGGGTTCTGTTGTTTTTTTCAGATATTTTGATGGACATTTTGGTAATTTCACTTATGGACGTGTTGGAGGCCAGTAGGTCAGATCTTGGGGTATCATTCACTCCATTTTCAACAACCTTATCTTCTTCACTTTAATTTTGGAGAGAGAGTGTAATTTCTTGAGTGAGAAAGCTTAAATCCAAGAGGAAGAAGTTGTTCTCGGGCCAAAGTGCGGGTATTAAAGTCGTTCATCTACTCACTAGCTACGTTGGGGTTGTAGTGGTAAGCTCTAATCTTGATTTCCCTACTTTGATTTTGTGTAGGGTTAGGGTTTGGGTAAATGAAGAACATAAAACCCATAATTGTTGATTTTGGGTGTTCTTGGGTAAGATGGAGTCATGAAGACTCAATGGTAACTAACTTAGGGTTTCAAAGTGTTAATTGATGTTATGAGTCCTAATTGGTTAGTTAACTACTAGCACACCTAGCTAATTGGTAAATGAGTGTTAGTTGGGTTAGTGGATGACCCGAAATGGGTGTGTTGACTTTAAATGAGTCAAAGGGGTTAATGATTTACCTAGTTTGGGATTATGGGTATGAATTACCCTAATTGTGTTATAGTTAGTGTTGATAGACCTTAATCACTAGCTTTTAAGTGATTGACGAGGGTCTTGACCCTTAAGGGGTGGTTTTGGTGAAAATGGGGCATTTAATGCATTTAAGTCATTAAATACACTTGAGTGAATTGTTGGTGTTTAGCCCAACAAGTTTGTTTGTTGATTGAATGCTTATTGTATTAGGTACTCGGCTTTGAAGCATTCGAAAGTATAAAATCATCACCAAATCGTTGAGGTGAGTGGAATAATTATATATGTATGTATATGATTTATTTACTTGTGGGGTATGGGTTAAAGTTCGATGTTGACGATACCATAACCTAGAGTATATTGTTGGTTCGTTTTGATAAGGGTTTAAGTTCGATGTTGATGATACCTCATGTATAGATTTAAAGTTCGATGTTGACGAAGCCATACCGCTAGTGTAGTGAAATTCGATGAGGGTTTAAGTTCGATGTTGACGATACCTCATATGTGGGTTTAAGTTCGATGTTGACGATACCACATTTATTGGGACGAATGGGAATTAAGTTCGATGTTGACGATACCATTCGTTGAGCTAGCATTGGGATTCGAATACTAATGGATGTTGTGAACATCAATGCTTATGTATTGTGTTATAACGTATTGTGTTGTTGCATTATATGATATTTTTATACTAGCTTATGTTATCGAGGATTTAGCGTTATACATTATAAAGGTATGCTAATTATGTTGCTAGTATGTATGCGGATGTGTTGTAAGTGTTTGCAAGTAAGTAAGTTATATATTTATATGTATAATTATTGCATTCACTAAGCTTTGCTTACCCTCTCGTTGTTTATCTTTTATAGGCTCGGGCGTTGATAAGGGTAAGGGCGTACGGTTGGATTAGAGATTTTCCGCTTGTTGTTTGATAGGGGACGCCTTTGGATGTGATAGCTTTTGGAGTTTGACTGAGGTTTGGGTAGTTTAACCCCAAACACCATGCTTTTAGTGTCGTTTGGAATTTAAACTAGTGTGGTCGAAACTCGAACTTTTGTATGAAACTCGTAAAACGGCCGATGTGGGCCCCATTTTGTAAAACTCATTTTATTATTGAATAGTGTGAGTTTTAACCATTATAACATGTTGTGAAAAGCTTTTCGTCTAAATATGTCGGGAAGTGGGAGATCCTTATTTGAAAATTGATAAAACTGGACAGAACTGAATGTGGGCCTGTGCGCGCCGCGCACCCCAAGGAGTGCGCATGGCGCACTCTACTGATAAAAAAAAAAAATTTTGTTTCGCGTATTCGGTTAGTTATTGGTTTGGGTTGTTACAAGTGGTATCAGAGCATGGTCTAAGGGATTTAGGCGACTTGAGATAGGTGCCTAGACTTAGACTTATTGTGTACGCGCTTTATGCGGGACTTGTAGGAGACGGGTCGGACCGGGAGTTGATTAGTGTTTAGGTTTATGTGAACTAACCTTGCGCTATTTGTTTTGTGTTGTGTTAGCAAACATCAAGCGAGATAGACGTTGTACTAGCAAGTTAATGCGACGTGCTCGCGTAACAATGATTAGCTACCATTGTTACGGGTTCAAATCGTGTCAAACAAGCGATGTACAACGATTGTTGAGCAAGATGGGATAGTGCGGTGTATATGTATATACGTATGTGTTAAGTCCTTTTCGTTTCGTTGCTTAATTTACTTCGTTTTATAGAATGAAGATGAGAAATGGACACGACACCAATGACGGAAGTACGAGTGAGGACGTTGAACTCACGACCAAGGTCGAGGCCATCTTTAAAAGGCTAAAGAAGGATTTTCTTGACGATGTTCGAAAGGTTTTCCAAGAGTCGGTTGATGGACAAGTGACCGAAATGATAAATGAACGAATGAAAGCCGCAATAGAGGAGGCTTTGGAAGCTAGAAATATTTATCCTCGAGGCGAAGGGGGTGAAGGTAATGGTGGGGGTGGAAGGCGGGACTTCTACTACAAAAATTTCAAGGATACTCAACCTCCAATGTTTAATGGGGTGAGGGATCCATTGAAAAGCACTTGTTGGATTTCCGATATCGAGGGAGCGTTCCGTACCGCGGAATGTCCTCCCGAGAAGAAGACGAGGTATGGGTCTAGCATGTTGCGCGAAGAAGGCAAGTTGTGGTGGGAGGATAAAATCAAATTATATGGTGAAGAGCAATGCATGAGCTTGACATGGGAGGAGTTTAAGAAGGAATTTTTTCAAGAATACCGAACTTCTTCCGATCTTGATAGAATCTGGGACGAGTTGCACAATTTGCAACAAGGTTCAATGGACTTGGTCACTCTCAAGTCTACCTTCTTGGCAAAGACTCGTTTTTGTCCAGAATATGTTGGTGACGATCACAAGCTAATGAAAGATTTCTACCGTACCATGAATGATGAGTATAAGGGTAAGATTAGTCGAGGAGCGGCTAAGTCTTTTGAAGAGTTATTTGAATTGGCTCGGGGTTTTGAGCCGGAGGTTCCAAGAAAGAGCGATTTCACTTTTTTTAAAAGAAAGTTTGAAGGTTCTAGTCATTCTAACTTTTCCAACAAGAAGAACAAGAACAAGAAGGGTTCCGAAAGTGTAAATAGTGTGAAGAAGGGAGGTTTCGGGAACTTTATCCCTACTTGCTACAATTGTGGAGTACGAGGTCATTTGGCTCGAGATTGTACAAAGCCTCCTTCAACAAACAATCTCACTTGTTTTAATTGCAACAAAGAAGGACACCGAAAGTCGGAGTGCCCCGACTTGAACACCGATCATGTTAAACGGTTGGAGAAAGCGACGGGCATGGCTAGGGGTCGCAACTATTTGATGACGAATGAGGAGGCCAAGCAATCCAACGAAGTCATTTCAGGTACTTTCATGGTTAACTCTAATCCGGCACGAATCCTATTTGATAGTGGTGCCAATTTATCGTTTGTTTCTCCAAGGTTCATGCCTAAGTTAAATAAACCGCTAGTTAAGTTAAGTCGTCCGGTAGAAGTTGAAATAGCGGATGGCAAGACGGCGCTAGTGGTTGATGTGTGTGAAAATTGTAACGTTGTGTTTGGTGCCGAAAATTTTAAAATCGATCTCATTCCGATGACTTTGGGTGATTTTGATATCGTCGTTGGTATGGATTGGCTCGATCATAATAGATCCGATATTGTATGTCATGATAAGTTTATTCGGGTAAAGACCCCAAGTGGGGGAGAGTTAATTATTCATGGTGATAAGAGGAGAAGACTTGTGCCGATATACACTTTTGCAAGGGCACGTCGTTTCCTTGTTAGTGGTGGCATGGCTTTTCTTTCCCATATTGTTGATACTCGAGATGATCCACCATCTATTCGTGAAATTCCGGTGGTGAATGAATTTGAAGACGTTTTTCCGGATGAGTTACCGGGTGTTCCGGCGGAAAGACAAGTTGAATTTCGCATTGAGTTGGTTCCGGGGGCTACCCCCATTGCTAAAACTCCTTATCGTTTAGCGCCGACGGAAATGCAAGAGTTGTTAAATCAAACCCAAGAGCTACTTGAAAAGGGTTTTATCCGACCGAGTGCTTCGCCATGGGGCACTCCGGTTTTATTCGTGAAGAAGAAGGATGGTAGTATGCGGATGTGCATCGATTATCGGGAGTTGAACAAAGTGACGATCAAGAATCGTTATCCTTTGCCTAGGATTGATGATTTGTTTGACCAACTCCAAGGTGCAACGTATTTCTCCAAAATCGACCTACGGTCCGGCTATCACCAAATGCTGGTCCGTGAGGAAGATATAGAGAAAACGGCTTTTTGAACGCGTTATGGGAATTTTGAGTTTGTGGTAATGCCTTTTGGTCTTACGAATACACCGGCGGCATTCATGGACCGTATGAACCGAGTGTGCCAACCTATGTTGGACAAGTCGGTAATTGTGTTCATTGACGACATACTTGTCTATTCGAAGAGTATGAAGGAACATGAACATCATTTGCGGAGTGTGTTAAGGACGTTACGGAAGGAGAAGTTGTATGCTAAATTCTCTAAATGTGACTTTTGGCTAAGGGAAGTTCAATTCCTTGGCCATATTGTGAACGAAAATGGTATTCAAGTGGACCCGGGGAAGATTGAGACGGTAAAGAGTTGGGGACGACTGACTACGCCTACAGAAATCCGAAGTTTTCTCGGATTGGCCGGTTATTATCGTCGGTTTATCCAAGACTTTTCTAAGATCGCTTCTCCATTGACAAAATTGACAAGAAAGAACGCAAGATTTAATTGGGAGAACGAGCAAGAAATTGCTTTTCAATTGTTAAAAGAGAAGTTATGTCAAGCTCCGGTGTTAGTATTGCCGGAAGGTGTGGAAGACATGATGGTTTATTGCGATGCTTCTTTAAATGGGCTCAGGTGTGTTCTAATGCAAAGGGGTAAAGTCATCGCTTATGCCTGTCGACAAATAAAGGAACACGAAACGAGATATCCGACTCATGATCTTGAGTTGGCGGCGGTTGTTCATGCTTTGAAAATTTGGCGCCATTACTTGTATGGTGTCAAGTGTACGATTTATTCGGATCACATGAGTTTGAAACATCTTTTTGATCAAAGAGATTTGAATTATCGTCAACGTAGATGGATGGATGTGGTGAAAGATTATGATTGTGAAATACTTTATCATCCGAGTAAGGCGAATGTGGTCGCGAATGCGTTAAGTCGAAAGAGTCACCACCCGGCGTTACGATTGGGATTGTTACGTATGATTATTACTAACGATTTTCTTGAAAAACTTGGCGTGATTCAAATTGAAGCTTACGTTCACAACAAGCATGCGGAACGAATTGTGGGACAATCGGAATTCATTACTATGGGTTCGCGTGGGTTGTTGTCTTTTCAAGGAAGAGTGTGGGTGCCGAAGATGGGGGATTATCGACGAGTGCTACTTGATGAAGCACATAAGTCAAAGTATTCCATTCATCCGGGCGCAACAAAAATGTATCTTGATTTAAAGAAGGAGTATTGGTGGCCGGGCATGAAACGTGATGTTGTTAAGTATGTTGAGCAATGTGTCACGTGTTTGCAAGTTAAAGCCGAACATCAAAAACCGTATGGTAAATTACAATCATTAGAAATCCCGAAGTGGAAATGGGAGCACATTACCATGGATTTTATTACAAAGTTACCAAAGATGGCGAGAACCCAATTTGACTCGATTTTGGTAATAGTTGATCGGTTGACGAAGAGTGCCTTATTTCTTCCCATTCGGGAAGCGATATCGTGGGAGACCTTGGCTAAATTGTTTATCAAGGAGGTAGTCGCTCGACATGGGGTTCCTATATCTATTATTTCGGATCGAGATACCCGTTTTACATCTCGGTTTTGGAAAAAGTTTCACGAAGATATGGGTACACAATTGAATTTGAGCACGGCGTATCATCCTCAAACGGACGGTCAAACTGAACGTACGAACCAAACTTTGGAGGATATGTTACGGGCGTGTATTATTAATTTTGGTGGAAGTTGGGACGAGCACTTACCTTTGGTGGAATTCTCGTACAATAATAGTTATCATACTAGTATCGGGATGCCACCTTACGAGATGCTTTATGGGCGGAGGTGCCGAACTCCAATTTGTTGGGATGAGATTGGTCAAAAAGAAATCGGGAGTACCGATTTGGTCTTAGAAACGAATAGCAAGATTGATATGATTCGGGATCATTTGAAAAAGGCTCAAGATAGACAAAAGTCGTATGCCGACAAGCGTAGGCGAAAGATCGAATTTCAAGAAAGTGACATGGTGATGCTTAAGGTTTCGCCATGGAAAGGTGTTATTCGGTTTCGAAAACGGGGAAAGTTAGCTCCTCGGTTTATTGGTCCTTTTAAAATTTTAGCTCGTGTTGGTGAAGTCGCGTATCGTTTGGAATTACCCGAAGAGCTTGCGGGGATCCATAATACATTTCATGTTTCCCATCTCCGTAAGTGTCTTGCAGATGATTCATCATGGGTGCCATTAGACGAGATTGAACTAAACAATAAGTTAGAATATATTGAGGAGCCGATTGCCATACTCGATGAGAAGGTCAAAAGGTTGAGAAATAAAGAAGTGAGAAATTTTAAAGTTCAATGGCGTCATAGTAAAAGTTCCGAATTTACTTGGGAGCCCGAAGAGTTTGTGTTGGTCTATCTTCCCTCTTGTCATGCGGCTTGGATCGTGAGGACGCGCTCCGATTCAAGTGGGGGAGAGTTGTAAGACCCTAATCTTCATTGTACAGCAGAGTAAATAGGGTACATGAAGTGTGGGTGACCTTGTATATTAAAACAGAGGTCAGAGGGCGAACTGAGCAGGGTGCGCTCAGCGCACACTTAGGGGTGCGCCTGGCACACTCCTCACTGTAGTCGGGTTCTGTTGTTTTTTTCAGATATTTTGATGGGCATTTTGGTAATTTCACTTGTGGACGTGTTGGAGGCCAGTAGGTCAGATCTTGGGGTATCATTCACTCCATTTTCAATAACCTTATCTTCTTCACTTTAATTTTGGAGAGAGAGTGTGATTTCTTGAGTGAGAAAGCTTAAATCCAAGAGGAAGAAGTTGTTCTCGGGCCAAAGTGCGGGTATTAAAGTCGTTCATCTACTCACTAGCTACGTTGGGGTTGTAGTGGTAAGCTCTAATCTTGATTTCCCTACTTTGATTTTGTGTAGGGTTAGGGTTTGGGTAAATGAAGAACATAAAACCCATAATTGTTGATTTTGGGTGTTCTTGGGTAAGATGGAGTCATGAAGACTCAATGGTAACTAACTTAGGGTTTCAAAGTGTTAATTGATGTTATGTGTCCTAATTGGTTAGTTAATTACTAGCACACCTAGCTAATTGGTAAATGGGTGTTAGTTGGGTTAGTGGATGACCCGAAATGGGTGTGTTGACTTTAAATGAGTCAAAGGGGTTAATGATTTACCTAGTTTGGGATTATGGGTATGAATTACCCTAATTGTGTTATAGTTAGTGTTGATAGACCTTAATCACTAGCTTTTAAGTGATTGACGAGGGTCTTGACCCTTAAGGGGCGGTTTTGGTGAAAATGGGGCATTTAATGCATTTAAGTCATTAAATGCACTTGAGTGAATTGTTGGTGTTTAGCCTAACAAGTTTGTTTGTTGATTGAATGCTTATTGTATTAGGTACTCGGATTTGAAGCATTCGAAAGTATAAAATCATCACCAAATCGTTGAGGTGAGTGGAATAATTATATATGTATGTATATGATTTATTTACTTGTGGGGTATGGGTTAAAGTTCGATGTTGACGATACCATAACCTAGAGTATATTGTTGGTTCGTTTTGATGAGGGTTTAAGTTCGATGTTGACGATACCTCATGTATGGATTTAAAGTTCGATGTTGACGAAGCCATACCTCTAGTGTAGTGAAATTCGATGAGGGTTTAAGTTCGATGTTGACGATACCTCATATGTGGGTTTAAGTTCGATGTTGACGATACCACATTTATTAGGACGAATGGGAATTAAGTTCGATGTTGACGATACCATTCGTTGAGCTAGCCTTGGGATTCGAATACTAATGGATGTTGTGAACATCAATGCTTATGTATTGTGTTATAACGTATTGTGTTATTGCATTATATGATATTGTTATACTAGCTTATGTTATCGAGGATTTAGCGTTATACATTATAAAGGTATGCTAATTATGTTGCTAGTATGTATGCGGATGTGTTGTAAGTGTTTGCAAGTAAGTAAGTTATATATTTATATGTATAATTATTGCATTCACTAAGCTTTGCTTTGAAATACCCCGTCCTAATCCATCTGGACGAAGTCTTCACCAGTTGGTCCCATTGCGAGGTTCGGACCTCTATATGTCATGAACAACTCCATGTAATACGAGCAAATGCACAGCCGAAGGTTTCTTTAATACCTGAGAATAAACATGCTTTCAAGTGTCAACCAAAAGGTTGGTGAGTTCATAAGTTTAACATAAAACAATAAAATTCATCATTTTGATAGACCACAAGATTTAAATTCTGCATGGTACAAATGGGCCCGAATCCTATACCCACCTGTAATGTACATGCGATATCTTTTAAATACAGTACATCTTTCTCGTGTATGAAACCATTTTCATAAATCATAGTAACCGTACACATATCTTGTGCACAAAATAACATACACATAACATGTGTAAAAATCATTCTCTCGATATATAACATTCACATCAACTGATGGCAATTATCATGTCCACATAATTCAATGGTGGCAATTATCATGTCCACATAATTCAATGGTGGCAATTATCATGTCCACATAATTCAATGGTGGCAATTATCATGTCCACATAATTCAATAATAATCCGCAGAACTTCTGTCTGCATAATAATTCATTCGAGGAATGTTTTGCTTGTGTCTATCTCGTCAAACAATTATAAAAGCATTTCATGTATTCGCAGTTCAAAATATATTTTAAAAAAACATTTAATAAAGCAGTTGTAAAACAGTTATAAAGCAGCGCATGTATTCTCAGTCCCAAAAATATAAAGAGTAAAAGAGAATCAAATGAACTCACCTATTGTATTTTGTAGTAAAAATACATATGACAATATTGAACAAGTATAGGGTTGGCCTCGGATTCACGAACCTATATAATTTGTATATTTATTAATATACATAATTGTAATCGAAGAAATATATATGTATTTATTATTAGTGATATAATTTTTATGTTATTAATCTATATATGTCATTTATCTATCTATCTATCTATATATATATATATATATATATATATATATATATATATATATATATATATATATATATATATATATATATATATATATATATATATATATATATATATATATATATATATATATATATATATATATATATATATTTGTATATCTATATCTATTTTATAAACATCTTTTGTTTGTTAACTTAATGATAATACTAATAAAAATAATACTAATATTAATAATTATATTATTGATAATAATTATAATAATAATACAGATAGTTTTATTGATAGCTTTAGTAATATCGATAGTAATGATAGTAAATTTTAATAATAACAGTATAAATAAAATAATCATAGTATTATAGTAAATATTAATAATGATACTTATAACAATAATAATGATAAATATGATATTAATAATTATAAGTATATTGATAAAACTAATATTTATAAAAGGATAACAATCCTAATATTAATGATAATAATAATATATTTTTATTACTTTCAAAATAATAATAATGTTAATCATAATTATAATCATAATCATACTGATAATAATAATACTAAAATGATAAGTTACTACTAATAACAAGATTACTAATACTTATATTAATAATAATGATAATGATATAATACTTTTACATAAGATAATAATATTAATAATTTAACACTAATAGTAATAATAATAGCAATAACAATAATAATAATAATAATAATAATAATAATAATAATTGAAATAGAAGTAAGCAAAATATACCCTTTAAAGCTTTTTGTAAAAAGAACTGCCCCAGACAAGACTCGAACCCGCAACCTCTCGCACACTCAAACACTCCTTAACCATTCTTCCAATTCTGATTTTCTGATTAAACCACAACCCATTAATATATATCCCGTATTTATAGCGCTGTCTGATTCCTCTTCTACCTAAAAATAAAATGTTTTGCTCCAGCCCAGATTCGATCCTGTGACCTCTTAGCTAACCCAAGCATCAATAAACCACTACTCCGTGATTACATATTTGGAATAACCACTGAGTGAATACTATATAAACCGCATAATAACTGACTTAATTTTCTTAACTCGATCATCATCATAATCTAAGCTTATCATCACCATGATTAATCTTAAACTCCCATCATCAAAATACGTTATGTCACTTGTTACCATATACCATTAATTTAGTTGGGCAGTAATCAGATTGGGGAACAAAAGAAGAAACAGAAAAAAAATAGACGCCATGTTCTCATCATTTGACTCGTTCGGCCCACATAATCACCTCAGCCCAGCTACAATTCTGTTACGATCCAAAATTTTAACTAAGCCTACATCCAGCAGCCCGCTTTCCATGTCCTAAACTAATATACGTAAATTTTCTTCTATTTAAAATAGATAATGGAGAAGTCCTCTTTAATGATTCAAGTGGGGTACTTAATTTAACCATTTTTGTCGGCCAACATGGTATAGATAAATAAAGATGACCACAATCCAATTAATTTATCATTATTCCTATCCCCTCCTCATTACGTTTAATTGTTCAGAAAAAAAATATGAAACATAGTTATCAGTAGTAAGGAGCTTACTCGTAGTAGGAAGAAAGAAAACTGAAGGGGTTTTTAAGGAGTTTGGGTTGTGTGTGTTTGAAACCGAAACAGAAACATGGTTGTAATCGTGGAACAGATAGTAGTAATAGAAGAGAAAGAATTCGATGGTTTAAACGTAAAAGAGAATAATCGCAGCCCTTTTATATTCGTTGTTTTGAGTTCACGAAAATGATATTCATGAAAAGAGGAGAAGAGAGAGGAGAGAGAGAGAGAGAGAGAGAGATTGATATGGTGATTCTAAGGGTGTTCGATGGAGTTGTGGTGGTTTAGTGAGGTTTGCAGGCTGCAACAGGTTCATTACGGCAGAAATAGGAACGTAATTGTTCGATTTATGGTGGTAGGTGTTTGAACAACAAGCAAGAGAGAAACGATAATCATACAACAAAAGTTTACGATGGTGATGATTGTTATAAATAGCAACGCGATTGATAATGATGATGTTTTGTTTCGGTGGTGATGGTTACGGTTTTTGGTTGTAATTGCATAGTGGTTTTTGGTTTTTGGTATTGTTTGTGTAAAAAGTATAGCAGTAAATTGATTTGTAGCAGATATGATTCGTTTAAATGGTGGTCTTGATGATAGGTTTATAAGAGAGACAATAATGGTGATTTTCCTGTGTTTGTTCTCGATTGTCAATGGTAACCAAGCTAGAAATAGTAGCCGAAGATACAAAGTGTAGGGGATGTTTGGTGATCATAGGTGGTGTCGTGTTTTGGCCGTGATGAATGTGATGGGTTAACTGAGTAACAATGAAGATGGTGACTGTTGTGGCTCGATTGAAACAAGAAAGAAAAAAAAAATAGTTTGGCCAAGCGTTTAAGGTGATAGCTTGTTTTCGACATCATTAGATAGATAGATGATTTTGGAGTTGGTGGTGATGGTTTGTAAAGGTGGTTGAAGATATATTCATATATATTTCATATGCATATATGACTTACATTTACATAAATAAAAGAGTGAGTTGATGTGTTGGTGATTAGACAGGAACGTACTCTAGTACCAATTTTCTTTGTTGTGGGTCTTCAATTATTTCAATTTTACATAATTAGTTAGTGAATCAGTTAATTATAGAGATAAAGAAAGAAAGTGGTGCAATCATTCTATATGTAAAACAAAATAGAAATATGCTTGTGAATTGAAGATGTCGTATGAAAAGGGATGCATCCAAAACTTTTAATTAGTGGGTGTGGTCATCTATATATTAAAAATAGAATTATATGCATCTGTTTTGTATTAAGAAGTCTAGCAAAAACCAAGAATGATAATTGTTCTCACATACTTTACAGCACATAGCCACCTCCCCTTTTTTTATTTGATATGCCGACGGAAATATTCAATTAGAACAAGAAGACATAGGAGAAAGTTTAAACTTGATAGGGATGCGTAACGAATTATGTAATATTTAGCTGATATTTTATTTAGTAGTTTATAAATATAAATATATTAATAATAATAATACTTTCAATATTATTAGTAATAAAAATAAAAATAACAATAACTATATTCATAATAAGTATAATGATAATTGTTATTATTATTGTAAATAATGATATTAATAATTTATAACAAAATCAATGTATTAAATTTTATATCCATATATTTATATCTATACATATATATTTACACACAATTGTTCGTGAATCGTCGGAAATGTCAATGGTTCACTGAATCTATATAAATAGTTCAAAGGTCAAATGTATGCATGAACACAGTTCAAAGTTTATGAGACTTTAACATTACAAACTTTGCTTATCGTGTCGATAACATATAAAGATCAAGTTTAAATTTGGTCGGAAATTTCCGGGTGGTCACAGTACCTACCCGTTAAAGAAATTTCGTCCCGAAATTTGAGTGTGGTTGTCATGGTTAACAATAAGAATGTCTTCATGACGAATATGAGTTGATAAAATAGAATTTTATTGCCATAGAGAAATGTGGATAATATGATTCGATTATTCGAAGCGGGTGAGTGAAGTTATCACAAAAGAGTGAAATGAGAAAGACAAGTTTCATCATAACTTTTGACTAGCCATAGTTGAATTCCGGAATTCAAGAGATTTAAACAAAATCTTCGAAATCTAAAAGATTTGATTCTTCGACGAATAAAGAAATTAAGATCACTATAATTAAATACGGTGATCTCCCTCGATTACTCTGTCTGATAATTCAATTATAAATTTAGCTCCTCCGTTCCATTATTCTCACCATTCCATTACTTTCTTTCTTAGTTCATACATCCAAAAGATTGTGAAAATGCTTAATCCAGTTCTAATCCTTAATATTTTCCTAATTATCATTTCTGTCATCCTTCTTTTCAATCTTCCATTAGAAAATCTGTTTACTTCTACTATTACCTTGGGGTGATACTTGTCTTAATTCTACCGTGTCTTTATATTGTTATTCGTATTAATATCCATGGTTTGTAAGCTCCGTGTTGTTATTGGGCTTTATATTTTCTCTTATATTTTGGATCTCTTTGCCTTTTTATTATCCTCTTGACCTCTAGTAAAGCGAGCAACGATCTAGAATTCGTAAGTACGGAGTTTCGAATGAACTTAATGTTAACTTAATGTTCTAAACAAGAAAGAACGTAATAGCACGATTTGATTTGTCAAATTACCAGAATCACTGAGAATAGAACTATCAATAATATATTTTCTTGATATGTTTGAAGGTTGAACAGATTGAACGAGTCGTGTAACATGGCACATGATGACGTTATGGTCTATGAATCATCACTTTCCATTAGAAACTCAGCATGACTTACTGTAATATAATCACGTTGATCAAGTATCATTATATTATACTAACTCATGCATCAATTTCCAACACTACTTCAAAATCATTCATAATTCAAATTCGAATTTTTAAAGAATTTTAGAAACTAAAGTAGTTTCCTTTATGATATAATGTAGATAGCACGAAGAGATAAATAATTTTGGATGAGAATATTTATGAAAATATCTTCAGAGATATCGAAGATATTTATGATGATATTTTGGAATTTCTAAGTTTGATGATTGATGAAGAAAGATTTTTCGCAAGATTTTTAACATGACTTCGAAGCAAGATATTCTCTAATGATTTCATCGGATCCAGAATTACCTGGATTCTTAGAATATAGGGTTTGGTCCTTGTATTTGTCCTTGGTCTCCTTCGTGGATAGCTCAATTCGTTTTCCAGTTCCAATTTTTCTGAGCTTTTTCAACGTACTATTCTCTATCATCAAACTTCCGATGATTAAGGTCATTTACGGTTATCTATGGTTTCTGCTACTTCATTCAGCTTTTTCAACATTCAGAGTATTGATTTTTGTGACTGAGTGCTTTTCAGAATTTCAGAATGAGAGATCATAATTCTAAGAGATAAATGTCATATATATAACTGTTGATGTAGATATGATGTGAGTTTTCAAAGTACTGATTGCTGATTCCCGATAATTGGTATGACAGTTCTCGTTACAAGATGCAGATGAGTATATGATAGGGTTTCAATGAATAAATATAATGATTTATCAGAAAGATTTAAGCCAAGAAGCATCGAGGTTGTTGGTACATCTGCCGGTAATATGGTGGAATATAAAAGAATTCTCCGGTATTAAAAGGGTAATCGTATATATCAGGATTATAGTAAGACTACTTCGAATGAAAAGTCGAAGTTGACTTGCTGGAGCTGTGACAAAATTGGCTACTTTGAAAAGGGATCACAAAGTTATTTTTACTAATAAATGCCAAAGGATCTGACGCGGCTTTGTGTTAAAATTTTACTCAGTTGCTTAGAGTTTCTCAGGTGCATAACTGTATGCATAAATCTTTCCTTCCGTAGATGAAATGCGGTTGATTCATCCTATCGATTGAGGTATTTCCAAAAATCATGAAAGGTTTGAACGCAGATTGGAATCGTCAAGATACAAATGATGTTTAAGACGAAATCAAGTGGCAAACTTGAAGAATTGTTTAGTTTCATATGTTATAGTCAATATTTTAATTCATTTTAATTGTCCAATGTTATTAGTCTACAGTCGATAGTCCACAGTTGACAGTCCAATAATTCATTTTCATATATAATATTCGAATTAATTAATACGTATCGTGACCCGTGTACATGTCTCAGACTCGATCACAACTCAAAGTATATATATTATTTGAGAATCAACCTCAACCCTGTATAGAGAACTTAATCATTACTGCATATAGAGTGTCTATGGTGATTCCAAATAATATATATAGATGCTTCGATATGATATGTCAAAACCTTGTATACGTGTCCCGATATTTAAAGTGCGTAAAATAAATAACAGAAATTAAATGACGATAAATTAAATGCGTAAAGTAAATAACAGAAATTAAATAAAGATAAATAAAATTGCGATAATTAAATTGCGATAAATAAACTGCGATAAATAAAATGTAATCATTTAGCTAGGAACAATTAGCTAGGAACAGTTAGCGTGGATTCTTAACAAAATTCCTTATAGTTAATGTGTCGGTTTCTAACAAATTTTATTTTGTCAAATGTTTTCTTCATTATGCCACTTGTTGAATTCTGATAAATCAAAATCCCAATATGAAATTAGATAAAAATGGTTATTCTGCAGTGAACGGATTCGTATATCTGTGGATGTAAGTAGGATAGTGAATGACTATTGAATCAGATTCGAAGATTGTACAGTGTAACTTATCAATGTGAAATCTAAATATCCCTCGGGTATTACCTACCCGTTAAAATATTTTCACCATTAACATTTTGTACAAAAGAATTTTTAATTACAATCTTTATGAAATATATACATATATATTTTCTTCAGGTGTAATCATGGATTTAATGAGTCAATATGATATTAAACTCATTTGATTTACCGTTAGAACAAGAATATATAATCTCTAAAACATTAGAGATTACATAATCGTCATATAGAACGAAGATAAATGATATAGAACGTCATGTAGAACGATGATTATACTCGAGATATAGGATGAGATGTTGAGGCATGGATTATTGATGGTACTGGTGCTGTTACTGGTGGTACTGTTGGTGCCGGTGATGTTGCTGAAGCTGGTACATTTTGCACCATATTCTACAGAGCCACTACTCGAGCGCAAAGCTCATTGACTTCTTCTATTACGTCGGGATGATTGTCGGTTCGGACGAGTGGATGAATGAGGTTTAGAATTTTAGACAGAATATAATCATGGCGAGATATTCGGGAAATGAGGGTGGAAATGGTGTTTCGGACTAGTTCACTGGTAAGTGCTTCGGGTTCTTCGTCAAGAGGCAAATTTGGTTGGTGAAAAGAATCGCCCTCTTCGCGTCTCCATTGATTAAGTTGACTACGAACCCATCAGATGAATTGGGGGTGGCTGATTGATGGATTCATTCTGGTGACACCGCTTTCGGAGCTTAGGTGAATATCCATATTGGAATAGCTGTCGAAATAACTATCGGAATAGCTATCGAAATCTGAGGGACTCAAATTGGTTGAGGGATTCATCTCGTATGATCAGACGAGGGATTTTTCGGTAAAAAAATAGATTATAGGATGTAAATTAGTACTCTGCAATACATAGTTTACATATGCATATATAATACTAAAATCCCATAAGTTACGGAGGAATCTACGGAAACTGTCAGGCAAAGGTAACAATAACAGATACGCTAAGATATGAATTTATTTATACACAGTCTATGCAATAGAGGCAGTAAGACTTGTCTAGACGAAGAATGATAAGCAAGTAATTTACTAAGGATGATAAATAAATGATTTCTGACAAACAATGATAAGCAAAACTTTTGACATGCAGACACGGTCAAAGTCCAGACTCACTAATGCATCCTAATGACTTATCAGTTAGACACACTAATGCAGACCTGGTTCACTATGACCACCGCTCTGATACCAACTGAAATACCCCGTCCTAATCCATCTGGACGAAGTCTTCACCAGTTGGTCCCATTGCGAGGTTCGGACCTCTATATGCCATGAACAGCTCTATGTAATACGAGCAAATGCACAGCGGAAGGTTTCTTTAATACCTGAGAATAAACATGCTTTCAAGTGTCAACCAAAAGGTTGGTGAGTTCATAAGTTTAACATAAAACAATAAAATTCATCATTTTGATAGACCACAAGATTTAAATTCTGCATGATACAAATGGGCCTGAATCCTATACCCACCTGTAATGTACATGTGATATCTTTTAAATACAGTACATCTTTCTCGTGTACGAAACTATTTTCATAAATCATAGTAACCGTACACATATCTTGTGCACAAAATAACATACACATAACATGTGTAAAAATCATTCTCTCGATATATAACATTCACATCAACTGATGGCAATTATCATGTCCACATAATTCAATGGTGGCAATTATCATGTCCACATAATTCAATGGTGGCAATTATCATGTCCACATAATTCAATGGTGGCAATTATCATGTCCACATAATTCAATAATAATCCGCAGAACTTCTGTCTGCATAATAATTCATTCGAGGAATGTTTTGCTTGTGTCTATCTCGTCAAACAATTATAAAAGCATTTCATGTATTCGCAGTTCAAAATATATTTCAAAAAAACATTTAATAAAGCAGTTGTAAAACAGTTATAAAGCAGCGCATGTATTCTCAGTCCCAAAAATATAAAGAGTAAAAGAGAATCAAATGAACTCACCTATTGTATTTTGTAGTAAAAATACATATGACAATATTGAACAAGTATAGGGTTGGCCTCGGATTCACGAACCTATATAATTTGTATATTTATTAATATACATAATTGTAATCGAACAAATATATATGTATTTATTATTAGTGATATAATTTTTATGTTATTAATCTATATATGTCATTATATATATATATATATATATATATATATATATATATATATATATATATATATATATATATATTTGTATATCTATATCTATTTTATAAACATCTTTTGTTTGTTAACTTAATGATAATACTAATAACAATAATACTAATATTAATAATTATATTATTGATAATAATTATAACAATAATACAGATAGTTTTATTGATAGCTTTAGTAAAATCGATAGTAATGATAGTAAATTTTAATAATAACAGTATAAATAAAATAATCATAGTATTATAGTAAATATTAATAATGATACTTATAACAATAATAATGATAAATATGATATTAATAATTATAAGTATATTGATAAAACTAATATTTATAAAAGGATAACAATCCTAATATTAATGATAATAATAATATATTTTTATTACTTTCAAAATAATAATAATGTTAATCATAATTATAATCATAATCATACTGATAATAATAATACTAAAATGATAAGTTACTACTAATAACAAGATTACTAATACTTATATTAATAATAATGATAATGATATAATACTTTTACATAAGATAATAATATTAATAATTTAACACTAATAGTAATAATAATAGCA
The DNA here is from genome assembly GCF_046630445.1 of Rutidosis leptorrhynchoides. Lineage (NCBI taxonomy): Eukaryota > Viridiplantae > Streptophyta > Magnoliopsida > Asterales > Asteraceae > Rutidosis > Rutidosis leptorrhynchoides. The sequence goes on along the minus strand of NC_092338.1, from coordinate 256,958,797 downwards.
ATAACAATCATAATAATAATAATAATAATTGAAACAGAAGTAAGCAAAATATACCCTTTAAAGCTTTTTGTAAAAAGAACTGCCCCAGACAAGACTCGAACCCGCAACCTCTCGCACACTCAAACACTCCTTAACCATTCTTCCAATTCTGATTTTCTGATTAAAACACAACCCATTAATATATATCCCGTATTTATAGCGCTGTCTGATTCCTCTTCTACCTAAAAATAAAATGTTTTGCTCCAGCCCAGATTCGATCCTGTGACCTCTTAGCTAACCCAAGCATCAATAAACCACTACTCCGTGATTACATATTTGGAATAACCACTGAGTGAATACTATATAAACCGCATAATAACTGACTTAATTTTCTTAACTCGATCATCATCATAATCTAAGCTTATCATCACCATGATTAATCTTAAACTCCCATCATCAAAATACGTTATGTCACTTGTTACCATATACCATTAATTTAGTTGGGCAGTAATCAGATTGGGGAACAAAAGAAGAAACAGAAAAAAAATAGACGCCATGTTCTCATCATTTGACTCGTTCGGCCCACATAATCACCTCAGCCCAGCTACAATTCTGTTACGATCCAAAATTTTAACTAAGCCTACATCCAGCAGCCCGCTTTCCATGACCTAAACTAATATACGTAATTTTTCTTCTATTTAAAATAGATAATGGAGAAGTCCTCTTTAATGATTCAAGTGGGGTACTTAATTTAACCATTTTTGTCGGCCAACATGGTATAGATAAATAAAGATGACCACAATCCAATTAATTTATCATTATTCCTATCCCCTCCTCATTACGTTTAATTGTTCAGAAAAAAAAAATGAAACATAGTTATCAGTAGTAAGGAGCTTACTCGTAGTAGGAAGAAAGAAAACGGAAGGGGTTTTTAAGGAGTTTGGGTTATGTGTGTTTGAAACCGAAACAGAAACATGGTTGTAATCGTGGAACATATAGTAGTAATAGAAGAGAAAGAATTCGATGGTTTAAACGTAAAAGAGAATAATCGCAGCCCTTTTATATTCGTTGTTTTGAGTTCACGAAAATGATATTCATGAAAAGAGGAGAAGAGAGAGGAGAGAGAGAGAGAGAGAGATTGATATGGTGATTCTAAGGGTGTTCGATGGAGTTGTGGTGGTTTAGTGAGGTTTGCAGGCTGCAACAGGTTCATTACGGCAGAAATAGGAACGTAATTGTTCGATTTATGGTGGTAGGTGTTTGAACAACAAGCAAGAGAGAAACGATAATCATACAACAAAAGTTTACGATGGTGATGATTGTTATAAATAGCAACGCGATTGATAATGATGATGTTTTGTTTCGGTGGTGATGGTTACGGTTTTTGGTTGTAATTGCATAGTGGTTTTTGGTTTTTGGTATTGTTTGTGTAAAAAGTATAGCAGTAAATTGATTTGTAGCAGATATGATTCGTTTAAATAGTGGTCTTGATGATAGGTTTATAAGAGAGACAATAATGGTGATTTTCCTGTGTTTATTCTCGATTGTCAATGGTAACCAAGCCAGAAATAGTAGCCGTAGATACAAAGTGTAGGGGATGTTTGGTGATCATAGGTGGTGTCGTGTTTTGGCGGTGATGAATGTGATGGGTTAACTGCAGTAACAATGAAGATGGTGACTGTTTTGGCTCGATTGAAACAAGAAAGAAAAAAAAAATAGTTTGGCCAAGCGTTTAAGGTGATAGCTTGTTTTCGACATCATTAGATAGATAGATGATTTTGGAGTTGGTGGTGATGGTTTGTAAAGGTGGTTGAAGATATATTCATATATATTTCATATGCATATATGACTTACATTTACATAAATAAAGAGTGAGTTGATGTGTTGGTGATTAGACAGGAACGTACTCTAGTACCAATTTTCTTTGTTGTGGGTCTTCAATTATTTGAATTTTACATAATTAGTTAGTGAATCAGTTAATTATAGAGATAAAGAAAGAAAGTGGTGCAATCATTCTATATGTAAAACAAAATAGAAATATGCTTGTGAATTGAAGATGTCGTATGAAAAGGGATGCATCCAAAACTTTTAATTAGTGGGTGTGGTCATCTATATATTAAAAATAGAATTATATGCATCTGTTTTGTATTAAGAAGTCTAGCAAAAACCAAGAATGATAATTGTTCTCACATACTTTACAGCACATAGCCACCTCCCCTTTTTTTATTTGATATGCCGACGGAAATATTCAATTAGAACAAGAAGACATAGGAAAAAGTTTAAACTTGATAGGGATACGTAACGGATTATGTAATATTTAGCTGATATTTTATTTAGTAGTTTATAAATATAAATATATTAATAATAATAATACTTTCAATATTATTAGTAATAAAAATAAAAATAACATTAACTATATTCATAATAAGTATAATGATAATTGTTATTATTATTGTAAATAATGATATTAATAATTTATAACAAAATCAATGTATTAAATTTTATATCCATATATTAATATCTATACATATATATTTACACACAATTGTTCGTGAATCGTCGGAAATGTCAAGGGTTCACTGAATCTATATAAATAGTTCAAAGGTCAAATGTATGCATGAACACAGTTCAAAGTTTATGAGACTTTAACATTACAAACTTTGCTTATCGTGTCAATAACATATAAAGATCAAGTTTAAATTTGGTCGAAAATTTCCGGGTCGTCACATGCTTACCCTCTCGTTGTTTATCTTTTATAGGCTCGGGCGTTGATAAGGGTAAGGGCGTACGGTTGGATTAGAGATTTTCCGCTTGTTGTTTGATAGGGGACGCCTTTGGATGTGATAGCTTTTGGAGTTTGACCGAGGTTTTTGTAGTTTAACCCCAAACACCATGCTCTTAGTGTCGTTTGGAATTTAAACTAGTGTGGTCGAAACTCGAACTTTTGTATGAAACTCGTAAAACGGCCGATGTGGGCCCCATTTTGTAAAACTCATTTTATTATTGAATCGTGTGAGTTTTAACCATTATAACATGTTGTGAAAAGCGTTTCGTCTAAATATGTCGGGAAGTGGGAGATCCTTATTTGAAAATTGATAAAACCGGACAGAACTGAATGTGGGCCTGTGCGTGCCGCGCACCCCAAGGAGTGCGCGTGGCGCACTCTACTGATAAAAAAAAAAAAATTTTGTTTCGCGTATTCGGTTGGTTATTGGTTTGGGTTGTTACAATAACCTACTGTAAATAACAAAGGTTTCTTGATCTTAGATGATTGATTGGAATGGATTAGAAAGCTTGGAAGTAGACTTGAAAGCTTGAAAGTATTCTTGATTTTATGAAACTATAACTTATAGAATTTATGAAGAATACTTAGAATTTGAAGATAGAACTTTAGAGAGATCAATTAGATGAAGAAAATTGAAGAATGAAGGTGTTTGTATGTGTTTTAGGTCGTGATATATGGATTAGAAATAAAGGATGTGTAAGTTTTTTTCTTGTAAATAAGTCATGAATGATTACTAATATTTTTGTAATCTTGCTAAATAATTCATACTAGATTACAAAGAATGGTTCCCACATGTTTGATGACTAATTAAGGGCTGCTAAGATCTGATCATTGAAGTGTATATACCAATAATATGTACATCTAGGAGCTATGTATTGTATGAGTATGAATACGGGTGCATACGAGTAGAATTGTTGATGAAAATGAATGAGAATGTAATTGTAAGCATTTTTGTTAAGTAGAAGTACTTTGATATATGTCTTGAAGTCTTTCAAAAGTGTACTAATACATCTTAATATAATACATGTATATACATTTTAACACAGTCGTTAAGTCATCGTTAGTCGTTACATGTAAGTGTTGTTTTGAAACCTTTAAGTTAACGATCTCATTTAATGTTGTTAACCCAATGTTTATTATATCTAATGAGATGTTAAATAATTACATTATCATGATATTATGATGTATGAATATATCTTAATGTGATATATATACATTAAAATGTCGTTACAACGATAATCGTAACATATATGTCTCGTTTCGAAATTCTTAAGTTAGTAGTCTTGTTTTACATATGTAGTTCATTGTTAACACACTTAATAATATATTTAATTATCATTTTATCATGTTAAATATAGTGTAACAATATCTTAATATGATTATCATTTTTATTATTTTATCATTAACATGACTTTGATTATTATTATTAATAACATTATTTTATTAAATAAATATTAGATACATAGAAATATATTTGTTACATAATATATTAGTACTACATAAAATTATAAGATAAACATATCAACATTAATTATATAAATAATTACATATAACAAATTATAAATTTTCAATATAATACTAATCACACAGATATATAAAACTATATAAATATTAATTATTTTAAATAATAAATATACAAACTAAGTATATAAGATATATAACTTAAGATATAATATATAAATTTGATCGACTACAATTATATGTGTTAATATATATATAAATGATATAGGTTCGTGAATCCGAGGCCAACCTTGCATTGTTCAGTTCAGTCGTATGCATATTTTTACTACAAAATATCGTACAGTGAGTTTCATTTGCTCCCTTTTTAAATGCTTTTGCAATATATATTTTTGGGACTGAGGATACATGCGCTGCTTTTATAACCGTTTTACGAAATAGACACAAGTACTGAAACTACATTCTATGGTTGAATCATTATACTGGATATCACCCTTTTTAGCTTGGTAGCCTAAGAATTTGGGAACAGACCCCCAAATTGACGCGAATCCTAAAGATAGATCTATCGGGCCTAACAAACCCCATCCAGGTTATGGATGCTTTAGTACTTCGATTTTATATACATATGAGTGTACCTGTATATTGGGGATATTCTAGATGCATTTGTTAATGTCATTTACCAGGTGTTCACCATATGAATGATTTTTAATTCGCAGGTTATGCATACAATTTTGTACTCGGGTTACGTGTACAATTATATATCTGAAATCTTGTGGTCTATTAAAATGATGGAAATGAATGTTTATGATAAACTAATGAAGTGTCAACCAAATTTTGTCAAGATCTGGTCGTCTAGAAAATTCAGCAGGGTATAGTACCTCCAGCTCATCATTAGAAGGATATTCAAAACCATATGTTCGAGATGGTCGAGAAGGTGACTGTGTTGGTGAAACAACCGTGTAACCTAATGTTGGTGGAAGAATCGCCAGTATCGGAGCCGCCGCAGATGGTTTTGGTGATGTCGGTAGAAGTGTTTGAATTACCGTGAGGGCAGGCGAGGATGTATGTGTGGAAATATTCTCATATGTGGGTTGATACATACTACTATTCAGATTGTCCCCTTCTGATGGAGGTTGAATAACAACCAGAGTTGTAGCCAGCGAGGACCTTTTCGGGTCATTCGCCTCCATGATATATGTATAATGGGACTCTGACGGAGTAGAAGAGCTACCTATCATTTTAGTTCTCTCAGGTATATTAAGATACCCGACTCCTGAAGTCATCAATGTATCATGAAGTAATACATCTCTTTTAGTTAAAGACTCAACACCCAGACCCTGAGTTTCAAGATCCAGATGATAAGTGGTTTGGTCCAATGGATCAATTTCTTGAACCACAGGATCAGTCTGCCAGAAGTCTGATAAATTCTCGAAGGAATGTCATGTTGACTCATTTATGTGGGACGACAGATCTCCCTCATCGAGATAAGTCTGACCTCTAGGCCCTGTTTGACGTTGAGGTGCTGCAACGTCGCTTGGACGAAGTATATCAAGAGGATTTCCAGCAGATACCCAGGGTGTCTGTTTAAGATTTTTCGGCTCACCTTCGGCCATTCCGGACTTCAATGATCCAGTTTCCTCAATAGATTGAGTTAACACAGACTTTACTGCAGAGGAAGACTTTACTTCCTTTCTAGATGTAGGAACATCTTTGGTAGGATTTATTCTTAGTACCCGATTAGGTTGGTTGGTCTTAGTGGTCATATTACCATCCATGCCTTTAGATCTCCTGCCTACCAGAGCTGAAGCCTCATTTAGTGTGGGGCTTACTTTTATTTTTGAATGTGATACGGAGATGGGTGATGGAGTCCTAGAATTCTAAGTCTTGGTCCGTATCACCAATAGTTTCAGTAACAGTTTGGTGTAAAGGGATAGGAGTCAAAGTCCTAGATCTAGTCAAGCAGATAGTAGGTGGAGTCTGAATCATCTCATCTTAAAGGACCCGTTCATATCGATTATAAACGATTCACAATAGTTGATTACATCGCGAGGTACTTGACCTCTATATGATACATTTTACAAACATTGCATTCATTTTTAAAAGACAAACTTTCATTACATCGAAAATTGACGGCATGCATACCATTTCATAATATATCCAACTATAATTGACTTAATAATAATCTTGATGAACTCAACGACTCGAATGCAACGTCTTTTGAAATATGTCATGAATGACTCCAAGTAATATCTCTAAAATGAGCAAATGCACAGCGGAAGATTTCTTTCATACCTGAGAATAAATATGCTTTCAAGTGTCAACCAAAAGGTTGGTGAGTTCATAGGTTTATCATAAACAGTAAAATTCATCATTTTGATAGACCACAAGATTCAAATACAGTACACATATCTCATGTACAAAACCATTTTCATAATGCTTAGCAGAGTAGGTTCGTATCCTTTTCTCCCCCGTAGGTTGCCTCGCTATTTTTAAATAACCGTACACATATCTAGTGTACAAAACTAATACATATAACTTGTGTATAAAAATCATTCTCTCGATACATAACATTCATTTCGATTTTATTGCTCAACATGGTAACCGACCTTAACATATAATACGCATCAATAATATCCCCAAAACAGAACATCTCGTCTGTATAATAATCATATAAACTTCGAAGTACTAAACACCACGCCCACTAGCTCTTTCGTCTAGTGAACATTCTGGGTGGGGGTTTTAAACCCGGTAGCTACCTTTAGGATTCGCGTGAATTAGGGCCATACCCGATTCTAATTCTTAGGTTACCAAGCAATAATAATCAGGGGAAAAATATTCACATCAATTGGTGGCAATTATCATGTCCACATAATTCTATAATAATCCACAGAACTTCTGTCTGCATAATAATTCATTCAAGGAATGTTTTGCTTGTGTCTATCTCGTTAAACATTTATAAAAGCATTTCATGTATTAGTAGTTCAGAATATATTTCAAAAGCATTTAATAAAGCATTTATCAAAACAGCGCATGTATTCTCTGTCTTAAAAATGTAAAGAGTAAAAGGGAATCAAAATGAACTCAAGGTATTGTATTTTGTAGTAAAAATACATATGACGACACTAGACAAGTATAGGGTTGGCCTTGGATTCACGAACCTATATCATTTGTATATTCATTAATATATATCATCGTAATCGAATAAATATTTTTTATTATATTTTAAATTATATATTATGTATAGTTAATTTGTGTATATATTCAAATTGATTAATATTTATATAGTTATATTAATATGTCCATATTTATTTACATAATTGTTTAGTGTTACATTTAAAAACGATAGTTTGTCATTTGTAAGTATTTATATAAATAATCTTAATAGATTTGATATATATATATAGTTATATGAAATTTTATTATAATTATAGCATATGTAATAAGTATATTTATGTACAAAATATTTATCTATTTGAAAAGATAGTTTTTGATAATAATAATGATTTACTAATAATAATAATAATAATAATAACTTTACTAATAATAATAATATTGTTAATACTGATACTTATAACAGTAATAGAAATTTTATTGATAATGATAATATTAATAATCATATTACTTAATAATAATTCTTATATTGATCATAATATTAGTAATAACAATAATAATAATAATAATAATAATAATAATAATAATAATAATAATAATAATAATAATAATAATAATAATAATAATAATATTTATAATTGTAACTAGGATTATGATCATAATAATAATGAATGGTAGCTAATACTTATTTTCGTAATAATAACAGTAATAACTAATATTCATATTACTTACTAATATTAATAATACTAATAATATCAATAATATTAGTAATGATAATACTAATAAATTTTTATATGATAATACTAGTAATAATAATGATAATATCATAAATTATTTTAATAATCATTTTGCTAATAATAATATCTAACATAATATCAATAACACTAATTAATGATAATAATAATGATAATAATAGTAATAATAATAATAATAATAATAATAATAATAATAATAATAATAATAATAATAGATATAATACTTATATTTATGATAATAATAATTATTATTATACTTCTTATAATAACAATAATAATCACAGTAATAACAATAATAATAATAATCATAATAATAATAATAATAATAATAATAATAATAATAATAATAATAATAATAATAGTAGTAGTAATAATAATAATAATAATAATAATAATAATAATAATAATAATAATAATAATAATAATAATAATAATAATAATAATAATCACAATAATAATAATAGAATTAAAAGAAGAAATGTATACCCTTAGAAAAGCTTTTTAAAAAAAATGCCATGGATCGGGCTCGAACCCGAGACCTCCTGGATACCCTCAACACCCCACAACCATCGAACCATATCAGTTTATCTATTATTTAACTCACTCTAATTACAATTATATCATTTTTGTTTATGTTCTTTCTTTCTCCTTCTTCAAAACTGTAATCGACCAACATAAATCCTAACCATGTACTAATTGATGATTTTAAATGTTAAAATAGAAACCCAAACAACTTGATTATGTGTGAGTTGAATGAATTAGAGGAGGGGAAAAAATGCATACAACCAGATAAATACAGATTCGTGATGGAACACAAAAAACTCACACAATGATTTTGAGATTTTGATCATTTCAGATTATAACTATAACATGAAAGACATCTTAAATCCTTTATAGAAACTTCTGAAATCCTCAATTTAACTTGAAATATAACAAATAACTTGAATTCGATCGAAGAACAATTGGTGACTTTTTACAAAAATAAGTTTGACCTCAAAATTCTTACTCGATATTAGAAATTGAAATCTCAAACTTTGCAGAAATATTGCTTATAGGATTCCTAACAAAACTACATTTATAGATTTTGTGATTTCTTTTGAATTCGAACCTTTTAATTTTTTTTTGACGCGAACAGAGTTTGGAACTGTGTTCTTCATACTTCTGTTTAAATTCAGAAATTTGAAAATTGTAAGTGATATTTGAAATTGATAGTTAATAATGTAAAGTGTACTGATATCCTTTTAATACTGAATATGATCGATCCTTATAGTAATTATAGGTCGACAGCAAGAATCAATTCGTACCAAAAAAAAAAGATAAAGAACGATATCAATTGTACTGGATTTGATTTGATTTGGTAATCTGATACCAACCTCTAACAGATTGAAGAAAAGGAACCAAAATTTCGATATAGTTGAATGGACTGAATTGGATTTATGCGTATATTTTTTATATATATTTATTATTAGTAATTAATAATTATTATCAATAATCTATATAATAATAATAATAATAATAATAATAATAATAATAATAATAATAATAATAATAATAATAGTAATAAGAGTAATAGTAATAACAAGTCATAACAATAATAATTTTTAGTGTAATTGATAATAATATTGTTAATGATTATTATAATAATAATACTAATAATAATTATTTAATAGTATTTATATCATTAATAAATAATAATAGTGATCTTAACTATATAAAACTGATAATAATAATTTTATTCATGATAATATTACTACTTGTATTATTTATGATAATAATGATAATTACAAAACAAAAAAATAATAATAATCAAAATGCTAATTAAAATTTTACTATTAATTATAATAATAATGATATTAGTAATGATAATAATAATATAGTATTTATAACATCTTACATGTATTAACCCTCATATCTATATGATATATATTGAAGATAATAATTTAACAAGTAGTTAATATTAATGTTAATAATAATAGTGGAAGTAATAATAACATTGGTATAACAATTTATATTTTTAAACTTGTAATTAATTTGATGTAATATTTAATAGGTATGTAATATATATATTACATAATTTTTTTTATCAATTATTGAATATTTATAAATTATATATATATTACTATATATGTACCTTTACTTATAGATTTCATAAATATATATATTCATATCAACTTAATTATTCTGTTCATTAGTTTACACTTTTAATTTCAATTGATTAAATTGTATTTTATTATTTCAAATCATTATATATATACTTGTGTTTATATATATACACACTTATCTATGTATATATATATATATATATATATATATATATATATATATATATATATATATATATATATATATATTTATTTGTAACTAATTGTTAGTGAATCATTGGAAATTGTCAAAGGTCAAATGTATTTATGAAAAGAATAGTTCAAACATTTTGAGACTTGGTTTAATAGACTTTGCTTATAGTGTCAGAATCTTATAAGGATCAAGTTTAAATTTGGTCGGAAATTTCCGGGTCGTCACAGTACCTACCCGTTAAAGAAATTTCGTCCCGAAATTTGAGTAGGATCATCATGGTTAACAATAAGAATGTTTTCCTGATGAATATGAGCTGATAAATAGAGTTTTATTACTGTTGAGTAATATGGATAAGATAATTCAACTACTCGAAGAGTACGAGTGAAGCTATCACAAAAGAATGAAATGAATAAATGCAAGTTCGTCTTAACCGGTGACGTAGTCACGGTTGATCTTCGGAATTCAAGGGATTTAAAGAAAATCTTTGGAATCTGTAAGATCTGATTCTTCGGTGAATAGGGGAATTAAAATCTCTTTTATTAAATACGATGATCTATCTCGATTGCTCTGTCAGATATTTCCATTATAAATTAAACTTTTTCCGTCCCATTATTTTCACCATTCCTATACTTTCTTTCTTAGTTCATACATCTAAAAGTTTATGAAAATTCTTAATCCCGTTCTAATCCTTGATATTTTCCTAATTATCATTTCCGTCATCCTTCTTTTAAATCTTCCACCAGAAAAATCTGTTTACTTCTACTATTACCTTGGGGTGATACTATTCTTAATTCTACCGTGTCTTTATATTGCTATTCGTATTAATATCCACGATTTGTAACCTCCGTGTTGTTATTGGGCTTTATATTTTCTCTTATATTTTGGAGCTCTTTACCTTTTTATTATCTTCTCGACCTCTAGTAAAGCGAGTAATGGTCCAGAATTCGTAAATATGAATTTTGGAATGAACATAATTAATGTTCTAAGAAAGAAATTGAAATGGCACGATCTTGATTGATTAAATTACCAGAATTCAAGAGAAATGATAGGACTTTCAAGGAAATGTGTTCTTGATATGTTTATAGATTAGATAGAATGTAAGAGTCGTGTAATATGACACATAATGACGTTATAGTCTGTGAATCATCATGTTTCATTAGAAACTCAGCATGACTTACTGTAATATAATCACGTTGATCAAGTGTCATTATATTATACTAACTCATGCATCAATTTCCAACACTACTTCAAATCATTCATATTTTAAATTCGAAATTTTTCAGAATTTAGAAACTAAAACAGTTTCCTTTCTGATGTAACACTGATATCGCGAAGAGATAAATGATTTCAGATAAGAATAGTTATGAAAGTATCTTCAGAAATATCGAGGATATTTATAATGAAAGATACGATGATATCTTAGAATTTCTAATATCGATAGATGATGAATAAGATTTGTTCGTAAAGGTTTAGAATCAAAAGCAAGGTATTCGTTAATGACTTCAGTAAATACTGAATCATTTGGATTCTTTGAAGGCAGATTTAGTCTTTGTGATTTGTTCACAGCCTCCTTCATAGTTTCGCATAATTCGCTTTTCGGTACTAAATTTTCTATTGAGCATTTCCAACACTCCATTCTTTATCATCATACTTTTGACTGTTAAAGTCATCAACAGTTTTCGTGGTTTTATCAGCTTTCTCAAAATTCAAAGAACTAATTCGTAGACTAGAGTGCTTTTCAGAATTTCAGAATGGGAGATCATAATTGTAAGAGATAAATGTTATATGTATACATATAATGGTTGATATAGTAACACTGCGAGATTTAAAATACTGATTGCTAATTCCCGATAATTGGTATGACAATTCTCGTTACAATATGCGGATGAGCATATGATAGGGTTTTAATGAACAACTATAATGGTTTTTCGGAGAGACTTAAGTCAATGAGTAATGAAGTTTCTGGTAAGTTTACTGCTAATGTGGTGAAATATAAACGGTTCTCCGGTGATGATGAAGGGGCAAACGTATATATCAAAGTTATAATGAGACTTATTCGAATGAAAGGTCGATGTTGATTTGCTGGAGCTGTGACAAAATTGGCTAATTTGAAAAGGAATTGCAAAGTTATTTTCGATAATAGCAATGCCAAAGGAGCTAGCACAGATACGTGTTAAACGTTTACTCAGGTTCTGAGTGTTTTCAGGTGCATAACTATATGCATCAATCTTTTCTTCCGTAGATGAAGTGCGGTTGGTTCATCCTCTCGATTGAGATGTTTTCAAGAATCATGAAAGGTTTAAACGTAGATTGTAATCGTCAAGATATAAATGAGGTTTAAGATGAAATCAAGTGGAAAACTTGAAGAGATGTTTAGTTTCATATGTTATAATCAATATTTTAATTCATTTTAATCGTCCAGTGTTAGTAATCCACAGTTAATAGTTCAATAATTCATATATAGTTTAATATATAATATTCGAATTAATTAATACATATCGTGACCCATTGTATACATGTCTCAGACTCGATCACAACTCAAAGTATATATATTATTGTAGAATCAACCTCAACCCTGTATAGCTAACTCAAGCATTACTGCATATAGAGTGTCTATGGTTATTCCAAACAATATATATAGATGCGTCGATATGATATGTCAAAACCTTGTATACGTGTCCCGATATTTAAAGTACGTAAAATAAATAACAGAAATTAAACAACGATAAATAAAATTGGAAGAATTAAAATTGCGATAATTAAATTGCGATAATTAAATGTAATAAGGAATTAGGAACAGTTAGCTAGGAACAGTTAGCGTGGATTCTTAACAGAATTTCTCATAGTTAATTTGTTTGTTTCTAATAAATTTTATTTTGTCCAATGTTTTCTTCATTATGCCACTTGTTGGATTCTGATAACTCAAAATTCAAATATGAAATTGAATGAAAATGGTTATTCTGTGGTGAACGGATTCGTATATCTGTGGATGTAAGTAGGATAGTAAATGACTGTTGAATCAGATTGAAAGAATGTACAGTGTAACTTATTAATGTGAAATCTAAATATTCCTCGGGTATTACCTACCCGTTAAAATATTTTCACCATTAACAGTTTGTACGAAAGAACTTTTAATTATAATCTTTATGAAAATATATATACATATATATTTTCTTCAGATGTAATCATGAATTTAATGAGTTAATATAATATTAAACCCATTTGATTTACCGTTAGAACAAGAATATATATAATCTCCAAAACATTAGAGATTACATAATCGCTAAGTCGAACGAAGATAAATGATGTAGAACGTCATGTAGAACGAAGATAATCGATGTAGAACAGATATGTAGATTGATGATTATGCTTGAGACGTGTGATGTTGAAACTTGGGTTGTTAGTGGTACTGGTGTTGATGTTGGTGCCGGTGATGTTGCTGAAGCTGGTACGTTTTGCACCATATTTTCCAAGGCTACAACTCGGGCGCGAAGTTCGTTGACTTCTGCTATTACTCCAAAATGATTGGCGGTTGGAACAAGCAGGTGAATAAGGTTCAGAATTTGGGACATCATATAATCGTTGTGAGATATCCTGACAATGAGAGTGAATATGGTGTTTCGATCAGGTTCGTCGGTAAGGGCTTCAGGTTCTTCACCAAGAGGTGAATTCGGTTGGTGAAAGGGATCGCCTTCTTCGCGTCTCCATTAATTAGTCGACTACGAACCCATCAGATGAATTAGGGATGGTTGACTGGTTGAATTCATTCTGGTGACGCTGCTTCCGTAACTTAGGTGAACATCCATGTCGGAATAGCTGTCGAGTTCCGAAGAACTTGAACTAGTGACGAGTTACATTTCGTACTTTCGAATAAAGGGTTTTTCAATATAAAATGATTTTCGGATATCGGATGGTTTTCTAATTACATAGAATATCTATATATATATAGAACAAAAGATTTCGTAGATTACGGAGGAATTTAAGGAATATATAACGATTATATATATATATATATATATATATATATATATATATATATATATATATATATTAAACTAAGAATGATATGTAGTGACCCGAACTTTTCTATGTTTATATATATTAAATGAAATTGTTATTTACATGATTAAGTGTTTCCAACATGTTAAGCAATCAAATTTGTTAAGACTTGATTAATTTAAATAGGTTTCATATGTAGTGACCCGAACTTTTCCATGTTTATATATATTAAATGAAATTGTTATTTACATGATTAAGTGTTTCCAACATGTTAAGCAATCAAACTTGTTAAGACTTGATTAATTAAAATAGGTTTCATATAGACAATTGACCACCCAAGTTGACCGGTGATTCACGAACGTTAAAACTTGTAAAAACTATATGATGACATATATATGGATATATATATAGTTAACATGATATTATGATAAGTAAACATATCATTAAGTATATTAACAATGAACTATATATGTAAAAACAAGACTACTAACTTAATGATTTTGAAACGAGACATATATGTAACGATTATCGTTGTAATGACATTTAATGTATATACATCATATTAAGAGATATTTATACATCATAATATCATGATAATATAATAATTTAAAATCTCTTTTGATATTATAAACTTTGGGTTAACAACACTTAACAAGATCGTTAACCTAAAGGTTTCAAAACAACACTTACATGTAACGACTAACGATGACTTAACTACTCAGTTAAAATGTATATACATGTAGTGTTTTAATATGTATTCATACACTTTTGAAAGACTTCAAGACACTTATCAAAATACTTCTACTTAACAAAAATGTTTACAATTACATCCTCGTTCAGTTTCATCAACAATTCTACTCGTATGCACCCGTATTCGTACTCATACAATACACAGCTTTTAGATGTATGTACTATTAGTATATACACTCCAATGATCAGCTATTAACAGCCCATGTGAGTCACATAACACATGTGGGAACCATCATTTGGCAACTAGCATGAAATATCTCATAAAATTACAAAAATATGAGTAATCATTCATGACTTATTTACATTAAAACAAAATTACATATCCTTTATATCTAATCCATACACCAACGACCAAAAACACCTACAAACACTTTCATTCTTCAATTTTCTTCATCTAATTGATCTCTCTCAAGTTCTATCTTCAAGTTCTAAGTGTTCTTCATAAATTCCAAAAGTTCTAGTTTCATAAAATCAAGAATACTTCCAAGATTGCAAGTTTACTTCCAAGTTTTCTAAATCCATTCCAAGTAATCATCTAAGATCAAGAAACCTTTGTTGCTTACAGTAGGTTATCTTTCTAATACAAGGTAATAATCATATTCAAACTTTAATTTAATTTCTATAACTATAACAATCTTATTTCGAGTGGAAATCTTGAAATTGTTTTCGTGTCATGATTCTGCTTCAAGAACTTTCAAGCCATCCAAGGATCCTTTGAAGCTAGATCTATTTTTCTCATTTCCAGTAGTTTTATCCAAGGAACTTGAGGCAGTAATGATATTCATAACATCATTCGATTCATACATATAAAGCTATCTTATTCGAAGGTTTAAACTTGTAATCACTAGAACATAGGTTAGTTAATTCTAAACTTGTTCGCAAATAAAAGTTAATACTTCTAACTTGACTTTTAAAATCAACTAAACACATGTTCTATATCTATATGATATGATAACTTAATGATTTAAAACCTGGAAACACGAAAAACACCGTAAAATCGGATTTACGCCGTCGTAGTAACACCCCGGGCTGTTTTGGGTTAGTTAATTAAAAACTATGATAAACTTTGATTTAAAAGTTGTTATTCTGGGAAAATGATTTTTATTATGAACATGAAACTATATCCAAAAATCATGGTTAAACTCAAAGTGGAAGTATGTTTTCTAAAATGGTCATCTAGACGTCGTTCTTTCGACTGAAATGACTACCTTTACAAAAACGACTTGTAACTTATTTTTCTGATTATAAACCTATACATTTTCTGTTTAGATTCATAAAATAGAGTTCAATATGAAACCATAGCAATTTGATTCACTCAAAACGGATTTAAAATGAAGAAGTTATGGGTAAAACAAGATTGAATAATTTTTCTCATTTTAGCTACGTGAAAATTGGTAACAAATCTATTCGAACCATAACTTAATCAAGTTGTATTGTATATTATGTAATCTTGAGATACCATAGACACGTATACAATGTTTCGACCTATCAGGTCGACCCATCTATATATATATTACGGAACAACCATAGACACTCTATATGTGAATGTTGGAGTTAGCTATACAGGGTTGAGGTTGATTCCAAAATATATATATATATATAGTTTGAGTTGTGATCAATACCGAGATACGTATACACTGGGTCGTAGATTGATTCAAGATAATATTTATCGATTTATTTCTGTACATCTAACTGTGGACAACTAGTTGTAGGTTACTAAAGAGGACAACTGACTTAATAAACTTAAAACATCAAAATGTATTAAAAGTATTGTAAATATATTTTGAACATACTTTGATATATATGTATATATTGTTATAGGTTCGTGAATCAACCAGTGGCCAAGTCTTACTTCCCGACGAAGTAAAAATCTGTGAAAGTGAGTTATAGTCCCACTTTTAAAATCTAATATTTTTGGGATGAGAATACATGCAGGTTTTATAAATGATTTACAAAATAGACACAAGTACATGAAACTACATTCTATGGTTGAATTATCAAAATCGAATATGCCCCTTTTTATTAAGTCTGGTAATCTAAGAATTAGGGAACAGACACCCTAATTGATGCGAATCCTAAAGATAGATCTATTGGGCCTAACAAACCCCATCCAAAGTACCGGATGCTTTAGTACTTCGAAATTTATATCATATCCGAAGGGTGTCTCGGAATGATGGGGATATTCTTATATATGCATCTTGTTAATGTCGGTTACCAGGTGTTTACCATATGAATGATTTTTATCTCTATGTATGGGATGTGTATTGAAATATGAAATCTTGTGGTCTATTATTATGATTTGATAATATATAGGTTAAACCTATAACTCACCAACATTTTTGTTGACGTTTTAAGCATGTTTATTCTCAGGTGATTATTAAGAGCTCCCGCTCTTAAATAAAGATGAGATTTGGAGTCCATGCTTGTATGATATTGTGTAAAAACTGTATTCAAGAAACTTATTTCGTTGTAACATATTTGTATTGTAAACCATTATGTAATGGTCGCGTGTAAACAAGATATTTTAGATTATCATTATTTGATAATCTACGTAAAGCTTTTTAAACCTTTATTGATGAAATAAAGGTTATGGTTTGTTTTAAAATGAATGCAGTCTTTGAAAAACGTCTCATATAGAGGTCAAAACCTCGCAACGAAATCAATTAATATGGAACGTTTTTAATCATTAAGAACGGGACATTTCAGTTGGTATCCGAGCGTTGGTCTTAGAGAACCAGGAAATTTGCATTAGTGTGTCTTATCGAGTTTGTTAGGATGCATTAGTGAGTCTGGACTTCGACCGTGTTTTCTTTAAAAATGATTGCTTAACATTTTGTTGGAAACTATATATTATTAACATATATATATTATGTGATATATTAATCTCTTAACATGTTTGATATTGTGTGATAGATGTCTACCTCTAGCACAAATCCCATTGACTCCCCTAATAATAACGAAGAGTCGAATATATATTGGACTGATTCACAAGTTCCCGAAGAGGAACCGGAAGAAGAATCAGAACCGGAAGAAGAATCAGAACCGGAAGAGGAGGAACCGGAGGAGGAAATAGAACCGGTGGGGGAAATAATAAAACGGTTAAGTAAAAGAAAATCCTCAACCAATCGACCAAGGTTAATTATGGTCAATGGGGTTTCCACCAAGGAAGCAAAATATTGGGAGGATTACCAATTCTCCGATGAATCAGATTCCGACGAGAATTCCGATGATGTTATAGAAATTACCCCAACTGAATTTAAAAAAGCAAAAGAAAATAATAAGGGAAAGGGCATAAAAATAGAGAAATCTAAATCCAACCCCGATGAACTTTATATGTATCGTCAACCCCCGAAGTCCTTAAGTTGTAACAATGACCCGGGAACCTCTAAACCACCAGGTTTTTCTAAACCGTTGTGGAAAACGACAGCTAGTATTAGGGGAACATCATATATCCCTAGAAACTTGGCAAAACGAACTAAAACCAAAGAAGAAGAAACGAGCGAGTCAGAATAAGATAGTTATATTCGTGTGGTGTAATATATGTAATATAGTGTGCTTATGCTTTATGATATATGTAAAAATTGCTTGCATTAATAAGTATTTTTTTTATGAATCTAACTCTTGTCTATTTTACAGTATAAAAACACAAAATGGATAGACAACCCAATATTTTAAGAGACCTACCCGGAGACATGATTGATGAAATCTTGTCTAGAGTCGGTCAGAATTCTTCGGCACAACTATTTACGGTGAAATCAATTTGTAAGACATTCGAAGAACGTTCCAAGAATGTCTTGGTTTATAAGAGACTTTCGTTTGAAAGATGGGGGATACCACATTTGCAAACCCATAAGTTACGATGTGTTTACTTTGACGCATATATTACGGGGAACCCAAATGCTATTTTACGCAACGGGTTAAGAAATTATTTTGACTCAATGTATCCGAATATAGGACTTCATGATTTAGAAAAAGTGGCTAACATGCAACATAAAGAAGCATGCTATGCTTACTAGTTAGTAAATTTCGCTTCTCACCAAAGTGAGAAAAAGAACATCGGGCTACAACTATTAAACAAAACGTTCCCACAAGTGACGGAGTCGGTAATTGGGGTAAGAAATGAGGTTTTCAGGTTATTACGTGACTGTTGGTCATTACGTAACCCTCGTCCCTTTGACGACGTTACAACACTCTGTCTTATCAACGGCCGTAACGGTTATGTTTCACAAGACCAAGGATGGGAAGTAGTCCTAGTAAAACCAGAATGCATGACTTGTTTCTGGACGTATGAATTACGTGTCTTTATTGCCTTTGCTGAACGACTTGTGTACTAGCTAGAATTATCTTCACAACTATCTTGTATCAAAGTTATTGTGTGCTATATTTCATGCTTTATGTAAAATAAGCGGTATTGTAAGTTTGTAAAATATTGTATAAAAGTTTGAACGCGAAATATTATTATAATCAGTTTTGCATATAGAATTGTAGTAGTTGAATTGTATATTAGCTACTAAGTATGAACTTAACGGGTAGGTACTACCCGAATTTAAACTTATAAAAAGCTAATATGAAGAAAAAGCTTTTATAAATGAGTTCATATTATGCTATGAAATACTATTAACTACTCTTAATATTCTGTATGATTAACTTGTTCCATTTGACTATTTTGAAGGAAATGGCACCGACTACTCGACACACCGTGAATATGAATGAAGAGGAATTCTGTACTTTTCTAGCTTCAAACATAGCCGCAGTACAGGCTGCGCTACATACCAACAATAACCTTGGATCTAGCAGTACATGAAATCGTGTAGGATGCACCTACAAAGAATTCACTGCCTGCAAACCTTTGGAATTTGATGGAACCGAAGGATCGATCGGATTGAAACGGTGGACCGAGAAGGTCGAATCGGTGTTTGCCATAAGTAAGTGTACCGAAGAGGACAAAGTGAAGTACGCTACGTATACCTTCACAGGTTCTACGTTAACATGGTGGAATACCTATCTAGAGCAAGTGGGACAAGATGATGCGTACGCACTACCGTGGTCAGCATTCAAGCACTTGATGAACGAGAAGTACCATCCCAGAACCGAGGTCAATAAGCTCAAGACAGAACTTAGAGGGTTACGAACCCAAGGATTTGATATTACCACGTACGAAAGACGATTCACAGAATTATGCCTATTGTGTCCGGGAGCGTTCGAAGATGAGGAAGAGAAGATCGACGCGTTTGTGAAAGGATTACCGGAAAGAATCCAAGAAGATATAAGTTCACACGAGCCCGCCTCCATACAACAGGCATGTAGAATGGCTCACAAACTAGTGAACCATATTAAAGAAAGAATTAAAGAACAGACTGCTGAAGAGGCCAATGTGAAGCAAGTCAAAAGAAAGTGGGAGGAAAACGGTGATAAGAATCACCAATACAACAACAACAGTAATTACAACAATAATCGCAACAATTATCCCAACAATCGCAACATCAATCGCAACTACAACAAACGGCCCAACAACAACAACAACAACAGCAACTACAACAATCATCCTAACAACAATAATAACCACAACAACAACAACAATCAGAAGCAACTATGCCAAAGGTGTGAAAAGCATCACTCGGGGTTCTGTACCAAATTTTGCAACAAGTGTAAAAGAAATGGTCATAGCGCGGCGAAGTGTGAGGTCTACGGACCAGGGGTTAACAGAACGAAAGGAACAAATGGTGTCGGAATGAGTAACGGCGGAGCAAGTAGTGTCGGAGCAAGTTATGCCAATGTAGTTTGTTATAAATGTGGAAAACCAGGCCACATTATTAGAAATTGCCCGAACCAGGAGAACACGAATGGATAAGGCCGCGGAAGAGTTTTCAATATTAATGCGGTAGAGGCACAGGAAGACCCGGAGGTTGTTACGGGTACGTTTCTTATTGACAATAAATCTGCTTACGTTTTATTTGATTCGGGTGCGGATAGAAGCTATATGAGTAGAGATTTTTGTGCTAAATTAAGTTGTCCATTGACGCCGTTGGATCGTAAATTTTTACTCGAATTAGCAAACGGTAAATTAATTTCAGCAGATAATATATGCCGAAATCGAGAAATTAAACTGGGTAGCGAAATATTTAAGATTGATTTGATACCAGTAGAGTTAGGGATTTTTGATGTAATAGTTGGCATGGACTGGCTGAAGAAGGTGAAAGCAGAGATTGTATGTTATAAAAATGCAATTCACATTGTACGAGAAGAAGGAGAACCCTTAATGGTGTACGGAGAAAAGGGCAACATGAAGCTACATCTTATTAGTAATTTGAAGGCACAAAAACTAATAAGAAAAGGTTGCTATGCTGTTCTAGCACACATCGAGAAAGTACAAACTGAAGAAAAGAGCATCAATGATGTTCCCGTCGCAAAATAATTTCCCGATGTATTTCTGAAAGAATTACCGGGATTACCCCCACATCGATCCGTTGAATTTCAAATAGATCTTGTACCAGGAGCTGCACCAATAGCTCGTGCTCCTTACAGACTCGCACCCAACGAGATGAAAGAATTGCAAAGTCAATTACAAGAACTTTTAGAACGTGGTTTCATTCGACCAAGCACATCACCGTGGGGAGCTCCTGTTTTGTTTGTCAAGAAGAAAGATGGTACATTCAGGTTGTGTATCGACTACCGAGAGTTGAACAAACTTACCATCAAGAACCGCTACCCACTACCGAGAATCGACGACTTATTTGATCAACTACAAGGCTCATCTGTTTATTCAAAGATTGACTTACGTTCCGGGTATCATCAAATGCGGGTGAAAGAAGATGATATTCCAAAGACTGCTTTCAGAACACGTTACGGTCATTACGAGTTTATGGTCATGCCGTTTGGTTTAACTAATGCACCAGCTGTGTTCATGGACCTTATGAACCGAGTGTGTGGACCATACCTTGACATGTTTGTCATTATTTTCATTGATGACATACTTATTTACTCAAAGAATGACCAAGAACACGGTGAACATTCGAGAAAGGTGTTAGAAGTATTGAGGAAGGAAGAATTGTACGCTAAATTTTCAAAGTGTGCATTTTGGTTGGAAGAAGTTCAATTCCTCGGTCACATAGTGAACAAAGAAGGTATTAAGGTCGATCCGGCAAAGATAGAAACTGTTGAAAAGTGGGAAACCCCGAAAACTCGTAAACACATACGCCAGTTTTTAGGACTAGCTGGTTACTACAGAAGGTTCATCCAAGACTTTTCCAGAATAGCAAAACCCTTGACTGCATTAATGCATATAGGGAAGAAATTTGAATGGAAGGATGAACAAGAGAAAGCGTTTTAGTTATTGAAGAAAAATCTAACTACGGCACCTATATTGTCATTGCCTGAAGGGAATGATGATTTTGTGATTTATTGTGACGCATCAAAGCAAGGTCTCGGTTGTGTATTAATGCAATGAACGAAGGTGATTGCTTATGCGTCTAGACAATTGAAGATTCACGAACAAAATTATATGACGCATGATTTGGAATTAGGCGCGGTTGTTTTTGCATTAAAGACTTGGAGGCACTACTTATATGGGGTCAAAAGTATTATATATACCGACCACAAAAGTCTTCAGCACATATTTAATCAGAAACAACTGAATATGAGGCAGCGTAGGTGGATTGAATTGTTGAATGATTACGACTTTGAGATTCGTTACCACCCGGGGAAGGCAAATGTGGTAGCCGACGCCTTGAGCAGGAAGGACAGCGAACCCATTCGATTAAAATCTATGAATATAATGATTCACAATAACCTTACTACTCAAATAAAGGAGGCGCAACAAGGAGTTTTAAAAGAGGGAAATTTAAAGGATGAAATACCCAAAGGATCGGAGAAACATCTTAATATTCGGGAAGACGGAACCTGGTATAGGGCTGAAAGGATTTGGGTACCAAAATTTGGAGATATGAGAGAAATGGTACTTAGAGAAGCTCATAAAACCAGATACTCAATACATCCTGGAACGGGGAAGATGTACAAGGACCTCAAGAAATATTTTTGGTGGCCGGGTATGAAAGCCGATATTGCTAAATACGTAGGAGAATGTTTGACGTGTTCTAAGGTCAAAGCTGAGCATCAGAAACCATCAGGTCTACTTCAATAATCCAAAATCCCGGAATGGAAATGGGAAAACATTACCATGGATTTCATCACTAAATTGCCAAGGACTGCAAGTGGTTTTGATACTATTTGGGTAATAGTTGATCGTCTCACCAAATCAGCACACTTCCTGCCAATAAGAGAAGATGACAAGATGGAGAAGTTAGCACGACTGTATTTGAAGGAAGTCGTCTCCAAACATGGAATACCAATCTCTATTATCTCTGATAGGGATGGCAGATTTATTTCAAGATTCTGGCAGACATTACAGCAAGCATTAGGAACTCGTCTAGACATGAGTACGGCCTATCATCCACAAACTGATGGGCAGAGCGAAAGGATGATATAAATGCTTGAAGACATGCTACGAGCATTTGTTATTGATTTTGGAAACAGTTGGGATCGACATCTACCGTTAGCAGAATTTTTCTACAACAACAGCTACCATTCAAGCATTGAGATGGCGCCATTTGAAGCACTTTATGGTAGAAAGTGCAGGTCTCTGATTTGGTGGAGTGAAGTGGGGGATAGACAGATTACGGGTCCGGAGATAATACAAGAAACTACCAAGAAGATCATCCAAATTCAACAACGGTTGAAAACTGCCCAAAGTCGACAAAAGAGCTACGCTGACATTAAAAGAAAAGATATAGAATTTGAAATTGGAGAGATGGTCATGCTTAAAGTTGCACCTTGGAAAGGCATTGTTCGATTTGGTAAATGAGGGAAATTAAATCCAAGGTATATTGGACCATTCAAGATTATTGATCGTGTCGGACCAGTAGCTTACCGACTTGAATTATCTCAACAATTCATGGCTGTACATAACACTTTCCACGTCTTGAATTTGAAGAAATGTTTTGCTAAAGAAGATCTCACTATTCCATTAGATGAAATCCAAATCAACGAAAAACTTTAATTTATTGAAGAACCCGTCGAAATAATGGATCGTGAGGTTAAAAGACTTAAGCAAAACAAGATACCAATTGTTAAGGTTCGATGGAATGCTCGTAGAGGACCCGAGTTCAACTGGGAATGAGAAGATCAGATAAAGAAGAAATACCCGCACTTATTTCTAGAAGATACGTCAACACCTCCAACTGCTTAAAATTTCGAGACGAAATTTATTTAACGGGTAGGTACTGTAGTGACCCGAACTTTTCCATGTTTATATATATTAAATGAAATTGTTATTTACATGATTAAGTGTTTCCAACATGTTAAGCAATCAAACTTGTTAAGAATTGATTAATTAAAATAGGTTTTATATAGACAATTGACCACCCAAGTTGACCGGTGATTCACGAACGTTAAAACTTGTAAAAAATATATGATGACATATATATGGATATATATATATATATATAGTTAACATGATATTATAATTAGTAAACATATCATTAAGTATATTAACAATGAACTACATATGTAAAAACAAGACTACTAACTTAATGATTTTGAAACGAGACATATATGTAACGATTATCGTTGTAACGACATTTAATGTATATATATATCATATTAAGAGATATTTATACATCATAATATCATGATAATATAATAATTTAAAATCTCATTTGATATTATAAACATTGGGTTAACAACAATTAACAAGATCGTTAACCTAAAGGTTTCAAAACAACACTTACATGTAACGACTAACGATGACTTAACGACTCAGTTAAAATGTATATACATGTAGTGTTTTAATATGTATTCATACACTTTTGAAAGACTTCAAGACACTTATCAAAATACTTCTACTTAACAAAAATGCTTACAATTACATCGTCGTTCAGTTTCATCAACAATTCTACTCGTATGCACCCGTATTCGTACTCGTACAATACACAACTTTTAGATGTATGTACTATTGGTATATACACTCCAATGATTAGCTTTAGCAGCCCATGTGAGTCACCTAACACATGTGGGAACCATCATTTGGCAACTAGCATGAAATATCTCATAAAATTACAAAAATATGAGTAATCATTCATGACTTATTTACATGAAAACAAAATTACATATCCTTTATATCTAATCCATACACCAACGACCAAAAACACCTACAAACACTTTCATTCTTCAATTTTATTCATCTAATTGATCTCTCTCAAGTTCTATCTTCAAGTTCTAAGTGTTCTTCATAAATTCCAAAAGTTCTAGTTTCATAAAATCAAGAATACTTCCAAGATTGCAAGTTTACTTCCAAGTTTTCTAAATCCATTCCAAGTAATCATCCAAGATCAAGAAACCTTTGTTACTTATAGTAGGTTATCTTTCTAATATAAGGTAATAATCATATTCAAACTTTAATTCAATTTCTATTACTATAACAATCTTATTTCGAGTGGAAATCTCACTTGAAATTATTTTCGTGTCATGATTCTGCTTCAAGAACTTTCAAGCCATCCAAGGATCCTTTGAAGCTAGATCTATTTTTCTCATTTCTAGTAGGTTTATCCAAGGAACTTGAGGTAGTAATGATGTTCATAACATCATTCGATTCATACATATAAAGCTATCTTATTCGAAGGTTTAAACTTGTAATCACTAGAACATAGTTTAGTTAATTCTAAACTTGTTCGCAAATAAATGTTAATCCTTCTAACTTGACTTTTAAAATCAAATAAACACATGTTATATATCTATATGATATGATAACTTAATGATTTAAAACCTGAAAACACGAAAAACACCGTAAAATCAGATTTACGCCGTCGTAGTAACACCGCGGGCTGTTTTGGGTTAGTTAATTAAAAACTATGATAAACTTTGATTTAAAAGTTGTTATTCTGGGAAAATGATTTTTATTATGAACATGAAACTATATCCAAAAATCATGGTTAAACTCAAAGTGAAAGTATGTTTTCTAAAATGGTTATCTAGACGTCGTTCTTTCGACTGAAATGACTACCTTTACAAAAACGACTTGTAACTTATTTTTCCGACTATAAACCTATAATTTTTCTGTTTAGATTCATAAAATAGAGTTCAATATGAAACCATAGCAATTTGATTCACTCAAAACGGATTTAAAATGAAGAAGTTATGGGTAAAACAAGATTGGATAATTTTTCTCATTTTAGCTACGTGAAAATTGATAACAAATCTATTCCAACCATAACTTAATCAACTTGTATTGTATATTATGTAATCTTGAGATACCATAGACACGTATACAATGTTTTGACCTATCTTGTCAACCCATCTATATATATATATATTGCGGAACAACCATAGACACTCTATATGTGAATGTTGGAGTTAGCTATACAGGGTTGAGGTTGATTCCAATATATATATATAGTTTGAGTTGTGATCAATACTGAGATATGTATACACTGGGTCGTGAATTGATTCAAGATAATATTTACAGATTTATTTCTGTACATCTAACTGTGGACAACTAGTTGTAGGTTACTAACGAGGACAGCTGACTTAATAAACTTAAAACATCAAAATGTATTAAAAGTATTGTGAATATATTTTGAACATACTTTGATATATATGTATATATTGTTATAGGTTCGTGAATCAACCAGTGGCCAAGTCTTACTTCCCGACGAAGTAAAAATCTGTGAAAGTGAGTTATAGTCCCACTTTTAAAATCTAATATTTTTGGGATGAGAATACATGCAGGTTTTATAAATGATTTACAAAATAGACACAAGAAATGAAACTACATTCTATGGTTGAATTATCGAAATCGAATATGCCCCTTTTTATTAAGTCTGGTAATCTAAGAATTAGGGAACAGACACCCTAATTGACGCGAATCCTAAAGATAGATCTATTGGGCCTAACAAACCCCATCCAAAGTACTGGATGCTTTAGTACTTCGAAATTTATATCATATCCGAAGGGTCTCCCGGAATGATGGGGATATTCTTATATATGCATCTTGTTAATGTCGGTTACCAGGTGTTCACCATATGAATGATTTTTATCTCTATGTATGGGATGTGTATTGAAATATGAAATCTTGTGGTCTATTATTATGATTTGATAATATATAGGTTAAACCTATAACTCACCAATATTTTTGTTGACGTTTTAAGCATGTTTATTCTCAGGTGATTATTAAGAGCTTCCGCTGTCGCATACTTAAATAAGGACGAGATTTGGAGTCCATGCTTGTATGATATTGTGTAAAAACTGCATTCAAGAAACTTATTTCGTTGTAACATATTTATATTGTAAACCATTATGTAATGGTCGCGTGTAAACAGGATATTTTAGATTATCATTATTTGATAATCTACGTAAAGCTTTTTAAACCTTTATTGATGAAATAAAGGTTATGGTTTGTTTTAAAATGAATGCGGTCTTTGAAAAACGTCTCATATAGAGGTCAAAACCTCGCAACGAAATCAATTAATATGGAACGTTTTTAATCAATAAGAACGGGACATTTCATCATATAGACAATTGACCACCCAAGTTGATCGGTGATTCACGAACGTTAAAACTTGTAAAAACTATATGATGACATATATATGATTATATATATAGTTAACATGATATTATGATAAGTAAGTATCTCATTAGGTATTATAACAATGAGTTATATACATAAAATTGAGTTTATTGAATTAAGAAACTCGAAACGATATATATAACGATTATCGTTATAACAACGTCTTACTAAATACATATGAATCATATTAAGATATTGATACACTATGTTTAATCATTATGAATGATAATTAAACATGTCATTAAGTGTATTAACAATGAACTACATATGTAAAAACAAGACTACTAACTTAATGATTTCGAAACGAGACATATATGTAACGATTATCGTTGTAACAACATTTAACTGTATATATATCATACTAAGATATATTAAAATATCATAATATTATGATAATGTAATAATTTAACATCTCTTTAGGTATAATAAACAATGGGTTAACAACATTTAACAAGATCGTTAACCTAAAGGTTTCAAAACAACATTTACATGTAACGACTAACGATGACTTAACAACTCAGTTAAAATGTATATACATGTAGTTTTTTAATATGTATTCATACACTTTTGAAAGAAATCAAGACACTTATAAAAATACTTCTACTTAACAAAAATACTTATAATTACATCGTCGTTCAGTTTCATCAACAATTCTACTCGTATGCACCCGTATTCGTGCTCGTACAATACACAGCTTTTAGATGTATGTACTATTGGTATATACACTCCAATGATTAGCTATTAGTAGCCCAAGTGAGTCACCTAACACATGTGGGAACCATCATTTGGCAACTAGCATGAAATATCTCATAAAATTACAAAATATTAGTAATCATTCATGACTTATTTACATGTAAACAAAATTACACATCCTTTATATCTAATCAACCAACGACCAAAAACACCTACAAACACTTTCATTCTTTAATTTACTTCATCAAATTTATCTCTCTCAAGTTCTTCAAGTTCTAAGTGTCCTTCATAAATTCTATATGTTCTAGTTTCATAAAATCAAGAATACTTTCAAGTTTGCTAGCTTACTTCCAATCTTGTAAAGTGATCATCCAACCTCAAGAAATCTTTCTTATTTACAATAAGATATCTTTATAATACAAGGTAATACTCATATTCAAACTTTGATTCAATTTCTATAACTATAACAATCTTATTTAGAGTGGAAATCTTACTTGAACTTGTTTTCGTGTCATGATTCTGCTTCAAGAACTTTCAAGCCATCCAAGGATCCTTTGAAGCTAGATCTATTTTTCTCATTTTCAGTAGGTTTATCCACAAAACCTGAGGTAGTAATGATGTTCATAAAATCATTCGATTCATATATATAAAACTACCTTTTTCGAAGGTTTAAACTTGAAATCACTAGAACATAGTTTAGTTAATTCTAAACTTGTTCGCAAACAAAAGTTAATCCTTATAACTTGACTTTTAAAATCAACTAGAAATATGTTCTATATCTATATGATATGCTAACTTAATGATTTAAAACTTGAAAACACGAAAAACACCGTAAAACTGGATATACGCCGTCGTAGTAACACCGCGGGCTATTTTGGGTTAGTTAATTAAAAACTATGATAAACTTTGATTTAAAAGTTGTTCTTCTGGGAAAATGATTTTTCTTATGAACATGAGACTATATCCAAATATCATGATTAAACTCAAAGTGGATGTATGTTTTCCAAAATGGTCATCTAGACGTTGTTCTTTCGACTGAAATGACTACCTTTACAAAAATGACTCGTAACCTGTATTTCCGACTATAAACTTGTAGTGACCTGAACTTTTCCATGTTTATATATATTAATTGAGATTGATATTTACATGATTAAATGTTTCCAACATGTTAAGCAATCAAACTTGTTAAGACTTGATTAATTGAAATATGTTTCATATAGACAATTGACCACCCAAGTTGACCGGTGATTCACGAACGTTAAAACTTGTAAAAACTATATGATAACATATATATGGATATATATATATATATAGTTAACATGATACTATGATAAGTAAACATATCATTAAGTATATTAACAATGAACTACATATGTAAAAACAAGACTACTAACTTAATGATTTTTAAACGAGACATATATGTAACGATTATCGTTGTAAAGACATTTAATGTATATATATCATATTAAGAGATATTCATACATGATAATATCATGATAATATAATAATTTAAAATCTCATTTGATATTATAAACATTGGGTTAACAACATTTAACAAGATCGTTAACCTAAAGGTTTCAAAACAACACTTACATGTAATGACTAACGATGACTTAACGACTCAGTTAAAATGTATATACATGTAGTGTTTTAATATGTATTTTGTAGTGACCCGAACTTTTCCATGTTTATATATATTAATTGAGATTGATATTTACATGATTAAATGTTTCCAACATGTTAAGCAATCAAACTTGTTAAGACTTGATTAATTGAAATATGTTTCATATAGACAATTGACCACTCAAGTTGACCGGTGATTCACGAACGTTAAAACTTGTAAAAACTATACGATGACATATATATGGTTATATATATAGTTAACATGTTTTTATTATAAGTATGTATCTCATTAGGTATTTTAACAATGAGTTATATACATAAAAATGAGACTATTAATTTAAGAAACTCGAAAACGATATATATAACGATTATCGTTATAACAACGTCTTACTAGGTACATATGAATCATATTAAGATATTGATACACTTGGTTAATTATGTTAAATGATAAGTAAATATATTATTAAGTGTATTAACAATGAAATACATATGTAAAAATAAGACTACTAACGTAATGATTTCGAAACGAGACATATATGTAACGATTATCGTTGTAACGACATTTAACTGTATATACATCATACTAAGATATATTATATATATCATAATATCATGATAATATAATAATTTAACATCTCATTTGTTATAATAAATAATGGGTTAACAACATTCAACAAGATCGTTAACCTAAAGGTTTCAAAACAACACTTACATGTAACGACTAACGATGACTTAACGACTCAGTTAAAATGTATATACATGTAGTGTTTTAATATGTATTCATACACTTTTGAAAGACTTCAAGACACTTATCAAAATACTTCTACTTAACAAAAATGCTTATAATTACATCCTCGTTCAGTTTCATCAACAATTCTACTCGTATGCACCCGTATTCGTACTCATACAATACACAGCTTTTAGATGTATGTACTATTAGTATATACACTCCAATGATCAGCTCTTAGCCGCCCATGTGAGTCACCTAACACATGTGGGAACCATCATTTGGCAACTAGCATGAAATATCTCATAAAATTACAAAAATATGAGTAATCATTCATGACTTATTTACATGAAAACAAAATTACATATCCTTTATATCTAATCCATACACCAACGACCAAAAACACCTACAAAAACTTTCATTCTTCAATTTTCTTCATCTAATTGATCTCTCTCAAGTTCAATCTTCAAGTTCTAAGTGTTCTTCATATATTCTACAAGTTCTAGTTACATAAAATCAAGAATACTTTCAAGTTTGCTAGCTCACTTCCAATCTTGTAAGGTGATCATCCAACCTCAAGAAATCTTTGTTTCTTACAGTAGGTTATCATTCTAATACAAGGTAATAATCATATTCAAACTTTGGTTCAATTTCTATAACTATAACAATCTTATTTCAAGTGATGATCTTACTTGAACTTGTTTTCGTGTCATGATTCTGCTTCAAGAACGTCGAGCCATCCAAGGATTCGTTGAAGCTAGATCCATTTTTCACTTTTCCAGTAGGTTTATCCAAGGAACTTAAGGTAGTAATGATGTTCATAACATCATTCGATTCATACATATAAAGCTATCTTATTCGAAGGTTTAAACTTGTAATCACTAGAACATAGTTTAGTTAATTTTAAACTTGTTCGCAAACAAAAGTTAATCCTTCTAAATTGACTTTTAAAATCAACTAAACACATGTTCTATATCTATATGATATGCTAACTTAATGATTTAAAACCTGGAAACACGAAAAACACCGTAAAACCGGATTTACGCCGTCGTAGTAACACCGCGGGCTGTTTTGGGTTAGTTAATTAAAAACTATGATAAACTTTGATTTAAAAGTTGTTATTCTGAGAAAATGATTTTTATTATGAACATGAAACTATATCCAAAAATTATGGTTAAACTCAAAGTGGAAGTATGTTTTCTAAAATGGTCATCTAGACGTCGTTCTTTCGACTGAAATGACTACCTTTACAAAAACGACTTGTAACTTATTTTTCCGACTATAAACCTATACTTTTTCTGTTTAGATTCATAAAATAGAGTTCAATATGAAACCATAGCAATTTGATTCACTCAAAACGGATTTAAAATGAAGAAGTTATGGGTAAAACAAGATTGGATAATTTTTCTCATTTTAACTACGTGAAAATTGGTAACAAATCTATTCCAACCATAACTTAATCAACTTGTATTGTATATTATGTAATCTTGAGATACCATAGACACGTATACAATGTTTCGACCTATCATGTCAACACATCTATATATATTTCGGAACAACCATAGACACTCTATATGTGAATGTTGGAGTTAGCTATACAGGGTTGAGGTTGATTCCAAAATATATATAGTTTGAGTTGTGATCAATACTGAGATACGTATACACTGGGTCGTGGATTGATTCAAGATAATATTTATCAATTTATTTCTGTACATCTAACTGTGGACAACTAGTTGTAGGTTACTAACGAGGACAGCTGACTTAATAAACTTAAAACATCAAAATATATTAAAAGTGTTGTAAATATAATTTAAACATACTTTGATATATATGTATATATTGTTATAGGTTCATGAATCAACCAGTGGCCAAGTCTTACTTCCCGACGAAGTAAAAATCTGTGAAAGTGAGTTATAGTCCCACTTTTAAAATCTAATATTTTTGGGATGAGAATACATGCAGGTTTTATAAATGATTTACAAAATAGACACAAGTACGTGAAACTACATTCTATGGTTGAATTATCAAAATCGAATATGCCCCTTTTTATTAAGTCTGGTAATCTAAGAATTAGGGAACAGACACCCTAATTGACGCGAATCCTAAAGATAGATCTATTGGGCCTAACAAACCCCATCCAAAGTACTGGATGCTTTAGTACTTCGAAATTTATATCATATCCGAAGGGTGTCCCGGAATGATGGGGTATTCTTATATATGCATCTTGTTAATGTCGGTTACCAGGTGTTCACCATATGAATGATTTTTATCTCTATGTATGGGATGTGTATTGAAATATGAAATCTTGTGGTCTATTATTATGATTTGATATATATAGGTTAAACCTATAACTCACCAACATTTTTGTTGACGTTTTAAGCATGTTTATTCTCAGGTGATTATTAAGAGCTTCCGCTGTCGCATACTTAAATAAGGACGAGATTTGGAGTCCATGCTTTATGATATTGTGTAAAAACTGCATTCAAGAAACTTATTTTGTTGTAACATATTTGTATTGTAAACCATTATGTAATGGTCGTGTGTAAACAGGATATTTTAGATTATCATTATTTGATAATCTACGTAAAGCTTTTTAAACCTTTATTGATAAAATAAAGGTTATGGTTTGTTTTAAAATGAATGCAGTCTTTGAAAAATGTCTCATATAGAGGTCAAAACCTCGCAACGAAATCAATTAATATGGAACGTTTTTAATCAATAAGAACGGGACATTTCAGTTGGTATCCGAGCGTTGGTCTTAGAGAACCAGAATTTTGCATTAGTGTGTCTTATCGAGTTTGTTAGGATGCATTAGTGAGTCTGGA
Source organism: Rutidosis leptorrhynchoides (assembly GCF_046630445.1). NCBI lineage: Eukaryota > Viridiplantae > Streptophyta > Magnoliopsida > Asterales > Asteraceae > Rutidosis > Rutidosis leptorrhynchoides. The sequence goes on along the minus strand of NC_092338.1, from coordinate 256,925,178 downwards.
CTTCGACCGTGTTTACTTGAAAAATGATTGCTTAACAAATTTTGTTGGAAACTATATATTTTTAACATGTGAATATTATGTGATATATTAATCTCTTAACGCGTTTGATATTATGTGATAGATGTCTACCTCTAGAACAAGTCCCATTGACTTACCTAATAATAATGAAGAGTCAAATGTAAATTGGAATGATTCGTGGACTGATTCACAAGTTCCCGAAGAGGAACCGGAAGAAGAGTCGGAACCGGAAGAAGAATCGGAACCGGAAGAAGAATCGGAACCGGATGAAGAAATAGAACCGGTGGGGAAAATAATAAAACGGTTAAGTAAAAGAAAATCCTCAACCAACCGACCAAGGTTAATTATAGTCAATGGTGTTTCCGCCAAGGAAGCAAAATATTGGGAGGATTACCAATTCTCCGATGAATCGGATTCCGACGAGAATTCCGATGATGTTATAGAAATTACCCCAACTGAATTTAAAAAGGCAAAAGAAAATAATAAGGGAAAGGGCATAAAAATAGAGAAATCTAATTCCAACCACGATGAACTTTATATGTATCGTCAACCCCCGAAGTCCTTAAGTTGTAACAATGACCCGGGAACCTCTAAACCACCAGGTTTTTCTAAACCGTTGTGGAAAACGACAGTTAGTATTAGGGGAACATCATATATCCCTAGAAACTTGGCAAAACGAACCAAAACCGAAGAAGAAGAAACGAGCGAGTCGGAATAAGATAGTTGTATTCGTGTGGTGTAATATATGTAATATAGTGTGCTTATGCTTTATGATATATGTAAAAATTGCTTGTATTAATAAGTATTTTTTTATGAATCTAACTCTTGTCTATTTTACAGTTTAAAAACACAAAATGGATAGACAACCCAATATTTTAAGAGACCTACCCGGAGACATGATTGATGAAATCTTGTCTAGAGTCGGTCAGAACTCCTCGGCACAACTATTTAAGGCGAGATCAGTTTGTAAGACATTCGAAGAACCTTCCAAGAATGTCTTGGTTTATAAGAGACTTTCATTTGAAAGATGGGGGATATCACATTGGGAAACCCATAAGTTACGATGTGTTTACTTTGACGCATATATTGTGGGAACCCAAATGCTATTTTACGCAACGGGTTAAGAAATTATTTTGACTCAATATATCCGAATATTGGACTTCATGATTTAGAAAAAGCGGCTAACATGCAACATAAAGAAGCATGTTATGCTTACGGATTAGTAATGTTCGCTTCTCACCAAAGTGAGAACAAGAACATCGGGCTACAACTATTAAACAAAACGTTTCCACAAGTGACGGAGTCGGTAATTGGGGTAAGAAATGAGGTTTTTAGATTGTTACGGGACTGTTGGACATTACGTAACCCTCGTCCCTTTGAGGACGTTACAACATGCTGTCTTATCAACGGCCATAACGGTTATGTTCCACAAGACCAAGGATGGGAAGTAGTCCTAGTAAAACCAGAATGCAGGACTTGTTTCTGGACGTATGAATTACGTGTCTTTATTGCCTTTGCTGAACGACTTGTGTACTAGCTAGAATTATCTTCACAACTATCTTGTATCAAAGTTATTGTGTGCTATATTTCATGCTTTATGTAAAATAAGCGGTATTGTAAGTTTATCAAATATTGTATAAAAGTTTGAACGCGAAATATTATTATAATCAGTTTTTCATATAGAATTGTAGTAGTTGAATTGTATATTAGCTACTAAGTATGAACTTAACGGGTAGGTACTACCCGAATTTAAACTTATAAAACGCTAATATGAAGAAAAAGATTTTATAAATGAGTTCATATTATGCTACGAAATACTATTAACTACTCTTAATATTCTGTATGATTAACTTGTTCCATTTGACTATTTTGAAGGAAATGGCACCGACTACTCGACACACCGTGAATATGAATGAAGAGGAATTCCGTACTTTTCTAGCTTCAAACATAGCCGTAGTACAGGCTGCGCTACATACCAACAATAACCTTGGATCTAGCAGTACAGGAAATCGTGTAGGATGCACCTACAAAGAATTCACTGCCTGCAAACCTTTGGAATTTGATGGAACTGAAGGACCGATCGGATTGAAACGGTGGACCGAGAAGGTCGAATCGGTGTTTGCCATAAGTAAGTGTACTGAAGAGGACAAAGTGAAGTACGCTACGCATACCTTCACAGGTTCTGCGTTAACATGGTGGAATACCTATCTAGAGCAAGTGGGACAAGACGATGCGTACGCACTACCGTGGTCAGCATTCAAGCACTTGATGAACGAGAAGTACCATCCCAGAACCGAGGTCAATAAGCTCAAGACAGAACTTAGAGGGTTACGAACCCAAGGATTTGATATTACCACATACGAAAGACGATTCACAGAATTGTGCCTATTGTGTCCGGTAGCATTCGATGATGAGGAAGAGAAGATCGACGCATTTGTGAAAGGATTACCGGAAAGAATCCAAGAAGATATAAGTTCACACGAGCCCGCCTCCATACAACAGGCATGTAGAATGGCTCACAAACTAGTGAACCAGATTGAAGAAAGAATTAAAGAACAGACTGCTGAAGAGGCCAATGTGAAGCAAGTCAAAAGAAAGTGGGAGGAAAACGGTGATAAGAATCACCAATACAATAACAACAACAACAACAATTACAACAATAATCGCAACAATTATCCCAACAATCGCAACATCAATCGCAAATACAACAAACGGCCCAACAACAACAACAACAACAACAACAACAACAACAACAACAACAACAACAACAACAACAACAACAACAACAACAACAGCAGCAACTACAACAATCATCCCAACAATAATAATAACCGCATCAACAACAAAAATCAGAAGCAGCTATGCCAAAGGTGTGAAAAGTATCACTCGGGGTTCTGCACCAAATTTTGCAACAAGTGTAAAAGAAATGGTCATAGCGCGGCGAAGTGTGAGGTCTACGGACCAGGGGTTAATAGAACGAAAGGAACAAATGGTGTCGGAACGAGTAATGGCGGAGCAAGTAGTGTCGGAGCAAGTTATGCCAATGTAGTTTGTTATAAACGTGGAAAACCGGGCCACATTATTAGAAATTGCCAGAACCAGGAGAACACGAATGGACAAGGCCGCGGAAGAGTTTTCAATATTAATGCGGCAGAGGCACAGGAAGACCCGGAGCTTGTTATGGGTACGTTTCTTATTGACAATAAATCTGCTTACGTTTTATTTGATTCGAGTGCGGATAGAAGCTATATGAGTAGAGATTCTTGTGATAAATTAAGTTGTCCATTGACGCCTTTGGATAGTAAATTTTTACTCGAATTAGCAAATGGTAAATTAATTTCAGCAGATAATATATGTCGGAATCGAGAAATTAAACTGGTTAGCGAAACATTTAAGATTGATTTGATACCAGTAGAGTTAGGGAGTTTTGATGTGATAATCGGTATGGACTGGTTGAAAGAAGTGAAAGCAGAGATCGTTTGTTACAAAAATGCAATTCGCATTATACGAGAAAAAGGAAAACCCTTAATGGTGTACGGAGAAAAGGGCAACACGAAGCTACATCTTATTAGTAATTTGAAGGCACAAAAACTAATAAGAAAAGGTTGCTATGCTGTTCTAGCACACGTCGAGAAAGTACAAACTGAAGAAAAGAGCATCAATGATGTTCCCATTGCAAAAGAATTTCCCGATGTATTTCCGAAAGAATTACCGGGATTACCCCCACATCGATCCGTTGAATTTCAAATAGATCTTGTACCAGGAGCTGCACTAATAGCTCGTGCTCCTTACAGACTCGCACCCAGCGAGATGAAAGAACTGCAAAGCCAATTACAAGAACTTTTAGAGCGTGGTTTCATTCGACCAAGCACATCACCGTGGGGAGCTCCTGTTTTGTTTGTCAAGAAGAAAGATGGTACATTCAGGTTGTGTATCGACTACCGAGAGTTGAACAAACTTACCATCAAGAACCGCTACCCACTACCGAGAATCAACGACTTATTTGATCAATTACAAGGCACGTCTGTTTATTCAAAGATTGACTTACGTTCCGGGTATCATCAAATGCGGGTAAAAGAAGATGATATTCCAAAGACTGCTTTCAGAACATGTTACGGTCATTACGAGTTTATGGTCATGCCGTTTGGTTTAACTAATGCACCAGCTGTGTTCATGGACCTTATGAACCGAGTGTGTGGACCATACCTTGACAAGTTTGTCATTGTTTTCATTGATGACATACTTATTTACTCAAAGAATGACCAAGAACACGGTGAACATTTGAGAAAGGTGTTAGAAGTATTGAGGAAGGAAGAATTATACGCTAAGTTTTCAAAGTGTGCATTTTGGTTGGAAGAAGTTCAATTCCTCGGTCACATAGTGAACAAAGAAGGTATTAAGGTGGATCCGGCAAAGATAGAAACTGTTGAAAAGTGGGAAACCCCGAAAACTCCGAAACACATACGCCAGTTTTTAGGACTAGCTGGTTACTACAGAAGGTTCATCCAAGACTTTTCCAGAATAGCAAAACCCTTGACTGCATTAACGCATAAAGGGAAGAAATTTGAATGGAAGGATGAACAAGAGAAAGCGTTTCAGTTATTGAAGAAAAAGCTAACTACGGCACCTATATTGTCATTGCCTGAAGGGAATGATGATTTTGTGATTTATTGCGACGCATCAAAGCAAGGTCTCGGTTGTGTATTAATGCAACGAACGAAGGTGATTGCTTATGCGTCTAGACAATTAAAGATTCACGAGCAAAATTATACGACGCATGATTTGGAATTAGGCGCGGTTGTTTTTGCATTAAAGACTTGGAGGCACTACTTATATGGGGTCAAAAGTATTATATATACAGACCACAAAAGTCTTCAACACATATTTAATCAGAAACAACTGAATATGAGGCAGCGTAGGTGGATTGAATTGTTGAATGATTACGACTTTGAGATTCGTTACCACCCGGGGAAGGCAAATGTGGTAGCCGATGCCTTGAGCAGGAAGGACAGAGAACCCATTCGAGTAAAATCTATGAATATAATGATTCATAATAACCTTACAACTCAAATAAAGGAGGTGCAACAAGGAGTTTTAAAAGAGGGAAATTTAAAGGATGAAATACCCAAAGGATCGGAGAAGCATCTTAATATTCGGGAAGACGGAACCCGGTATAGGGCTGAAAGGATTTGGGTACCAAAATTTGGAGATATGAGAGAAATGGTACTTAGAGAAGCTCATAAAACCAGATACTCAATACATCCTGGAACGGGGAAGATGTAGAAGGATCTCAAGAAACATTTTTGGTGGCCGGGTATGAAAGCCGATGTTGCAAAATACGTAGGAGAATGTTTGACGTGTTCTAAGGTCAAAGCTGAGCATCAGAAACCATCAGGTCTACTTCAACAACCCGAAATCCCAGAATGGAAATGGGAAAACATTACCATGGATTTCATCACTAAATTGCCAAGGACTGCAAGTGGTTTTGATACTATTTAGGTAATAGTTGATCGTCTCACCAAATCAGCACACTTCCTGCCAATAAGAGAAGATGACAAGATGGAGAAGTTAGCACGACTGTATTTGAAGGAAGTCATCTCCAGACATGGAATACCAATCTCTATTATCTCTGATAGGGATGGCAGATTTATTTCAAGATTCTGGCAGACATTACAGCAAGCATTAGGAACTCGTCTAGACATGAGTACTGCCTATCATCCACAAACTGATGGACAGAGCGAAAGGATGATACAAACGCTTGAAGACATGCTACGAGCATGTGTTATTGATTTCGGAAACAGTTGGGATCGACATCTACCGTTAGCAGAATTTTCCTACAACAACAGCTACCATTCAAGCATTGAGATGGCGCCGTTTGAAGCACTTTATGGTAGAAAGTGCAGGTCTCCGATTTGTTGGAGTGAAGTGGGGGATAGACAGATTACGGGTCCAGAGATTATACAAGAAACTACCGAGAAGATCATCCAAATTCAACAACGGTTGAAAACCGCCCAAAGTCGACAAAAGAGCTACGCTGACATTAAAAGAAAAGATATAGAATTTGAAATTGGAGAGATGGTCATGCTTAAAGTTGCACCTTGGAAAGGCGTTGTTCGATTTGGTAAACGAGGGAAATTAAATCCAAGGTATATTGGACCATTCAAGATTATTGATCGTGTCGGACCAGTAGCTTACCGACTTGAGTTACCTCAACAACTCGTGGCTGTACATAACACTTTCCACGTCTCGAATTTGAAGAAATGTTTTGCTAAAGAAGATCTCACTATTCCGTTAGATGAAATCTAAATCAACGAAAAACTTCAATTCATCGAAGAACCCGTCGAAATAATGGATGGTGAGGTTAAAAGACTTAAGCAAAACAAGATACCAATTGTTAAGGTTCGATGGAATGCTCGTAGAGGACCCGAGTTCACCTGCGAGCGTGAAGATCAGATGAAGAAGAAATACCCGCATCTATTTCCAGAAGATTCGTCAACACCTTCAACAGCTTAAAATTTCGGGACGAAATTTATTTAACGGGTAGGTACTGTAGTGACCCGAACTTTTCCATGTTTATATATATTAATTGAGATTGATATTTACATGATTAAATGTTTCCAACATGTTAAGCAATCAAACTTGTTAAGACTTGATTAATTGAAATATGCTTCATATAGACAATTGACCACCCAAGTTGACCGGTGATTCACGAACGTTAAAACTTGTAAAAACTATACGATGACATATATATGGTTATATATATAGTTAACATGATATTATGATTAGTAAACATATCATTAAGTATATTAACAATGAACTACATATGTAAAAACAAGACTACTAACTTAATGATTTTTAAACGAGACATATATGTAACGATTATCGTTGTAAAGACATTTAATGTATATATATCATATTAAGAGATATTCATACATGATAATATCATGATAATATAATAAATTAAAATCTCATTTGATATTATAAACATTGGGTTAACAACATTTAACAAGATCGTTAACCTAAAGGTTTCAAAACAACACTTACATGTAACGACTAACGATGACTTAACGACTCAGTTAAAATGTATATACATGTAGTGTTTTAATATGTATTTATACACTTTTTAAAGACTTCAATACACTTATCAAATTACTTCTACTTAACAAAAATGCTTACAATTACATCCTCGTTCAGTTTCATCAACAATTCTACTCGTATGCACCCGTATTCGTACTCGTACAATACACAGCTTTTAGATGTATGTACTATTGGTATATACACTCCAATGATTAGCTCTTAGCAGCCCATGTGAGTCACCTAACACATGTGGGAACCATCATTTGGCAACTAGCATGAAATATCTCATAAAATTACAAAAATATGAGTAATCATTCATGACTTATTTACATGAAAACAAAATTACATATCCTTTATATCTAATCCATACACCAACGACTAAAAACACCTACAAACACTTTCATTCTTCAATTTTCTTCATCTAATTGATCTCTCTCAAGTTCTATCTTCAAGTTCTAAGTGTTCTTCATATATTCTACAAGTTCTAGTTACATAAAATCAAGAATACTTTCAAGTTTGCTAGCTCACTTCCAATCTTGTAAGGTGATCATCCAACCTCAAGAAATCTTTGTTTCTTACAGTAGGTTATCATTCCAATACAAGGTAATAATCATATTCAAACTTTGGTTCAATTTCTATAACTATAACAATCTTATTTCAAGTGATGATCTTACTTGAACTTGTTTTCGTGTCATGATTCTGCTTCAAGAACTTCGAGCCATCCAAGGATCCGTTGAAGCTAGATCCATTTTTCTCTTTTCCAGTAGGTTTATCCAAGGAACTTAAGGTCGTAATGATGTTCATAACATCATTCGATTCATAAATATAAAGCTATCTTATTCGAAGGTTTAAACTTGTAATCACTAGAACATAGTTTAGTTAATTCTAAACTTGTTCGCAAACAAAAGTTAATCCTTCTAACTTGACTTTTAAAATCAACTAAACACATGTTATATATCTATATGATATGCTAACTTAATGATTTAAAACCTGGAAACACGAAAAACACCGTAAAATCGGATTTACGCCGTCGTAGTAACACCGCGGGCTGTTTTGGGTTAGTTTATTAAAAACTATGATAAACTTTGATTTAAAAGTTGTTATTCTTAGAAAATGATTTTTATTATGAACATGAAACTATATCCAAAAATTATGGTTAAACTCAAATTGGAAGTATGTTTTCTAAAATGGTCATCTAGACGTCGTTCTTTCGACTGAAATGACTACCTTTACAAAAATGACTTGTAACTTATTTTTCTAACTATAAACCTATAATTTTTCTGTTTAGATTCATAAAATAGAGTTCAATATGAAACCATAGCAATTTGATTCACTCAAAACGGATTTAAAATGAAGAAGTTATGGGTAAAACAAGATTGGACGAGATTATTATGATTTGATTTATATAGGTTAAACCTATAACTCACCAACATTTTTGTTGACGTTTTAAGCATGTTTATTCTCAGGTGATTATTAAGAGCTTCCACTGTCGCATACTTAAATAAGGACGAGATTTGGAGTCCATGCTTGTATGATATTGTGTAAAAACTGCATTCAAGAAACTTATTTTGTTGTAACATATTTGTATTGTAAACCATTATGTAATGGTCGTGTGTAAACAGAATATTTTAGATTATCATTATTTGATAATCTACGTAAAGCTTTTTAAACCTTTATTGATGAAATAAAGGTTATGGTTTGTTTTAAAATGAATGCATTCTTTGAAAAATGTCTCATATAGAGGTCAAAACCTCGCAACGAAATCAATTAATATGGAACGTTTTTAATCAATAAGAACGGGACATTTCAGTTGGTATCCGAGCGTTGGTCTTAGAGAACCAGAAATTTGCATTAGTGTGTCTTATCGAGTTTGTTAGGATGCATTAGTGAGTCTGGACTTCGACCGTGTTTTCTTTAAAAATGATTGCTTAACATTTTTGTTGGAAACTATATATTATTAACATGTATATATTATGTGATATATTAATCTCTTAACATGTTTGATATTGTGTGATAGATGTCTACCTCTAGCACAAATCCCATTGACTCACCTAATAATAACTTCTTCATTTTAAATCCGTTTTGAGTGAATCAAATTGCTATGGTTTCATATTGAACTCTATTTTATGAATCTAAACAGAAAAAGTATAGGTTTATAGTCGGAAAAATAAGTTACAAGTTGTTTTTGTAAAGGTAGTCATTTCAGTCGAAAGAACGACGTCTAGATGACCATTTTAGAAAACATACTTCCACTTTGAGTTTAACCATAATTTTTGGATATAGTTTCATGTTCATAATAAAAATAATTTTCTCAGAATAACAACTTTTAAATCAAAGTTTATCATAGTTTTTAATTAACTAACCCAAAATAGCCCGCGGTGTTACTACGACGGCGTAAATCCGGTTTTACGGTGTTTTTCGTGTTTCCAGGTTTTAAATCATTAAGTTAGCATATCGTATAGATATAGAACATGTGTTTAGTTGATTTTAAAAGTCAAGTTAGAAGGATTAACTTTTGTTTGCGAACAAGTTTAGAATTAACTAAACTATGTTCTAGTGATTACAAGTTTAAACCTTCGAATAAGATAGCTTTATATGTATGAATCGAATGATGTTATGAACATCATTACTACCTTAAGTTCCTTGGATAAACCTACTAGAAAAGATAAAAATGGATCTAGCTTCAACGGATCCTTGGATGGCTCGAAAGTTCTTGAAGCAGAATCATGACACGAAAACAATTTCAAGTAAGATTTCCACTCGAAATAAGATTGTTATAGTTATAGAAATTGAATTAAAGTTTGAAAATGATTATTACCTTGTATTAGAAATATAACCTACTGTAAGTAACAAAGGTTTCTTGATCTTGGATGATTACTTGGAATGGATTTAGAAAACTTGGAAGTAAACTTGCAATCTTGGAAGTATTCTTGATTTTATGAAACTAGAACTTTTGGAATTTATGAAGAACACTTAGAACTTGAAGATAGAACTTGAGAGAGATCAATTAGATGAAGAAAATTGAAGAATGAAAGTGTTTGTAGGTGTTTTTGGTCGTTGGTGTATGGATTAGATATAAAGGATATGTAATTTTGTTTTCATGTAAATAAGTCATGAATGATTACTCATATTTTTGTAATTTTATGAGATATTTCATGCTAGTTGCCAAATGATGGTTCCAACATGTGTTAGGTGACTCACATGGGCTGCTAAGAGCTGATCATTGGAGTGTATATACCAATAGTACATACATCTAAAAGCTGTGTATTGTACGAGTACGAATACGGGTGCATACGAGTAGAATTGTTGATAAAACTGAACGAGGATGTAATTGTAAGCATTTTTGTTAAGTAGAAGTATTTTGATAAGTGTATTGAAGTCTTTCAAAAGTGTATAAATACATATTAAAACACTACATGTATATACATTTTAACTGAGTCGTTAAGTCATCGTAAGTCATTACATGTAAATGTTGTTTTGAAACCTTTAGGTTAACGATCTTGTTGAATGTTGTTAACCCATTATTTATTAAAACAAATGAGATGTTAAATTGTTATATTATCATGATATTATGATATATAATATATCTTAGTATGATATATATACAGTTAAATGTCGTTACAACGATAATCGTTACATATATGTCTCGTTTCGAAATCATTAAGTTAGTAGTCTTATTTTTACATATGTATTTCATTGTTAATACACTTAATAATATATTTACTTATCATTTAACATAATTAACCAAGTGTATCAATATCTTAATATGATTCATATGTACCTAGTAAGACGTTGTTATAACGATAATCGTTATATATATCGTTTTCGAGTTTCTTAAATTAATAGTCTCATTTTTATGTATATAACTCATTGTTAAAATACCTAATGAGATACATACTTATAATAAAATCATGTTAACTATATATATATAACCATATATATGTCATCGTATAGTTTTTACAAGTTTTAACGTTCGTGAATCACCGGTCAACTTGGGTGGTCAATTGTCTATATGAAACCTATTTCAATTAATCAAGTCTAACAAGTTTGATTGCTTAACATGTTGGAAACACTTAATCATGTAAATAACAATTTCATTTAATATATATATAAACATGGAAAAGTTCGGGTCACTACATATCACATTGGGGAGACTGTAAGTTACGCCGTGTTTTCTTTAAAGCGTTAAATGCGGGGAACCCAAATGCAATTTTACGCTACGGGTTAAGAACCTATTTTGACTCAACATATCCTAACATAGGATTTCGTGAATTAGAAAGAGCTTCTAACATGCAACATAAAGAAGCATGTTATGCTTACGGGTTAGTGATGTTCGCTTCTTACCAAAGTGAGAAAAAGAACATCGGATTGCAGCTTTTAAATAAAACCTTCCCACAAGTGACGGATTCAGTAGTTGGGGTGAGAAACAAGGTTTTTAGATTATTACGGGGCTGTTGGACATTACGAAACCCTCGTCCTTTTGACGACATTACAACATGCTGCCTAGCCAATGTCATAACGGTTATTTTACACAAGATCAAGGATGGGAATTCATCTTAGTAAAACCTGAATGCATGACTTGTTTCTGGACTTATGAATTACGTGTCTTTATTTCTTTTGCTGAACAACTTGCGTATTAACTAGAATTGCCTTTATAGCTGCCGAGTAGCAAAGTTATTATGTGCTATATTTCATCCTATATGTATTATAGCGGTATTGTAAGTTTGTAAAATATTGTATAAAGTTTGAACGCGAAATATTATTGTAATAAGTTTTTCATATAGAATCGTAGTAGTTGAATTGTATAATAGCTGCTAAGTATGAACTTAACGGGTAGGTACTACCCGAATTAAAACTATAAAATGTTAATATGAAGAAAAAGCTTTTATAAATAAGTTCATATTATGCTATGAAATACTATTGACTACTCTTAAATTCTATATGATTAACTCAATTCTTTTGGCTATTTTGAAGGAAATGGCACCGGCGACTCGTCAGAACTTGAACATGAGTGAGGAAGACTTCCGTGTTTTCCTTGCTGTGAACATAGCTGCAGTGCAGGCTGCAATGCAAAATAACAATAACTCTGGATCTAGCAGTGGAATTCCGCAAGAAATCGTGTAGGATGCTCCTACAAAGAATTCACTGCCTGCAAACCTTTGGAATTTGATGGAACCGAAGGACTAATTGGATTGAAACGGTGGACCGAGAAGGTCGAATCGGTGTTTGCCATAAGTAAGTGTACTGAAGAGGACAAAGTTAAATACGCTACGCATACCTTAACAGATACGGCGTTAATGTGGTGGAATACCTATCTCGAGCAGGTAGGACAAGATGCTGCTTACGCACTACCATGGTCAGCATTCAAGCAATTGATGAACGAGCAGTATCATCCCAGGAACGAGGTCAATAAGCTCAAGGTAGAGCTTAGAGGATTACGAACACAAGGTTTCGATATCACGTACGAACGACGATTCACAGAATTGTGCCTATTGTGTCCCAGAACATTTGAAGATGAAGAAGAGAAGATCGACGCATTTGTAAAAGGGTTACCGGAAAGAATTCAAGAAGATGTGAGTTCACACGAGCCCGACTCCATAAAAAAGGCAAGTCGAATGGCTCACAAATTAGTGAACCAGATCGCAGGAAGGATTAAAGAGCAGGCGACCGAAGAGGCTAACATGAAACAAGTCAAGAGAAAGTGGGAAGAAACCAATGACAAGAGTCACCAATACAACAACAACAATCACAACCAAAATCGCAACAACTATCCCAATAACCGCAACATCAATCGCAACAACAACTTCAACAAATGTCCCAACAACAACTACAATAACCGGCCCAACAACAATAACAACAACAACAACAGCAACAATAACAATAACAATCCTAACAACAATCTAAATAACAACAATGGCAACAAAAACCAAAAACAGCCATGCCAAAGATGTGAAGAGCATCACCTGGGGTTCTACACGACATTTTGCAACAGGTGTAAAAGAAATGGTCATAGCGCGAAGAAGTGCAAAATCTACGGACCAATGCGTAACAGAACTAAAGGAACAAATAATGTCGGAACAAGTAATACCGCCATAGTTTGTTTTGGATGTGGAAAACCGGGATACTTTAGTAGAAATTGCCCGAATCAGGGGAATACTAATGGGCAGGGCCGCGGAAGAGTTTTCAATATTAATACGGCAGAAGCGCAGGAAGACCCGGAGCTTGTTACGGGTACGTTTCTCATTGACAATAAATCTGCTTTTATTTTATTTGATTCGGGTGCGGATAGAAGCTATATGAGTAGAGATTTTTGTGCTAAACTAAGTTGTTCACCGATGCCCTTGGATAATAAATTTTTACTCGAATTAGCAAACGGTAAATTAATTACAGCAGATAATATATGTCGGAATCGAGAAATTAAACTGGTTAGCGAAACATTTAAGATTGACTTGATACCAGTAGAGCTAGGGAGTTTTGATGTGATAATCGGTATGGACTGGTTGAAAGAAGTAAAAGCAGAAATCATTTGTTACAAAAATGCAATTCGCATTATACGAGAAAAAGGAAAACCCTTAATGGTATACGAAGAAAAGAGCAACACGATGTTAAATCTTATTAGTAACCTGAAGGCACAAAAACTAATAAGAAAATGTTGCTATGCTGTGCTAGCACACATCGAGAAAGTCAATTCCGAAGAAAAGAACATCAATGATGTTCCAGTCGCAAAAGAATTTCCCGATGTATTTCCAAAAGAATTACCGGGACTACCTCCACACCGATCCATTGAATTTCAAATAGACCTTGTACCGGGAGCTGCACCAATAGCTCGTGCTCCATACAGACTCGCACCTAGAGAAATGAAGGAACTTCAGAGCCAATTACAAGAACTTTTAGAGCGTGGTTTCATTCGACCAAGCACATCATCGTGGGGAGCTCCTGTTTTGTTTGTCAAGAAGAAGGATGGTACATTTAGGTTGTGTATCGACTACCGAGAGTTGAACAAGCTTACTATCAAGAACCGCTACCCACTACCGATAATTGATGACTTGTTTGATCAACTACAAGGCTCGCCGGTTTATTTGAAGATTTATTTACGTTCTGGGTATCATCAAATGCGGGTGAAGGAGGATGATATTCCAAAGAATGCTTTTAGAACGCATTACGGTCATTACGAGTTTATGGTTATGCCGTTTGGATTGACGAACGCACCAGCTGTGTTCATGAACCTCATGAACCGAGTGTGTGGGCCATATCTTGACAAGTTTGTCATTGTTTTCATTAATGACATACTTATTTACTCGAAGAATGATCAAGAGCATGAAGAACATTTAAGAAAAGTGCTAGAGTTGCTGAGAAAAGAAAAACTGTACGGTAAGTTTTCAAAGTGTGCATTTTGGTTGGAAGAAGTTCAATTTCTCGGTCACATAGTGAACAAAGAAGGTATTCAGGTGGATCCAGCAAAGATTGAAACCGTTGAAAAATGGAAAACCCTAAAAACTCTGAAGCATATACGCCAATTTTTAGGACTAGCTGGTTACTACAGAAGGTTCATCTAAGATTTTTTCAGAATAGCAAAACCCTTGACTGCATTAACGCATAAAGGGAGGAAATTTGAATGGAAGGATGAACAAGAGAAAGCGTTTCAATTGTTAAAGAAAAAGTTAACTACGACACCTATATTGTCATTATCTGAAGGGAATGATGAGTTTGTGATATATTGTGACGCTTCAAAGCAAGGTCTCGGTTGTGTGTTAATGCAACGAACGAAGGTAATTGCTTATGCGTCTAGACAATTGAAGATTCACGAGCAGAATTATACGACGCATGATTTGGAATTAGGCGCGGTTGTTTTTGCATTAAAGACTTAGAGGCACTACTTATATAGGGTCAAAAGTATTATATATACCGACCACAAAAGTCTTCAACATATATTTAATCAGAAACAACTGAACATGAGGCAGCGCAGGTGGATTGAATTGTTGAATGATTACGACTTTGAGATTCGTTACCACCCAGGGAAGGCGAATGTTATAGCCGACGTTTTGAGTAGAAAGGACAGAGAACCCCTTCGAGTAAAAGCTATGAATATAATGATTCACAATAACCTTACTACTCAAATAAAGGAGGCGCAACAAGGAGTTTTAAAAGAGAGAAATTTAAAGGATGAAATACCTAAAGGATCGGAGAAGCATCTTAATATTCGGGAAGACGGAACCCGGTATAGGGCTGAAAGAATTTGGGTACCAAAATTTGGAGATATGAGAGAAATGGTACTTAGAGAAGCTCATAAAACCATATATTCAATACATCCTGGAACGTGGAAGATGTACAAAGATCTCAAGAAACATTTTTGGTGGCCAGGTATGAAAGCCGATATTGCTAAATACGTAGGGGAATGTTTGACGTGTTCTAAGGTCAAAGCTGAGCATCAGAAACCATCAGGTCTACTTCAATAACCCGAAATCCCAGAATAGAAATGGGAAAACATTACCATGGATTTCACACTAAATTGCCAAGGACTGCAAGTGGTTTTGAAACTATTTGGGTAATAGTTGATCGTCTCACCAAATCAGCACACTTCCTGCCAATAAGAGAAGATGTCAAGATGGACAAGTTAGCACGACTGTATTTGAAGGAAGTCGTCTCCAGACATGGAATACCAATCTCTATTATCTCTGATAGGGATGGTAGATTTATTTCAAGATTCTGGCAGACATTACAGCAAGCATTAGGAACTAGTCTAGACATGAGTACTGCCTATCATCCACAAACCGATGGGCAGAGCAAAAGGACGATACAAACGCTTGAAGACATGCTATGAGCATGTGTTATTGATTTCAGAAACAGTTGGGATCGACATCTACCATTAGCAGAATTTTCCTACAACAACAGCTATCATTCAAGCATTTAGATGGCGCCGTTTGAAGCACTTTAAGGTAGAAAGTGCAGGTCTCCGATTTGTTGGAGTGAAGTAGGGGATAGACAGATTACGGGTTCGGAGATAATACAAGAAACTCCCGAGAAGATCATCCAAATTTAACAACGGTTGAAAATCGCCCAAAGTCAACAAAAGAGCTACGTCGACATTAAAAGAAAAGATATAGAATTTGAAATTGGAGAGATGGTCATGCTTAAGGTTGCACCTTGGAAAGGCATTATTCAATTTGGTAAACAAGGGAAATTAAATCCAAGGTATATAGGACCATTCAAGATTATTGATCGTGTCGGACCAGTAGCTTACCGACTTGAATTACCACAACAACTCGCGGCTGTACATAACACTTTCCACGTCTCAAATTTGAAGAAATGTTTTGCTAAAGAAGATCTCACTATTCCGTTAGACAAAATCCAAATCAACTAAAAACTTCAATTCGTCGAAGAACCCGTCGAAATAATGGATCGTGAGGTTAAAAGACTTAAGCAAAACAAGATACCAATTGTTAAAGTTTGATGGAATGCTCGTAGAGGACCCGAGTTCACCTGGGAATGAGAAGATCAGATGAAGAAGAAATACCCGCACTTATTTCCAGAAGATACGTCAACACCTCCAACTGCTTAAAATTTCGGGACGAAATTTATTTAACGGGTAGGGACTGTAGTGACCTGAACTTTTCCATGTTTATATATATTAAATGAAATTTTTATTTACATGATTAAGTATTTCCAACATGTTAAGTAATCAAATTTGTTAAGACTTGATTAATTTAAATAGGTTTCATATAGACAATTGACCACCCAAGTTGACCGGTGATTCACGAACGTTAAAACTTGTAAAAACTATATGATGACATATATATGATTATATATATAGTTAACATGATATTATGATAAGTAAGTATCTCATTAGGTATTTTAACAATGAGTTATATACATAAAATTGAGTTTATTGAATTAAGAAACTCGAAACGATATATATAACGATTATCGTTATAACAACGTCTTATTAAATACATATGAATCATATTAAGATATTGATACACTATGTTTAATCATGATGAATGATAAGTAAACATGTCATTAAGTGTATTAACAATGAACTACATATGTAAAAACAAGACTACTAACTTAATGATTTCGAAACGAGACATATATGTAACGATTATCGTTGTAACAACATTTAACTGTATATATATCATACTAAGATATATTAATATATCATAATATCATGATAATGTAATAATTTAACATCTATTTAGATATAATAAACAATGGGTTAACAACATTTAATAAGATCGTTAACCTAAAGGTTTCAAAACAACATTTACATGTAACGACTAACGATGACTTAACGACTCAGTTAAAATGTATATACATGTAGTGTTTTAATATGTATTCATACACTTTTGAAAGACTTCAAGAAACTTCTCAAAATACTTCTACTTAACAAAAATTCTTACAATTACATCCTCATTCAGTTTCATCAACAATTCTACTCGTATGCACCCGTATTCGTACTCGTACAATACACAGCTTTTAGATGTATGTACTATTGGTATATACACTCTAATGATCAGCTCTTAGCAGCCCATTTGAGTCACCTAACACATGTGGGAACCATCATTTGGCAACTAGCATGAAATATCTCATAAAATTACAAAAATATTAGTAATCATTCATGACTTATTTACATGTAAACAAAATTACACATCCTTTATATCTAATCCATATACCAACAACTAAAAACACCTACAAAAACTTTCATTCTTAAATTTTCTTCATCAAATTGATCTCTCTCATGTTCTATCTTCAAGTTCTAAGTGTTCTTCATAAATTCTATAAGTTCTAGTTTCATAAAAGCAAGAATACTTCCAAGTTTGCTAGCTTGCTTCCAATCTTGTAAAGTGATCATCCAACCTCAAGAAATCTTTCTTATTTATAGTAATATTTCTTTCTAATACAAGGTAATACTCATATTCAAACTTTGATTCAATTTCTATAACTATAACAATCTTATTTCGAGTGGAAATCTTATTTGAACTTGTTTTCGTGTCATGATTCTACTTCAAGAACTTTCAATCCATCCAAGAATCCTTTGAAGCTAGATCTATTTTTATCATTTCCAGTAGATTTATCCACAAAAACTGAGGTAGTAATGATGTTCATAACATCATTCGATTCATATATATAAAACTACCTTATTCGAAGGTTTAAACTTGAAATCACTAGAACATAGTTTAGTTAATTCTAAACTTGTTCGCAAACAAAAGTTAATCCTTCTAACTTGACTTTTAAAATCAAATAGACACATGTTCTATATCTATATGATATGCTAACTTAATGATTTAAAACCTGAAAACGCGAAAAACACCGTAAAATTGGATATACGCCGTCGTAGTAACACCGCGGGCTGTTTTGGGTTAGTTAATTAAAAACTATGATAAATTTTGATTTAAAAGTTGTTCTTCTGGGAAAATGATTTTTCTTATGAACATGAAACTATATCCAAAAATCATGATTAAACTCAAAGTGGATGTATGTTTTCCAAAATGGTCATCTAGACGTCGTTCTTTCGACTGAAATGACTACCTTTACAAAAACAACTTGTAACCTGTATTTCTGACTATAAACTTATACGTTTTCTGTATAGATTCATAAGCTTAATTCAATATAAAACCATAGCAATTGAATTCACTCAAAACGGATTTAAAACGAAGAAGTTATGGGTAAAACAAGATTGGATATTTTTACTTGTTGTAGCTACGTGAAAATTGGTAACAAATCTATATTAATCATATTCTAGCTAACTTATATTGTATAACTAGCCTTTAAGAGCCCGTGCGTTGCACGGAGACTCTTAATCAATAAAACGGGAAACGTACATGTTATCTGAATATTTAATTTATGAGTAAGAAATCTATTCTTGTAAATGAAATCAACATAATATGATTAATTTTTGTTGCTTTACACAGATCACATAGATTAAGGCTACTATTTCCGCCATTAGCAAAACACAAATGAAATGACCTACTATAGTAAATTTATATGTAAATTCATCACCAAAAGTTTCATAACTGAAACATTTTTCAACACAAAACACATAGATTAAAGATAATAAATCTGACATGTTTATTTGTTGTCCTTCATACATATGCAAAATTGCGAATGTATCAAAATCTTTGCAGTAGCCATTTTCAAACTGGTACACATTATAGAGTTCCAGTTATCCATGAAAGCCTTCATTCCAGCAAATTGACATTATAGAATTTCAAGCGTCCATTTATATGATAAAAGTTTAACTTTACAAACTCACTAATTCAGAACAAATACTAAATTCTAATATATTATGTAATCTTGGGATACCATAGACACATATGCAAATGTTTTGACATATCATATCAACCCATCTATATATATTATTTGGAACAACCATAGACACTCTATATACAGTAATGTTAGAGTTAGCTATGCAGGGTTGAGGTTGATTCCAAAAATATATATACTTTCAGTTGTGATCTAGCCTGAGACGTGTATACACTGGGTCGTGGATTGGGTCAAGATAATATATATCAATTTATTTCTGTACATCTAACTATGGACAACAAGTTGTAGGTTACTAACGAGGACAGCTGACTTAATAAACTTAAAACATTAAAACATATTAGAAATGTTGTAAATATATTTTGAACATACTTTGATATATATGTACATATTTGTTATAGGTTCGTGAATCGACCAGTGGCCAAGTCTTACTTCCCGACGAAGTAAAAATCTGTGAAAGTGAGTTATAGTCCCACTTTTAAAATCCAATATTTCTGGGATGAGAATACATGCAGCTTTATAAATGTTTTACAAAATAGACACAAGCACATGAAACTACTTTCTATGGTTGAACGATCAAAGCCGAATATGCCCCTTTTACTTGGTAACCTAAGAATTAGTAAACCAGTCTACTAATTGACGTGAATCCTAAAGATAGATCTATTGGGCCCAACAAACCCCATCCGTTGTAGCAGATGCTTTAGTACTTCAAGTTTTTATATCATGTCCGATGGAGGTCCCGGAATGATGGGGATATTCTTATATGTATCTTGTTAATGTCGGTTACCAGGTGTTCACCGTATGAATGATTTTTATCTCTATGTATGGGATGTATTGAAATATGAAATCTTGTGGTCTATTATTATGATTTTATAATATATAGGTTAAACCTATAACTCACCAACATTTTTGTTGACATTTTAAGCATGTTTATTCTCAGGTGATTATTAAGAGCTTCCACTGTTGCATACTAAAATAAGGACAAGATTTGGAGTCCATGCTTGTATGATATTATGTAAAACTGCATTCAACAAACTTATTTTTGATGTAATATATTCATATTATAAACCATTATGTAATGGTCGTGTGTAAACGGTATATTTTAGATTATCATTATTTGATAATCTACGTAATGCTTTTTAAACCTTTATCGATAAAATAAAGGTTATGGTTATTTTAAAAATGAATGCAGTCTTTGAAAAACATCTCATATAGAGGTCAAAACCTCGCGACGAAATCAATTAATATGGAACGTTTATAATCAATATGAACGGGAAATTTCATGATAAGCATGTAATTTCCTAAGGATGATAAACAGATGATTTTCGACTAGAAGTGATAAGCAAAACTTTTGACATGTAGACACGGTCAAAGTCCAGACTCACTAATGTATCTTAACAACTATCAGTTAGACACACTAATGCAAGACCTGGTTCGCTAAGACCACCGCTCTGATACCAACTGAAAGGACCCGTTCATATCGATTATAAACGATTCACAATAGTTGATTACATCGCGAGGTACTTAACCTCTATATGATACATTTTACAAACATTGCATTCGTTTTTAAAAGACAAACTTTCAGTACATCAAAAGTTGACGGCATGCATACCATTTCATAATATATCCAACTATAATTGACTTAATAATAATCTTGATGAACTCAACGACTCGAATGCAGCGTCTTTTGAAATATGTCATGAATGACTCCAAGTAATATTTCTAAAATGAGCAAATGCACAGGGGAAGATTTCTTTCATACCTGAGAATAAACATGCTTTCAAGTGTCAACCAAAAGGTTGGTGAGTTCATAGGTTTATCATAAACAGTAAAATTCATCATTTTGATAGACCACAAGATTCAAATACAGTACACCTATCTCGTGTACGAAACCATTTTCATAATGCTTAGCAGAGTAGGTTCGTATCCTTTTCTCCCCCGTAGGTTTCCTCGCGATTTTTAAATAACCGTACACATATCTCGTGTACAAAACTAATACATATAACATGTGTATAAAAATCATTCTCTCGATACATAACATTCATTTTGATTTTATTTCTCAACATGGTAACCGACCTTAACATATAATGCGCATCAATAATATCCCCAAAATAGAACATCTCGTATGTATAATAATCATATAAACTTCGAAGTACTAAACACCACGCCCACTAGCTCTTCCGTCTAGTGAACATTCTGGGTGGGGGTGTTAAACCCGGTAGCTACCTTTAGGATTCACGTGAATTAGGGCCACACCCGATTCTAATTCTTAGGTTACCAAGCAATAATAATCAGGGGAAAGATATTCACATCAATTGGTGGCAATTATCATGTCCACATAATTCAATAATAATCCACAGAACTTCTGTCTGCATAATAATTCATTCGAGTAATGTTTTGCTTGTGTCTATCTCGTCAAACATTTATAAAAGCATTTCATGTATTCGCAGTTTAGAATATATTTCAAAAGCATTTAATAAAGCATTTATCAAAACAGCGCATGTATTCTCAGTCCCAAAAATGTAAAGAGTAAAAGGGAATCAAATGAACTCACGGTATTGTATTTTGTAGTAAAAATAGATATGACGACACTGATAAAGTGTAGGGTTGGCCTTGGATTCACGAACCTATATCATTTGTATATTCATTAATATATATCATCGTAATCGAATAAATATTTTTATTATATTTTAAATTATATATTATGTATAGTTAATTTGTGTATATATTCAAATTGATTAATATTTATATAGTTATATTAATATGTCCATATTTATTTACATAATTGTTTAGTATTACATTTAAAATCGATAGTTTGTCATTTGTAAGTATTTATATAAATAATCTTAATAGATTTGATATATAGAGTTATATGAAATTTTATTATAATTATAGCATATGTAATAAGTATATTTATGTACAAAATATTTATCTATTTGAAAAGATAATTTTTGATAATAATAATGATTTACTAATAATAATAATAATAATAATAATAATAATAATAACTTTACTAATAATAATAATGATATTGTTAATACTGATACTTATAATAGTAATAGAAATTTTATTGATAATGATAATATTAATAATCATATTACTTAATAATAATTCTTATATTGATCATAATATTAGTAATAATAATAATAATAATAATAATATTTATAATTGTAACTAGGATTATGATCATAATAATAATGAATGGTAGCTAATACTTATTTTCGTAATAATAACAGTAATAACTAATATTCATATTACTTACTAATATTAATAATACTAATAATATCAATAATATTAGTAATGATAATACTAATAAATTTTTATATGATAATACTAGTAATAATATTGATAATATCATAAATTATTTTAATAATCATTTTGTTAATAATAATATCTAACATAATATCAATAATACTAATTAATGATAATAATAATGATAATAATAGTAGTAATAATAATAATAATAATAATAATAATAATAATAATAATAATAATATTATTAATAATATTATTAATAATAATAGAAATAATACTTATATTTATGATAATAATAATAATTATTATACTTCTTATAATAACAATAATAATAACAACAACAATAATAATCATGGTAATAACAATAATAATAATAATAATAATAATAATAATAATAATAATAATAATAATAATAATAATAATAATAATAATAATAATAATAATAATAATAATCATAATAATAATAATCATAATAATAATAATCACAATAATAATAATAATAGAATTAAAAGTAGAAATGTATACCCTTAGAAAAGCTTTTAAAAAAAATGCCATGGATCGGGCTCGAACCCGAGACCTCTTGGATACCCTCAACACCCCACAACCATCGAACCATATCAGTTTATCTGTTATTTAACTCACTCCAATTACAATTATATCATTTTTGTTTTTGTTCTTTCTTTCTCCTTCTTCAAAACTGTAATTGACCAACATAAATCCTAACCATGAACTAATTGATGATTTTAAATGTTAAAATAGAAACCCAAACAACTTGATTATGTGTGAGTTGAATGAATCAGAGGAGGAAAAAAAATGCATACAACCAGACATATACAGATTCGCGATGGAACACAAAAACTCACACAATGATTTTGAGATTTTGATCGTTTTAGATTATAACTATAACATGAAAGACATCTTAAATCCTTTATAGAAACTTCTGAAATCCTCAATTTAACTTGAAATATAACAAATAACTTTAATTCGATCGAAGAACAATTGTTGACTTTTTACAAAAATAAGTTTGACCTCAAAATTCTTACTCGATATTAGAAATTGAAATCCCAAACTTTGCAAAAATATTGCTTATAGGATTCCTAACAAAACTACATTTATAGATTTTGTGATTTTTTTTAAATTCAAACCTTTTAATTTTTTTTTGACGCGAACAGAGTTTGGAACTGTGTTCTTCATACTTCTGTTTAAATTCAGAAATTTGAAAATTGTAAATGATATTTGAAATTGATAGTTAATAATGTAAAGTGTACTGATATCCTTTTAACACTGAATATGATCGATCCTTATAGTAATTATAGGTCGACAGCAAGAATCAATTCGTACCAAAAAAATAAAAAAATATAAAGAACGATATCAATTGTACTGGATTTGATTTGATTTGGTAATCTGATACTGACCTCTAACAGATTGAAGACAAGGAAACAAAATTTCGATACAGTTGAATGGACTGAATTGGATTTATGCGTATGTTTTTTTTTATATATTTATTATTAGTAATTAATAATTATTATCAATAATCTAAATAATAATAATAATAATAATAATAAAAAATAATAATAATAATAATAATAGTAATAAGAGTAATAGTAATAGCAAGTCATAACAATAATAATTTTTAGTGTAATTGATAATAATATTGTTAATGATAATTATAATAATAATACTAATAATAATTATTTTGATAGTATTTATATCATTAATAAATAATAATAATGATCTTAACTATATAAAACTGATAATAATAATTTTATTCATGATAATATTACTACTTGTATTATTTATGATAATAATGATAATTACAAAACAAAAAAATAATAATAATCAAAATGCTAATTAAAATTTTACTATTAATTATAATAATAATGATATTAGCAATGATAATAATAATATAGTATTTAGAACATCTAACATGTATTAACCCTCATATCTATATGATATACATTAAAGATAATAATTTAACAAGTAGTTAATATTAATGTTAATAATAATAATGGAAGTAATAATAACATTGGTATAACAATTTATATTTTTAAACTTGTAATTAATTTGATGTAATAATTAATAGGTATGTAGTATATATATATATATATATATATATATATATATATATATACATATATATATATATATATATATATATATACATATATATATATATATATATATTACATAATTTTTTTTATCAATTATTGAATATTTATAAATTATATATATTACTATATATATACCTTTACTTATAGATTTTATAAATATATATATTCATATCAACTTAATTATTCTGTTCATTAGTTTACACTTTTAATTTCAATTGATTAAATTGTATTTTATTATTTCAAATCATTATATATATACTTGTGTTTATATATATATATATATATATATATATATATATATATATATATATATATATATATATATATATATATATATATATATATATATATATATATTTATTTATATATATACACTTATATATATACACACTTATCTATGTATCTATATATATTTATTTGTAACTAATTGTTCGTGAATCGTTGAAAATGGTCAAAAGTTAAATGCATTTATGAAAAGAATAGTTCAAACATTTTGAGACTTGGTTTAATAGACTTTGCTTATAGTGTCAGAATCTTATAAGGATCAAGTTTAAATTTGGTCGGAAATTTTCGGGTCGTCACATCATCAGGTTTGTAACACATCTTCTTCTTCATTGGTCAGGGAGATGATTCAGTCGCTGAAGAGTCGTGTTCACTACCCTCGGGTGTAGTAGAAATGGTAGGTGCATACCTAGTTGGAATAGGTTCACCATATCCTCACGGGTTGTGATGATCGGATTACCCTAGGTCGTTTGAGGTTTACTCTAAGTGAGGGTGCAGCTGGTCTCTGTAGAGGTAATCCTACTGCTTCAAGATAAGGATCTATTTTAGCATCCATGGGATCAACTATCCTCTGCAACCACTCAGGTATTGGTTCTGTGAACCTATTTTCAGAAATATTGGGTGTATTCATATTCACCTCAGAGAATCTCACCATTCTCATTCTATAAGAAGATGGAACATATATTGGCATTCTTGCAAGAGATTAATGCATCATTTATGGAAAGACAAAAAAACATTTTACAAGGAATGTACGTATTTGGAGATTTTTCCACTTGAGCCGGAACCAAATCCCATATCAGCTCTGCATAATTTGGATTCTCAACTCTGGTGAAAGAGTAGAACAGCCTCAGCATAGGGATTGTCATGTTGTCAGAACCCTTAGGTGCAGAAACATTAGTATCTCCATTGTAACCCAAGTCAAAGATGGAGTTCAGCATGGCAACATTTGATGAGTGCCGGAGAGTTCTTAACCACATGAAGCTAAAAGATCTTGCTGAATTTAGCCTTTGTAATAGTTTTCCTCCCATTAATTCCTCTCAATTCAAAAAGAGAAATGAGCAGGTTGCCCTTGAGGGTTCTCAGAATTTGGCATTGTAGCCTTAAGAAATCTGATAGTTTTGTTGAGGGGTTAAAGATCTAGTTCTGGTACACTCACTGTGTAGCTTAGTATACCCCATAGCAGATGTCGTTCCAGAATGGCCAACCAGTAGTTGTCAGGAATGTTGGTTTCAAAATTAATGAAGTAGTTTTTCGCCATTTTCTACTTGATAAGAATAACAGACCACAAGATGTTATGAATAATCACATGTCTTTATTCTTATTTCCTTTGAAATCTTTTTCATTTTTCAATTTTACAAATTTTTATGGATTTTATAAGTTCTTAAAATCTTTTATTCCAAAATATTTACAAGTGTATGTAAACCATGAAAACCATTTTGAAATTTTGAAATACTGATTAAATGACTTATTATCTCAACATTCATATGAATATTCACTTTTAGGTTCAAACAAGTCACATAAGATCATGCAAGATATGAATTCATCATGGTTTAATAAATAAAACAACCAAAAATCTAAGCAGCACTTAGCATTTTTCACAACATTTAGCAGATTCGGTAACATGAATATCTTTCAGATTCGGTTACCAAATTTACTTATCCCTTCTCATTCATGAACTAGATTAATATGCAAGATATTCGAATACAAATCATGAGATTAATGTTTGAAATCTAACCAAAAAGTCATAAGATTCGGTATCAACAAAATTTGACTTATACAAGTAAAACATGGTAGATTCGGTAATATCAAAACTTCATTTATAAACTCTAACCATGCATCTTTTGTCATTTATTCATTCAAATTATAATCAGATTCACATTTAAACTCAGAATGAATAGATCAGCATATATAATCAAGAACAAATTCGGTTATTTTAGATCTAACAAATTCGGTAAGTACAGAATCCATCAAACTTGAATTAAACATGCAGTCTAAGTCATTTTCAAGTAAAATCCACATATCAATCATTATTTAATCTTAAAATAACATCATCTAAGTGAACAAATCAGATTCTGTATAAATATTTGAAATCTTATTTTTAGATTCGGTTTTACTTATATTTAACCTTCGTGTTATCTTAATCATGAAAACATGGATCTTTTCTGTTTCAATAACATATATTCAACTCAGATCTATTCATATATAAAGAAAACTTGATCTAAAAAGGGATTTACCAAAGATTGAATCAAAATTGGTCTCAGATTCGGTAGGTGAATATCAGATTCGGATAGCTTCATATTTTGAAAAGTAAAAGTTTGACTTTTGAATCTTTTATTTATACACCAAATCTGGGTCAAAATTGGGCCTAACCGAATCCAATACCGAATGGGCCTTAAAAACCGAATGTCAGTCCATTAAGCATTTTAATTCTTTTAAGCACAAACTTTCGAGAATCCAAATGTATTTAATCACAAGTTTATCATTTTTCATCAAAATTTAAGATTGAGTGAATCTGAAGATTTGGAACCTACCGAATCTGTACTGTATGGCTGTCAAATTCGGTAAAATGATAAAAATAACATTTATTCAATAAAAATCAAATCATTTTGGATTTTAAACTTTCCCAAATTTTAGGATTTTTCAAAAATTAGATTTGTACTTATTGAGTTTGAACAATGTACAAATCCAAAGATGTATACTAGCCAAAGTGAATTTTATCAATTAAAACATGAGTATTTATGTATTCACTTTTTCAGAATCAATTTTCTTATCATTTTCTCCATTTCTCCGTCTCTTAATCTGATATACAGTTTAGCAAATCAACATTTTGAACTTTCCAAAGAAAATTAGTAACTCCCCCTTGAATCAAGATAGATAACAATTAGTAACCTCCCCCTATCGTAACTGTTGAAATACAAACCCAGGGAGTTATCATAGAATCAAAAGCTCCCCCTAGAAAGATACTATCTAAAGCATTAAAGTTCAGTTGCTCCCCCTAGAAAGTATATTCTCCCCCTAAACACATGATCTCAGGATAAAGTACCATATGGATTAAAGAAATCAAGCAATATACTTCACTGTGACGCCCCGTACAAAATCAATGTGTACGGATCATCAACAACATGATCTTTACACAGTTACAACACTATATGCTGTTTTAAAACAAGTTTTTGCATTCATGAAAAGGTAACGTTTTTACCAACGTCAATTGTTTTACAAAAGATGACATCTTTACCAACGTCAAATGTTTTACAAAAAATGACGTTTTACCAACGTCAAATGTTTTACAAGGATAACGTGCTTCTACGAATAGAAAGCATTAACATAAGTACGTGACACAAAGGTCATTGCAAAACCATTGTTCAAATGAAACATAAGTTGTGAATGCAAAGTAAAAGTTCCATGATTGAGACATCTCTAAACAATGCAGCGGAAGGCTAACACAGCGAGTCTGTAACAGTAAGTCTATAGTACCAAGACTAATACAGCAAGTCTAACAGCGGAAGCAACAACGTCTAAGCATCTGAGAACTACATGCTTTAAAATGTCAACACGAATGTTGGTGAGCTATAGTTTGTTTGTAATCAGCAATGTAATGTAGACCACGAGATTTCGTATTCTAAACAGTATGAAAAGTATATGCTTATCCGTGGGCACCCGGTAACTAACTTAACAAGTAATATATCACCCCCTAAAAGTACACTTGGCGAGTGCGTATGTTTACGAAGTATTAAACACCCGTTAACTGCTAGCGCGACCAGCCCGAGTGGGGATGTTAAACCCTATGGATCCATATCTAAGATTCGCGTCTACTGGTTCAAAAACCAATAGTTAAACGTTACCGAGCTAAGGGGAATGTTTGTGCCGTTATGTCACCCATACATATATAAAGTTTAAGTACTCGTGTCTAGTATGTAAAACATAAAAAGCACATGTATTATCAGTCCCAAAAATAGTAAAGTAGAAAGGGAGCTATAACTCACAGTGAATGTGCATTAAAATCGATACGAAAATGTAATCAAGTAGTAAGTCGGTCCAAACAAGTAAGTTGGTCGATCCAAAAGGTCCTCAACTTAAGTCAATAGTTACTAGGTAAGTAAATTGTCCCCAAAAGTTTAAAAGTAAATAAGTTAACTCTCAAGTATCATCATCATCATCATCATCGTTATCATCATACGTAAAAGATAAAGTAAGGTTTTCAACAAGAATAGAGATCGAAACAAAGGGCTGACTTCGGACACCTGTTACGACCTCTATACAAACTGAAATGATGCGCGGCCAGTGTCCAAGGCTCCGTTTGTGAGTCCTCTTAACGCTATCAAATTTTCAGATCCTAACTCGATGTCGTTTGACCGTGGCGACGGTTCAAGCGCGAGTAGGTCAAAAATTTCAGCACGTGGTTACGAAGGTGTAGTGATTTTCGGAAGGCTATAAATCCCAAACTGTATATCGGATTTAGGCGAGTCTTGAACGAAAAGTCATATACTCAAACCGAAATATCTGAAAATAAACTTTCCAAAAGTCCCAGGTGAAATGTCCCGTTTTTATTGATTAAAAACGTTCCATATTAATTGATTTCGTTGCGAGGTTTTGACCTCTATATGAGACGTTTTTCAAAGACTGCATTCATTTTAAAACAAACCATAACCTTTATTTCATCAATAAAGGTTTAAAAAGCTTTACGTAGATTATCAAATAATGATAATCTAAAATATCCTGTTTACACACGACCATTACATAATGGTTTACAATACAAATATGTTACAACAAAATAAGTTTCTTGAATGCAGTTATTACACAATATCATACAAGCATGGACTCCAAATCTCGTCCTTATTTAAGTATGCGACAGCGGAAGCTCTTAATAATCACCTGAGAATAAACATGCTTAAAACGTCAATAAAAATGTTGGTGAGTTATAGGTTTAACCTATATATATCAAATCATAATAATAGACCATAAGATTTCATATTTCAATACACATCCCATACATAGAGATAAAAATCATTCATATGGTGAACACCTGGTAACCGACATTAACAAGATGCATATTTAAGAATATCCCCATCATTCCGGGACACCCTTCAGATATGATATAAATTTCGAAGTACTAAAGCATCCGGTACTTTGGATGGGGTTTGTTAGGCCCAATAGATCTATCTTTAGGATTCGCGTCAATTAGGGTGTCTGTTCCCTAATTCTTAGATTACCAGACTTAATAAAAAGGGGCATATTCGATTTCGATAAT
The DNA here is from genome assembly GCF_046630445.1 of Rutidosis leptorrhynchoides. Taxonomy (NCBI): domain Eukaryota; kingdom Viridiplantae; phylum Streptophyta; class Magnoliopsida; order Asterales; family Asteraceae; genus Rutidosis; species Rutidosis leptorrhynchoides. The sequence goes on along the minus strand of NC_092338.1, from coordinate 256,894,929 downwards.
TCAACCATAGAATGTAGTTTCACGTACTTGTGTCTATTTTGTAAATCATTTATAAAACCTGCATGTATTCTCATCCCAAAAATATTAGATTTTAAAAGTGGGACTATAACTCACTTTCACAGATTTTTACTTCGTCGGGAAGTAAGACTTGGCCACTGGTTGATTCACGAACCTATAACAATATATACATATATATCAAAGTATGTTCAAAATATATTTACAACACTTTTAATATATTTTGATGTTTTAAGTTTATTAAGTCAGCTGTCCTCGTTAGTAACCTATAACTAGTTGTCCACAGGTAGATGTACAGAAATAAATCGATAAATATTATCTTGAATCAATCCACGACCCAGTGTATACGTATCTCAGTATTGATCACAAATGAAACTATATATATTTTGGAATCAACCTCAACCCTGTATAGCTAACTCCAACATTCACATATAGAGTGTCTATGGTTGTTCCGAAATATATATAGATGTGTCGACATGATAGGTCGAAACATTGTATACGTGTCTATGGTATCTCAAGATTACATAATATACAATGCAAGTTGATTAAGTTATGGTTGGAATAGATTTGTTACCAATTTTCACGTAGCTAAAATGAGAAAAATTATCCAATCTTGTTTTACCCATAACTTCTTCATTTTAAATCCGTTTTGAGTGAATCAAATTGCTATGGTTTCATATTGAACTCTATTTTATGAATCTAAACAGAAATATTATAGGTTTATAGTCGGAAAAATAAGTTACAAGTCGTTTTTGTAAAGGTAGTCATTTCAGTCGAAAGAGCGACGTCTAGATGACCATTTTAGGAAATATACTTCCACTTTGAGTTTAACCATAATTTTTGGATATAGTTTCATGTTCATAATAAAAATCATTTTCTCAGAATAACAACTTTTAAATCAAAGTTTATCATAGTTTTTAATTAACTAACCCAAAACAGCCCGGGGTGTTACTACGACGGCGTAAATCCGGTTTTACGGTGTTTTTCGTGTTTCCAGGTTTTAAATCATTAAGTTAGCATATCATATAGATATAGAACATGTGTTTAGTTGATTTTAAAAGTCAAGTTAGAAGGATTAACTTTTGTTTGCGAACAAGTTTAGAATTAACTAAACCATGTTCTAGTGATTACAAGTTTAAACCTTCGAATAAGATAGCTTTATATGTATGAATCGAATGATGTTATGAACATCATTACTACCTTAAGTTCCTTGGATAAACCTACTGGAAAAGAGAAAAATGGATCTAGCTTCAAAGGATCCTTGGATGACTCGAAGTTCTTGAAGCAGAATCATGACACGAAAACAAGTTCAAGTAAGATCATCACTTTAAATAAGATTGTTATAGTTATAGAAATTGAACCAAAGTTTGAATATGATTATTACCTTGTATTAGAATGATAACCTACTGTAAGAAACAAAGATTTCTTGAGGTTGGATGATCACCTTACAAGATTGGAAGTGAGCTAGCAAACTTGAAAGTATTCTTGATTTTATGTAACTAGAACTTGTAGAATATATGAAGAACACTTAGAACTTGAAGATAGAACTTGAGAGAGATCAATTAGATGAAAAAAATTGAAGAATTAAAGTGTTTGTAGGTGTTTTTGGTCATTGGTGTATGGATTAGATATAAAGGATATGTAATTTTGTTTTCATGTAAATAAGTCATGAATGATTACTCATATTTTTGTAATTTTATGAGATATTTCATGCTAGTTGCCAAATGATGGTTCCCACATGTGTTAGGTGACTCACATGGGCTGCTAAGAGCTGATCATTGGAGTGTATATACCAATAGTACATACATCTAAAAGCTGTGTATTGTACGAGTACGAATACGGGTGCATACGAGTAGAATTGTTGATGAAACTAAACGAGGATGTAATTGTAAGCATTTTTGTTAAGTAGAAGTATTTTGATAAGTGTATTGAAGTCTTTCAAAAGTGTATAAATACATATTAAAACACTACATGTATATACATTTTAACTGAGTCGTTAAGTCATCGTTAGTCGTTACATGTAAGTGTTGTTTTGAAACCTTTAGGTTAACGATCTTGTTAAATGTTGTAAACCCAATGTTTATAATATCAAATGAGATTTTAAATTATTATATTATCATGATATTATCATGTATGAATATCTCTTAATATGATATATATACATTAAATGTCTTTACAACGATAATCGTTACATATATGTCTCGTTTAAAAATCATTAAGTTAGTGATCTTGTTTTTACATATGTAGTTCATTGTTAATATACTTAATGATATGTTTACTTATCATAGTATCATGTTAACTATATATATATCCATATATATGTCATCATATAGTTTTTACAAGTTTTAACGTTCGTGAATCACCGGTCAACTTGGGTGGTCAATTGTCTATATGAAACATATTTCAATTAATCAAGTCTTAACAAGTTTGATTGCTTAACATGTTGGAAACATTTAATCATGTAAATATAAATCTCAATTAATATATATAAATATGGAAAAGTTCGGGTCACTACAGTACCTACCCGTTAAATAAATTTCGTCCCGAAATTTTAAGCTGTTGAAGGTGTTGACGAATCTTCTGGAAATAGATGCGGGTATTTCTTCTTCATCTGATCTTCACGCTCCCAGGTGAACTCAGTTCCTCTACGAGCATTCCATCGAACCTTAACAATTGGTATCTTGTTTTGCTTAAGTCTTTTAACCTCACGATCCATTATTTCGACGGGTTCTTCGATGAATTGAAGTTTTTCGTTGATTTGGATTTCATCTAACGGAACAGTGAGATCTTCTTTAGCAAAACATTTCTTCAAATTCGAGACGTGGAAAGTGTTATGTACAGCCGCGAGTTGTTGAGGTAACTCAAGTCGGTAAGCTACTGGTCCGACACGATCAATAATCTTGAATGGTCCAATATACCTTGGATTTAATTTCCCTCATTTACCAAATCGAACAACGCCTTTCCAAGGTGCAACTTTAAGCATGACCATCTCTCCAATTTCAAATTCTATATCTTTTCTTTTAATGTCAGCGTAGCTCTTTTGTCGACTTTGGGCGGTTTTCAACCGTTGTTGAATTTGGATGATCTTCTCAGTAGTTTCTTGTATAATCTCCGGACCCGTAATCTGTCTATCCCCAACTTCACTCCAATAAATCGGAGACCTGCACTTTCTACCATAAAGTGCTTCAAACGGCGCCATCTCAATGCTTGAATGGTAGCTGTTGTTGTAGGAAAATTCTGCTAACGGTAGATGTCGATCCCAACTGTTTCCGAAATCAATAACACATGCTCGTAGCATGTCTTCAAGCGTTTGTATCGTCCTTTCGCTCTGCCCATCAGTTTGTGGATGATAGGCAGTACTCATGTCTAGACGAGTTTCTAATGCTTGCTGTAATGTCTGCCAGAATCTTGAAATAAATCTGCCATCCCTATCAGAGATAATAGAGATTGGTATTCCATGTCTGGAGATGACTTCCTTCAAATACAGTCGTGCTAACTTCTCCATCTTGTCATCTTCTCTTATTGGCAGGAAGTGTGCTGATTTGGTGAGACGATCAACTATTACCCAAATAGTATCAAAACCACTTGCAGTCCTTCGCAATTTAGTGATGAAATCCAAGGTAATGTTTTCCCATTTCCATTCCGGGATTTCGGGTTGTTGAAGTAGACCTGATAGTTTCTGATGCTCAGCTTTGACCTTAGAACACGTCAAACATTCGCCTACGTATTTAGCAACATCGGCTTTCATACCCGGCCACCAAAAATGTTTCTTGAGATCCTTGTACATCTTCCCTGTTCCAGGATGTATTGAGTATCTGGTTTTATGAGCTTCTCTAAGAACCATTTCTCTCATATCTCCAAATTTTGGTACCCAAATCCTTTCAGCCCTATACCGGGTTCCGTCTTCCCGAATATTAAGATGCTTCTCCGATCCTTTGGGTATTTCATCCTTTAAATTTCCCTTTTTTAAAACTCCTTGTTGCGCCTCCTTTATTTGAGTAGTAAGGTTATTATGAATCATTATATTCATAGATTTTACTCGAATGGGTTCTCTGTCCTTCCTGCTCAAGGCATCGGCTACCACATTTGCCTTCCCCGGGTGGTAACGAATCTCAAAGTCGTAATCATTCAACAATTCAATCCACCTACGCTGCCTCATATTCAGTTGTTTCTGATTAAATATGTGTTGAAGACTTTTGTGGTCGGTATATATAATACTTTTGACCCCATATAAGTAGTGCCTCCAAGTCTTTAATGCAAAAACAACCGCGCCTAATTCCAAATCATGCGTCGTATAATTTTGCTCGTGAATCTTCAATTGTCTAGATGCATAAGCAATCACCTTCGTTCGTTGCATTAATACACAACCGAGACCTTGCTTTGATGCGTCACAATAAATCACAAAATCATCATTCCCTTTAGGTAATGACAATATAGTTGCCGTAGTTAGCTTTTTCTTCAATAACTGAAACTCTTTCTCTTGTTCATCCTTCCATTCAAATTTCTTCCCTTTATGCGTTAATGCAGTCAAGGGTTTTGCTATTCTGGAAAAGTCTTGGATGAACCTTTTGTAGTAACCAGCTAGTCCTAAAAACTGGCGTATGTGTTTCGGTGTTTTCGGGGTTTCCCACTTTTCAACAGCTTCTATCTTTGCCGGATCCACCTTAATACCTTCTTTGTTCACTATGTGACCGGGGAATTGAACTTCTTCCAACCAAAATGCACACTTTGAAAACTTAGCGTACAATTCTTCCTTCCTCAATACTTCTAACACCTTTCTCAAATGTTCATCGTGTTCTTGGTCATTCTTTGAGTAAATAAGTATGTCATCAATGAAAACAATGACAAACTTGTCAAGGTATGGTCCACACACTCGGTTCATAAGGTCCATGAACACAGCTGGTGCATTAGTTAAACCAAACGGCATGACCATAAACTCGTAATGACCGTAACGTGTTCTGAAAGCAGTCTTTGGAATATCATCTTCTTTCACCCGCATTTGATGATACCCGGAACGTAAGTCAATCTTTGAATAAACAGACGAGCCTTGTAGTTGATCAAATAAGTCGTCGATTCTCGGTAGTGGGTAGCGGTTCTTGATGGTAAGTTTGTTCAACTCTCGGTAGTCGATACACAACCTGAATGTACCATCTTTCTTCTTGACAAACAAAAAAGGAGCTCCCCACGGTGATGTGCTTGGTCGAATGAAACCACGCTCTAAAAGTTCTTGTAATTGGCTTTGCAGTTCTTTCATCTCGCTGGGTGCGAGTCTGTAAGGAGCAGGAGCTATTGGTACAGCTCCTGGCACAAGATCTATTTGAAATTCAACGGATCGATGTGGGGGTAATCCCGGTAAATCTTTCGGAAATACATCGGGAAATTCTTTTGCAATGGGAACATCATTGATGCTCTTTTCTTCAGTTTGTACTTTCTCGACGTGTGCTAGAACAGCATAGCAACCTTTTCTTATTAGTTTTTGTGCCTTCAAATTACTAATAAGATGTAGCTTCGTGTTGCCCTTTTCTCCGTACACCATTAAGGGTTTTCCTTTTTCTCGTATAATGCGAATTGCATTTTTGTAACAAACGATCTCTGCTTTCACTTCTTTCAACCAGTCCATACCGATTATCACATCAAAACTCCCTAACTCTACTGGTATCAAATCAATCTTAAATGTTTCGCTAACCAGTTTAATTTCTCGATTCCGACATATATTATCTGCTGAAATTAATTTACCATTTGCTAATTCGAGTAAAAATTTACTATCCAAAGGCGTCAATGGACAACTTAATTTAGCACAAAAATCTCTACTCATATAGCTTCTATTCGCACCCGAATCAAATAAAACGTAAGCAGATTTATTGTCAATAAGAAACGTACCCGTAAAAAGCTCCGGGTCTTCCTGTGCCTCTGCCGCATTAATATTGAAAACTCTTCCGCGGCCTTGTCCATTCGTGTTCTCCTGGTTCGGGCAATTTCTAATAATGTGGCCCGGTTTTCCACATTTATAACAAACTACATTGGCATAACTTGCTCCGACACTACTTGCTCCGCCATTACTCGTTTCGACACCATTTGTTCCTTTCGTTCTATTAACCCCTGGTCCGTAGACCTCACACTTCGCTGCGCTATGACCAATTCTTTTACACTTGTTGCAAAATTTGGTGCAGAACCCCGAGTGATACTTTTCACACCTTTGGCATAGCTGCTTCTGATTGTTGTTGTTGTTGCGGTTATTATTGTTGTTGGGATGATTGTTATAGCTGCTGTTGTTGTTGTTGTTGTTGTTGTTGTTGTTGGGCCGTTTGTTGTAGTTGCGATTGATGTTGCGATTGTTGGGATAATTGTTGCGATTATTGTTGTAATTACTGTTGTTGTTGTATTGGTGATTCTTATCACCATTTTCCTCCCACTTTCTTTTGACTTGCTTCACATTGGCCTCTTCAGCAGTCTGTTCTTTAATTCTTTCTTCAATCTGGTTCACTAGTTTGTGAGCCATTCTACATGCCTGTTGTATGGAGGCGGGCTCGTGTGAACTTATATCTTCTTGGATTCTTTCCGGTAATCCTTTCACAAATGCGTCGATCTTCTCTTCCTCATCTTCGAATGCTCCCGGACACAATAGGCACAATTCTGTGAATCGTCTTTCGTACGTGGTAATATCAAATCCTTGGGTTCGTAACCCTCTAAGTTCTGTCTTGAGCTTATTGACCTCCGTTCTGGAACGGTACTTCTCGTTCATCAAGTGCTTGAATGCTGACCACGGTAGTGCGTACGCATCATCTTGTCCCACTTGCTCTAGATAGGTATTCCACCATGTTAACGCAGAACCTGTGAAGGTATGCGTAGCGTACTTCACTTTGTCCTCTTCAGTACACTTACTTATGGCAAACACCGATTCGACCTTCTCGGTCCACCGTTTCAATCCGATCGGTCCTTCGGTTCCATCAAACTCCAAAGGTTTGCAGGCAGTGAACTCTTTGTAGGTGCATCCTACACGATTTCCTGTACTGCTAGATCCAAGGTTATTGTTGGTATGTAGAGCAGCCTGTACTGCGGCTATGTTTGAAGCTAGAAAAGTACGGAATTCCTCTTCATTCATATTCACGGTGTGTCGAGTATTCGGTGCCATTTCCTTCAAAATAGTCAAATGGAACAAGTTAATCATACAGAATATTAAGAGTAGTTAATAGTATTTCATAGCATAATATGAACTCATTTATAAAAGCTTTTTCTTCATATTAGCATTTTATAAGTTTAAATCCGGGTAGTACCTACCCGTTAAGTTCATACTTAGTAGCTAATATACAATTCAACTACTACAATTCTATATGAAAAACTGATTATAATAATATTTCGCGTTCAAAATTTTATACAATATTTTACAAACTTACAATACCGCTTATTTTACATAAAGCATGAAATATAGCACACAATAACTTTGATACAAGATAGTTGTGAAGATAATTCTAGCTAGTACACAAGTCGTTCAGCAAAGGCAATAAAGACACGTAATTCATACGTCCAGAAACAAGTCATGCATTCTGGTTTTACTATGACTACTTCCCATCCTTGGTCTTGTGGAACATAACCGTTATGGCCGTTGATAAGACAGCGTGTTGTAACGTCGTCAAAGGGACGAGGGTTACGTAATGTCCAACAGTCCCGTAACAATCTAAAAACCTCATTTCTTACCCCAATTACCGACTCCGTCACTTGTGGAAACGTTTTGTTTAATAGTTGTAGCCCGATGTTCTTGTTCTCACTTTGGTGAGAAGCGAACATTACTAATCCGTAAGCATAACATGCTTCTTTATGTTGCATGTTAGCCGCTTTTTCTAAATCACGAAGTCCAATATTCGGATATATTGAGTCAAAATAATTTCTTAACCCGTTGCGTAAAATAGCATTTGGGTTCCCCGCAATATATGCGTCAAAGTAAACACATCGTAACTTATGGGTTTCCCAATGTGATATCCCCCATCTTTCAAACGAAAGTCTCTTATAAACCAAGACATTCTTGGAACGTTCTACGAATGTCTTACAAACTGATCTCGCCTTAAATAGTTGTGCCGAGGAATTCTGACCGACTCTAGACAAGATTTCATCAATCATGTCTCCGGGTAGGTCTCTTAAAATATTGGGTTGTCTATCCATTTTGTGTTTTTAAACTGTAAAATAGACAAGAGTTAGATTCATAAAAAAAATACTTATTAATACAAGCAATTTTTACATATATCATAAAGCATAAGCACACTATATTACATATATTACACCACACGAATACAACTATCTTATTCCGACTCGCTCGTTTCTTCTTCTTCAGTTTTGGTTCGTTTTGCCAAGTTTCTAGGGATATATGATGTTCCCCTAATACTAACTGTCGTTTTCCACAACGGTTTAGAAAAACCTGGTGGTTTAGAGGTTCCCGGGTCATTGTTACAACTTAAGGACTTCGGGGGTTGACGATACATATAAAGTTCATCGGGGTTGGAATTGGATTTCTCTATTTTTATGCCCTTTCCCTTATTATTTTCTTTTGCCTTTTTAAATTCAGTTGGGGTAATTTCTATAACATCATCGGAATTCTCGTCGGAATCCGATTCATCGGAGAATAGGTAATCCTCCCAATATTTTGCTTCCTTGGCGGAAACACCATTGACCATAATTAACCTTGGTCGGTTGGTTGAGGATTTTCTTTTACTTAACCGTTTTATTATTTCCCCCACCGGTTCTATTTCTTCATCTGGTTTCGATTCTTCTTCCGGTTCCGATTCTTCTTCCGGTTCTGACTCTTCTTCCGGTTCCTCTTCGGGAACTTGTGAATCAGTCCACGAATCATTCCAATTTACATTTGACTCTTCATTATTATTAGGTGAGTCAATGGGACTTGTTCTAGAGGTAGACATCTATCACATAATATCAAACGCGTTAAGAGATTAATATATCACATAATATTCACATGTTAAAAATATATAGTTTCCAAAAAAATTTGTTAAGCAATCATTTTTCAAGTAAACACGGTCGAAGTCCAGACTCACTAATGCATCCTAACAAACTCGATAAGACACACTAATGCAAAATTCTGGTTCTCTAAGACCAACGCTCGGATACCAACTGAAATGTCCCGTTCTTATTGATTAAAAACGTTCCATATTAATTGATTTCGTTGCGAGGTTTTGACCTCTATATGAGACGTTTTTCAAAGACTGCATTCATTTTAAAACAAACCATAACCTTTATTTCATCAATAAATGTTTAAAAAGCTTTACGTAGATTATCAAATAATGATAATCTAAAATATCCTGTTTACACACGACCATTACATAATGGTTTACAATACAAATATGTTACAACAAAATAAGTTTCTTGAATGCAGTTTTTACACAATATCATACAAGCATGGACTCCAAATCTCGTCCTTATTTAAGTATGCGACAGCGGAAGCTCTTAATAATCACCTGAGAATAAACATGCTTAAAACGTCAATAAAAATGTTGGTGAGTTATAGGTTTAACCTATATATATCAAATCATAATAATAGACCACAAGATTTCATATTTCAATACACATCCCATACATAGAGATAAAAATCATTCATATGGTGAACACCTGGTAACCGACATTAACAAGATGCATATTTAAGAATATCCCCATCATTCCGGGACACCCTTCGGATATGATATAAATTTCGAAGTACTAAAGCATCCGGTACTTTGGATGGGGTTTGTTAGTCCCGATAGATCTATCTTTAGGATTCGCGTCAATTAGGGTGTCTGTTCCCTAATTCTTAGATTACCAGACTTAATAAAAAGGGGCATATTCGATTTCGATAATTCAACCATAGAATGTAGTTTCACGTACTTGTGTCTATTTTGTAAATCATTTATAAAACCTGCATGTATTCTCATCCCAAAAATATTAGATTTTAAAAGTGGGACTATAACTCACTTTCACAGATTTTTACTTCGTCGGGAAGTAAGACTTGGCCACTGGTTGATTCACGAACCTATAACAATATATACATATATATCAAAGTATGTTCAAAATATATTTACAACACTTTTAATATATTTTGATGTTTTAAGTTTATTAAGTCAGCTGTCCTCGTTAGTAACCTATAACTAGTTGTCCACAGTTAGATGTACAGAAATAAATCGATAAATATTATCTTGAATCAATCCACGACCCAGTGTATACGTATCTCAGTATTGATCACAAATCAAACTATATATATTTTGGAATCAACCTAACCCTGTATAGCTAACTCCAACATTCACATATAGAGTGTCTATGGTTGTTCCGAAATATATATAGATGTGTCGACATGATAGGTCGAAACATTGTATACGTGTCTATGGTATCTCAAGATTACATAATATACAATGCAAGTTGATTAAGTTATGGTTGGAATAGATTTGTTACCAATTTTCACGTAGCTAAAATGAGAAAAATTATCCAATCTTGTTTTACCCATAACTTCTTCATTTTAAATCCGTTTTGAGTGAATCAAATTGCTATGGTTTCATATTGAACTCTATTTTATGAATCTAAACAGAAAAATTATAGGTTTATAGTCGTAAAAATAAGTTACAAGTCGTTTTTGTAAAGGTAGTCATTTCAGTCGAAAGAGCGACGTCTAGATGACCATTTTAGGAAATATACTTCCACTTTGAGTTTAACCATAATTTTTGGATATAGTTTCATGTTCATAATAAAAATCATTTTCTCAGAATAACAACTTTTAAATCAAAGTTTATCATAGTTTTTAATTAACTAACCCAAAACAGCCCGGGGTGTTACTACGACGGCGTAAATCCGGTTTTACGGTGTTTTTCGTGTTTCCAGGTTTTAAATCATTAAGTTAGCATATCATATAGATATAGAACATGTGTTTAGTTGATTTTAAAAGTCAAGTTAGAAGGATTAACTTTTGTTTGCGAACAAGTTTAGAATTAACTAAACCATGTTCTAGTGATTACAAGTTTAAACCTTCGAATAAGATAGCTTTATATGTATGAATCGAATGATGTTATGAACATCATTACTACCTTAAGTTCCTTGGATAAACCTACTAGAAAAGAGAAAAATGGATCTAGCTTCAAAGGATCCTTGGATGACTCGAAGTTCTTGAAGCAGAATCATGACACGAAAACAAGTTCAAGTAAGATCATCACTTTAAATAAGATTGTTATAGTTATAGAAATTGAACCAAAGTTTGAATATGATTATTACCTTGTATTAGAATGATAACCTACTGTAAGAACAAAGATTTCTTGCGGTTGGATGATCACCTTACAAGATTGGAAGTGAGCTAGCAAACTTGAAAGTATTCTTGATTTTATGTAACTAGAACTTGTAGAATATATGAAGAACACTTAGAACTTGAAGATAGAACTTGAGAGAGATCAATTAGATGAAAAAAATTGAAGAATTAAAGTGTTTGTAGGTGTTTTTGGTCGTTGGTGTATGGATTAGATATAAAGGATATGTAATTTTGTTTTCATGTAAATAAGTCATGAATGATTACTCATATTTTTGTAATTTTATGAGATATTTCATGCTAGTTGCCAAATGATGGTTCCCACATGTGTTAGATGACTCACATGGGCTGCTAAGAGCTGATCATTGGAGTGTATATACTAATAGTACATACATCTAAAAGCTGTGTATTGTACGAGTACGAATACGGGTGCATACGAGTAGAATTGTTGATGAAACTAAACGAGGATGTAATTGTAAGCATTTTTGTTAAGTAGAAGTATTTTGATAAGTGTATTGAAGTCTTTCAAAAGTGTATAAATACATATTAAAACACTACATGTATATACATTTTAACTGAGTCGTTAAGTCATCGTTAGTCGTTACATGTAAGTGTTGTTTTGAAACCTTTAGGTTAACGATCTTGTTAAATGTTGTAAACCCAATGTTTATAATATCAAATGAGATTTTAAATTATTATATTATCATGATATTATCATGTATGAATATCTCTTAATATGATATATATACATTAAATGTCTTTACAACGATAATCGTTACATATATGTCTCGTTTAAAAATCATTAAGTTAGTAGTCTTGTTTTTACATATGTAGTTCATTGTTAATATACTTAATGATATGTTTACTTATCATAGTATCATGTTAACTATATATATATCCATATATATGTCATCATATAGTTTTTACAAGTTTTAACGTTCGTGAATCACCGGTCAACTTGGGTGGTCAATTGTCTATACGAAACATATTTCAATTAATCAAGTCTTAACAAGTTTGATTGCTTAACATGTTGGAAACATTTAATCATGTAAATATAAATATCAATTAATATATATAAACATGGAAAAGTTCGGGTCACTACACCAGGAGTCTGATCAGACCCCGAAAAACAGAAACAAGTGCTCTGGTGGGTTTCTTGGTGCTTGATGCTTATCACGGTTTTCATCCTTGATGCGTATAAGCCTCAAGTGTACAACTCTTTGATGTTTTAGCATCATTATGACCAAGTTTTAACCATAAACACACAACTAAAAGTAAAAGCTAATTTTCTACAAGTTTTGAACATTAAGGTTGTCTCTTTATTGTATAAACACAATAAAGCTTCAACCTTTGTCATTTTGATACAAGTTTATGTATCTTCATCATATGAGATGATGAAGACTTGATTTTTATTACCATAAAAATCATAAAAAGGTTCCAAGTAAGTGAGATTTACAATAATAACTTAGATCTCAAGTGTTAAGAAACCCTAAGCTAGAAAGCTTGGATCTTTACAAGATTAATGAGACCATAAGCTAGAAAGCTAAGATCTAGTAAAAGTAATGAGATCATAAACTAAAAAGCTTAGATCTTCAACAAAATAATGAAACCCTAAGCTAGAAAGCTTAGATCTTTAATGTTCTTGAAGATCCTTAAAGCAAAAAGCTAGATCTACAAGTTACATGAAGATCATAAACATAAGTTTTGATCTTTTAACAAAATAAAGTGATCTTAAGCTTCAAAACTTAGATCTAACAAAGTAATGAAGATTCAAATCCAAAAAGCTTGAATCTTTCATGTTCTTGAAGATTTCAAATCAAAGTTTGAATCTACAAGATGTAACAAGATCAAAAAGCTAAAAAGCTTGATCCTTTGATGATGATGACGATGTCGAAATTAAACAAGAAAAAGAAGAAGAAATAAAATTCAAGAACTTACAATTTTAGTGTGAGAAAGATTAGAGAGAAAATTAGGAGCAAGTGTGTGTAAAATGAGAATGAATTCAAGTGTGAAATGAGAGAATAAGGCTTGTATTTATAGTGGTGGTGGTGAGGGTCTAGGCCGTAAGTTTGGGGGACAAGGGGGAGACAAACTTTTGCTTTTTGCATGGTGGTAGTCTAAAGGTGGTGCTTGTTGTTGGGATCCCATGCAACATGTGTAGTAATGGTTAACAAAAATGCTAGTATGTTGGCTCATCTTAATGGATTTTTGTTCTACATCTTAATGGATCATAAATCCATTAAAGTTAGGCTAATTTAATGGTCCATTAACTAGAGTAAGGTGGGTCTAAGTCCATGAAGGTAAAAAGTCTAATAAGACTAACTAGTGTGCATTAGTAAATTACTAAGCGTAATTAAGCAACCAATAAGCCAAGTAATTGTCATTAGAAAATAACAATTAGTATTACGTAGTCATAATATTCCAATTATGACAAAATTATAACGTGTGCAAAGTACATAGCTCGTTTTAAACGACAAGGGAAACTAACGGTCGTAAACGTATTCGGGGATCAAGTTAAGTGATTACGCACTTAACAATACGTTGTAAGATACTAATTAAAGTAATTAATCATAAATAAAGATCCCAGAGCATAAACTAGCTCAGTACGCACCTATACTCATATTCGTGAAAGTATAGAGCACAAAAAATATAAGTCGAAAAAGTCGGGTCGTTACATTACCCACCCGTTAGAGAAAATTTCGTCCCAAAATTTTGAGGTGTGACTAACAACGGTACCTAATTTGAAGAAGAAGGAGCGTATCAAAGTTCCGAGAGACTCGTGGGCTCAGAAGTGAGCTATTTACATTGAAAGGTACTTGGACGTATAAAAGTAAGAATATGTATATTCCATTAATTAAGTCTATTGACCTTAGAGATCAACAAATTGATTTCGTTTATTGTTAACATGAGTATGTCATCTGAATATATATCCACAAAAGGAAACATGATGTTTTTAGCCTTACAGGCATCTTCAATAAGTTGGATGCATGAAATGCATCATGAATGTTACCAAACTCATCTAAAACATTGAGCGCTTATGTTGTAATACAAAGCTGACAGGTAGAATGGAAAACATGGTGATCACAACCATGCGATTTGATGTCTGGGTAGTGTTAGCCAAGAATTTTACTAACCCCTTAATTTCGGAAAGAGACCATAGGCATAAAGAACCCGATATTTAAGAAACGTTTCATTTGAATAAATGAATTGAAATTTTAGCTGAGAGTGACTAATCAGACTTACATGCAATGCAAGCCATAATTATTTATAGTGTCTTCAGGACGGTCTAAATGAACGATGAAATATATCAACCAGTTTAACATACTGCATGTGAACTTATCCTGGGATGGAATGAAAGCACAGTTCCACAATGTAACTATATGCTTTCAGTTACATGCTGAAGTTAGGGTTAACATTGACTAGAACAACATATAGTTGGGAACAACGAAGGAAGAAATATATAGAGTAACCACATCAGTGTTATAGATGTTTTAAGAAGTTCCTTTCAAGAGGATAACAAGATTCATAGATTTTTAAAGTATTTTACATTACATTTCTGAAACAAAATTGCACGAAAGGTGTGATCTTTGAACGAGAGTGAACTCTTCGTACAACGAGCGAGTTGATCTGAATTTATCCTTATACTTAAGGGGATGCGCGGATGAGAAGATACGTGAACCCTTGGTCATAAAGAATGGTTTACTCCAAGTGAAAAGAATCTCAAAAATGATTACTTGTACCTCAACATACTGAATCATAGAGATGATGTTTACGAGGGGGTTGCGATTAGCCGTGAAATATTGAGAGTAGAAACCCACCTAGTACCTTTCCTACAATGGGGTGACCACTGAGTGTACCTCTGGAAAACGGATTTATCAGCCCGCGTTTTTGACATGTCTAACCTTAAAAGGAACATTTTATGAGCGCAAAGACTTCCTAACAAATTTTATAAAAACTGCCATCCAAAGTGGCTCAAGAGTTTTTAACAAAGATCTTAATGATAAGCTTCATCCCTAAACGGGGGACGAGAAGGAGTGTGATCCATACATGGTGTAGACTAATACGAAAACCTTTAATAAAATCAACCAAGGAAGTTTTGAAAAACCTTTAAACGTTTGATGTGACAACATAAACGGAACGAAGTTCTTAGTAAATTTAGAAGTAGGTACAACGTGTACCATTTTGCACAAAACTATTTGACTTAAGTTAAAAAAAAACTCAATAAAAGAGCGATTTTTAAAGAATTTGAAGGTATAACTTAGTATGTACTAACCCAAAATAAGTAAGGGTAAATTTATTAACTTAATTATATACATACATATATGATTTTATAAATCGTATAAGTGACAGATAAATTTTATTACTTTCATTTGTCCATAAATCTCGTGAGGACCGCACAATAAACGTGTAAAAATTTTGATAAACATAGTTTTTCGTATTTCAAAGGTTACGAGTTGAAAAAGATCGAGTGAAAAATCTTTAAATCATCGGGTTACATGTTACTAGGTAATGAAAACTAATGAATTAAATGTAGTTTTGATAATTATCAGGACCTAAGTCTTTGGGCTAAAAATGTTCACGTGCGAAGCCGTTGCTAAAAAGTGAGGTATGAAGGATAGAGCATGAGGACGAGAAGTTAATCGCTTCTTGACTTTGCAAAATGCCAAACAGGTTATGACTAATATTAAAGTCGGAATACTGATGGTGTTAATATCACAAAATGAGAATCTCTTGGAATAAGTCAGGACATAGAGTTATGTAAGAAAGATCATCGTTCCAACGGGTGTGGCAAATAAGATTCCTGGGGTAACGTAATAATTTTGAATGGTTTAAGTGTTAGTAGATGCCCAAAGGCTCTTCATGATGTGGCAGTAAGTGCCTTTATCACACACACACACACACACACACACATGAATCTCCCAATTTTGACGGTTGTAAAGTCTTCATGATGACTTGGATACGAATAACAAGAAAAATTTTTATATAACAGGCAACGAAAATTTTATAGAAATCGTTTAAGGTGACAATGTAAGAAAAGAAACGAAGTTCTTAGTAAACATGTACTATTCTAAGTAAAATATCTTTTGAATAAAAGAATTGATTTGTAAAAGTGTAAGTAAAATTTCACATGTACTAGTCAAAAATAAGTAATTATTTACTTTATTATATATAACATATACGATTTCTAAAATTTATACGAATGGTAATGAAATAAATTTATTTTTATAAAACTTTCAGAGGATCGCACAGTAAAATAGTGTGTGTAAAATTTTGGCAAACAAAATTTTCATATTTCGGAGGTTACAAGTTGGAAAAAGATTGATGAGGATCGAGTAAAAGATTTTTGAAAACTTTGGGTGATATTTGAGCAACAATGTTACGAGGTAATAAAAACTATTAAATTTAAATGTGGTTGATGACTATTAGTAGGGCATAAGTCCTTCGACCAAAAATGCTTAAGTGTAAAGCGATTGCTTATAAGTGAGATACGAATGGGAGAGTATGAGGATGAGAATTAACCACCCATTGATTTTAGAAAATTTTGAACTTGTATGACTAATATCGAAGTAAGAAGGATGATGGTGTGATTATCATCAAATAAGAAATCTCTCGGAATAAGTTAGGATTTAGAGTCGCGTAAGAATGAGTATCAAATAAGATTCTTGGGTAGTCTTTAATATAGAATTTGAATCGCTAAAGTGACGGGATACAATTTCCTTTATGTATCGTTGTGCAAGTTTTTCCATTGTATCGGTTTCTTTCATGGCTAGAAAGTGAGCAGATTTGGTAAGACAGTCAACAATAACCCCGATAGTGTCATAACCGCCTACTGTTTTTGGTAGCTTCGTGATGAAATCCATTGTTATTCCTTCCCATTTCCATTGTGGGATTTTAGGTTGTTGAAGTAACCCAGATGGCTTTTGGTGTTCGGATTTGACCTTGGAACAAGTCAGACACTTCCCAACATAAGTAGCAATGTCCTTTTTAAGGTTCGGCCACCAATATTATTCCTTGAGATCGTGGTACATCTTACCAGCTCCGGGATGAATCAAATACCGTGACTTATGGGTCTCGTCTAGAATAAGGCCTCGTAAATCCCCATAACTAGGCACCCAAATTCTTCCAGCGAAATATCGGAGTCCAGTCTCCTTGACCTCGAATCGAGAGACGAGAATGTTCAAGCGTTCATGAGAAATATTCTCATCCTTGAGAGCCAGTCCATTCCAACTATTACATCAAGCTTCCCAAATTAATGGGTGTTAGGTTAATCTTAAGGTTCATTCCAACCAAAACTTATTATACTATCGTAAAAAATTCTATCAATCTTAACATCTGCTTGTGCGTAGGTAACTAATACTTCCCAACTACTACTTTAAAACTTCCAAGTTTTGTTGACATGAGGTCATCTCCAAATGACCTACCTGTTAATTTTAAGGTACTACCTTAAATTATTCCTCTATCTCTGCCAGCTTACCATTAGCTTGTCTTATAGAATACTTAACTCTCATGGTTGTTAATGGCTTATTAATCATAACACTAAGGTTCTTAGATATAAGGTATCTATTGCTCTAATATTAAACAACTCCAAGACAATAAAACGTTGTGACGAAACGTACCCTAACTAAAATTAGGATCCATGCGAGTCTCCATAGCTGAGATAACGATTGCTCTACCGTAAGTAAGTCCAAAGTTTTTCCTATTTGAGAACTTTTTCCTTAAGTGTCCAAGGTGTCTATATCTATAACAAATTTTTGGGTTATCAATTCTGCAATCAAGACCCTTCTTGTACAGTATCTGGGCTACGTGGTTATTCTTTCCCTACCTCTAACAGACCATAATGCGTATACTCAAGTGGTTCCTACCAAAATTTTCTTTGAATCACTTCATATTCCTTATGTAGTAACATTGGAACTTCTGCATGATTTACTTCAATATAATCACGCTGGCCGGGTGTCATTATATTGTACTAATTCATACGTTCATTCTAATATCACTCTATATGGTCAATGTAACGTGATCACTTCAAGTTCTACTCAATTTCATCTAACAGTGCTTTATCTATGCTATCTCAAAACAAAATCTACATAATTAATCTCACGGCTTCTCAGTGTGGGTGCGTAGGTTCCGTAGGTCATGCATCAATGCCTAAATGTCCCGAAATTTCTTCAAAAAGTTTGGGTTCAGGTAATGTCGTTAGGTTCCTTTCTAGAAATTCAATCTGGGTCTCGTGTCAAGTTGTACGTGTAGCAAGTAGTAATACGATATGTCTTGAGGTGACTCCCAAGTCTTTGGGTATGGCTGAGCATCAGTGGAAGACACTCTGACCTTGTGAAAGGAGATGCCTTCCCGACTTCTCCAATGCCTAAGAGTGTTAGGGACCTAAGTCCAGAAGTGTCGTTAGACCGTCGAGTAGTGGTGAAGAATAAAAGAGATAAGTGACGGTCATGAAAGCGTATGGGATACGGGTCAACTTGCAAAAACTGAACAACCTTCTAATATTCATACGTTGTATGTGGATAATTAGGGTGAGCTCGGGGGGTGGGGCGAGGTACGGTTACTCCAATATATCCTCACATATCTCCTCCTTCGAGGATCAACTTTAGTGGGCGTGTAATCTGAGGGGTACTCTTCCTAGATTGCGTGAAGTAATGTTTCGATCTCTGGAACGGTGGAACGGTAGTAACAGGGGGATTACATTACTAGTTCTTAGGGTTAGACGAGTGGGAAAAGGGTTCAGAAAAACATCAGAACTAGGAAAGGTAAATTTTCCAAGTCGGCACAGCGAATAGCAGACATGTAGCAAGAAACAGCATCAACAATAACCTAGGTAGTCTATTGCAGGACACAAAACTATAGTAGATAGTAGTGTCATGCAGTAGTATCGGGTGACCAGTAACATGCAGTAGTAATAAGTAGTAACATGCAGTAATATATAACAGTAGCATGCAGCAGTTTCACAGAAACAAGTAAACGAGCAAGTTGTAGATTAGTCATATTAGTGAATCCAACTCGACTCGGTCAAGACACACTAATGCAACATAATTCCCTACAACCAATGCTCTGATACCAAATGTGACGCCTCGTACAAAATCAACGTGTACAGATCATCAACAACAAGATCTTTTACACGGTTACAACACTATATGCTGTTTTAAAACAAGTTTTTGCATTCATGAAAAGGTAACGTTTTTACCAACGTCAAATGTTTTACAAAAGATGAAGTCTTTACCAACGTCAAATGTTTTACAAAAGATGACGTCTTTACCAACGTCAAATGTTTTACAAGGATAACGTGCTTCTACGAATAGAAAGCATTAACATAAGTACGTGACACAAAGGTCATTGCAAAACCATTGTTCAAATGAAACATAAGTTGTGAATGCAAAGTTAAAGTTCCATGATTGAGACATCTCTAAACAATGCAGCGGAACTCTAACACAGCGAGTCTGTAATAGCAAGTCTATAGCACCAAGACTAATACAGCAAGTCTAACAGCGGAAGCAACAACGTCTATGCACCTGCGAACTACAAGCTTTAAAATGTCAACACGAATGTTGGTGAGCTATAGTTTGTTTGTAATCAGCAATGTAATGTAGACCACGAGATTTCGTATTCTAAACAGTATGAAAAGTATATGCTTATCCGTGGGCACCGGTAACTAACTTAACAAGTAATATATCACCCCCTAAAAGTACACTTGGCGAGTGCGTATGTTTACGAAGTATTAAACACCCGTTGACTGCTAGCGCGACTAGCCCGAGTGGGGATGTCAAACATAAAAAGCGCATGTATTCTCAATCCCAAAAATAGTAAAGTAGAAAGGGAGCTATAACTCACAGTGAATGTGCGGTAAAATCGATACGAAAATGTAAGCAAGTAGTAAGTCGGTCCAAACAAGTAAGTTGGTCGATCCAAAAGGTCCTCAACCTAAGTCAATGGTTAATAGGTAAGTAAATTGTCCCCAAAAGTTTAAAAGTAAATAAGTTAAGTCTCAAGTATCATCATCATCATAATCGTTATCATCATACGTGAATAGAGATCGAAACAAAGGGCTGACTTCGGACAGCTGCTACGACCTCTATAAAAACTGAAATGACGTGCGATGAGTGGCCAAGACTCCGTTTGTGAGTCCTCTTACCGCTTTCAAATTTTCAGATACTAACTCGATGTTGTTTGACCGTGGCGACGGTTCAAGAGCGAGTAGGTCAGAAATTTCAACACGTCGTTACAAAGGCGTAGTGATTTTCGGAAGGCTATAAATCCCAAACCGTATATCGGATTTAGGCGAGTCTTGAACGAAAAGTCATCTACTCAAACCGAACTATCTGAAAATAAATTTTCTAGAAGTCCCAGGAGTCTGGTCAGACCCTGAAAAACAGAAACAAGTGCTCCGGTGGGTTTCTTGGTGCTTGATGCTTATCACGGTTCTCATCCTTGATGCATATAAGCCTTATGACCAAGTTTTAACTAGCAACACACAACTAAAAGTAAAAGCTAACTTTTATAAGTTTTGAACATCAAGGTTTTCTCTTTATTGTATAAATACAATAAAGTTTCACGTTTGTCCTTTTGATACAAGTTTATGCATCTTCATCATATTAGATGATGAATACTTGATTTTTATCACCATAAAAATCATAAATAGGTTCCAAGTAAGTGAGATCTATAATAAGAACTTAGATCTCAAGTGTTACAAAACCCTAAGCTAGAAATCTTAGATCTTTACAAGATTAATGAGACCATAAGCTAGAAAGCTAAGATCTAGTAAAAGTAATGAGATCATAAACTAAAAAGCTTAGATCTTCAACAAAATAATGAAACCCTAAGCTAGAAAGCTTGGATCTTTAATGTTCTTGAATATCCTTAAAGCAAAAAAGCTAGATCTACAAGTTACATGAAGATCATAAACACAAGTTTTGATCTTTTAACAAAATAAAGTGATCTTAAGCTTCAAAACTTAGATCTAACAAAGTAATGAAGATTCAAAGCTAAAAAGCTTGAATCTTTCATGTTCTTGTAGATTTCAAATCAAAGTTTGAATCTAAAAGATGTAACAAGATCAAAAAGCTAAAAAGCTTGATCCTTTGATGATGATGATGATGATGTCGAAATTAAAGAAGAAAAAGAAGAAGAAATAAAATTCAAGAACTTACAATTTTAGTGTGTGAAAGACTAGAGCTAAAATTAGAGAGCAAGTGTGTGTAAAATAAGAATGAAATCAAGTGTGAAATGAGAGAATAAGGCTTGTATTTATAGTGGTGGAGGCGGGGGTCTAGGCCATAAGTTTGGGGGACAAGGGGGGAGACAAACTTTTGCTTTTTGCATAGTGGTGGTCTAAAGGTGGTGCTTGTTGTTGGGATCCCATGCAACATATGTAGTAATGGTTATCCAAAATGCTAGTATTTTGGCACATCTTAATGGGTTTTTGTCCTACATTTTAATGGATCATAAATCCATTAAAGTTGAGCTAATTTAATGGTCCATTAACTAGAGTAAGGTGGGTCTAAGTCCATGAAGGTAAAAAGTCTAATAAGACTAACTAGTGTGCATTACTAAATTACTAAGCGTAATTAAGCAACTAATAAGCCAAGTAATTGTCATTAAAAAATAACAATTAGTATTACGTAGTCATAATATTCCAGTTATGACAAAAGTTTAACGTGTACAAAGTACATAGCTCGTTTTAAACGACAAGTGACACTAATGGTCATAAACGCATTCAGGGATCAAGTTAAGTGATTACGCACTTAACAACACGTTGTAAGATACTAACAAAAGTAATTAATCATGAATAAAGATCCCAGAGCATAAACTAGCTCAGTATGCACATATACCCAGATTCATGAAAGTATAGAGCACAAAAAATATAAGTCGAAAAAGTCGGGTCGTTACATCCACCATGCCTATTTTCTGAATCAAGAACTTTAGCCTAACCTCATCCAAAGGTTTTGTGAACATGTCGGTTAATTGTACTTTTATAGGCACAAAGTATAACTCTACATATCCCTTTTCTACATGGTCCTTGATAAAGTGATAATGAATATCTATGTGTTTGGTCTTAGAATGCTGGACCGGGTTGCAAGAAATGAAAATTTCATTTTGTGAATCACATTATATCGTGGTCTTAGTGATCTTAAATCCATAGTCTAATAGTTTAGTTTGCATCCCCAAAACTTGTGAATAACAATGAGCTGCAGCAATATACTCAGACTCAGCTGTTGACAATGAAACATAGTTTTGTTTCTTGGATGACCAACCAACTAATCTACTCTCCAACATATGAATTGATCCATATGTGCTTTTTCTGTCAACATGACAATCGCCATGATTCGCATCCGTATAAGCAGTGTACCTTTAAGGTATTGGAAAATACTAACCACCACTTTGGAGTGTGATTTCTTAGGGTTGCACTGAAACCGAGAACAGACAGTTACAGCAAGTGTAATGTCTGGTGTGCTCACAGTCAAGTACATGAGAGAACCAGCCATGCTTCGATAAAGAGTTATATCAAAGGGTTCCCCATTTTCATCAGCATTCAGCAAAGTCCTCATTGGGGTTGACATTGTTTTCAAACTAGTCATTTTAAAATGTTTTAGCATATCGTTGATGTATTTTGTTTGACTGATAAAAATGCCATTTGGTAATTGTTTGACTTGTAACCCCAAGAAGAAATTGAGCTGATCAAGCATGCTCATTTCGAATTTGTTGGCCATAAGATCACCAAATTCTTTGCATAGAGCCGGGGACGTGGAACCAAAAATAATATCATCAACGTAAATTTGAACTAGAAGGATGTGACCGTGATGTTTATGGATGAAGTGTATTGTATTAATTATTCCACGAGAGAAGCCATTTTCCAGCAAATACTTTGTCAAGGTCTCGTACCATGCACGCGGTGCTTGCTTCAGACCGTACAAAGCTTTCTCCGAGTAGTATACGTGGTTTGGATGAATAGGATCGACAAAGCCTTCAGTTTGATCAACGTAAACTTCCTCTTGAAGATTACCATTCAGAAAAGCAGTTTTGACATCCATTTGAAACACCATGAACTTCATGTGAGAAGCATAAGCAAGAAAAAGACGAATAGCCTTAATCCTTGCAACCGGAGCAAATGTATCGTCGTAGTCAATACTCTCTTGTTGTCGGTATCCTTTGGTCACAAGACGTGCCTTGTTTCTAACTACAACCCCATCAGAATATTTCTTGTTCTTGAAAATCCACTTAACCCTGATTGGTCGTTGACCCGTTGGTCTTGGAACTAACCGCCATACTTTCAAACGTTTAAATTGACCTATCTCTTCTTGTATAGCTATCACCCAATTTGGATCAAGTAAGGCTTGAGCAACCGAAGTTGGTTCAATCTTACTAAGAATGGCAGTATACAAGCACATATTCCGAGTAGTCCTTCTAGTTGTGACTGGAGCAGTAGCATCACCAATGATAAGATCAACTGGATGACTTTTAGTCCATCGGTTGGTATGTGGAAGAGGTTCATGATCGATAGTATCAATGGAAACATCAATCGTTGTTGAAGTTGAGCCATGATCCTCTTATTCTGAAGTAACATTGTCTAATGGATCTGTGTGAGTTTCTGGAGAAACAATTGAAATTGAATCAAATGATGCATCTTGAAGCGAGTCAATATTAACATCAGGAGGTGAGAGGGAGGATGAAGAAACAACATGTGAATCAGTTGGTGTTGTATCTTCATCAATGAGACTAGGTTGTGTCTCAAGAGAAATTGATTGTGTTGGTGTAATCGGTACATCATGAACATTTGAGTTCCGTTGAGGAGAATAAAGAGTATCAAACAAGATATCCAGTTCCTCTGTAGTTACCGTAGGAACACCCTTCTTCGAGAAAATTGAGTTACGTGCAGAAGAAGTAGTAGCCAGGTTCGGATCAGGTTTTGAACGTAGTTGTTCAAAATTCATTCCCGATAACTCATCAAAATGAACATTAATTCTTTCCTTGATTGTCTTTGTCCTTTTGTAATAGACACGATAAGCTACTTTGTTTGACGAGTAACCGAGAAATATCACCTGACCATGAGCTTCAAACTTTTCGAGCCTGTCAAAATTGTTAAGAACATAACATATACAACCAAATACACATAAATATTTAGCATTCAGGCATCTACCATATAATAACTCATAAGGATTTTTATCAAACCATTTGTTTATGATGGTGCAATTTTGGGTAAAACATTCAGCAGAAATGGCCTCACCCCACATTTTCGGAGGTAATTTGGAGTAGGCAAGCATCGTTCGTTCTGCCTCGCACAATGTACGGTTACGTCATTCGACTACTCCATAGCCTTGAGGTCTTCTTGCAGCAGAAAACGGATGTTCAATGCCTATGTCTCTTAAGTAAGTATCAAGTAGGTCATTCTTAAATTCCGTCTCATTATCAGTTCGAATGCTCTTAACATGTTTGTTAAAAGAGCGTTGAGTTTTCTTGATGAACTCACTCATGGGTTTACATAAGTCCATATGCAAAAGTTGCAATGATGTTGAAGTACTAGGGACTTGCTTAAGCAGATGATTAGTCCGGATAAGTTTACCCATTGCACATAATGGACACACATAATGCTTATAATAATGAAAGCTAGGAATACCATTAACCAAGTCTTTAGAGACTAGTCGATTAATATCCTTGTAATTCAGGTGTGACATCCGGTGATGCCATAACCACGATTTTTCTTTCGAAGATCTTACAGCCAAACACAAATTACCATTTGTTGGCGCGTCATCAAGGTTAATAGTGTAAAGTGAAGCACTACGATTACCAACAAGGAGATCGTGTGATGACCCGGGAATTTCCGACCAAATTTAAACTTAATCTTTATATTATTTCGATACGATAAGCAACGTTTGTTAAACTGAATTTCAAAAACTTTAAACTGTGTTCATGTATACACTTGACCTTTGACTAATCCTGACGATTCACGAACAGTAGTTACGATTAGATAAGCATACATACATATAACAATTTGCAAAACAATTACAAAGTATTAATTAATATACTATGAGATAATTGTATCAATACATGATTAATATATTTAACTACTCGATAATTAAAACATAATTATAAATCTATATTAGTTTAATTAATTATATATATATATATATATATATATATATATATATATATATATATATGTATATGATTTGCTGAAAATGATTACTGACTATTTTATATTAAATTAAAATGTATAAATATTAATATACAAGATACCTTATTATGTGATATATAAGTAGCAATATATAATGTTAATACATTAAATTTAAATATGAATTAAAATATAGTTATCATTATTATTATAAATAATACAAATTATTATTATTATCATCATTAATAATATTATTATTATCACTTTCATAATAATTATTATCCTTATTATTTATTACTATTATTATTATTAATATAATTATTATATTTATTAGTAATATTATTAATATAATTACTAGTTATTAATAATTATTATGTATAAAATGTGAAAGCAGATGGATACAATGTTTAATTTCACTATCAGATGAATGTAAAGTTTAGTAGTTAGCCAAGTTTGTTTAAATCACCATCTTGTATTATTTCTTTGTCTGCTAAAATTGAAATCGAATAACTTTCTGTTATACATCTTATCTATCATTTTCTATCTTATTCTACCTCCTACCTATCTAAATATATATACTTATGCATATATGAAAAGCAATGAGGAACCAATAACTTTTCTTCTTCCTTTACCCTCTCTTCCATACCTCTCTAAAATATACATACATATACGCAGCATCAGATAAATTTAATTCATCACCATTTAACGAATACAAGATGTTGTTCCTATTTCCTATTTCAGTCACAACCCACAGCACCACCATAAAACCATCGTGATTAACTCCAGCTGTTTTATTTCAGTTTCCTTTTGTTTAGCTCGACTCAAAACCATCACACTCATCATCTTCAATCACCAACCATCTCTTCGATCACTTAAAACTACTTCTATTGTTCACTACTTGTTCCTTCGACCCAACAACAAACTTGCTTGCTACTTACTGTCGTATCACAACAAAACACATTTAAACCTTCTGTGTCACTGTTATTGTTCAAACCCTCACCATCAATAACTGCTACAACGTTTGGCATTTTTTTTATTTGTTTCAATCACATCTCAACCCAAAATCATCGAAACCCTATCTCCTATTTATTATTGTGTATTATTAGAATGCTTCTACTACTGCAAAGTTTCTAATTACCATCAGGAACCACCTGAATTCTCCTTGGCTCTCTTCTGTTTCTGCTGTACAAACAGACCCCAAAGCCACCATCAAACAACCATTTTTTTTCCTGAGGTTTTGCAGCCCATGAATGACCCAACAAGCTACTAAAACAACTGCAGATGTACCTGCCTTGTTACTGTGATGTTCGATTGCAACTCACTGCCATGGTTCCTGTTTCTGTTCCATTTACATCATCACCAATTTTCTTCTTGTTAGACACACAAACTACCATATTAAATTATCATCAAACTAGCACACATTCAAATCCTTCAAATCTGATAAGTCAAACAACAGTCATGAAATCGAATTAGGGATTTTGTCAAAAATCAAAAACTATCGATTTGAAACTTAAATCCATTGATATAGACTCCAGATACCTCGGTTAAGGATATACGTGAGGTATTTAAGAATAAAAACCTCAAAATTTTTAAATGTATCGATGACGGTTTCAAATAAGCTTAAGATAAAATTCACAAAGTTTATTTTAAGGGAACTGAAATTTACCTTTCACTAAATCGTTTCGAATCGATCCGGAGACTAAAACTTTGATTGAAAAACTTAAACAAAGATCCCAATCAAATTAAAGAAGAAACTGTTGATGTTATTTAGGTGTTTGATGAACGAGAGTAAGAATCTGGTTATACATCAAGATTCTAAACCAATTTATATTAAACAACTTCATTGAAGAATCTGTGAGTTTGAGTTCATATGAATATCGATCATTATAGCTTGAATATTGATTCCGAATTGTTCCTGTATGATTTGAGGAGTGATGATGATTAAAAAGGGTGAACGATAATGATGAGATGATAATGGATGATAATCGATGGACACCAGGGAAGGATCGAAGCACACCGCTGTAAACTACTATCGATTTCTTGGTTGATGCCCTTTTATTCCTGACCTAAACCCACCACAAAGGATCACTAGTATTCTGGGTTTTTTTTAATAGACTGTTGGTGAATCCACTTATCAACATAAATGAGTCATCTTGTTGGACTCCCTAAACACTAATGGACTCACTTAAAGATTAATGGTATAATTTCTTTATTTTTATTATTATTATAAGTATTATTATTATTATTATTATTATTATTATTATTATTATTATTATTATTATTATTATTATTATTATTATTATTATTATTATTATTATTATTATTATTAAAACTATCATTTTTAAAATTAACATTTATATTATTATTATTATTATTATTATTATTATTATTATTATTATTATTATTATTATTATTATTATTATTATTATTACTATTATTACTAACATTATTATTATTATCATTCATATTAGTATTATTTCAAATAGATATAAAGATACATTACAATTATATTAATATTACATATTACTATATTCTATTAATAAAATATTATTAATTAAACTATATATTTGTATCATAAGGACCTTAATGTAAAGTTTTTATTTTTATAATTAAATTATTAAACTACCTTAATAAGAAATTATTTTTAATATTAATAAATGAATTAATGAAGCATAAAATAATTATATCACTAATAACAACATATAAATTTATTAGATTACCATTATGTGTGTTAATATATATATAAATGATATAGGTTCATGAATCTGAGGCCAACCCTGCGTCGTTCAATATGGTCATATGTATTTTTACTACAAAATACAATACGGTGAGTTAATTTGCTCCCTTTTACTCTTTACATTTTTGGGACTGAGAATACATGCGCTGTTTTTACAACTGCTTTATTAAATGCTTTTGAAATATATTTTGAACTGCGAATACATGAAATGCTTTTATAAATGTTTGACGAGATAGACACAAGCAAAACATTCCTCGAATGAATTATTATGCAGACAGAAGTTCTGCGGATTATTGTTGAATTATGTGGATATGATAATTGCCACCATTGAATTATGTAGACATGATAATTGCCACCATTGAATTATGTGAACATGATAATTGCCACCATTGAATTATGTGGACATGATAATTGCCACCAATTGAAGTGAATGTTATGTATCGAGAGAATGATTTTTATACACAGGTTATGTGTATGATATTTTGTACACTAGATATGTGTACGGTTACTAAGATTTATGAAAAATGGTTGCGTACACGAGAAAGGTGTACTGTATTTAAAAGATATAGCATGTACATTACAGGTGGGTATAGGATTCGGGCCCATTTGTACCATGCATCATTTAAATCTTGTGGTCTATCAAAATGATGAATTTTATTGTTTTATGATAAACCTATGAACTCACCAGCCTTTTAGTTGACACTTGAAAGCATGTTTATTCTCAGGTATGAAAGAAATCTTCCGCTGTGCATTTGCTCATTTTAAAGATATTATTTGGAGTCGATCATCGCAATGGAACCAGATGTTGGTGACTTCGTCCAGACGGATTAGGACGGAGTCTGACAGTTGGTATCAGAGCGGTGGTCTTAGCGAACCAGGTCTTGCATTAGTGTGTCTAACTGATAGTTGTTTAGATCCATTAGTGGGTCTGGACTTCGACCGTGTCTGCATGTCAAAAGTTTTTCTTATAATTTTGTGTCAAAAATTACCTGCTTATCATTCTTAGGGAATCATTTGCTTGTCATCTTAAGGTCGAGACACGTCTTACTACCTCTATTGCATAGACAGTGTATAGATAAATTCATATCTTAACGTATCTGTTATTGTTACCTTTGCCTGACAGCTTCTGTAGATTCCTCCATAACTTATGGGATTTTAGTATTATATATGCATATGTAAATTATGTATAGCAGGGTACTAATCTACATCCTATAGTCTATTTCATATCAAAAATCTTTCATCTGATCGTACGAGATGAATCCCTCACCACTAGTTCAAGTCCCTCAGATTCCGATATGGAGTTTCACCTAAGCTCCGGAAGCAGCGTCACCAGAATGAATCAACCAATCATCCATCCCCAATTCATCTGATGGGTTCATAGCCTACTCAATCAATGGAGACGCGAAGAAGGTGATCCCTTCCACCAACCAGCGAACCTATTCGAAACACCATTTTCACCCTCATTTCCCGAATACCTTGCCACGATTATATTCTATCTAAAATTCTAAACCTTATTCATCCGCTCGTTCCAATCGACAGTCATTCCGGAATAATAGAATAAGTCAACAAATTTCGCGCTCGAGTAATCAATTTGGAGAATATGGTGCAAAATTTACCAGCTTCAGCAACATCACAGCACCAACAGTACCATCAGTAATATCACCAGTACCATCAACAATCCATGCTCAACATCTCCTTATGTACCTCGAATATAATCATCGTTCTACATATCGTTCTACATCAATTACCTTCGTTCCTCATGGCGATTATGTAATCTCTAATGTTTTAGAGATTATGTACTCTAGATCAAACGATAAATCAAATGAGATTAATATCATATTGACTCACTAAATCTATGATTGCATCTGAAGAAAATATATATGTAAGTATATTTTCATAAAGATTGTAATGAAAATTCTTTTGTACGAACTGTTAATGGTGAAAATATTTTAACGGGTAGGTAATACCCGAGGAATATTTAGATTTCACATTAATAAGTTACATTGTACATTCTTTGAATCTGATTCAACAGTCATTTACTATCCTACTTACATCCACAGATATACGTATCCATTCACAGCAGAATAACCATTTTCATACAATTTCATATTTGGATTTTGATCTATCAGAATCCAACAAGTGACATAATGAAGAAAAATTGGACAAAATAAAATTTGTTAGAAACAAATGAATTAACTATGAGAAATTTTGTTAAGAATCCACACTAACAAAATCCTAGCTAACTGTTCCTAGCTAACTGATTACATTTTATTTATCGCAGTTTATTTATCGCAATTTAATTATCGCAATTTTATTTATTGTCATTTAATTTCTGTTATTTACTATACGTACTTTATTTATCATCATTTAATATCTGTTATTTATTTTATGCACTTTAAATATCGGGACACGTATACAAGGTTTTGACATATCATATCGACGCATCTATATATATTATTTAGAATCACCATAGACACTCTATATGCAGTAATGCTGGAGTTAGCTATACAGGGTTGAGGTTGATTCTACAATAATATATATAGTTTGAGTTGTGATCGAGTCTGAGACATGTACACGGGTCACGATACGTATTAATTAATTCGAATATTATATATTAAATTATATATGAATTATTGGACTGTTAATTGTGGACTATCGACTGTGGACTAATTACATTGGACGATTAAAATGAATTAAAATATTGATTATAATATATGAAACTAAATAATTCTTCAAGTTTGCCACTTGATTTCATCTTAAATCTCGTTTGTATTTTAATGATTACAATCTGCGTTCAAACCTTTCATGATTCTTGAAAACACCTCAATCGAGAAGATGAACCAACCGAACTTCATCTACGAAAGATTAATACATATAGTTATGCACCTGAAAAACTCTCGGAACCTTAGTAAACGTTTAACAAGTATCTGTGCTAGCTCCTTTGGCATTGTTATTACCAAAAATCACTTTGCAACCCCTTTCCAAATTAGCCAATTTTGTCACAGCTTCAGCAAGTCAACTTCGACTTTTCATTCGGATTAACTTTATTATAACCTTAATATTTATGCGTGTTCTTTTATTGTTACCGGGGAACCTTTTATATTCCACCATATTACCAGCAACCTCGTTGCTTCTTGGCTTAAATCTCTCTGATAAATCATTATATTTATTCATTGAAACCCTATCATATACTCATCCACATCTTGTAACAAGAACTGCCATACCAATTACCGGGAATCAATAATCAGAACTTTGAAAACTCACAGCATATCTACATCAATAGTTATATGTATAACATTTATCTCTTAGAATTATGATCTTTCATTCTGAAATTCTGAAAAGCACTCAGTCTACAAATCAATACTCTGAATGTTGAAAAAGCTGAATGAAGCAGCAGAAACAGTAGACAACCGAAAATGACCTTAATCATCGGAAGTTTAATGATAAGGAATAGTATGTTGGAAAAGCTCAAAAAAGTTGGAACTGAAAAACGGATTGAGCTAACCACTAAGGAGACTAAGGGTAAATACAAGGACCACACCCTATATTCAAAGAATCCAGGTAATTCTGGATCCGTTGAAATCTTTAGAGAATATCCTGCTCCGAAGTCATGTTAAAATCTTGCGGAAAAATTTTTCTTCATCAACCTTCGAACTTGGAAATTCCAAAATATCATCATAAATATCTTCGATATTTCTGAGGATATTTTCATAAATATTCTCGTCCGAAATTATATACCTCTTCGTGCTTCTTGTGTTTCATTGAAAACTTCTGTAAAATTTAAGTTTAATTTATGAATGAATTCTGGAGAAATATAAAGAAATTGATGCATGAATTAGTATAATATAATGACACTTGATCAATGTGATTATATTACAGTAAGTCATGCTGAGTTTCTAATGGAACGTGATGATTCACAGATCATAACGTCATCATATGCCATGTTACATAACTCTTTCATTCTGCTTAACTTTCGAACATATCAAGAAAGAATATTCTTGATAATTATATTCTCAATAATTCTGGTAATTTGACAAATTAAATCGTGCTAATACATTCTTTCTTATTTAAAACATGATGTTTATCCGAAATTCCATACTTACTAATTCTGGACCGTTACTCGCTTTACTAGAGGTCGGGAGGATAATAAAAAGGCAACGAGATCCAAAATATAAGAGAAAATATAAAGCCCAAAAACAACACGGAGGTCACAAACCATGGATATTAATAAGAATAGCAATATAAAGACACGGTAGAATTAAGAATAGTATCACCCCAAGGTAATAATAGAAGTAAACAGATTTTTTCTGGTGGAAGATTGAAAAGAAGGATGACAGAAACGATAATTAGGAAAGTATCAAGGATTAGAACGGGATTAAGCATTTTCACAACCTTCTGGATGTATGAACTAAGAAAGAAAGTATAGGAATGGTGAGAATAATGGAGCGGAAAAGTTTAATTTATAATGGAAATATCAGACAGAGTAATTGAGGCAGATCATCGTATTTAATTATAGAGATCTTAATTCTCTTATTCGGTAAAGAATCAAATCTTTTAGATTTCGAAAATTTTCTTTGAATCCCTTGAATTCCGGAATTCAACCATGACTAGTCAAAAGTTATGACGAAACATATCTTTCTCATTTCACTCTTTTGTGATAGCTTCATTCATACTCTTTGAATAATCGAATTATTTTATCCATATTACTCAATAATGATAAAACTCAATTGATCAACTCATATGCTTCATGAAAGCATATTTATTGTTAACCATGACCACTTCACTCAAATTTCGGGACAAAATTTCTTTAACGGGTAGGTACTGTGACGACCCGAGAATTTCCGACCAAATTTAAACTTAATATTTATATTATTTCGATACGATAAGCAACGTTTGTTAAACTGAATTTCAAAAACTTTGAACTGTGTTCATGTATACACTTGACCTTTGACTAATCCTGACGATTCACGAACAGTAGTTATGATTAGATAAGCATACATACATATAACAATTTGCAAAACAATTACAAAGTATTAATTGATATACTATGAGATAATTGTATCAATACATGATTAATATATTTAACTACTCGATAATTAAAACATAATTATAAATCTATATTAGTTTAATTATATATATGTATATGATTTGCTGAAAATGATTACTGACTATTTTATATTAAATTAAAATGTATAAATATTAATATACAAGATACCTTATTATGTGATATATAAGTAGCAATATATAATGTTAATACATTAAATTTAAATATGAATTAAAATATAGTTATCATTATTATTATAAATAATACAAATTATTATTATTATCATCATTAATAATATTATTATTATCACTTTCATAATAATTATTATCCTTATTATTATTTATTACTATTATTATTAATATAATTATTATATTTATTAGTAATATTATTAATATAATTACTAGTTATTAATAATTATTATGTATAAAATGTGAAAGCAGATGGATACAATGTTTAATTTCACTATCAGATGAATGTAAAGTTTAGTAGTTAGCCAAGTTTGTTTTAAGTCACTATCTTGTATTATTTCTTTGTCTGCTAAAATTGAAATCGAATAACTTTCTGTTATACATCTTATCTATCATTTTCTATCTTATTCTACCTCCTACATATCTAAATATATATACTTATGCATATATGAAAAGCAATGAGGAACTAATAACTTTTCTTCTTCCTTTACCCTCTCTTCCATAACTCTCTAAAATATACATACATATACGCAGCATCAGATAAATTTAATTCATCACCATTTAACGAATACAAGATGTTGTTCCTATTTCCTGTTTCAGTCACAACCCACAACACCACCATAAAACCATCGTGATTAACTGCAGCTGTTTTATTTCCATTTCCTCTTGTTTAGTTCGACTCAAAACTATCACACTCATCATCTTCAATCACCAACCATCTCTTCGATCACTTAAAACTACTTCTATTGTTCACTACTTGTTCCTTCGACCCCACAACAAACTTGCTTGCTACTTACTGTCGGATCACAACAAAACACATTCAAACCTTCTGTGTCACTGTTATTGTTCAAACCCTCACTATCAATAACTACTACAACGTTTGGAATTTTTTTTTTTTGTTTCAATCACATCTCAACCCAAAATCATCGAAACCCCTATCTCCTGTTTATTACCGTGTATTATTAGAATGCTTCTGCTACTGCAAAGTTTCTAATTACCATCAGGAACCACCTGAATTCTCCTTGGCTCTATTCTGTTTCTGCTGTACAAACAGACCCCAAAGCCACCATCAAACAACCATTTTTTTTCTTCTGAGGTTTTGCAGCCCATGAACGACCCAACAAGCTACTAAAACAACTGCAGATGTACCTGCCTTGTTACTGTGATGTTCGATTGCAACTCATTGCCATGGTTCCTGTTTCTGTTCCATTTACATCATCACCAATTTTCTTCTTGTTAGACACACAAACTACCATATTAAATTATCATCAAATTAGCACACATTCAAATCCTTCAAATCTGATAAGTCAAACAACAGTCATGAAATCGAATTAGGGATTTTGTCAAAAATCATAAACTATCGGTTTGAAACTTAAATCCATTAATATAGATTCCAGATACCTCGGTTAAGGATATCCGTGAGGTATTTAAGAATAAAAACCTCAAAATTTTCAAATGTATCGATGACGGTTTCAAATAAGCTTAAGATTAAATTCACAAAGTTTATTCTAAGGGAACTGAAATTTACCTTTCACTAAATCATTTCGAATCGATCCAGAGACTAAAACTTTGATTGAAAAGCTTAAACGAAGATCCCAATCAAATTAAAGAAGAAACTGTTGATGTTATTTAGGTGTTTGATGAACGAGAATAAGAATCTGGTTATACATCAAGATTCTAAACCCAATTTATATTAAACAACTTCATTGAAGAATATGTGAGTTTGAGTTTGAGTTCATATGAATATTGATCATTATAGCTTGAATATTGATTCTAAATTGTTCCTGTATGATTTGAGGAGTGATGATGATTAAAAAGGGTGAACGATGATGATGAGATGATAATGGATGATAATCGATGGACACCAGGGAAGGATCGAAGCACACAGCTGTAAACTACTATCGATTTCTTGGTTGATGCCCTTTTATTCCTGACCTAAACCCACCACAAAGGATCACTAGTATTCTGGGGTTTTTTTTTAATAGACTGTTGGTGAATCCACTTATCAACATAAATGGGTCATCTTGTTGGACTCCCTAAACACTAATGGACTCACTTAAAGATTAATGGTATAATTTCTTTATTTTTATTATTATTATAAGTATTATTATTATTATTATTATTATTATTATTATTATTATTATTATTATTATTATTATTATTATTATTATTATTATTATTATTAAAACTATCATTTTTAAAATTAACATTTATATTATTATTATTATTATTACTATTATTACTAACATTATTATTATTATCATTCATATTAGTATTATTTCAAATAGATATAAAGATACATTACAATTATATTAATATTACATATTACTATATTCTATCAATAAAATATTATTAATTAAACTATATATTTGTATCATAAGGACCTTAATGTAAAGTTTTTATTTTTATAATTAAATTATTAAACTACCTTAATAAGAAATTATTTTTAATATTAATAAATGAATTAATGAAGCATAAAATAATTATATCACTAATAACAACATATAAATTTGTTAGATTACCATTATGTTTGTTAATATATATATATATATATATATATATATATATATATATATATATATATATATATATATATATATATATATATATATATATATATATATATATATATATATATATATATATATATATATATATATATAAATGATATAGGTTCGTGAATCCGAGGCCAACCCTGCGTCGTTAAATATAGTCATATGTATTTTTACTACAAAATACAATACGGTGAGTTCATTTGCTCCCTTTTACTCTTTACATTTTTGGGACTGAGAATACATGCGCTATTTTTACAACTGCTTTATTAAATGCTTTTGAAATATATTTTGAACTGCGAATACATGAAATGCTTTTATAAATGTTTGACGAGATAGACACAAGCAAAACATTCCTCGAATGAATTATTATGCAGACAGAAGTTCTGGGGATTATTATTGAATTATGTGGACATGATAATTGCCACCATTGAATTATGTGGACATGATAATTGCCACTATTGAATTATGTGGACATGATAATTACCACCATTGAATTATGTGGATATGATAATTGCCACCAATTGAAGTGAATGTTATGTATCGAGAGAATGATTTTTATACACATGTTATGTGTATGATATTTTGTACACGAGATATGTGTACGGTTACTAAGATTTATGAAAAATGGTTGCGTACACGAGAAAGGTGTACTGTATTTAAAAGATATCGCATGTACATTACAGGTGGGTATAGGATTCGGGCCCATTTGTACCATGCAGCATTTAAATCTTGTGGTCTATCAAAATGATGAATTTTATTATTTTATGATAAACCTATGAACTCACCAGCTTTTTGGTTGACACTTGAAAGCATGTTTATTCTCAGGTATGAAAGAAATCTTCCGCTGTGCATTTGCTCATTTTAAAGATATTGTTTGGAGTCGATCATCGCAATGGAACCAGATGTTGGTGACTTCGTCCAGACGGATTAGGACGGGGTCTGACAGATCGTGTCCATCGGTGGTTTGTACTGCATACTGAAGACGTTCGAACATGACTTTGAGATCTCCATCACAGAATTGGGTTACAATAAACAAACTACACCCCAAACTTTCAACGTATGAGACCCGTTTGATCATTATGCATTTTTCACATAATCTCCATTACCCGTAATCGCTGCAATCTCATCATTTCTGAAAGTAACCGTTCCTAGGAATTTGTTAATGAAATTGACAAGCAGGGATTTATCGCCCATCATGTGTCGAGAACAACTGGAGTCAATGTACCACACACAAACATCGAAACCCTATAAACGTTAATTTGCCATGAGTTTAGGTACCCAAAGCTGTTTGGGTCCTCTACGATTAGTAACAGCAGAAAACCGTGGATCGCATAAATATGTAACACGTAATGCATCATGCAATTTAGACTTTAAAGTATCATTTAAAAGCACATTACATGTATCATCATCATAAGCAATCTCAAGTTTTATAGAATCATCAGAAGTCTTAACACACGGCTTATTCCAAGAAGATGTTTTGTTAACATATGTAAAATGAAATACATGAGATGGTTTCCTAGGTCAACTAGCAGATTTCTTAGTTTTGTTTGCTACTTTCTTAAAGCATGACTTAGGTACCCATTTGGACTTGTAATTCAAGTTTAGATTATGACATGTGACACGAAAAACACCTTTGTTAGTTAGACATCCAAACTTTTCAGTTGACTTGTGAGATGATTGATTTTCCAAAATTTTCATTTTGGTTTTACGTTCCTTATCATCATACTCATTGAAATTAGTATTAGGACTTGTGTGTTTTGAAGACTTCACTGGAATCTTTAAAAGACTTTCCCTCGATTGTTTTGACATTAAAATCTTTGGAATCTTTTTGATAGAATGAAAACCATTTGGATTATTAATCTTTGGAACAATGAACTGTTTCGAAGACGAATCATTTGAAATACTTTTCTCCTTTTGAAATCGTAAAGGATTTTTATGAATGGTAATGGGAAGATCTGATTTAGTTTTACCCTTAACCTTCTTTCGAATCCTAGCAAGACGTGTAGAAACAGGTTTGGATTTAGGTTCCTCATGCTTACGATCTATTTTCTCTTTGTTTACAATCGGAGAAGCATACTTATGTGTGTTAGTCTGTCTAAGTAGATCTATCTTGCTATTTAAGCTCTTAATCTCAAGGCATAAGTCTTCCATAGAAATTAACACTTCACCATCTCTAAAAGCATAAGTAGATTCTACCTTAGGAAGTTGTGGCAATTTATCACACATGTCAAGCATTTGTTTAAGAGACTTACATCTAAGTTGCAAATTAATATTATCTTTCTAAAGTTGATCAACTAGATGCTGTAAGCTCTTTCCCTTAGGCTTTGTATCTGTTTCGTCACAAGGTTCTACCTTAGGTTCTGCCTTGGGTTCTACCGTAGGTTTAACCATAGGTTCTACCTTTTGATCTAAAGCCGAGTGACCTAGTGATTTCGAATTAGCAAGTTTTAACATCTTTTTCAATGTTGTCTAGTTTAGTTACAAACTTGTTGGTTAAGTCATTTAGTTCATGTGCTAGGTCTTCACCGAATTTCACTTTTGAAACTAGGCATGTTGTAAGACCCGAATAATTATTGTACAGAGTGTAAATAGGGTGCTTAAAGTGTAGATAACATTGAGTAAATAAACAGAGACCAGAACCTGTTCAGACCATAGGTGCGCGCCGCGCACTGTTAAGTGTGCGCGTGGTGCACTTCTCCAGCTGGCAGATTCTGTTTCTTTTAATTAGATATTTTAGAAGGGCTTTTTGGTAAATTCACTTAGGGACGAGTTAAAGGCTACAAGATCAGTTAATGGAGTGTCATAACTCTATTATCACCTACCTTTATCCAATCCACTTGAATTCTAGAGAGAGAGGAGAGTTCTTGAGTGAGAAAGCTCAAATCAAAGAGGAAGAAGTTGATTTCGGGCCAAAGCGCATTTGTTAAAGTTGCTCATCTAATCACTAGCTACGTTGTGATTGTGGTGGTAAGCTCTAACTTTGATTTCCTTATTTTAATTTGTTTAAGGGTTAGGGTTTGGGTTAGTGATGAACATAAAACCCATATTTGGTGATTTTGGGTGTTCTTCGGTAAGATTGGGTCATGAGGACTCAAAGATGACTAACCTAGGGTTTTGGTATGATAAATGGGCTTATGAGTCATAATTGGTTAGTTAATTACTAGCACACCTAGTTATTAAGCAAATGGGTGTTAATTGGGTTAGTGGATGACCCGAAATGAGTGTGTGACTTTAACATAGTCAAATGAGTAATAATTGACCTAGTTGGGAAAGATGGGTATGAAATACCCTAATTATGTATTATTTAGTGTTGTTGGATCTTAATCACTAGCTTTTAGTGATTTATGATGGTCTTGACCTTAAATGGACGGTTTTTGGTGTAAATGGAGAATTTAATGCATTTAAGTCATTAAATGCATATGAGTGAATTGTTGGTGTTTAATCCAACTAGTTTGTCTGTTGATTGAGTACTTATTGTATTAGGTACTTTTCTTTGAAGCTTTCGGAAGTTTAAAACCTTCACCGAATCGTTAAGGTGAGTGGAATAATTATATATGTATGTATATAATTTATTTGCTTGTGGGGTATGGTTTAAAGTTCGATGTTGACGATCCCATATCCTAGAGTATATTGTTTGATTGTTTAGATGAGGTTTAAAGTTCGATGTTGACGATACCTCAAGTATGGATTTAAAGTTCGATGTTGACGAAGCCATACCACTATTGTAGTGACGTTTGTTTGATGAGGGTTTAAGTTCGATGTTGACGATACCTTATATGTGGGTTTAAGTTCGATGTTGACGATACCACATTTATTAGGACGAATGGGGATTAAGTTCGATGTTGACGATACCATTCGTAGGGCTAGCCTTGGGATTTGAATACTAATAGATGTTGTGAACATCAATGATGTGTATTATGTTGTAGCATATTGTATTGTTTACGTTATATGCTATTGTTATACTAGCTTATGTTATCGAGGATTTAGCATTATACATTATGAAGGTATGCTAATTATATTGCTAGTATGTATGCGGATTTAGTATAAGTGTTTGCAAGTAAGTAAGTTATATATGTATATGTATAATTATTGCATTCACTAAGCGTTTTGCTTACCCTCTAGTTGTTTTCCTTTTTATAGGCTCCGGCGTGGACAAGGGTAAGGGCGATCGTTTGGATTAGTGATCCCGCTTTGTTTTGATAGGGGACGCTTTTTGGATGTGTTAGCTTTTGAAGTTTAACCGAGATTTGGGTAGTTTAACCCCCAAACATCATGCTCTAGTGTCGTTTGGAATTTAAACTAGTGTGGTCGAAACTTACATTTTGTATGAAACTCGTAACTCGGGTCGATGTGGGCTCCGTTTCGTAAAACTTATTTTATTATTGAATCGTGTGAGTTTTTCATATATTAATGTGTTGTGAAAAGTGTTTCGTCTATAAGTGTCGGGAAGTGGGAGATCTATAAACGAAAAATGCAAATTTCGAATAGAAGCTGGAACAGCTTGTGCGCGGCGCCGCACACCCTAAGGTCTTGCGCGCCGCGCACTATTCTGTATAATTTTTTTTTTCGCGTATTCAGTTGGATAACGGGTTGGGTTGTTACAAGTGGTATCAGAGCATGGTCTAAGGGATTTAGGCGACTTGAGATAGGTGCCTAAACTTAGAGTTTATTGTGTATGCGCGTTATGCGGGACTTGTAGGAGACGGGTCGGACCGGGGATTGGATAGTGCCTAGGTTTAGGTGAACTAACTATGCGCTAATTGTATTGTGTTGTGTTTTGCAATCATCAAGCGAGATAGACGTTGTACTAGCGAGTTAATGTGACGTGCTCGTGTAAGAATGATTAGCTACCATTGTTACGGGTTCAAATCGTGTCAAACAAGCGATGTACGACGATTGTTAAGTAAGATGAGGCGGTGAGGTGTATATGAATATTATGTTGAGTAACAATGATTACCTATTTCCATTTTATAGTATGAAGACGAGAAACGAACCCGAAAACAATGTGATAATGCTAAAAACGAACATATATTTCATAGCATTATTCCTCAAGAAAGACAAGCTTTTAGTTGCAATTGTTCTATTTACAAGTGATATTTGTTTAAATAATAAAAGGTGAAGACAAAAGACAGATTCGACGAATTGAAGACGCAAACGACCAAAAAGCTCAAAAGTACAAAAGACAATCAAAGAGGTTCCAATTATTGATAAGAAACGTCTCGAAATTACAAGAGTACAAGATTCAAAACGCAAAGTACAAGATATTAAATTGTACGCAAGGACATTCGAAAATCCGGAACCGGGACCAGAGTCAACTCTCAACGCTCGACGCAACGGACTAAAAATTACAAGTTAACTATGTATATAAATATAATATAATATATAATTAATTATATAAATTATATATATATATTATATTTATATAATAAACCGTCGGTAAACAAAGAGCCAAAATGGAGTGAGCTGTATTTACAAACTCCGCGACTCGCGGAGTTTGAAGGCAAAAAGGGCCGCGAGTCGCGGAGCCCCAAATTCTGAAACTCCCTATAAAAGCAAACGAATTCTGATCGCAAAAACCAACAATCCATATCCATCCTCTCTATATCTATACGTAAATATTTATATTTATATTTTAATTTTAATTTTAATTTTAATCCTAATAATAAGGGTATGTTAGCGAATGTTGTAAGGGTGTAAGTCGAAATTCTGTCCGTGTAACGCTACGCTATTTTTAATCATTGTAAGTTATGTTCAACATTTTTAATTTAATGTCTCGTAGCTAAGTTATTATTATGCTTATTTAATCCGAAGTAATCATGATGTTGGGCTAATTACTAAAATTGGGTAATTGGGCTTTGTACCATAATTGGGGTTTGGACAAAAGAACGACACTTGTGGAAATTAGACTATGGGCTATTAATGGGCTTTATATTTGTTTAACTAAATGATAGTTTGTTAATATTAATATAAAGATTTACAATTAGGCGTCCCTATAAATTACCATATACACTCGATCGGACACGATGGGCGGGGTATTTATATGTACGAATAATCGTTCATTTAACAGGACACGGGAATGGATTAATAGCCACTAGAATAATTAAAACAGGGGTGAAATTATGTAAAAGGACACTTGGCATAATTGATAACAAAATATTAAAACCTTGGGTTACACTCAGTCGACATCCTAGTGTAATTATTAAACGAAGTATTAAAATCTTGTTATAGTTTAAGTCCCCAATTAGTTGGAATATTTAACTTCGGGTATAAGGATAATTTGACGAGGATACTCGCACTTTATATTTATGACTGATGGACTATTATGGACAAAAACCTGACGGACATATTAAATAATCCAGGACAAAGGACAATTAACCCATGGGCATAAAACTAAAATCAACACGTCAAACATCATGGTTACGGAAGTTTAAATAAGCATAATTCTTTTATTTCATATTTAATTTCCTTTGTTTTATATTTAATTGCACTTCTAATTATCGCATTTTTATTGTTATTGTATTTAATTGCACTTTTAATTATCGTACTTTTTAATTATCGCAAGTTTATTTTATCGCACTTTTATTATTCGCAATTTCATTATCGTTATTTACTTTACGCTTTAAATTAAGTCTTGTATTTATTTATTATTTTACATTTGGTTTTAACTGCGACTAAAGTTTTAAAATCGACAAACCGGTCATTAAACGGTAAAAACCCCCCTTTATAATAATAATATTACTTATATATATATTTGTATTTTTATAAAAGTAAACTAATATAGCGTTAAGCTTTGTTTAAAGATTTTCCCTGTGGAACGAACCGGACTTACTAAAAACTACACTACTGTACAATTAGGTACACTGCCTATAAGTGTTGTAGCAAGGTTTAAGTATATCCATTCTCTAAATAAATAAATATCTTGTGTAAAATTGTATCGTATTTAATAGTATTTTCTGCTAAAATATAATAGCTATTTTATATACACTTCGCTACCACATCAAGTATTTTTGGCGCCGCTGCCGGGGAACAATCTAGCTTAAAAGCCGGAAGCAACGCTAATAAAAAAAAAATATTTTTAGTTTACTTTTATTAAAATTTGTTTTTATAAAAATACGTTTTAAATATTCGAAAATATAAAAAGAAAAACAAAAATATAAGTATTTTTAAGATTTTGTTAAATATTTAAGTTTTATAAAGTTTCTTTATTTTTATATAAATTTTATTTAAGTATTTTGTTTTTATTTAAAACATATAAAAAAAATATATATATATAAATCTAGTTTTAAGATTTTTATTTATAAAATTATAAAGTAGTTCTATTTTTATTCTAATTTTTAAAATATAAGTTTTTATTATATAAATATTTTAGATTTGAAAACAGAAAATATAAAACAGAAAAAAAAAACGTCGAATTAAAAACTGTACCTGAGTTGAATTCTGGAACCCCGCGACTCGCGGAGTTTGCAGCCTCGAATACCGCGACTTGCGGAGCCACGGACACCGACAGAAACCCTAATCTGCATTTAATTAGGAGTAATTAATTATTATTATTATTTTAACCCTAATTAGTTTAATTATTATTATAATTTAGTTTAAGTTTTAATTTAATTAGTATAATTAATAATTAATTATAATTAGTTTTAATATATATAAAAATTAATGCTTTTATAAAATAATATAAAAATAATATTTTTATAAAAATTTGTAACTTTTTACAACTTTTTGTATATTTTTATATTTTGTCCCTTTTTAATCGTTTTAGCGTAATATTTGTATTTTTAGCTCATATTTAGTTTTAAACTTAGTTTTTGCCATAGTTATTTTTACTTCTAGATTTTTAGGCTTTGCCGTAGAATTCCTTAAAGTGCTTTTTCTTTAGACTAAGATTTAGGTGCTTTAGAATTTTGCGACGCCTTTTTAAGTTTTAGTTTCTTTTTAAGTTATTTCCATTTGGGATTTAGTTTTTCCTGTAAGCTTTAATATTTTTAGACGACTTTTACCTATGTATCAATTATCATTCCAATTAGTAATCTCAATTTGCGATTATAATTTTAAGTTAGTTGTAGTAATAAGGTTAGGTTAGTCAAGTATTTTTAAGTTTTATAAGTTTCTTTTATTTTTCCGTCACCTTTTAT
Organism: Rutidosis leptorrhynchoides; assembly: GCF_046630445.1. Lineage (NCBI taxonomy): Eukaryota > Viridiplantae > Streptophyta > Magnoliopsida > Asterales > Asteraceae > Rutidosis > Rutidosis leptorrhynchoides. Next base: position 256,850,879 of record NC_092338.1, on the reverse strand, counting down.
TTTTCAACCATTTTTCTTTTTCGACCTTTTTCGACGAACTCTTTTTCTTTCTTATTTCTCGCTATTCTAGTTTTAGGACATAGATTTTTATTCTACTTCTTATCTAAATTTCTTAAAATTACGAAAATTTAATTTAAGTGGTTAAATTGATAGACATAAAAATTTTCTGGTTCGTAGTAATAGTTGGATTTGTACGTGGACCGGGTTATTGGAGCCAAACAGTCCTCAATTATATTGAGACCAAACGAATCCTGCCCCTCTGCTGCATCTTTTGGCTATTCGAAACGTGGGCAAAATCAGAAAAGTCTATTGATTGGATAACTTATTATAATTTTTCTTTCCTTTTAAAAACTAATAGGATATTCAGTGAATGCACCGAGCAAGACGTTCACCACCTTTTGTACGTTCACCACCTGTAACTAGATCAAGACATTTAGCAAATATTACCACCGTTGATTTTTCTTTAGAATCGTCATCCAGTCGACCAAGTACTCCAGTTCAAATTTTCGATAATCCATTTTTTGAACCCGACCTCACAATTGAGAATCCGGAGAATATTCAGGAACGATTCGTATATCCTGAACCATTAACTTTTCCTCCGGAACCACAAATCATTCAAACAGAGATTGTTGAGGAACGAACCATTAAATCAGAATCCTCTATGATTCCGATTCAACAAATTCAATTATGGAGAATCTGGAACCTTTAAGTATGGAAGACTGAATGAGAGCTAAACGCACTGGCCAAGGTCACGCAATTACTCATTCAGACATTAATGCGCCAGATTATGAAATCAAAGGACAAATTCTACACATGGTGACTAATCAATGCCAATTTAGTGGTGCGCCGAAGGAAGATCCAAATGAACATCTACGTACCTTTAATAGGATATGCACACTATTTAAAATCCGAGAAGTGGAGGATGAACAGATATATCTCATGTTATTTCCCTGGACTTTAAAGGGAGAAGCCAAAGATTGGTTGGAATCGTTACCTGAAGGGGCGATCGATACATGGGACGTATTAGTTGAAAAATTTCTTAAACAATTATTTCCGCATCTAAAGCCGTAAGACTTCAAGCAGAAATTGTTACGTTTACACAGAAGCCAAATGAAACTCTATATGAGGCGTGGACAAGATTTGGAAAGTTGTTAAGAGGATGTCCGCAACATGGTTTAGACACCTGTCAAATAGTATAAATATTCTACCAAGGATGCGACATCACTACAAGGAAAGACATAGATATAGCAGCTGGTGGTTCTATTATGAAGAAAACCGAAACTGATGCTTACAAAATTATTGATAACACTGCTTCCCACTCACATGAGTGGCACCAAGAAAAAGATATCGTTAGATCATCTAAAGCAGCTAGAGCCGATTCTAGCCATGACTTAGATTCCATTTCCGCAAAGATAGATGCTGTCGAGAGACGAATGGAAAAGATGAATAAAGATATTCACTCAATACGAATTAGTTGTGAGCAGTGTGAAGGACCACATTTGACAAAAGATTGTCTCAGTATTGAATTAACAATAGAACAAAGAGAGAATATTTCATAAATAAACCAAAGGCCTGGAAATAATTATCAGAATAATTATCAACCGCCAAGACCGATTTACAATCAAAACCAGAATTATAACAGAAATATTCCATACAACAACCAACAAGGTCCTAGCAATCAACAAGTATCTGATAATAATTACAATCAGCAAAGACCTAATTTTCAAAACAAACCACCACAACAAACCGATGATAAAAATCCGAATTTAGAAGATATGATGACGAAGCTAGTTGAAACTCAAACGCAGTTTTTCACATCTCAAAAACAAACCAATGAACAAAATGCTCAAGCATTTAGAAATCAACAAGCTTCTATTCAAAATCTGGAACAAGAAGTAAGTAACCTAGCAAGGTTAATAGGTGAAAGAAAACCGGGAAGTCTACCTAGTGATACAAATGCTAACCCCCGGAATGAAACAGCTAAAGCCATTACCATAAGAAGTGGTACAACGCTTAAACCACCTGAAATACCTGTAACTTCTGATGAAGCTATTCCTACTCCACAAGAACCACAACCTGATCAAGATAAGGAAAAAGAACCGGTAGTTGAAAAGGTTAATGAAGATAACACAGTTAAGGCTAAACCTTATGTTAAACCATACCAACCACCACTTCCTTACCCGAGTAAAATGAAGAAAGAGAAACTTGAAGCCGAGCAATCCAAATTCTTGGATATGTTTAAACAGATAAATGTAAATCTTCCTTTCATTGATGTGATTTCAGGAATGCCTAGATATGCTAAATTCTTGAAAGATCTAATCTCAAATAGAAAGAAAATGGAAGAACTCTCGGCTGTTACCATGAATGCTAATTGTTCAGCAGTGCTGTTGAATAAGATACCAGAAAAATTATCTGATCCAGGAAGTTTCACAATTCCATGTTTTCTGGGTAGTCTTAGTTCAATAGAAGCATTGGCAGACTTAGGTGCTAGTATAAATCTAATGCCGTATTCACTATACGCTAAACTAGACCTTGGAGAATTGAAACCAACCAGAATAAGCATACAACTAGCCGATAGATCAATAAAATATCCTAGAGGGATAATGGAGAACATGCTAGTTAAAGTTGGTACTTTAGTATTTCCAGTAGATTTTGTTGTTTTGGACATGGAAGAAGATTCTCAAGTTCCTCTCATATTAGGAAGACCATTCTTAAACACGGCTAAAGCAATGATAGACGTGTCCGGTAAGAAATTGACCCTAAGTATAGAGGATGAGAGTGTTACCTTTTCAGTTGATAGAGCAATGCAATAACCGCAATCTGCAGATGATACATGTTATTATATTCAAACTATAGATGCACATGCAGAATTATTAGAAGAATTTCCAGAATTACAAGGAACAGGAGAATGTTCTTTAGGAGAAGGTAATGAACCAATTGATGAAGCTGAAATGTTAGCTACACTTATAGCTAATGGATATGAACCAACAACAGAAGAAATTCAAATGCTAAAAGAAGAAGACAGATATCGATACAAATCATCGATAGAAGAACCACCAAAATTAGAGTTAAAGCCACTTCCAAACCATTTGGAATACGCTTATTTACATGGTGAATCTGAATTACCTGTAATAATATCATCTTCTCTTACTGAAAATGAGAAATCACAACTCATTTGTGTGTTGAAAGCCCATAAACCAGCCATTGCATGGAAGATTCATGATATTAAAGGAATAAGTCCTTCGTATTTCACACATAAAATCCTTATGGAAGAAGGTCATAAAACGTATGTGCAACGCCAACGAAGACTAAATCCTAATATGCAAGATGTAGTTAAGAAAGAGATTATTAAACTGCTAGATGCAGGTCTAATTTATCCAATCTCTGATAGTCCATGGGTAAGCCCAGTTCAATGCGTGCCTAAGAAGGGTGGCATGACTGTCATTACAAATGAGAAAAATGAGCTTATTCCTACTAGGACTGTAACAGGATGGCGTGTATGTATTGATTATAGAAAATTAAATGATGCCACCAGAAAAGATCACTTTCCCTTACCTTTCATTGATCAAATGTTGGAAAGATTAGCCGGAAATAGTTACTATTATTTTCTAGATGGATTTTCCAGATATTTTCAAATTCCAATAGCACCCGAGGACCAAGAGAAAACCACATTCACGTGCCCTTATGGTACTTTTGCTTACAAACGCATGCCATTTGGACTTTTGCAACGCCCCTGCAACCTTTCAAAGGTGTATGATGGCGATTTTTCACGACATGATAGAAGAATGCATGGAAGTTTTCATGGATGACTTTTCAGTCTTCGGTGATACATTTGAATCATGTCTAGTTAATCTGGAACGAATGCTTATTAGATGCGAACAATCAAATCTAGTTCTTAATTGGGAGAAATGCCATTTTATGGTTAAAGAAGGCATCGTTCTTGGTCATAAAATTTCAAAAGAAGGAATTGAAGTGGATAGAGCTAAAGTAGATGTAATTGCTAAACTTTCACATCCCACCAATGTTAGAGGAGTTAGGAGTTTTCTAGGGCATGCCGGTTTTTACCGACGTTTCATAAAAGATTTTTCTAAAATTGCCACTCCTATGAATAAACTCCTAGAAAAGGATGCTCCATTCATCTTTTCAGATGAATGTATCAAATCTTTTAATATTCTTAAAGAGAAACTCACTAATGCGCCGATCATGATAACACCAAATTGGAATCTACCATTTGAACTAATGTGCGATGCAAGTGATTTTGCAATGGGAGCCGTTTTAGGACAAAGGATTGAAAAACGATTTCAACCTATATATTATGCTAGTAAGACGTTACAAGGAGCACAAACGAACTATACAACTACTGAAAAAGAACTCCTTGCTATTGTCTTTGCTTTTGACAAATTTCGATCATATCTCGTTCTAGCAAAAACGGTGGTCTATACCGACCATTCTGCTCTTAGATACCTATTTTCAAAACAAGATGCTAAACCAAGATTAATCCGTTGGATCTTACTCTTACAAGAGTTTGATATTGAAATCCGAGATAAAAGAGGAGCAGAAAATCTCGCCGCTGATCATCTTTCTCGTCTTGAAAATCCCGAATTAGAAGTTCTAAATGAATCGGCCATACAAGACAACTTTCCTGATGAATATCTATTGAAGATAGATTATAAAGAAATTCCATGGTTTGCAGACTATGCAAACTATTTAGTATGTGGATTCCTTGAAAAAGGATTATCGTACCAAAGACGAAAGAAATTCTTCAGTGATATAAAACACTATTTTTGGGAAGATCCACATCTGTTTAAAAGTTGTCCCGATGGAATAATACGCCGATGTGTATTTGGAGATGAAGCTAGTAAAATATTAAACCATTGTCACACAGGACCAACAGGAGGGCATTATGGGCCTCAACTAACAGCAAGAAAAGTTTATGATGCTGGATTCTATTGGTCCACAATTTACAAAGACGCACACCTTCTTTGCAAATCCTGTGATGCTTGTCAAAGGACCGAAAAAATAAGTCAACGTGATGAAATGCCACAAAATGTCATACAAGTATGTGAAGTATTTGACATTTGGGGTATTGACTTTATGGGTCCATTTCCAAAATCTCATAATAATCTCTATATTCTCGTAGCCATTGTTTATGTATCTAAATGGGCGGAAGCACAAGCTGTCCCAACTAACGATGCACGAGTTGTAGTCAACTTTTTAAAACTTCTTTTTGCAAGGTTTGGAACACCGAAAGCTTTAATAAGTGATCGGGGTACTCATTTCTGTAATAATCAACTTGAGAAAGTTCTTAAAAGATATGGAGTAACTCATAAAATCTCCACCGCATATCATCCACAAACAAGTGGACAAGTTGAAAATACCAACCGAGCTTTAAAACGTATTCTAGAGAAAATCGTAGGATCAAATCCGAAGGAATGGTCCATTAAATTGGAGGATGCACTCTGGGCTTTTAGAACAGCCTACAAAACTCCAATTGGAACCACACCTTTTAGACTTGTTTATGGAAAAGCATGTCATCTTCCAGTAGAAATTGAACACAAAGCATTTTGGGCTTTGAAGACATGTAATCTTGATTTACATGAAGCCGGACGTCTACGATTAAGTCAACTAAACGAATTAGAAGAATTAAGACATGAAGCATATGAAAATTCGTTAATCTATAAAGAAAGAACGAAGAAATGGCATGATAAAAGAATCAGAAGTTCAAAAGAATTTAAAGAAGGAGACAGAGTTCTTCTTTTCAATTCACGATTCAAGCTATTTCCTGGAAAATTGAAATCAAGATGGTCTGGACCATTCATAGTCAAAAGAGTTTTCCCATACGGAACGATAGAATTAATAAATTCAAATGGGATTGAATTTAAAGTTAATGGTCACAGAGTTAAACACTACATAGATAGTCCGATGGAAGTCGACAACGAAGTTAATCACAATTTCGACACCACAGCTAACTAAGTGTGGGGAGAATCAAGTCTTTAAAGGATAATATGTATTTCTGTTAGAGTTAGATTGTCTGTTTTTGTGTAGTTCTCGAAAATAGAACCCGAATGGTCTTTCCCTAGCAGACCCTAAAGAACTATTCTTCTCCCCCCATTCTGAATTTTTATTTTTTTAGGTTTTTACAAAATGAAGACTGCCTGTGAACTAAACCATGGTCTAATGCTACATGCTTTGATCACTAAACGTAATAATGACACACTACCGAGTGAAATAGTATCAGTAATCAGAGAAAGATTGGACGGAGTTAGAAAAGAATCCAGATGCGAAGATAATAAGTTACAATTTGGTAAAGAAAAATCAAAATCCGCAGCGAAAAGAAGAGCACGACACCTAGAAAGATGTCACAAATGCGAAAAATGGTCACATGGAGGTAAATGTTCAAATAATCAAACCTATTCAAATACCGAATTTGTTACTTTATGCAGAGACGGACCGTTCATATGTTTAGAAGAAAAGACACTGAATGCTCGAGGTTACGCCTATGTAGCTATGGAAAACCAATTAAACCGACTATCTTATGAATGGGATAGATCATATAACTAAGAAATCTATTTCACAGGTATGTTTTTATTTTTAACCTTTTGATAATAAACGCTAATTTGTTCGCTATAAAGTATTAAATTGGTATTGAATAAAATTAGGTTTGGCGACCGAAATTATTGATATCATTCAAAAATTTATTACATCACTGCGAAATTTAACGTTTATTCTTAAGGTATAAATATCTTTAATCAATCAACCCAAAATATTTCAAAAATTCGTCATGAGTTAAATTAGGTCTTGGAACCGAAATTACTTTACCGAGAAGAGGGGCGCATATTTTTGATAATATTTGATTGATTAAAGTGGGATAAAAAGCCAAAAAGATTTTTAATTTTATTTTTACCATGTTTTTAAAATTAATATTTAAAACTTAAATTAATATTGTAAACTTTGTAAAAACAATATTTTTAAAATTGTAAATATTTGAAAAATTAATATAAGTTTGGTGTAAATTTATAATATGAATTTTTAAATTAAGTTTGGTGTGAATTTTTAATTTTTAAAATATGAATTTTTAATTTTATGCATTTCAAATTTTAAGTTTGGTGTGAATTTTTAATATTAATTTTGAATTTTATATTTAAATTGTGTGAATTTAAAAACAAAAATTTACTTTATCTCATTAAGTTAAAAATATGATTTTTAAAATTCGTCGTAAGTTGAAGACTAGGTCTTTAAACCGAAATTGCTTTACCCAAGGGAGGGACGAGAACTTTTATTATCATTATTTTTAATCTTATTGAATTAAAGTATGCCAAAAACATTAAAAAACCCCAAAAATCTTAGCTTTTAAAACAATCGCTACAAAAAGACAAATTTTAAAATTTTATCGAAGAACGGACTAGGACATCGATTCGAAACGACCTCGTCCTAAATAACAAGGGAAACAAAATTTTAAAATTAATTACTTAATTGTTTTAATTAGTATAAGATGTTAAAAAAAAAAAAAAAAAAAAAAAAAAAAAAACTCCGCGACTCGCGGAGTTTGAAGGGTAATATACCGCGACTCGCGGAGTTCCTAAAATCCAGAAAAAAAATATAAACGCAGAACTGATCAGTCCCCAACCCACAACACAGAAAAAACTGCGAAAAAACTGCCGAAAAAACCCGCAAAAACACCCCCAAAATCACAATTTTTAACCGTTAATCATCAAATCTTTTACTAAAATCATGTTGAGAAAAATGCTATCAAGGAATTACTCAAGAAAAACGGTAAATTTCTACACCTAAACACCATTTAATCCGAAAATTAGTGTTCTTGAGCAATTTTTTCCCCAATTTGATTTTGATGCTTTTTAGTGTAATTATACTTAAATTGTTTATGTATTATGCTTGTATAACCTAGATTGATGCTATTTAACATGATTAGAAGCCTTAAACTTCAAATTTTGAGTAATCTAGGGTTTGTGTTCTTGAGCAAATTTGGGGCTTTTTGATATAAACAGGTTATGGCCGATTTTTGTCATGAATTGTTGCTAAATTAAGTAGTGTAACATGTTTAGGTAGTTAAATGATCCAAACTTTGAGCCTAAACATGATTTTGAGAATTAAAGTGGACTTTTTCAAGTCTAAAAATTCATGAACTTGATTTTTGAGAGATAATGCCATTTGAAACTTGTTTAATTGCTAGTAATGATTATTTTGACATGTTATTTGAGTTGAATGCTTATGAACTTGGCAAACATTTTCGTATATGCTTATTTGAAAAAGTGTAGATTTGATGAAAATATGAAAATGAGCTTAAGTTTGATATAAATTGATCATGTCATTGTAATTATTTTGATTGATGATTTTGCTGACACTATTGCATATTTGGATGCACAAAAATTGTGTTTGATGTGTTTTGCAGACTGAAAGGGGGGAATCTTCATCCCAAGCTCGCAATGCTCCTGCTGAGAATGCGGAACAACAGGAGGTGGATAACTACTACAAGCAAGATATACCTCATCCAGTCATGATATTTTCTGATATACACTTGGAAGATTTGCACCCTAACCTGAGATTTGACAGACTTTGGATAGATTATCCAAAATACCAAAGGGGTTTGCATACTCTTCATTCTAAAGTTGTTGAGGTACCGAGGGTCATAGAATGGGGACCATTAGAAGCTGTAGAATTGGCCGGGCCAATTAGGGAATTACTTGCACAGAGGTATGGTAATTCTACTTTTAACGACTGGGTACGTTTATTCACCATGCGTAGACCTGTATATAAAGTATGGTTTGAAGAATTGTTGTGTAGTATAGAATTAAATGATCGGGTAGCTAGTTTAACTGATCGATCTTTTATTAGATTTTTGTTAGGAGGTTCGATGCGCCACATGTCTTTACTAGACATGGCTCAGGCTTTACGTATATATACGCCTGAGGAGTTAGCATCTGCCGATTGTAGAGGGTTGATACTAAATGGTAGAAAGATAGATGAAAATTTTGATACACATGGTGTATGGAGTCAAATGACAAGCCATCACCGATTCAAAGGGGGAAATTACTCTTATTTGGATATAGATAGAGCTGAATTAAGAGTAATTCATAAGTTTTTAGCTAATTCGATTACACAAAGAGGTAAGAACAAGGAAAAGGTAAATGAACAGGATTTGTTTTACCATATTTGTATTCGAGACCCACAAAGCGCTGTAAGTATACCTTATTGTGTGGGTTATTATTTATCAGCTATGGTTAGGGGGATGAGACCGCATAGCATAATAGGAGGTGGTATTTTTATTACTTTGATTGCTGAATATCTCGGTGTGGATATAAGTCGGGGGTGATTATTAGTCGAAGAACCAGAATCCCGCGATACTATAGGTTTAAATGTATACCATGGTGCGAAAGTTTTGAAGAGGCGAAATAACGCCGCAGTACAATACCATGGTAGACATCCACAGGTTGAGAGAAACCAACAGCAAGGTAATGTAGGAGGGGGAAATGAAATGCAAGAAATGCAAAGGTTTATAGCTTCACAGGAGTACGAAAATGCTAGACAAAGAGCATTTGAAGATTGGCAAGTTCATCAAAACCAAATCATAGCTTATTGCCAACATATAGGTAGAAACTATATTCCTACTCCAAAGCCAATATTCCCTCCCTGGTCTATAGAGATTCAACCACCGTATCCTACGTATAACCCAGCCGAAGTATTCTATAGCACCTATTGTTATGCATGGAACCCCTATTGGTATCAGTATCATCCCTAGTCTACTTAGTTTTATTTATTTTGTAATTTGTAATGTTGATACGTTTAATACTTATGTTAATATTGTAATAGTTTTTATAATTTTCTAACTTTTATTCTTAGATTTTAATAATTTTTGAATGTGGGGTAATATACCAAACTTCAAAAATATGTATGTATGTTTGCAGTTTATCTTATGTACACAACAGGGTAAAACAACGCATTTTCAAAGACTGGCATTAAGTTCAGCAAAAGCAACTAATTTTGACGACAAGATGCAAAATATATGTGAAATAACAACAAGACGGAATGAACAAATGATGTGCACCATTTATCATTTAGCAAACAAACGCCAATATATTTGGAAACTTTGGTAAAATTTAATCATTTTCGCACAAATCACCCTCAATAATTTAAATTGTTACTGATTTCTTGCAAATGAGGGCATTGCAAGATCTTAAGCGTGGGAAGGGGTTAAATTCTTTCGGATTTTAAAATTTTTATCTTAAACACTGGGTTACCATTAAAAATACTAGTAAAGCAGTAGTTGTATTAGAATCTAGTGCTCTCTGATAATAAAGAACAGCCCTAGTCTTATATACTGACTACCCAATTCTAGTAAAATTTTTCAAAATTTTCAATTAAATGAACTCAAAATCATGTTTATACATATTTATGAACGATAAAACTAGGTTTTAACACCCAAATTATTGTAATCTCGGAAAGGAAATAAATTGAGAAACAAACCAAAATGTTAAAATTCATTTAAAATGGAATAGAGGACAATAAAAAGGAAAATAAAAGCCAAGTGTGGGAAAATTCTCCAAGTTATTCAAAACATATATCACATATTTTTGTACAAATAACTGAAAATACTTTTGCTTTGGACTAAACTAAAAAGTTTTACCTGATTTACTGTAAGAAAGATGGATCTACACAATGAATCAATTCCATCATTAAAAGGAAGTAAAGTCTTTCGAAAAAGACACGCGCTTCTTGATTTAGGTCAAGAAGTTGTCGTCCAGACCAGCTGTAGGTTGACGAAAAATCTAGAAAAGTCATCACTAAAATCAGCAAGAAATCCACGGACCTCAGCATTAAATAGGGTCGCCAAGTGGTCAGATTTATCCTAACCATGAGAAGGATTTATCTCGTAAAATGGGGGGCACCATGCAAATTAGCTGGATAAGACTAATGAATCAGATCCCCAGAAAGGATAATCTCCTTAAAAGATCAAAAATCAGCTTTTAAGCCTGATATTACTCAATCCTTGAGATTGACCTTAAAGATTGAGAATTACAAACTCATGGAATTCAATGATATCTAAACTCGAGCTTGAACGAGAAAATATTTTGATCGAAATTACAATCCGATTTGTTTTCTGAAAACCCTATTTTCAATGCGTTCATTACCATTGAACGTAAAATCCTAGGAATTCACCTGGAATTCATTAGGTCACCTGAACTAAATCGGGTGTCAACCGTAAGAACGGTGGTTGCATAGTGGTCAAAGACAGGACCTTGTGCCAGACCGAAAAATCATAAGGGTGAGCTTTACTATTGCTCCTACCAAGGATAGTAATTGCGTCCGACACGTTATAGACCATAATTAAAAGCATGTCAGGGGACATTGCCTTAACAGTTGCTTGTTCAATGCTTTCCTTTACAACCGGACGGTAGTTTACCGAAAGGTAATATACGGGACAAGTAAACTGGACGTGTTGCTTTCCAAATACAAGGTTAGCAAGTGGGTGACACAAAATCGCAAGTTTTGAGCTAAAATTTTCAAATCTGAAACCCACCAAACCCACAAAAATATTTTGCAAACACCGGTAAAGGGTTATTCCGGAAAACTTATCTAGGGTAAAAACTAGATTTAATTTTCAAAAGATCAAATGTTTTCATAAAGATCCAATTTCCTTAATGGATCTAAATTTTTATAGTCATGTGGGACTGTAAACCATATCGTTACTACCATTGTTTATACCGTCGTATAGAAATCACTAATGTACAAAGTGTGAAGAATAAAGAAGTGATTCTAGTATTTCAAGATGATATTGCTTGAGGACAAGCAACGCTTAAGTGTGGGAATATTTGATAATGCTAAAAACGAACATATATTTCATAGCATTATTCCTCAAGAAAGACAAGCTTTTAGTTGCAATTGTTCTATTTACAAGTGATATTCGTTTAAATAATAAAAGGTGAAGATAAAAGACAGATTCGACGAATTGAAGACGCAAACGACCAAAAAGCTCAAAAGTACAAAAGACAATCAAAGAGGTTCCAATTATTGATAAGAAACGTCTCGAAATTACAAGAGTACAAGATTCAAAACGCAAAGTACAAGATATTAAATTGTACGCAAGGACATTCGAAAATCCGGAACCGGGACCAGAGTCACCTCTCAACGCTCGACGCAACGGACTAAAAATTACAAGTTAACTATGTATATAAATATAATATAATATATAATTAATTATATAAATTATATATATATTATATTTATATAATAAACCGTCGGTAAACAAAGAGCCAAAATGGAGTGAGCTGTATTTACAAACTCCGCGACTCGCGGAGTTTGAAGGCAAAAAGGGCCGCGAGTCGCGGAGCCCCAAATTCTGAAACTCCCTATAAAAGCAAACGAATTCTGATCGCAAAAACCAACAATCCATATCCATCCTCTCTATATCTATATGTAAATATTTATATTTATATTTTAATTTTAATTTTAATTTTAATTTTAATCCTAATAATAAGGGTATGTTAGCGAATGTTGTAAGGGTGTAAGTCGAAATTCTGTCCGTGTAACGCTACGCTATTTTTAATCATTGTAAGTTATGTTCAACCTTTTTAATTTAATGTCTCGTAGCTAAGTTATTATTATGCTTATTTAATCCGAAGTAATCATGATGTTGGGCTAATTACTAAAATTGGGTAATTGGGCTTTGTACCATAATTGGGGTTTGGCCAAAAGAACGACACTTGTGGAAATTAGACTATGGGCTATTAATGGGATTTATATTTGTTTAACTAAATGATAGTTTGTTAATGTTAATATAAAGATTTACAATTGGGCGTCCCTATAAATTACCATATACACTCGATCGGACACGATGGGCGGGGTATTTATATGTACGAATAACCGTTCATTTAACCGGACACGGGAATGGATTAATAGCCACTAGAATAATTAAAACAGGGGTGAAATTATGTAAAAGGACACTTGGCATAATTGATAACAAAATATTAAAACCTTGGGTTACACTCAGTCGACATCCTGGTGTAATTATTAAACAATGTATTAAAATCTTGTTATAGTTTAAGTCCCCAATTAGTTGAAATATTTAACTTCGGGTATAAGGATAATTTGACGAGGATACTCGCACTTTATATTTATGACTGATGGACTATTATGGACAAAAACCAGACGGACATATTAAATAATCCAGGACAAAGGACAATTAACCGATGGGCATAAAACTAAAATCAACACGTCAAACATCATGGTTACGGAAGTTTAAATAAGCATAATTCTTTTATTTCATATTTAATTTCCTTTATTTTATATTTAATTGCACTTCTAATTATCGCATTTTTATTGTTATTGTATTTAATTGCACTTTTAATTATCGCAAGTTTATTTTATCGCACTTTTATTATTCGCAATTTCATTATCGTTATTTACTTTACGCTTTAAATTAAGTCTTGTATTTATTTATTATTTTACATTTGGTTTTAACTGCGACTAAAGTTTTAAAATCGACAAACCGGTCATTAAACGGTAAAAACCCCCCTTTATAATAATAATATTACTTATATATATATTTGTATTTTTATAAAAGTAAACTAATATAGCGTTAAGCTTTGTTTAAAGATTTTCCCTGTGGAACGAACCGGACTTACTAAAAACTACACTACTGTACGATTAGGTACACTGCCTATAAGTATTGTAGCAAGGTTTAAGTATATCCATTCTCTAAATAAATAAATATCTTGTGTAAAATTGTATCGTATTTAATAGTATTTTCTGCTAAAATATAATAGCTATTTTATATACACTCCGCTACCACATCACAATGACGGAGGTACGAGCGAGGACGCCGAGTTTACGGCCAAAGTTGAGGCCATCTTTAAGAAGCAAAAAGCGGAATTTCTTGAGGACGTCCGAAAAGTTTTCCAAGATTCGGTTGATGGGCAAGTAACCGATTTAATAAATGAACGAATGAGTGCCGCAGTCGAAGAGGCACTCGATGCTAGAAACATCCATCCTTGTGATGCCCCGTACAAAACCATCGTGTACGAATCATCAACAACAGGATCATTACAAGGTCAAACACTATATGCGTTTTTCAAAAATAGTTTGCATTCATGATAAAAGGTGACGTCATAACCAACGTCAATTGTTTTACAATCAAAAGTATGCTTCTATGACTAGAAGCAAAGATAATAGTACGTGACCCTTAGGTCGTTACAAATCATTGTTCAAAAGTAATTAAGTTTGAATGTAATATAAAGTGTTTCATGCGGTGGCATCTCTAGTAAAGCACAGCGGAAGTCTACGAGGCATGACTAGTACAACAGCGGAAGCAAGCAACCTTAAGCACCCGAGAAAAACATGCTTAAAAACGTCAACACAAAGGTTGGTGAGCTATAATTTAAGTATAACAGTAATGTAAGGTAGGCTACGAGATTTCAGTGCTACAAAGAGCGTTTCAAAACAATATGTAAAGTATATGTTTAACCGTGGGCACTTGGTAACTAACTTAACGTTTATAACTCCCTGAAAGTACACTTGGCGAGTGCGTATGTTTACGAAGTATTAAACAGCCGTTAAATGCTAGCGCTACTAGCCCGAGTGAGGATGTCAAATCCTATGGATCCATATCTAAGATTCGCGTTCACCGGTTCAAAAACCAATGACTAAACGTTACCGAGCTAAAGGGAATGTTTATGATGTTGTATAACCCACACATATATAAGTTTAAGTACTCGTGCCTAGTATGTAAAACATAAAATACACATGTATTCTCAGTCCCAAATAGTTAAAGTAAAAAGGGATGCTATAACTCACAGTGGTAAAGTAGTAGTAAAGTTGAGTCGGGAAGTAAGCAAGTATGTAGGTCCGGAAAGTCCTCAACCTAAGTCAAATATTACTAAGTTAGAAAATCGTTCCAATAGGTTTAAATGTATGTAAATTAGGTCTTAAGGGTCATCATCATTCATCATCAAACAAAAGGTGTAAAGTAAGTTTCATTCTAGAAAAGAGTTTAAAACAAAGGCTGATTCGATCAGTCACCACGGCCTCTATACCTACTGAAATAAGGTGAGACCAGTGGCCATGGCTCCGTATATAAGTCCTTTAGTTTCTGTAAAAATTCCAGAACCAAACTCGTCTTTGTTTGACCGTGGCGACGGTTTAAGTGCGAGTAGGTCAGAATTTTCAGCACAACGTTAAAAGGACATAGTGACGTTCGGAGGGCCATAGATCCTAAACCGTAACTCGGATTAAGAAGAGTCTTAAACGAAAAATTATCTAATCGAACAGAGATAACTGAAAATCAACTTTACAGTAGCTCAGGTATTCTGATCAGTTCCAGAAAACAGTAAACAGTAGGTTTCAGTGGGTTCTTGGTGCTTGATGTTCATCACGGTTCTCATCCTTGATGCATATAGCTTCAAGTGTACAACTCGTTGATGTGTTTACATCATCTTTACCAAGTTTTAACCATCATAACACAAGTGTAAGTCTAAGATAAGTAGCACAACTCACTTAAGTGTTGCAAGTAGTTTGATGAACCAAAGTTACATCAAGATCTTAGATCCGATACATACATGAACTATAAAAGTAATATTGAACTACAAACTTGAAAGTAAACTAACTAATCAAGATCTTAAGTTGTAGAACATAGTTCTTAGTTAGATCTTGAAGATCCGAGACCCAAAAGTCTAGATCTAAAGTTATTAAGTTAAATCCTAAGTAATAACACTTGAATCTTTACTTTAATGAAACCATAAGCAATAAAACTTAGATTTTCATCTTGTAAAGTATATGTAAGCTTTCAAGCTCTAGATTATGAAAAAATTTGAAGACCATAAGCTATAGAAACTTAGATCTTTCATAATTATGTGAAGTTGTAACTAGAAAGTTAAACTTCCATGTTCTTGAACTTATAAGTTAACTTTAGTTCAAGAAAAATGAGATCAAAGTTAACTAGTAACACTTGACCATTATAACAACAAATCACGAATTTAAAACATGAAAAATGAAGAAATAAACTAAATAATCAAGTAACTAGTTCATGATTGTTCATACTTTAAAGATTTAAGCCAAGATCTTGATCTTTAAGAAAGTAAACTTTAATTTACAAACATGAATTCAAGTATGATTTTATAACATGAACTTTCTTTCTTTAAAACATTAAGTGTTGAACCATAAACTAGTAAGTTTAGATTCTTGTGTGTTCTTGTAATACAAGTTAGAATGAAGAACAAACTAGAGAGTTTGGTTCTTAACAATATGTAAGTAAACAACAACAACAACAATGTTCAAGTAATTAAACAACAACAAGAAGCAAGTAAAAGGATGCTGATGATGTGTTGTTGCTACGGTTTTGACAAAGAAAAGAAGAAGAACACAAAGCTTTGTTACTTACAAAATTGAGAGAGAAATGAGAGAAAAGTAATTGCAAATAAGTTGTGTGTGTTTGGAATGAGAGAATGCAATTGAGTAAGTAATACAAAAATGAAACAAAACCTCCCTTTTACTCCATGCTAGCTGACGATTTTGGGAGCCACAAGAGGAAGGGAAAAGTCCACAAGGTTCTTTCATGAATTTGGCTCAAAAGTTGGTCATAAGGTGTGTTTGCATGAGGACATGGTGTAAGTAACTTGTAACTAGATTCCATGTGCACTAATCCATCTAGTTAAGTTTAAATGTAATACTTGCATGATAAGTTGGGCTAATTAGTCCATTAAGTGTGTAAGGTGGGATTCTAAGTCAATTAATCATGAGTCCATTAATAAAAGACCAAGTATGTAACAAATAATCCAATAAAGCCCAAGTAATTAACCATTAGCACTAGTTAATTAAAAATGATTAATAAAACTTAATCATGAATGTAAATGATATTTAAAAGCATCATTCGTGAAAAGTATGTGTGTCACAAAGACGTGTCGGGACATTTAAAAGTCATGTATGGTAACAAGTAAATGTAATAAAATACATTCATTAACACGCAAGCATTAATAATAATTATTAATAAAACGTTGGAAAATCCAGGGTCGTTACATTACCCACATGTTAAAGAAAATTTCGTCCTGAAATTTTAAGCTGAGGGAGATGAAGGAGCTGGGAAAAGGTGAGGATACTTCTGCATCATTTGATCCTCTCGCTCCTAGGTAAACTCAGGTCCTCGTTTAGCATTCCATCAGACTCAGACGATCGGAATCTTGTTGTGTTTCAAGACCTTGACCTCACGGTCCATAATCTCGACAGGCTCTTCCACAAAGTGGAGTTTATCATCAATTGTAAGTTCCTCCAATGGTATGATAAGTTCCGGTGGAGCAAGGCACTTCTTCAAATTTGATACGTGAAAGGTAGGATGAACTGAGCTCAATTGCGTCGGAAGGTCTGGACGGTAAGCAACGGGTCCAACACATTCCAAAATTTCAAAAGGACCAATGTATCGCGGGTTTAACTTTCCGCGCTTTCCAAAACGGATCACACCCTTCCATGGTGCAACCTTCAACATTACACGGTCACAACGTTGAATTCAAAGTCTTTACATTTACGGTCTGCATAACTCTTTTGGTGATCACGGGCAGTCTTGAGTCTCGCTTAAATTTGGGCGATCTTCTCTGATGTTTCATGGACTATCTCGGGTCCGGTAATTTGCACTTCGCCCAACTCGGCCCGACAAATAGGAGAACGGAACTTGCGGCCATACAATGCTTCAAAAGGTGCGGCATTAATACTCGAGTGATAACTGTTGTTGTACGAGAATTCAGCTAATGGCAAATGCCTTTCCCAAGCCTTTCCAAAATCAATGACACATGTACGCAACATGTCCTCCAAAGTCTGAATCGTTCGTTCACTCTGACCGTCGGTCTGTGGGTGATAGGCAGTGCTCATGTCGAGGCGGGTTCCCATGGCTTCTTGCAAAGAACGCCAAAATCTGGAAGTAAAACGGGGATCGCGATCTGAGATGATCGATATAGGCACACCATGACGAGATACAACCTCTTTGATGTATAGTTGAGCGAGTCTCTCCATCGTATCCGTTTCCTTCATGGCTAAGAAGTGTGCAGATTTAGTAAGACGGTCAACAATAACCCAAATGGTATCGTATCCGCCCACCGTCTTTGGTAGCTTGGTGATGAAATCCATTGTTATCATTTCTCACTTCCATTGTGGGATTTCCGGTTGTTGAAGCAATCCAGAGGGCCTCTGATGTTCGGCCTTAACTTTCGAACAAGTCAAACACTTACCAACATAAGTTGCAACGTCCTTCTTAAGATTAGGCCACCAATACTGTTCTTTAAGATCGTGGTACATTTTGCCCGCTCCGGGATGAATCGAATATCTCGACTTGTGGGCTTCATCTAATATAAGGTTTCGTAGATCTCCATAACGTGGTACCCAAATTCTTCTGGCATAACATCGGAGTCCAGACCCCCTAACCTCGAATCGAGAGACAAGAATGTTCAAATGTTCATGAGATATATTCTCCTCCTTGAGAGCCTCATCTTGGGCTACTCGGATCTGGCTGTTGAGATTCAAATGATTGGTGATGTTCAGTGCCCGAACATGAAGAGGTGCCATCCTCTCCTTTTGGCTCAAGGTGTTAGCTACAACATTGGCCTTACCAGGATGATAGCAAAGTTCAAAATCATAGTCGTTTAGCGTCTCGATCCATCGACGCTGTCTCATATTCAGTTGCTTCTGATCAAAGATGTGTTGGAGGCTTTTATGATCGGTGAAAATAGTGCTCTTAGTTCCATACAAATAGTGTCTCCATAATTTGAGCGCGAAGACAACGCCTCCAAGCTCGAGATCGTGAGTAGTGTAGTTCCGTTCGTGAATCTTCAGTTGTCGGGAGGCGTTAGCAATAACCTTTGTTCATTGCATCAGTATACAACCAAAACCACTTTTCGATGCATCGCAATAAACGAAGAAATCGTCATTGCCTTCAGGAAGTGATAAGATAGGTGCAGTGGTCAACTTTTTCTTCAAGGTTTGAAATGCTGATTCATGTTCGGGTTCCCAAATGAACTTCTTGCCCTTGTGAGTTAGCGCGGTCAATGGACGCGCAATCAGAGAGAATCCTTCAATAAATCTTCGGTAGTAACCGGCGAGACCTAAACACTGATGAATGTGAGTCGGAGTAGTGGGAGTCTCCCACTTGCTGATAGCTTCAATCTTGGCGGGATCAACTTTGATACCCTGGTCGCTCACAACATGACCCAGAAATTATATTTCCTTCAACCAAAATTCACACTTGGAGAATTTGGCGTAAAGTTGTTCTTGTCTCAAAAGTTCGAGCACTAATCGAAGATATTTCTCATGCTCTTCTTTGCTCTTGGAGTAGATGAGGATATCATCTATGAAGACGATAACGAACTTATCCAGGTATGGCTTGCAGAAACGATTCATGAGATCCATGAACATGGCAAGTGCGTTGGTTAAACCGAATGGCATCACTAGAAACTCATAATGACCATAACGAGTTCTGAATGTAGTCTTCATTACATCGCTTTATTTCACCCTCAATTGGTGATAACCGAATCTTAAATCGATCTTGGAATAAATGCTCGATCCTTGTAGTTGGTTAAAAAGATCGTCAATACGGGGAAGGGGATACCGATTCTTGATCGTCAATTTGTTGAGTTCACGGTAGTTGATACACATACAGAAGGATCCATCCTTCTTCTTCACAAACAACACAGGTACGCTCCAAGGCGATAAACTTGGTTGGATAAATCCACGGTCAAGTAGTTCTTGTAGTTGGCTTTGTAACTCTTGCATCTCGGAAGGTGCGAGTGGATAAGGTGCGCGAGCTACAGGTGCAGCTCCTGGTACTAAATCAATCTGAAACTCTACTGCTCTTGGTGGCGGTAATCCAGGCAATTCCTCTGGAAAGACATCGGAAAATTTGTTCACGATTTGTACATCATCCACGCTCTTCACCTCAGTTTCTAACGTTTTCACATGTGTCAAAACAGCAATGCGTCCTTTCTTCATGATCTTTTGCACTTTCATGCAGCTAATGAGATTCAGTTTCGAGCTACATCTCTCTCCGTAAATGATCAGTGGCTCACCGTTTCCGTGTGGTATACGAATAGCTTTATCTCCACAGATAATGTCGGCTCTTATCTTGGTCAACCAGTCCATACCGATAATAACATCAAAGCTTCCCAACTTAATGGGTATCAGGTCAATCTCAAAATCCACACCAGCTATGTTGATAATAGCTCCTCGACTAATATGGCCAACTTTCTCAAGTTTTCCATTGGCTACCTCTACAAGCATACTCTCCTTTAAAGGAACTAACGACCAATTTATCTTATAGCAAAAATGTCTACATACATAACTTTTATCGGCACCGGAATCAAATAGGACAGAAGCTAATAAATTATTGATAGTGAATATACCTGTTACCAAGTCGGGGTTCTCATGGGTGTCCCTTGCATTAATGTTGAAAGCTCTGCCACGCGGTGGTCCGCCGTCCTTTCGCTTGTTGGGGCACGCATTTCTGAAATGGCCTGTCTGTCCTCATTCGTAGCACTTTTTCAGTCCATTGGGGTTCACCTTCACATTCAGGGTGGTGACCTTACAGTCCTTAATGATATGTCCAGTCCGTTGGCACTTTTCACAAACCACATTACAATACCCGGTATGGTGCTTGTAGCACCTCTTGCATTGTGGTAGAGTACCTTTGTAGTTGGGGTTTGAGTTGGTGTTCGGATTGGGATTCCCACCGTTGTTGTTTCCTTTGAAACCCTCATGTCGCTTCGCCAGGTGTTGATCATAGGCTCTACCCTTGTTTTTATTCCACTTACGCTTATCACTACTACCCGCTTCGGACTTGGCCTTCTCCGGTTCATCGATGATGATTTGGTTCATGAGAGTATGCGCCATGCGCATTGCTTCCGGGACATTGGGTGGCTTAGACAAGGTGACGTTTCCCTTAATGGACTTAGGAAGTCCCCACAAATATCTTTCCATACGCTTGAACTCCGAGGTAACCATGGTAGGACACATCCGGGCTAGTTCCAAATACCTACGATTGTAACCATCGAGGTCATTTCCCACAACCTTCAACTGCATAAACTCAATCTCCATCTTCTGGATCTCGGTCCTAGGGCAATATTCTTCAATCATGGCCGCTTTGAATTCTTCCCATGGCGTGGCATACGCCTCATCAATACCCTTGGCTTGAGCCATTGTGTTCCACCAAGTGAGGGCGCCATCCGCCAGTGTACAAGAGGCATATTTTGTCTTGTTTGCATCTGAGCAGTTGCTAACTCAGAATATAGATTCTAGTTTTTCAAACCACCTAGTGAGACCAACTGGCCCCTCCGTTCCACTAAAGTTATGGGGCTTGCAGCTTTGGAACTCTTTGTACGTGCACCCATTACGAATGGGCTGAATAACCGGTGGCGGCGGGGCTTGGGGTTGCATTTCCGCAATGGCTGCGGCTACCCTTTCGGCAATCATTTCCTCGATTTGGGCTGTGGTCGGTGTTGATCTTCAGTTGGCCATGATGTTCTAAACAAAAATTTTGACTCAAGTCAAAATCTAGTATTCAAATAGTAATAATACAGTATACAACAACCAACATGTAAACAGCACAACACATGTTAATTAAGTAGAGCAGCTAGATACAGATATCACAAAACCATCGTACAGTAACGTAAATAGAACACTTGTGCAAAAAGTAAACAACACAAAGTTCCATTCATTAATAATAAGTTTCATACATCCGCATAGATCTGTACAATACATAAGTGAAACATAAAACTACAAATGAGATTACATAATGAAATCTACTACAAAAGCCGTACGGTGATGGTGGGTGTAGGATGTCCAATACGTGGGACATCTGGTCCTCGAGCTCAGTTACCCGAGCACGGAGGGTTTCCACCTCCCTCATCAGTTCCTCGACAGAGGGAGAGGGTGGGGCAGGTGGTGCAGTCGGTACAGGTGGTGCTGGTGGAGCTGGTGGTGCAGACGGTCCAGCTCCAGAAGTAGAGGCTTCGAAGCGGTAAGGCTTACGGATGAAGGGATCAGCAGGATACGGAACAAGCCGCTTTCGAGCGGTAACCCTACGACGCCGACCATATGCGTCAGTGAATGCTCGACCTCCATTAATCCCTGGAATGACGGTACCATCGAAACGGTACCGCTTCTTTGGCGGGGTGGAGGGTGGCTGAACAGGTGCATCATCGGGGTCCTCCTCGTCGGAGTCATCGGTGGAATCCTCGCCACTAGAGTTGTCTGAGCATGTGTCATCGGATGACGGGTCATCTGAATCATGTGGAGGTGGCTGCACGGGTGGTTGTACTGGCTCTCATCGGGCGGCCATCATCTGTCGGTATCGGGCGGGCCCGATCGGAACGAGACGTCCATCAGGAGCGCGTCAGCATCAATGGCGATACTGATTACAAAATGGACCTTCCGCAAATTCCGCGAGAATCACAACACCACCGAGGCGGGTGATAATTCTAAAAACGAACATATATTTCATAGTATTATCCCTCAAGAAAGTCAAGCTTTTGGTTGCAATTATTCTATTTACAAGTGATATTCCATTAAAAATAAAAGGTGAAGATAAAAGACAGATTCGACGAATTGAAGACGCAAACGACCAAAAAGCTCAAAAGTACAAAGTACAATCAAAGTGGTTCAAATTATTGATAAGAAACGTCTAAAAATTACAAGAGTACAAGACGCAAAACGCAAAGTACAAGATATTAAATAGTACGAAAGGACGTTCGAAAATCTGGAACCGGGACCAGAGTCAACTCTCAACGCTCGATGCAATGGAGCTAAAATTACAAGTTAACTATGCACATAAATATAAAATAATATATAAATAATTCTTAAAAATTATATATATATTATATATATTTATAAAACCATCGGCAAGAAGCAAACAACAAATGTGAGCTGTCCCAGCTGGCCATGCGATCACATGGCCAGGAAGAAGGAATTCCATGTGGTCGCATGGCCCTGAAATGCTGGCCACATCTATAAAAGGCGACGAGTTTCAGCGAACAAAAACACATCTTTTTCTTTCTTCATTCTCTCAACGTATATATATATATATATATATATATATATATATATATATATATATATATATATATATATATATTATATATATATATATATATATATATATATATATATATATATATATATTATAATTTTAATTTTAATTTTAATTTTAATAATAATAAGGGTATGTTAGCGAATGTTGTAAGGGTGTAAGTCAAAATTCCGCCCGTGTAACGCTACGCTATTATTAATCATTGTAAGTTATGTTCAACCTTTTTAAATTAATGTCTGGTAGCTAAGTTATTATTATGCTTATTTAAGCCGAAGTAATCGTGATGTTGGGCTAAAATATTAAGACGGGGTAATTGGGCTTTGTACCATAATTGGGGTTTGGACAAAAGAACGACACTTGTGGAAATTAGACTATGGGCTATTAATGGACTTTATATTTGTTTAATTAAATAATAGTTTGTTAATTTAATATAAAGATTTACAATTGGACGTACCTATAAATAACCACATACACTCGATCGGATACGATGGGCGGGATATTTATAAGTACTAATAATCGTTCATTTAACCGGACACGGGAATGGATTAATAGTCAATGGACTTATTAAAACATGAGTGAATTATATACAAGGACACTTGGTATAATTATAGTTTAAGTCCCCAACTAGTTGGAACATTTGACTTCGGATATAAGGATAATTTGACGAGGACACTCGCACTTTATATTTATGACTGATGGACTGTTATGGACAAAAACCAGACGAACATATTGAATAATCCAGGACAAAGGACAATTAACCCATGGGAATAAACTAAAATCAACACATCAAACATCATGATTACGGAAGTTTAAATAAGCATAATTCCTTTATTTCATATTTAATTGCACTTTTAATTATCGCATTTTATTTACTGTCATTTTATTTAATTGAACTTTTAATTATCGTACTTTTTAATTATCGCAATTTTATTTTATCGCATTTTTATTTATCGCAATTTCATTATCGTTATTTACTTTACGCTTAAAATTAAGTTATATTTATTTTTAATATTTTACATTAGGTTTTAACTGCGACTTAAGTTTTAAAATCGACAAACTGGTCATTAAACGGTAAAAACCCCCTTTTTATAATAATAATACTACTTATATATATATATATATATATATATATATATATATATATATATATATATATATATATATATATATATATATATATATATATATATATATTTATATTTTTACAAATATAGTTTTTAAAAATATAGCGTTAAACTTGGCTAAGATCCATGTGGAACGAACCGGACTTACTAAAAACTACACTACTGTACGATTAGGTACACTGCTTATAAGTGTTGTAGCAAGGTTTAGGTATATCCATTCTATAAATAAATAAATAACTTGTGTAAAATTGTATCGTATTTAATAGTATTTTGTAGTAAAAATATAACTATTTTGTACTACACCTCGCACACATCAGCGGGGCTGTGGCTCCTAAGGTACTAGGGCAGGTGGAGCTGGAATCTCCGGGAGGTCCTCGGCTCCATCAGAAGTAACCATCGGGCCAGGTGCATGACTACTAGCTCCGGAGGACGAAGCGCCTGAGTCACTAGAGGGTGTCGCCGACGGGATCTGATAGCAGGTGGAATATCCGACATCTGAACAAGGAAAAAAAAACTTTTTCCATGTCAGTAAGTCATAAAGCAAGCACGTATTAGGCAAAGTAACTATGACAGTCTTGATCATGTATAGCAGTAAATAGCATGGCAATAATAACGAATCATACAGAAGTAGCATGCAATCGAAAGCAAATAGTAGCATGCAGTGGTGAAATCACGTAGTAGCATACGACACATAGCAGTAAAAGTAAGCAGCAACATGCAGTAAGTTTCGCAGAAACAAGTAAACTAGCAAGTTGTAGAGTAGTCCTATTAGTGAATCCTACTCGGGTCGGTCTTAGACTCACTAATGCAACCTAATTCCCTACAATCAATGCTCTGATACCAAATGTGATGCCTCGTACAAAACCATCGTGTACGAATCATCAACAACAGGATCATTACAAGGTCAAACACTATATGCATTTTCAAAACAAGTTTGCATTCATGATAAAAGGTGACGTCATAACCAACATCAATTGTTTTACAATCAAAAGTATGCTTCTATGACTAGAAGCAAAGATAATAGTACGTGACCCTTAGGCCATTACAAATCATTGTTCAAAAATAATTAAGTTTGAATGCAAGATAAAGTGTTTCATACGGTGACATCTCTAGTAAAGCACAGCGGAAGTCTACGAGGCATGACTAGTACAACAGCGGAAGCAAGCAACCTTAAGCACCTGAGAAAAACATGCTTAAAAATGTCAACACAAAGGTTGGTGAGCTATAATTTAAGTATAATAGTAATGTAAGGTAGGCCATGAGATTTCAATGCTACAAAGAGCGTTTCAAAATAGTATGTAAAGTATATGTTTAACCGTGGGCACTTGGTAACTAACTTAACGTTTATAACCCCCTGAAAGTACACTTGGCGAGTGCGTATGTTTACGAAGTATTAAACACTCGTTAAATACTAGTGCTACTAGCCCGAGTGGGGATGTCAAACCGTATGGATCCATATCTAAGATTCGCGTTCACCGGTTCAAAAACCAATGACTAAACGTTACCGAGCTAAAGGGAATGTTTATGCCATTGTATAACCCACACATATATAAGTTTAAGTACTCGTTCCTAGTATGTAAAACATAAAACACGCATGTATTCTCAGTCCCAAATAGTTAAAGTAAAAAGGGATGCTATAACTCACAGTGGTAAAGTAGTAGTAAAGTTGAGTCGGGAAGTAAGCAAGTATGTAGGTCCGGAAAGTCCTCAACCTAAGTCAAATATTACTAAGTCAGTAAATCGTTCTAATAGGTTTAAATGTATGTAAATTAGGTCTTAAGGGTCATCATCATTCATCATCAAACAAAAGGTGTAAAGTAAGTTTCATTCTAGAAAAGAGTTTAAAACAAAGGCTGACTTCGATCAGTTACCACGGCCTCTATACCTAATGAAATAAGGTGAGACCAGTGGCCATGGCTCCATATATAAGTCCTTTAGTTACTGTAAAAGTTCCAGAACCAAACTCGTCTTCGTTTGACCGTGGCGACGGTTTAAGTGCGAGTAGGTCAGAATTTTTAGCACAACGTTAAAAGGACATAGTGACGTTCGGAGGGCCATAGATCCTAAACCGTAACTCGGATTAAGACGAGTCTTAAATGAAAAATTATCTACTCAAACAGAGCTAACGGAAATTAAACTTTACATTAGCCCAGGTATTCTGATCAGTTCCATAAAATAGTAAATAGTAGGTTCTGGTGGGTTCTTGGTGCTTGATGTTCATCACGGTTCTCATCCTTGATGCATATAGCTTCAAGTGTACAACTCATTGATGTGTTTACATCATCTTTAGAAAGTTTTGACCATCATAACACAAGTGTAAGTCTAAGATAAGTAGCACAACTCACTTAAGTGTTGCAAGTATTTTGATGAACCAAAGTTACATCAAGATCTTAGATCCGACACATACATGAACTATAAAAGTAATATTGAACTATAAACTTGAAAGTAAACTAACTAATCAAGATCTTAAGTTGTAGAACATAGTTCTTAGTTAGATCTTGAAGATCCGAGATCCAAAAGTCTAGATCTAAAGTTATTAAGTTAAATCCTAAGTAATAACACTTGAATCTTTACTTTAATGAAACCATAAGCTATAAAACTTAGATTTTCATCTTGTAAAGTATATGTAAGCTTTCAAGCTCTAGATTATGACAAAATTTGAAGACCATAAGCTCTAGAAACTTAGATCTTTCATAATTATGTGAAGTTGTAACTAGAAAGTTAAACTTCCATGTTCTTGAACTTATAAGTTAACTTTAGTTCAAGAAAAATGAGATCAAAGCTAACTAGTAACACTTGACCATTATAACAACAAATCACGAATTTAAAACATGAAAAATGAAGAAATAAACTAAATAATCAAGTAACTAGTTCATGGTTGTTCATACTTTAAAGATTCAAGCCAAGATCTTGATCTTTAAGAAAGTAAACTTTAGTTTACAAACATGAATTCAAGTATGATTTTACAACATGAACTTTCTTTCTTTAAAACATTAAGTGTTGAACCATAAACTAGTAAGTTTAGATTCTTGTGTGTTCTTGTAAATGCAAGATAGAATGAAGAACAAACTAGAGAGTTTGGTTCTTAACAATATGTAAGTAAACAACAACAACAAAGTTCAAGTAATTAAACAACAACAAGAAGCAAGTAAAAGGATGATGATGATGTGTTGTTGCTACGGTTTTGACAAAGAAAAGAAGAAGAACACAAAGCTTTGTTACTTACAAAATTAAGAGAGAAATGAGAGAAAAGTAATTGCAAATAAGTTGTGTGTGTTTGGAATGAGAGAATGCAAGTGAGTAAGTAATACAAAAATGAAACAAAACCTCCCTTTTACTCCATGCTAGCCGACGGTTTTAGGAGCCACAAGAAGAAGGGAAAAGTCCTCAAGGTTCTTTCATGAATTTGGCTCAAAAGTTGGTCATAAGGTGTGTTTGCATGGGAACATGGTGTAAGTAACTTGTAACTAGATTCCATGTGCACTAATCCATCTAGTTAAGTTCAAATGTAATACTTGCATGATAAGTTAGGCTAATTAGTCCATTAAGTGTGTAGGGTGGGCTTCTAAGTCCATTAATCATGAGTCCATTAATAAAAGACCAAGTATGTAACAAATAATCCAATAAAGCCCAAGTAATTAACCATTAGCACTAGTTAATTAAAAATGATTAATAAAACTTAATCATGAATGTAAATGATATTTAAAAACATCATTCGTGAAAATTATGTGTGTCACAAAGACGTATCGGGACATTTAAAAGTCATGTATGGTAACAAGTAAATGTAATAAAATACATTCATTAACACGCAAGCATTAATAATAATTATTAATAAAACGTTGGAAAATCTAGGGTCGTTACAATCCTCGTGGCGAAGGAGGTGATGGTAATGGGGGACATGGAAGGTGGGAATTCCATTATAAAAATTTCAAGGATGCCCAACCTCCTATGTTTAATGGAGTGAGGGATCCGGTGAAGAGTACATGTTGGATCTCCGACATCGAGGGGGCTTTCCGTACCGCAGAATGTCCTCCCGAGAAGAAAACGAGGTACGGTTCTAGTATGTTGCGTGAAGAGGCCAAGTTGTGGTGGGACGATAAAATCTAATTATATGGGGAAGAGCAATGCATGAGCTTGACGTGGGAAGAGTTTAAAAAGGAATTTTTCAAAGAATACCGCACTCCTTCCGACCTTGATAGAATCTGGGACGAGTTGCACAATTTGCGACAAGGTTCAATGGACTTGGTTACTCTCAAGTCTGCCTTCTTGGCAAAGACTCGTTTTTGTCTGGAGTATGTTGGTGATGATCACAAGTTGATATAAGATTTCTACCGTACTATGAACGATGAGTTGAAGGGTAAGATTAGCCAGGGAATGGCTAAGTCTTTTGACGAGTTATTTGAATTGGCTCGGGGTTTTGAGCCGGAGGTTCCAAAAAGAAGCGACGTCTCTTTCTCAAAGAGAAAATTTGAAGGTTCGAGCCATTCGAACTTTTCCAACAAGAAAAGCAAGAAGGGTTCCGAAAGTGTAAATAGTGTGAAGAAGGGAGGTTTCGGGAACTTTATCCCTACTTGCTACAATTGTGGGGTACGAGGTCATTTGGCTCGAGATTGTACGAAGCCTTCTTCGACAAACAAACTCACTTATTTTAATTGCAACAAAGAAGGACACCGAAAGTTGGAGTGTCCCGACTTAAACACCGATCATGTTAAACGGTTGGAGAAAGCGGCGGGCACGGCTAGGGATCGCAATTATTTGATGACGAATGATGAGGCCAAGCAATCCAACGAAGTTGTCTCAGGTACTTTCATGGTTAACTCTAATCCGCCAAGGATACTATTTGATAGCGGTGCTAATTTATCGTTTGTATCTCCGCGTTTTGTGTCTGTAACAACCCGACTTTTTCCGTTTACTATCGTTACTTGTCCGTTAAATATTTAACGGTGATTACTTAGAACTTTATGTGTTTAATAGAATTAAATGCATATTTGATCCTAGTGGATTACTTTAATTAATATGATATATTAATTTATGAACTTATTTCGGATAGCGAAATAACTAGAAAACGTTACGATTAAGTTAATCGCCTAGAAAGCTTTTCAGTTTACGGAACTTAGAGAAACGAGAAAATGATTATTTTTAATAATTATTAACTTTAAGAAAAACATATTTAATTTATTATATATGTAATGAATTAAACTTGGTGGGATGCGTTTTAATTACTAGTTAACGTTCCGGAGATCCAGTACGGTTAACGGAACTCGAAACGGACCACGCGCGTACAAGAAAATAACGAAACGAATGGTATTTCACTTTTAATAATTATTTTATGTAATTATTATGTTTTAAGAATACTTTTAATCTATTAGAAGTTTTAAGAATTTAAAACGCGTAGAATTCGCTAAAACGCTCAATTAACGTTCCAGTTTGCGTTTTCGGCCAACGACACCTAACGGGCTATACAAGGGATGATCTAAACTAGTCAAAATAGGCCCAATAATCCCTTTTGAACTTCCCTTGGCCGAAATCCCCTTAAGCCCACCCTTTTGGTCTTTTAATGTGGCTCAAGCTTGTGTTTAAGGCCCTAAACCCAATCCTTATAAGCCTAACTTAGAAAAATACATACATACTTGATACCCTACCCTAAGCCATGACCCAAATCAGTCTCTCATTCATTATCATCATCAACACCTTCATCATCCTTAATCACCATCAAAAAATTGTTCAATTGCTTGAATCATCAACACGAAAGTGCTTCCTTTGATCGTCCTCTACATGTTAGTATCAATTGATTGTGTTTCTAAGGTATAATTGAAAACTCTAATCTTATTAGATCTGATTTTTGTTCAATTACATAGTGTAATCAAGTCTAGTGCTCAATTGATGATGTTTTGTGTTATCATTTATCGTTTAATTGATCAATAGTTGATGTTGCATGAAAAACGAATTTGAATCTTGTGAATCTGATCATATGAGTTTATGTACTGATCATATAATTTATCTATATGGATAGATCTTGAAAAATTAATAAATTTGGACTTTGGATTTGCATGATTTCGTTACCGGATGCTTAAGTTATGATTAATCGAAGTTTCGTTAGGGTTTCACATGTAATCCGAATTTTCTGAGTTGTATTCTTTGTGTTTTAGCTTATGAAAAGTGTTCTACTGTATTCCTTGTGAAAATTTATGCAATTTGGACTAAATATTTGCGTCGAAAGGTTATGTAATGCTCCCGATATGATAAAACGAAGATTTGATTTGTAATGTATGCTGAATCAGTTTTTAAGTTCACATAAAAATTCCTAGAACAAACTAGGAATTGATTTAGACTTTGATCTTCTGGAATATGATATTTAAAGTGTTCCTTGACATGTTTCATTTGTATGCTAACTTGCAAAAATGTGAATTGCCATGAGATATATGCTTATCTATGTGATGTGTCCGATTGATGGTGAAAAACTGATGAGTCTGTAATGTTTTGCGAAACGGTACAAATTGGCTAAAGAAATACTTCTGATTATTTTATCACTAAAATTTTGTGATGTTTTGAGATGACACCAATTTGCCGTTCCTTAAAATATATTTTCTATATTTTTTGAAAAATGTTTAAAAACTGACGCGCGAGCAAATATTTCTGTAATGAACTATAATTAGACCCTTTCTGATATTGGACTTTTATTTATCGTATGAGACTTTGGCCGGACTTTTTGGAATCGATTTTAAGCATAGTTATGATTTGGAGTTGATCATAATTTTATGAATTATGTGCTATGTTTTTATAGATGTATCTCTTTACGACTTACGAATTTCTAAGGTATGCTCTAAGATGAGGAAAATGTGATTTGCTAAACTATGAGCTATAACATGTTATTTGACCTAGCTTTAACTTGTTGATCATGTTTGCATGACCTACTGAGATGTTTAACTTTAGTTGACCACTTTGACCGAGTTGACTTTAGGGTTGACTTTGGTTGACTTGCTTGGATTAGTTGAATTTTACTTGTTCGTTGAGTCAGTCTGAGCACTAGGACTTTGCGTACACTATGGGTTGACATGGTTTAACCTATATGTGTATAATTGAGATGAGTTATTTGACTAGGTTGCATTGTTCAGTCGAGATTGTTCGACTACAGTACGTTTTGCTAAGATATTTCAGGTGCTTTTGCTAAGGTGAGTCTACAGTCCCTTTTCGAGTAACATTTTTGGGATGAGATACATGCTGCTTTAGAAACCATTTCTTAAACTATTTTTACAAGTATTTTTACAAATATTTTACGCACTAGGCACGAGTAACTTACCAAGGAAATACATATGAGTTCAGATCAAAAATCCCTTAGCTTGATTATATTGAATACTTTGTAAGCTCGACTTATAGGGACGGTAACGTTAGGTTTGACAAACCTCACCGCAACGTTAAACAAGTGCTTATGTAGTTGTTACTCGTACGCTTGATCGGTGTATCGCCAGTATAGGGTAAACTGAAGACGTGGGCTCGGCCTACGTAAAGGTTAAAGCTTTATAATCAAGTGCTCATGATAAGTGTATATTATTACGAAGCTTTTCAGAAATCTCGTGGCCTAACTTACGAAGAACGTTACTTAAAAATGATGTTTACAAACTTGAACTAGACATGTTAATATCTGCAAACAGATGAAACAAAAAGAACTTTTTGATGTCACTCATAGTTGAAACTTGACATCTTACAAACAGTTTATTACTTAGCATTTACTATATGCAAAATTTTGAGATTAAACCTTAGCGGTTTATTCAGATAAACGATTTTGAGAAATTATTTTCGACAAACGATTTATGGAAACTGTTTTATGAAACATACGAGAACTATTTACTCAAACCTGTAGATTCACTCAACTTTATGTTGATCCGTTTTGCATGTTTTATCTCAGGTATTAGTTGCTTCCGCTGTAGAACCTTGCTGTTATGTAGAAGTCAAGCCAAGCATTGGGACCAGAGTTAATACGTCGTTAGTGGAATTTGAAGGGGTATTACATTTGGTATCAGTGCTTTGGATATAGGGAATTAGGATACATTAGTGTGCTAATCGTAGGGCGCATTAGTGGGTCTAGTCTATAGCCGTGTACTTAGAATGACTGTTATACGCCATGCTTGCACTGTTTGCTCTACTATGCTACCTGTAGGGCTATATATTAGATATCACATGCATATACGCATTTATACCCATAATGATATGGACTTGGACTAGATGCATGATATCACGAATCACATACGTACACATGACGCGACACTTAAGAGCATTAAGTTGACTACGCTATCTTGAACTTATGGAGTGATGTCGAATGGATATGTGAGATAGCATAATGTAATGACCGGGATTACATTACGGTAACTCATATAGATGTTCCGAAATCGCAAAATAAGGAATGGGGAGTGGGTCTAGTAGGTTACTAGGATAAACACTGTTTAAAACACGAACTGTATAATCTCAAAAATGAGTAGGAATTTACAATGTGCGAATTTATTTGTTATTATAACCTATAAGAAGCGTGTAATCACGTCACAACTCGTCACTATTTGACACTTTCTGCCACCACCGATCACTAGTTGGCACTACGAAGATACTACTTGGAGTATACTCATCATCTCATACCACTACTTATCGTTGCTTACTACTACACAACGCAGCCTCCCACTGCTAGTCTCGACCAATCGCTACTTCTTACTGCTTATCATTACTAGTCACTACTTAATGCTACCCATTACTTCTTATCACTACTGAGTACTACTCATCACCACTAGTACCTCCACGATTTACTACTAGCTACTATGCATCATGACTCATTTCTGACATATCTTTAGAAGATGAATTCCTTATAACAGCCTATGAAATCCGTAGTAGATATTGTCTACTTAACGTCCGACCTTCCTATCAATCAGCCACTCATGGCTTCATGATTTTGCTTTTCAATATGAGTCTACCGGAAGAGGTATTCACACATTCCCTCATAAAGGGTATTCCGTTCTTCTTCCCCACTGATGTGGGACAAGTCTGATAACTCACCATGCTCTCAACCTCAACTTTAGTGAAGTTTGTCATGAATTCATTCTTACTTAACAATCATAATGTTTATATACTCTCAACACCGGTGCCGATAGAAACTTTATCGCTAGAGAATTCTGTTACAACATTTGGAATCCAATATCTGCCTTAGACAACGTGAACCCTATAGAACTATCAACTGAGAATAAAACACATCAAGAATGATGTCATTTTTATTTAAAGAGGTCCTATTTTAAGAAGTTTGATCGTACACTCCCATCGTAAACGTCTCTCACCTGAAACTCACCCCAAACTTTAATCAATAATTTCTCCTAATCCTTTGCAAATTATAAGATAAAACCCATACCATTAAGCTCATAACAACCTTCCGTACTGAACATTACTCTTTTCGATGACTGATGAGCCATTACAATAGAAATCTACTTGTTAGTTGTTTGGAGCTAGATTATTTTACTTGGACTACCATATCTCTTTATTTGACCTTATGGTTGGAATGGACTGGTTATCTAACGACACAACCGAGGCTGTTGTGACCAGAAGGCCATTTGAATTCCTTTTACCGAAGACGAATCAATGATGGTATATGAAGAGAAGATCAGTACACCGTTGCATTACGTTAATTGTTCGAAGGTCCAGAAGTACATGAGATAAGGATGTCTCGCAATTCTGGCACATATGAGCAAAGTTGAATCAGCAGTTAAGAGACCCAAAGATGTCCCAACCGTTAGAAATTTTCCTTAAGGTCCTCCCGAGAGAATTATCATGTCTTCCACCGTATAGAGACGTAGAATTTAAGATTGACTTAATGCCGGGAGTGGCGCCTGTAGCACGTGCACCGAATAGACTTTCACCTTCAGAATTGCATGAGTTGTCTAGCCAGTTACAAGAGCTTTTAGACAAGGGATTCATTTGACCGAGCTCTTCACCATGGAGAGCACATGTGCTCTTTGTTAGGAAGAAGGATGTATCTATGAAACCTTGTATTAAGAATAGATACCCGCTACCGAGAATCAATAATTTGTTAGATCAGTTGCAAGGATCTGGATGTTAATCTAAGATGATCTGAGGTCAGGTTACCATCAGATGAGAGTAAAAGAGACAGATATACCGAAGACAGCGTTTAGAACACGCTATAGACATCATGAATTTACCGCAATGCTGTTTAGATTGACGAACGCACCGGCTGTGTTCATGGATCTCATGAACCGTGTGTGTAAGCCATATCTAGAAAAGTTTGTTATTGTGTTTATCGATGATATTCTGGTATACTCTAAAAATGAGAAAGAACATGAGCAATATCTCCGTTTATTACTAGAGATGCTCAGTAAAGAGCAATTGTACGCTAAATTTTCAAAGTGTGATTTTTGGTTGCAAGGAGTGAAATTTTTGGGTCATATCATAGGTATCAATGGCATTCAAGTTGATACTGTGAAGATAGAAACGGTCAAGAAGTGGAAGACTCCTAAATCGCTAACGCATGTTCGGTAATTCTTAGTTCTCGCCGGTTATTATAGAAGATTCATTGAGGGATTTTCTACTATTGCCCGGCCGTTGACAACAATGACTCACAAGGGTAAGAAGTATGAATGGACTGAGCTGCATGAGTCCGCATTTCAGTTGTTACAAAAGAAATTAACTACTGCCTTGATTTTGACTTTACCCGAAGGAACCGAGGATTTCGTAGTTTATTGCAATGCTTCACGGTAAGGTTTTGGTTGCGTGTTGATGCAACGTAAGAAAGTGATTGCGTATGGATCCTGACAATTGAAGATACATGAGTTGAATTACATGACTCACGATTTAGAACTTGGTGCTGTAGTTTTTGCACTTAAGATGTGGAGATACTATCTGTATGGTACTAAGTTCACTGTATTCACGGATCACAAGAGCTTACAACATATTTTCGACCAGAAACAACTTAATATGAGACAGAGACGTTGGATCGAACTATTGAATGACTACGACTGTGACATTAGCTATCATCCTGGTAAGGCTAATGTAGTGGCAGATGCTTTGAGTAGGAAGGAGAGAGTTAAGCCTATTCAGGTTAGAGCATTAAACTTGACTATTCGAAGGAACCTTACTTCTCAGGTACGTGACGCACAGTTAAAGGCGTTGAAAGAAGAGAACGTTACTACCGAAATCACTTCGAGGAATAGATAAGAAGTTTGTTACTCGAGATGGTGGAACCCGGTATTTTATCGACAGAATTTGGGTACCGAAGTTTGGCGGATTAAGGAAACTAGTGCTAGAAGAGGCACACAAGACGAGGTATTCTATTCACCCTAGATCCAACAGGATGTACCAAGATCTTAAGGCACTGTACTGGTGGCCTAATATGAAAGCAGATATAGCAACCTATGTTAGTAAGTGCTCAACATTTGCTTAAGTAAAAACAGAGCATCAGAAGTCGTCAGGACTGTTGACACAGTCAGAGATTCCCCAGTGGAAATGGGAACGTATTACTATAGATTTCATCACTAAGTTACCCAAGACTGTGGGAGGTTATGATACGATTTGGGTTATCATTGATCGTCTCACAAAGTCTGCTCATTTCCTACCGATTAAGGAAACGTATAAGATGGAGAAGTTGGCACAAATCTATATAAAGGAAGTAGTTTCCCGACATGGAGTGCCGATATCCATTATTTCTGACAGAGACAGCAGATTTACATCTAGATTCTGGAAAGCATTGCAAGAGGCAATGGGAATCCATTTAGACATGAGTACAATGTATCACCCACAAACTGACGGTCAAAGCGAGAGAACCATCCAAACACTAGAAGACATGTTAAGGGCATGTGTTATTGATTTCGGAATTGGATGGGATAGACATCTACCGTTAGTAGAATTTTCATATAATGATAGTTATCACGCTAGTATAAAGTCAGCGCCTTTTGAAGCACTTTATGGCATGAAGTGCAGATCACCCGTATGTTGGACTGAGTTAGGAGATAGTCAATTTACTGGTCCTTAGATCTTACATGAAACAATCGAGAAGATCGGGCAGATAAAAGAGAAACTGAAAACGGCGCGAAGTCGTCAAAAGAGTTACGCCGACGTTAGAAGGAGAGATTTAGAATTTCAGGTTGGAGATAAGGTTACGCTCAAGATATCACCTTGGAAGGGTGTAGTACATTTTGATAAGTGAGGCAAGCTAAGTCTGAGGTATATTGGATCGTTTGAGATTACCAAAGGAATTGGACCGGTAGCGTACATACTAGAGTTACTGCAAGAACTCAGCAAAGTTCACGACACTCGTCATGTTTCTAACTTGAAGAAATGCTTATCAGACGAAAGTTTGGTAATTTAATTTGGAAAAGATACAAGTTGATAGTAGACTTCATTTCGTAGAGGAACCTATTGAAATTACGGACCGTAAGGTCAAATGTATAAAGCAGAGCAACATACCGATTGTTAAAGATCGGAGGAACGCCCGTAGAGGACCAGAATTCACGTTGAAGCGTGAAGACCAGGTGAGACAAAAGTATCCACAACTATTTCCCGAGGAGATGACTACGGCAGACGTGCACTAAAATTTCGGGACTAAATTTTTCATAACAGGTGGGTAATGTAACAACCTGACTTTTTCCGTTTACTATCGTTACTTATCCGTTAAATATTTAACGGTGATTACTTAGAACTTTATGTGTTTAACAGAATTAACTGCATATTTGATCCTAGTGGATTACTTGAATTAATATGATATATTAATTTATGAACTTATTTCGGATAGCGAAATAACTAGAAAACGTTACGATTAAGTTAATCGCCTAGAAAGCTTTTCAGTTTACGGAACTTAGAGAAACGAGAAAATGATTATTTTTAATAATTATTAACTTTAAGAAAAACATATTTAATTTATTATATATGTAATGAATTAAACTTGGTGGGATGCGTTTTAACGACTAGTTAACGTTCCGGAGATCCGGTACGGTTAACGGCACTCGAAACGGACCACGCGCGTACAAGAAAATAACAAAACGAATGGTATTTCAATTTTAATAATTATTTTATGTAATTATTATGTTTTAAGAATACTTTTAATTTATTAGAAGTTTTAAGAATTTAAAACGAGTAGAATTCGCTAAAACGCTCAATTAACGTTCCAGTTTGCGTTTTAAGCCAACGACACCTAACGGGCTATACAAGGGATGATCTAACTAGTCAAAATAGGCCCAATAATCCCTTTTGAACTTCCCTTGGCCGAAATCCCCATAAGCCCACCCTTTTGGTCTTTTAATGTTGCCCAAGCTTGTGTTTAAGGCCCTAAACCCAATCCTTATAAGCCTAACTTAGGAATTGATTTAGACTTTGATCTTCTGGAATATGATAATTAAAGTGTTCCTTGACATGTTTCATTTGTATGTGAACTTGTGAGAACTTGAATTGCCATGAGATATATGCTTATCTATGTGATGTGTCCGATTGATGGTCAAAAACTGATGAGTCTGTAATGTTTTGTGAAAATGTACAAATTGGCTAATGAAATACTTCTAATTATTTTATCACTAAAACTTTGAGATGTTTTGAGATGACACCAATTGGCCGTTCTTCAAAATATATTTTCTATATTTTTTGAAAAATGTTTAAAAACTGATTAAACCCTTTCTGATATTGGACTTTTATTTATCGTATGAGACTTTGGCTGGTCTTTTTGAAATTGATTTTAAGTATAGTTATGATCTGGAGTATATCATAATTTTATGAACTATGTGCTATGTGCTATAGATGTATTTCTTTACGACGTACGAATTTTTAAGGTATGCTCTAAGATGAGGAAAATGCGATTTGCTAAACTATGAGCTATAACATGTTATATGACCTAGGTTTGACTTTTTGATCTTGTTTGCATGACCTAATGAGATGTTTGACTTTAGTTGACGACTTTGACCGAGTTGACTTTAGGGTTGACTTTGGTTGACTTGCTTGGATTAGTTGACTTTTACTTGTTCGTTGAGTCAGTCTGAGCACTAGGACTTTGCGTACACTATGGGTTGACATGGTTTGACCTATATGTGTATACTTAAGATGAGCTATTTGACTAGGTTGTGTTGTTTAGTCGAGATTGTTCGACTACAGTACGTTTTGCTAAGATATTTCAGGTGCTTTTGCTAAGGTGAGTCAACAGTCCCTTTTCCAGTAAAATTTTTGGGATGAGATACATGCTGCTTTTGAAACCATTTCTTAAACTGTTTTTACAAGTATTTTTACGAATGTTTTACGCACTAGGCACGAGTAACTTACCAAGGATATACATATGAGTTAAGATCAAAAATCCCTTAGCTTGATTATATTAGTTACTTTGTAAGCGCGACTTATAGGGATGGTACCGTTAGGTTAGACAAACCTCACTGCAACGTTAAACAGGTGCTTATGTAGTTGTTACTCGTACACTTGATCGGTGTATCACCAGTATAGGGTAAACTGAAGACGTGGGCTCGGCCTACGCAAAGGTTAAAGCTTTATAATCAAGTGCTCATGATAAGTGTATATTATTACGAAGCTTTTTTCAGAAATCTCGTGACCTAACTTACGAAGAACGTTACTTAAACATGATGTTTACAAACTTGAACTAGACATGTTAATGTCTACAAACAGATGAAACAAAAAGAACTTTTTGATGTCACTCATAGTTGAAACTTGTCATCTTACAAACAGTTTATTACTTAGCATTTGCTATATGAAAACTTTTGAGATTAAACCTTAGCGGTTTATTCAGATAAATGATTTTGAGAAATGATTTTCGACAAATGATTTATGGAAACTGTTTTATGAAACATACAAGAACTATTTACTCAAACCTGTAGATTCACTCAACTTTATGTTGATCCGCTTTACATGTTTTATCTCAGGTATTAGTTGCTTTCGCTGTAGAACCTTGTTGTTATGTAGAAGTCAAGCCAAGCATTGGGACCAGAGTTAATACGTCGTTAGTGGATTCTGACGGGGTATTACAGTGTCTAAGCTTGATATACCTTTAGCTAAGTTAAGTCATCTGGTAGAAGTTGAAATAGCGGATGGTAAGACGGTGATAGGGGTTGATGTTTGTAACGATTGTGATATTGTGTTTGGTTCCGAAACGTTTAAAATTTATCTTATCCCGGTGACCTTGGGTGAATTCGATATTGTCGTTGGTATGGATTGGCTCGATCGTCATAGAGCCGATATTGCATGCCATGAAATATCTATTCGTGTGAAGACCCCAAGTGGGGGAGAGTTAATTATTCACGACGAGAAACGGAGAAGACTTGTGCCATTATGCACTATTGCACGGGCACGTCATTTTCTTAGTAGTGGTGGCATGGCTTTTCTTTCTCATGTAGTTGATACTCGTGAAGAGCCACCATCCATTCGTGAAATTCTGGTGGTTAATGAATTTGAAGATGTATTTCTGAATGAATTACCGGGTGTTCCAGCGAAAAGACAAGTTGAATTTCGCATTGAGTTGGTTCCGGGTGCTACTCCGATTGCTAAAACTCCTTATCGTTGAGCACCAACGGAAATGCAAGAGTTGTTAAATCAAACTCAAGAGTTGCTTGAGAAGGGTTTTATTCGACCGAGTACTTCGCCGTGGGGCGCTCAAGTTTTATTTGTGAAGAAGAAGGATGGTAGTATGCGGATGTGCATCGATTATCGGGAGTTGAACAAAGTGACGATCAAGAATCGTTATCCATTTCCTCAGATTGACGATTTGTTTGACCAACTCTAAGGTGCGACGTATTTCTCTAAAATTGACTTACGGTCCGGCTATCACCAAATGCGGGTCCGTGAGGAAGATATTGAGAAAACGGCTTTTCGAACGCGTTACGGGCATTTTGAGTTTGTAGTTATGCCTTTTGGTCTTACGAATGCACCGGCGGCATTCTAGGATCTTATGAACCAAGTGTGCCAACCTATGTTGGACAAGTCAGTAATTGTGTTCATTGACGACATACTTGTCTATTCGAAGAGTATGAAGGAACATGAACACCATTTGCGGGGTGTGTTGAAAACGTTGCGAAAGGAGAAGTTGTATGCTAAGCTCTCCAAATGTGAATTTTGGCTAAGGGAAGTTCAATTCCTTGGTCATATTTTAAATAAGGAAGGTATACAAATAGATCCGGGGAAGATAGATACGGTGAAGAGTTGGGGACAACCGACTACACCTACGGAAATCCGAAGTTTTCTCGGATTGGCCGGTTATTATCGTCGGTTTATCCAAGACTTTTCTAAGATCGCTTCTCCATTGATGAAATTGAAAAGGAAGAACGCGAGATTTAATTGGGAGAACGATCAAGAAATCGGTTTTCAATTGTTAAAAGAAAAGTTGTGTCAAGCTCCGGTGTTAGTGTTGCCGGAAGGGGTAGAAGACATGACGGTTTATTATGATGTGTCTTTAAATGGGCTCGGGTGTGTTCTAATGCAAAGAGGTAAAGTCATCGCGTACGCCTCTCGACAATTAAAGGAACACGAAATGAGATATCCGATTTATGATCTTGAGTTGGCGGTGGTTGTTCATGCGTTGAAAATTTGGCGCCATTATTTGTACGGTGTCAAGTGTACGATATATTTGGATCACAAGAGCTTAAAACACCTTTTTGATCAACGAGATTTGAATTATTGTCAACGTAGGTGGATGGATGTGGTAAAAGATTATGATTGTGAAATACTTTATCATCGGGTAAGGCGAACGTGGTTGCGGATGCGTTAAGTCGGAAGAGTCAACATCTGGCGATACGAGTAGGATCGTTACACATGATTATTACTAACGATTTTCTTGTAAAGCTTGGTGAGATACAAATTGAAGCTTTTGTTAACAACAAACATGAGGAACGAATCGTGGGCCAAACGGAGTTTATTACCTTAGGTCCGCATGGTTTGTTATCTTTTCAAGGAAGAGTGTGGGTGCCTAAGATGGGGAACTATCGACAAGTGCTACTTGATGAAGCACATAAGTCAAAGTATTCTATTCATCCGGGCGTGACGAAAATGTATCTTGATTTAAGGAAGGAGTATTGGTGGTCGGGCATGAAACGTGATGTTGTTAAGTATGTTGAACAATGCTTCACGTGTTTGTAAGTTAAAGCCGAACACCAAAAGCCATATGGTATGTTACAACCGTTAGAAATCCTGACATGGAAATGGTAGCACATTACCATGGATTTCATTACAAAGTTACCAAAGACGGCGAGGACCCAATTTGATTCGATTTGGGTGATAGTTGATCAATTGATGAAAAGTGCCTTGTTTCTTCCCATTCGGGAAGCGATATCGTCGGAGACTTTGTCTAAGTTGTTTATCAAGGAGGTGATATCGAGACACGGGGTTCCTATATCTATTATTTCGGATCGAGATACTCTTTTCACATCTTGGTTTTGGGAAAAATTTCATGAAGATATGGGTACACAATTGAAATTGAGCACGGCGTACCATCCTCAAACGGACGGTCAAATTAAATGTACGAATCAAATATTGAAGGATATGTTACGGGCGTGTATTATTGATTTCAGTGATAGTTGGGATGAGTACTTACCGTTGGTGGAATTCTCGTACAATAATAGTTATCATACTAGTATCGGGATGCCACCTTACGAGATGCTTTATGGGCGTAGGTGTCGAACTCTAATTTGTTGGGGTGAAGTAGGACAAAGAGAAATCGGGAGCACCGATTTGGTTTTAGAGATGAATAGCAAGATTGATAT
Organism: Rutidosis leptorrhynchoides; assembly: GCF_046630445.1. Classification (NCBI taxonomy): domain Eukaryota; kingdom Viridiplantae; phylum Streptophyta; class Magnoliopsida; order Asterales; family Asteraceae; genus Rutidosis; species Rutidosis leptorrhynchoides. Next base: position 256,808,964 of record NC_092338.1, on the reverse strand, counting down.
GATTCGGACTCATTTGAAAAAGGCTCAAGATAGACAAAAATCTTATGCCGATAAGTGTAGATGACAAATTAAGTTCCAAGAAGGTGACATGGTGATGCTTAAAGTTTCGCCATGGAAAGGTGTTATTCGGTTTCGAAAACGGGGAAAGTTAGCTCCTCGGTTTGTTGGGCCATTTAAAATTTTAGATCGTGTTGGTGAAGTTGCGTATCGTTTGGAATTACCCGAAGAGCTTGCGGGGATCCATAATACATTTCATGTTTCCCATCTCTGTAAGTGTCTTACGGATGATTCTTCATGGGTGCCTTTAGACGAGATTGAGCTAAACAATAAGTTAGAGTATATTGAGGAGCCGATTGCTATACTCGATGAGAAGGTCAACAGGTTGAGAAATAAAGAGGTGAGAACTTTTAAAGTTCAATAGCGTCGTAGTAAAGGTTCTGAGTTTACTTGGGAGCCCGAAGAGTTTGTGTTAGTTTATCTTCCCGCTTGTCATGCTGCTTGGATCGCGAGGACGCGCTCCGATTCAAGTGGGGGAGAGTTGTAAGACTCGAATAATTATTGTACAGAGTGTAAATAGGGTGCTTAATGTGTGGATAACAGTGGGTAAATAAACAGAGACCAGAACCTGTTCGGACCATAGGTGCGTGCCGCGCACTGTTAAGTGTGCGCGTGGTGCACTTCTCCTGCTGGCAGATTCTGTTTCTTTTAATTAGATATTTTAGAAGGGATTTTTGGTAAATTTACATTGGGGACGAGTTAAAGGCCACAAGATCAGTTAGTGGAGTGTCATAACTCCATTATCACCTACCTTTATCCATTCCATTTGAATTCTAGAGAGAGAGGAGAGTTCTTGAGTGAGAAAGCTCAAATCAAAGAGGAAGAAGTTGATTTCGGGCCAAAGCGCGTGTGTTAAAGTTGTTCATCTAATCACTAGCTTTGTGATTGTGGTGGTAAGCCCTAACTTTGATTTCCTTATTTTAATTTATTTAAGGGTTAGGGTTTAGGTTAGTGATGAACATAAAACCCATATTTGGTGATTTTGGGTGTTCTTGGGTAAGATTGGGTCATGAGGACTCAAAGATGACTAACCTAGGGTTTTGGTATGATAAATGGGTTTATGAGTCATAATTGGTTGGTTAATTACTAGCACACCTAGTTATTAAGCAAATGAGTGTTAATTGGGTTAGTGGATGACCCGAAATGAGTGTGTGACTTTAACATGGTCAAATGAGCAATAATTGACCTAGTTGGGAAAGATGGGTATGAAATACCCTAATTGTGTATTAGTTAGTGTTGTTGGACCTTAATCACTAGCTTTTAGTGATTTAAGATGGTCTTGACCTTAAATGGACGTTTTTTGGTGTAAATGGGGCATTTAATGCATTTAAGTCATTAAATGCATATGAGTGAATTGTTGGTTTTTAATCCAACTAGTTTATGTGTTGATTGAGTACTTATTGTATTAGGTACTTTTCTTTGAAGCTTTCTAAAGTTTAAAACCGTCACCGAATCATTAAGGTGAGTGGAATAATTATATATGTATGTATATGACTTATCTGCTTGTGGGGTATGGGTTAAAGTTCGATATTGACGATACCATATCCTAGAGTATATTGTTTGATTGTTTAGATGAGGGTTAAAGTTCGATGTTGACGATACCTCAAGTACGGATTTAAAGTTCAATGTTGACGAAGCCATACCACTATTGTAGTGACATTTGTTTGATGAGGGTTTAAGTTCGATGTTGACGATACCTCATATGTGGGTTTTAGTTCGATGTTGACGATACCACATTTATTAGGACGAATGGGGATTAAGTTCGATGTTGACGATACCATTCGTAGAGCTAGCCTTAGGATTCGAATACTAATGGATGTTGTGAACATCAATGATGTGTATTGTGTTGTAGCATAATGTATTGTTTGCGTTATATGCTATTGTTATACTAGCTTATGTTATCGAGGATTTAGCGTTATACATTATGAAGGTATGCTAATTATATTGCTAGTATGTATGCGGATTTGGTATAAGTGTTTGCAAGTAAGTAAGTTATATATGTATATGTATAATTATTGCATTCACTAAGCGTTTAGCTTACCCTCTCGTTGTTTACCTTTTTATAGGCTTCGGCATGGACAAGGGTAAGGATGTTCGTTTGGATTAGTGATCCCGCTTTGTTTTGATAGGGGACGCTTTTTGGATGTGTTAGCTTTTGAAGTTTGACCGAGATTTGGGTAGTTTAACCCCCAAACATCATGCTCTAGTGTCGTTTGGAATTTAAACTAGTGTAGTCGAAACTTACATTTTGTATGAAACTCGTAACTATGTGGGCCCCGTTTCATAAAACTTATTTTATTATTGAATCGTGTGAGTTTTTCATATATTAATGTGTTGTGAAAAGCGTTTCGTCTATAAGTGTCGGGAAGTGGGATATCTTTAAGCTGGAACAGCTTGTGCGCGCCGCACACCCTAAGGTGTTGCGCGCCGCGCACTGTTCTGTATAAAAAAAAATTCGTGTATTCAGTTACATAAAGGGTTGGGTTGTTACACATGTAGTTAAGTCCGGTAGAACTGGTTTGGCTTCAATAGCAGGTTGGTCAAACACCTCCTTTATGGTAACACTAGAACTAGGTTTGCCAAAAACTTCATTCTCAAGCATCAAAGTGTACTTCTCTAGCATGAGTGTGGGAATGTAAACAAATCTATGTTTAGGCACATAATCAGAATTTTGCATATTCTGTTCATGTTCAACTAGTTATTGTAAGAAACTAGGATTAGATTTTCCCATTTAAGCATTAAAATTTTCATACATCAAGCTATTTTGATAATACTTCTTACATGAACGATTAGAAATAATATCATCAAAATCAGCATCAGAAGCATGAACAAAATGATATGGTAAACCAGCTTGACAATAATCAGAATGATATAAACCAGGAATCTTTTTAGAACTATCATCCAACGTCTTGGGATATTCGTAACCAACCCTCCACTTATCACCATGAATTGTTTTCGGTCTATTCATAAGGATCATTTTCTTTGAAAGTTCCATGTTAATTATAGCTCTTGATTGCTCCGTTCGATAAACTTTTTCTTCATATCTTACAAGTTGAGTTTTCATTTGAAGAACATCTTTATTGAATAGTGAAATTTCAGCTTTCTTTTTTATTAAGGTTTCTTCCAATTGAACAATTTTCTTGTTTAACTTGGAAATCGTGGGCTCATGTCATTCTTTTAGGTCGAAAAGATCTTTTTCTAAGAATTGAACTTTCTCTGCAACACGTTCGGATTTCAATCGAAAATCCGTTCTTTCAATTTTGATTGGAAGAATTGATTTCTTAAGTTCTTCTAACTCAGTGTCCATTGAGCTGAGTTGGGTTCTCAAACGATTCACTGATGATTGTGAATTTGATGATGAAGAAGATTTAGTCTCATTTAGTTTAATTTTCTCTTTTAATGTTTTATTTTCAGTGTTTAAACCTTTTACTTCATTTGACATTGAGACTAAATTTTTCATCATTGTGTTTTGCATGTTCACAAAATCAGTTAGGATTATAGTAAATTGTACCTCATTATTATCAGATGTTGAGTCAGAGTTCTCCATTGCTTTCGTGGCTTTGAAAAGCTTGGTCACCATGCAGACATTGACATGTTCCTCCTCGGATTCTGAAACATCCGTCCAATTTAACTAAGTATCATCAATCGGTTTCAGCTCTTCCCCGGTTTGCATAACCTTTGCCATCAACATTTTCTTCTTGTAGTAACCTCATCCTTCTTCTTTGGCATTTGCATTCACAAGAGAAATGGCCAGCTTTGCCACAATTATAGCAGAGTGAATCTTCCTTCTTGGAATCTTCAGAATGTTGAGGTTTGGAAAAATCAGGTTTCTTGTAGTATGAGGAAGAAGATGAATTCTTGCGTTGGTTGCTTGATTTGCCTTTAAACTTGTACTTGTTCAAAGCTTTGGTGACATAGCAGACATCTTGACTAGTTCAGGGTGTGAATTTTCACATCCGAAAGATTGAGTCCTTCAGAATCAGTTGACTCTTCAACAAGCACTTTCTTTGATAATCGTTTGGAAGTAGTGTAAGATTTACTTTTCTTCTTTACAATGAGGGCAAGTGGATCACCCGGAGAAGACTCATTCCTTTCATCTTGAAGTTTAGACACGGCTGGCTGATAATGCATAAGGACACAAACTAGCTCATGAATATTCAGCTTATCAATCTCCTTGGTAGATTGAATGATGGTTCCGTATGGAAGCCAATCAGAATTGAGCTTTTTGAGAAACCTCATGTTGACCTCAACATTTACCTTAGTAATCTTGCACTTTTTCAACTCATTCAGAACACCATTGAAACGTCTGTAGGCATCTCTGAGAAGTTCATCAGGTACCTGCTTGAAATCTTCATAAAGTCCTAGGGCCATAATCAGCTTAGTGACATCTGTCATGCCATATACTTCTAGTTGCGTTTTGATCTCATCCCATATGTCCTTAGCAGATGTGTTACTATCAACATATTCAAACAAATCATACGGTATAGCTTGCATGATGATGTTTTTTGCCTCAATATCACCCTGTGCCCGCTCACGTTTCTCACCAAAAAGTTCATAGACTGGTATTGGTAGACCGGTTTCTAGATGAAATTCAGTAACTCATCCATCTCTTAAAGAAGCCCAAATGTACTTTGCATTCTCACCCTTGAGGTCTATGTGTTGAGTGATATGCTGGAGCCACTGGTAATACTTGCCATCAAACAATACAGGAGGTCTGGAATCAGATCCAATGATCAAAGTATCTTGAGTAGACATTTTGAAAAAATCTGAGGTAGATTCGGTAATAGATTCGGTGAATCACAAAAATCCGAGATTCAGATTCAAAATCTAACAACGAACAAGTTTGTTGTCAGATTCGAGTTCGGATACTGTAGCAGATTCAGGTTCGGTATCAGTTTCGATACTGTAGCAGATTTGGGTTCGGTATCATTCTGTAAAATCAGATTCTGTAAAGACTCACACACAAAATGATTTGTATGCTTAACACTTGAATTGAATTCGGAAACCTACAAAAGGAAACAAGCTAGTAACAACTGAAAAACAATTCAACCGAATGTACACCGAATGTCAACTGTAGTAGTTTATATGCCGAATCTAAGTCTGAAAATTAGAGAATTGATCGAAACTCTGTTGGAACCACTTGAATTAGATGCATATAATCAAACTGAATGTGACTGAATCACAAATACACCACAATCAGCAACACCTTAACTGAATTTATGAGTTGAAGCAGATTCGGTGAGGCAGTTAATATACCGAATGTAGATCAAATCACCAAATAATGATGAATTAATGAAATCAAACCGTCAAATCGTTGCCTAATCACCTCACGAATGCTACTAAATCCACTAATCTTTAATTGAATACAGAAACAAGCATGAATTAACCGAATAATAGAGTTGTAGCCACGAACTCTACAAAATAGCTTGATTCTTCATAAATGATGTTGTAAAGCTGTTCTATTGATCGAAAAACTTTCTAATACACCTATGCTGAGCTTTTGACACAAATCTGAATGTCAGATTATCAAATTTGAGCTTGTGGAATCTGATTCAATCTTACCGAATTTGTTCAGAACTTGAAATCTTCAATCTCTGAATTGATATAGTGATGTAGGATTACTTCCTAGAAGCTCTGATACCATTATAGGTCAGGTCATGATGAGAATTGAATAAACAAGAGATAGAATGAGATTCGGGTGAACCATAAACAGATTCGGTATTATAGAGTATTTCGGTTATAAGAGATTCCACAGCTTCTTAAACTCAGTTAAATGCAGTGACTATCTAATTAGGACTACTAAGGTTCCTTATATAGCCCTACTCTAAGGAACCAAGTAATAAGCTTCTTTCACAATAACACTATCTAACTTTGGGGTCCTAACATATGATGTATGTATGTGTTATGCAGCCATGCATGTTTATGTATGTTAGTTCATTTTTTGTATGTATGTATGCTTTTGTTTGTTTGTAGGGGGTATATTTGTATGCATATATGTATGTTTTGTTGATAGGTTTACGTATTACTATGTATGTATCTACATATATGAATGTTTTTTTATGTAGGTTTTCCTATTAGGTATGTATGTAAGTATTTATGTATATATGCAGGTGCGTAGGTATGTATGCTTATGTAGGTATGTATGTATGGTTAGATCTTTTTATGTATGTATGTATGTTTCATGTATGTATGCAGGTATGTTTATCGACGGATGTATGTATGTATATATGTACATATGTATGTATGTATGATTAGGTGCCTCACATCGTTCGGTGCATCTTGGGGCCACTATGGCTGAGGACGACCCTCTTTGCCCCTGATCTTGGTTAGTTTTCACTTAGTTGTGTAGTTTCGGAGATGTCTACCGTAAAGGTGCGTGAGTTGTGTTTGGTTTATTACCGGTGATTGGCTCTTTGCTTACGCAACAACTTCCACCTGGCATGCCTTTCGAGTTCTGTTTTTAACATTCTTTGGCTCTATTTATTAAGGCAACAATAAGCGTCGATTTATAGGCGACTTGACTGCCACGTGGAGCCTAAATTGAATCCTATGCAGGTTTTAAAACCCATCAAAATTTGATCCCACCATTTTCATGGCGCCTCTTTTTATTTATAGTTTTATTTTTTTCACCTTTTTTTTGGCCGGAGGTCCTCTCGGAAGCAATCTCTTTACCTGGAGTAAAGAGGGGGATGAATTTCTCTTTCGGTGGGTTGCGAATTTTTCTCAACTCGTGGTTAGAGAGACGACTTCTCTTTTATTCTAGGGTAGAATAAGGATTGTCTACATCTCACCTCTTAATACCCCACATGCGCGGGATTGAATATTGTTATTGTTGTGGTTGTACTAAGTTGGGTTGTGAACATTAACAAAAGTCCATCAGAATTAGTATAATAGTATAATATAATATAATATAATATATAATGTTCGAGATACCAATATGCGTCAATATATGTCGTATTTTCAATAAAATATACGTAGTATAAATTATTTCACTTACGTTGTTTGTCATCATTGCTTTACATTAAATGATATGGATTAGGAAATGTTGTACTATCTAACATCATCAGAATGTTGTCGGACAACGTTTTCGGTGAGACATCTTTATTTTAAAGTTGACTGTTCATATCACTCAAATAGTCATATTTTACTAGTGATATCACTCATATTTTGTAATACCCCGTCAAAATCCACTAACGGTGTATTAAATCTGGTCCCACGGTTTAGTGGTCACACGCTCTATATGAGACGTTTTCGAAAAGTATTCGCATTAATTATCAAAGCAAAGTCATTTATTAAAGAAAACGTATCGTGAAAGTATTTGACAAAAATAACCAACGTAAATGAACCCAAAGCATCTCAATAAGTAAATAGTTTAAATGCGAATATTTGTTCTTGAAATAAAGATGATAAAATATGCTGGACATCGTCCAGTTCTAGCAGCAGACAAGCAAGACAACTTCTGTATAGCGAAAGCACTACCTCTATGGACCTGAGATAAAACATGCAAAATGTCAAGGAAAACGTTGAGTGAATCTACAGGTTTAGTAAAGCATTTCGTAAGTTAGGCCACAAGATTTCTGGAAAACATCGTAAGAAAAGCATACATTATCATGAGCACTTGATTATAAAACTTTAACCTTTGTGGATATCTAAAGCGCTACTCTTTCTTTTACCCTTTCTATGCATACACCGATCAAGTGTATAAGTAACGACAAAATAAGCACCAGTTATGTTGCGGTGAGGTTTGTCAAACCTAACGGTACCGTCCCAATAAGTCGAGCTTACATAAAGTAACTAATATAATCAAGCTAAGGGATTTTTGATCTGAACTCACATGTATAGTTGTTTAAGTACTTGTGTCTAATATGTAAAACATTTGTAAAAAGCATGTATCTCATCACTGTAAAAATGTAGTAGGGACTGTAGACTTACCTTAGCAAAAGCACCTGAAATATCTTAGCAAAACGTACTGTAGTCGAACAGTCTCGATCGAACAATGCAACCTAGTCAAATAGTCATCTTAAGTATACACATATAGGTCATACTATGTCAACCCATAGTGTACGCAAAGTCCTAGTGCTCAGACTGACTCAACAAGCAATTAATAGTCAACTAGTCTACGCAAGTCAACAAAAGTCAACCAAAATCAAACCAAAAGTGAACTCGGTCAAAGTGGTCAACTAAAGTCAAATATCTCAGTAGGTCATGCAAACATGGTCAACATATCAAACCTAGGTCAAGTGACACTTTACAGTTCATAGTTAAGCAAATTGCATATTCGCAGTTTAAAGCATGCCTTTAAAATACATACATCGTAGAAAGATATAATTATAACTCATAGCACATAATTCATAAAATTATGACCAACTCCAGATCACAACTAGACTCAAAATTGATTCCAAAAAGTCCGGCCAAAGCCTCATATGATATCTAAAAGTCGAATATCAGAAGAGGGCTATTTTTGGTTTACTAAATCAGTTTCAGCACGCACGTCAGTTTTGAAACAATTCTCAAAAAATATAGAAATAGATTTTGATGAACGGCCAATTGGATTCATCTCAAAACATCCCAACATTTTAGTGATAAAATAATCAAAGACATCTCTTTAGCCAATTCGTATAGTTTAGCAAATCTTTATAGACACATCACTTAGACGTGCATATATCTCATGGAAAATCACATTTTCGCAAGTTGTCATACAAATGAAAAACATCAAGGAACATATAAAATAACATATTCTAGAAGATCAAAGTCTCAATCAACTTCTAGTTCACTCTAGCAATTTTTGTTTAACTTTAAAATCAGTTTCCGCTCACTTAACAACACGAATCTTCGTTTTGATATAACGGAAGCATTACAAAAGAATTTGACTCAAATCTTAAGTCTAACATGCATGATTTTTTGCAAGGAATATGATAGTACACTTTTAATTAACTAAATCACAAAGCATTCAAGTCAGAAAATTCGTATTACGAGCATAACCTAGCCAAAACTTCGATTAAGCATATCTTAAGCATACGATGACGAAATCAAGCAAAATCAAAGTCCAAAATTAATAAATTTTCGATATCTATCCATCTAAACATATTAAAAGTTCAGTCCACATGTCAATTTTATCAGATCATTAATATACAAATTCGTTTTTCATGTAAACAACATCAATTGATCGATTAAACGATAAACTACAACGCAAAACACCATTAATTGAGCACTAGACTTGAATACACCATGTAATTGAACAAAAATCTGAATTATAGAAATTAGGGTTACAAGTTATACCTTAAAATATCAAATTGATTACACAATCGCGTAGAGAACGATGCAAGGAACAACTTTTAGCTTCAAGACTTGATCTAATTTTTAGTTTTTGAGTGTGTGTGGGTGTGGGTGAAGTCGACAGCCAAAGGAGGGAGGAGAGGGGATGAATATCAACTAAAAAAAATAAGAACGAGGGTTTGTGGGATTTCCTTGTTATTTAAATGTTGTGTTTAGGGCCTAATTACAAGTCCACAAGCACACTAGGAGCTCAAATCACAAAATCTAAGGGGCTTAGGGGGGTGGTCGGCCGAATGGCCCACCTAGGGGTGTCCTGGGCTCGGTTTGGCTAAAGTACTTGTATGCGCGTGGTCCATTTTGAGTGCCGTTAACCGTACTGGGTCTCCGGAACGTTAATTAGTCGTTGAAACGCAATCACCGGATTTAATTCATTAAATAAATAATAAATTAAATTAGTTTTTTTTAAATTCAATAATTATTAAAAATAATTATTTTATCGTTTAACTGAGTTCCGTAAACTGAAAAGCTTTCTAAGTGATTAACTTAATCGTAACGTTTTCTACTTATTTCGCTATCTGAAATAAAATCATAAATTAATATAACATATTAATTCAAGTAATCCAATAGGATCAAATATGCATCTAATTCCATTAAACACACAAGTCTAAGTAACCACCGTTAAATACTTAACGGACAAGTAACGATAGTAAACGTAAAAAGTTGGGTTGTTACTTTACCCACCTGTTATGAAAAATTTCGTCCCGAAATTTTAGTGCTCATCCGCCGTAGACGTCTCCTCGAGAAACAGCTGCGGATACTTCAGCCTCATCTAATCTTCACGCTCCCACGTGAATTCTAGTCCTCTACGGGCATTCCATCTAACTTTAACGATCGGAATTCTGCTTTGTTTTAGTTGTTTGACCTCACGGTCCATAATCTCAACAGGTTCTTCAACAAAATTAAGCTTAGGATCAACTCGTACTTCGTCTAAAGGAATTACCAAACTTTCATCTGATAAGCATTTCTTCAAATTAGAAACGTGAAAAGTGTCGTGAATCTCACTGAGTTCTTGCGGTAGTTTCAGTCTATACGCTACCAGTCCAATTCTTTCGGTAATCTCAAACGGTCCAATATATCTCAGACTTAACTTTTCTGTTTTACCAAAACGTACTACACCCTTCCAGGGTGATACCTTGAGCATAACTTTGTCTCCAACCTGAAATTTCAAATCTTTCCTTCTAACATCGGCATAACTCTTTTGACGATCCCGTGCTATTTTTAGTCTCTCTTGTATCTGCGCGATCTTCTTAGTCATTTCGCATACAATCTCAGGACCAGTCAACTGACTATCTCCTAACTCAGTCCAACATACGGGTGATCTGCACTTCCTTCCATACAGTGCTTCAAAAGACGCTGCCTTTATACTTGCGTGATAACTATTATTATAAGAGAACTCTACTAACGGTAGATGTCTATCCCATCCAATTCTAAAGTCAATAACACACGCTCTCAACATATCTTCTAACATTTAGATGGTTCTCTCGCTTTGACCATCCGTTTGTGGATGATATGCTGTAATCATGTCTAAACGGGTTTCCATGGCATCTTGTAAAGCTTGTCAGAATCTAGATGTAAATCTGCTGTCTCTGTCAAAAATAATGGATATCGGCACTCCATATCGGGAAACCACTTCCTTTATGTAGATCTGTGTAACTTCTCCATCTTATTCGTTTCCTTAATCGGTAGAAAATGAGCAGACTTTGTGAGACGATCAATGATAACCCAAATTGTATCATAACCTCCCACAGTCTTGGGTAACTTAGTGATAAAATCCATAGTAATATTTTCCCACTTCCATTGGGGAATCTCTGGCTGTGTCAGCAATCCTGACGGTTTCTGATGCTCCGCCTTGACTTTAGCACAAGTCAAGCACTTACCAACATAGGTAGCGATATCAGCTTTCATGTTAGGCCACTAGTACAGTGCCTTAAGATCTTGGTACATCTTGTCGGATTCAGGGTGAATATAGTACCTTGTCTTGTGTCACTCATCTAGCACTAGTTCCCTTAATCCTCCAAACTTCGGTACCCAAATTCTGTCGATGAAATATCGGGTTCCATCTTCTCTAATAACAAACTTCTTATCGATTCTTCTAAGTGACTCATTAGCAACATTCTCTTCTTTCAATGCCTCTAGTTGTGCATCGCGTATTTGAGAAGTAGGGTTCCTTCGAACAATCATATTCAATGCTCTAACTCGAATATGCTTAACCCTTTCCTTCCTACTCAAGGCATCTGCAACTACGTTAGCCTTGCCAAGATGATAGCAAATCTCACAGTCGTAGTCATTTAATAGTTCAATCCAACGTATCTGCCTCATATTAAGTTGTTTCTTATCGAAAATATGCCGCAAACTCTTGTGATCCGTGAAACCAGTAAACTTAGTACTATACAGATAGTATCTCCACATCTTCAGTGCAAAGACCAGAGCATCAAGTTCTAAATCGTGTGCAGTGTAATTCTGTTCATGTATTTTCAATTGTCCTGATCCGTATGCAATCACCTTCTTACGTTGCATCAATACGCAATCAAAACCATGTCGTGAAGCGTCACAGTAAACCACGAAATCCTCAGTTCCTTCGGGTAAAGACAAAATCGATACAGTAGTTAACTTCTCTTTTAGCAACTGGCATGCAAACTCATGTAGCTCAGTCCATTCATACTTGTTACCTTTGTGAGTAAATGCTGCTAACGATTGGGCAATAGTAGAAAATCCCTCAATGAATCTTCTATAATAACCGGCGAGACCTAAGAATTGTTGTATCTGCGTTGGCGACTTAGGAGTCTCCCACTTCTTAACCGTTTCTATCTTCGCAGGATCAACTTGGATACCATTGACACCTACGATATGACCTAAACATTGCACTTCTTGTAGCCAAAAGTCACACTTCAAAAATTTTGCGTACAGCTGCTCCCTCCTGAGCATCTCTAGTAGCAAACGAAGATGTTGCTCATGTTCTTTCTCATTCTTAGAGTATACCAGAATATCATCGATAAACACAATAACAAATTTTTCCAGATATGGCTTACACACACGGTTCATGAGATCCATGAACACTACCGGTACGTTCGTCAATCCAAACGGCATTGCTGTGAACTCATGATGCCCATAGCGTGTTCTAAACGCCGTCTTCGGTATGTTTGCCTCTTTTACTCTCATCTGATGGTAACCTGACTTCACATCAATCTTAGAGTAACATGCTAATCCTTGCAATAGATCAAATAATTCATCAATCCTAGGCAACGGATATCTATTCTTGATAGTTAACTTATTTAACTCCATGTAATCGATACAGAGTCTCATAGATACATCCTTCTTCTTCACAAACAGTACATGAGCTCCTTATGGCGAAGAACTTGGTTGAATGAATCCATTGTCTAAAAGCTCTTGCAGTGGACTAGACAACTCTTTCAATTCTGGTGGTGCAAGTCTATACGATGCACGCGCTACTGGTGCTGCTCCGGGCACTAAATCAAACTGGAACTCTACATCTATATACGGAGGTAATCAGGGTAACTCATCTGGAAAAAGATGGGAAATTCTCTAACAATTGGCACATCTTCGAGTTTCTTGCCTTCAGATTCAGTTTTTCTTATGTGAACCAGCATAGCAAGACAACCCTTTCTTATGTGTTTCCGCGCCTTTAAACAGTTAATAAAATGTAACGGGGTATTGATTCACTCTCCATACACCATTAGTGGTTCACCTTCGATAACAGGAGTACGAATCGCTTTCTGATGACAAACAATGTCGGATCTATTCTCGGCTAACCAGTCCATTCCAACCATAAGGTCGAAACTTCCTAGCTTAATCGGCATCACATCTATCTTAAACGACATTCCACCCAAAGTCAAAGTACAATCACGGTAAACCTTATCAGCACTCATTAGATTACCATTCCCTAGTTCTATAGAGTATAAGTTTTCTAATGACGATACAGGATTCTTAAGCCTATGGCAAAAATATCTAGACACAAAGCTTCTATCAGCTCCAGAATCGAAAAGTACATAAACATTTTGATTGTCGAGAAGAAACGTACTCGTGACCAGCTTAGGATCATCACGAGCTTCACTAGAGTTAATGTTGAAAGCTCTTCCTCTTGCAGGTTCAGTGTTCCTACTAGTAGTTGGGCAATACTTCCTGAAATGGCCTTCTTTTCCGTACCCATATCACACATTCGAACCAGCTTTACATTCTGCAGCCACATGTCCACTCCTTTTTCACTTATCACACTTCTTCAAACACTCTCTCGGATGATTCCTATTACATTTAGCACACAACGGGAACCTTCCCTTATAGCTAGAACTAGTATTTGGAGTTGAAGTGTTGCCCATAACAGTATCTTGCTTCTTAAAGGGCTGCTGATTTAAATTCTTCCCCGAGTTATTGTTGTTGTTCCATTTCCTCTTGTTATCATAAGTTTTAGACTCAGTTGAGGCGGGAGTCTTCCCTCGCTATTTAACTTGATCCATCAACTCCCTAGCCATCACAACAGCCTCTTGTACAGTTCTCGGCTTCGAAGTAGTCACCGCGCTCTGGATATTCTCGGTCAATCCCTTCACATACAGAGTGATCTTACGGCGTTCAGGAGTAACCATACTCGGACACATGAGAGCGAGCTCACAGAATCTCTTGTTGTATTTGGCTAGATCAGTACCTACTAGATTCAAATTTTGGCATTCCCGCTCCATCTTAACAGTTTCATTGTAGGGACAATACTCTTCGATCATCCGTTGTTTCAAATCCTCCCATGAAGTCTCAAAAGCCTGATCTATGCCTACAGAATTTGCATAAGTATAACACCATGTTAAGGCGCCATATGATAACTTACAGGATGCAAACTTCGTTCTATCCGCATCTCTACAATCGCTGATACGAAAAACAGACTCAAGCTGCTCAAACCAATGAGTTAAACCAACTGGGCCTTCGGTGCCATTAAACAAGTGTGGTTCACAGCTCAAGAAAGTCTTGTACATACACCCTACTTGGTTATTGTTCTGAGCATTAATTGTATCATGGTTCCACTGATTTGCAGTGTTTACAGTGTTGATGTTGGTTCCGTTACAGAGTTCTGCCACAACCTCAGTTATTCCTTCGGTGATCCACCGACGAACATCAGCTTGGGTAACTGGCTTTGGCGACATTATCTTTCTGGTCAAGATAACACACTCGGTTAGTGTCAATGAGATCGGTACATAGAAATATACTTGCAACGGAAAGTGATGCATAGTAGATAATATTAAATCATAAGGATTCTAGTAGTGCTAGTTATAAGTAGTAGTAATACATAGTGCTTAGTAGTAACAATAGTAAGGACAGTGTACACTAGTAGCATTAACACTAACTAGCAATAGTAGTAGCAACACTAAGCATGACAAGTTATTAGTAAATCCAACACTTAAAGTGATAAAATTTTCATTCATAAACCATGCAAAACCAAAGAAAGTAACATATCCTTCATGTCATAAGTAACACCACCAAAGTAAAACCACATCTAGCAATGTATGTGCGAGTATCAAGTAATAAGCAATAATAATAAAATAATATCATGTGACGTGGAACAAGTCCAAACATGCGATCTCTATTTCCGTTTTTGCAGCTCCTTCAGCAAATACTCGACCATCTTCTCCAAGTTCTTGACTCGTAACACGAGGTCATTAGTGTTGTTGTCATTAGTGACAGCAGCAGTGGATGTACTAGGTTTAGAAGTAGAAGTTTAAGCGTCATAGGGATGGTAGCGTTGACACATCTTTAGTGACTGACTGTCACAGCGAAAACTCTTACAAAAGGGGTTATTAAGTCAAGCAGGTCCTTTCGGTATCCAACGGTGGCCTCTCGGTCCGTAGAGGTTAACAAAGTCAGGATCAACAAAAGGTGACTGGGAACGAGTGGGTGAGTCGGGTAAATTAGGTTCAGATTTGAATTCGGGTTCCGGGTCCTCCTTCGGTTCTTCCTCTTCTGAATTTCTCTTCTTCTTTCGCTTCGGACTGCCTTTCGGGTTCGGACTCAGTTTCGTCCATAAACTCAAGTATCGTGTTTTCTCATGCCTACACGGTTTCCTCAGATTCCCTGTCGGAGTCGCTAAGAATGCTAGGATTGGAAGAAGTCATCTAGCACTAAAGAAAAAAACACAAGATTAGTTCATCTAATAATCATATCATTATAGGAATTAAGTAAAGTAACAAGTAATGTAACTAGGGTTCATGTAACTTAACAAGTCTAGGGTTATAGTCTAGACTCAATAGATGTCCTAACGTTCGAATCTCTAATGTAGCCTAGTCCTAGGTAACCGTTCTGCTCTGATACCAAATGTAATACCTCGTCAGAATCCACTAACGGTGTATTAACTCTGGTACCACAGTTTAGCGGTCACGCCCTCTATATGAGATGTTTCCAAAAAGTATTCGCATTAATTATCAAATCAAAGTCATTTATTAAAGAAAACGTATCGTGAAAGTATTTGAAAAAAATAACCAACTTAAATGAACCCAAAGCATCTCAATAAGTAAATAGTTTAAATGCGAATATTTGTTCTTGAAATAAAGATGATAAAATATGCTGGACATCATCCAGTTTTAGCAGCAGACAAGCATGACAACTTCTGTATAGCGGAAGCACTGCCTCTATAGACCTGAGATAAAACATGCAAAACGTCAATGAAAACATTGAGTGAATCTACAGGTTTAGTAAACCATTTCGTAAGTTAGGCCACAAGATTTTTGGAAAACATCGTAAGAAAAGCATACATTATCATGAGCACTTGATTATAAAACTTTAACCTTTGCCGATAGCTAAAGCACTACACGTCTTCCTTTTACCCTTTCTAAGCATACACCGATCAAGTATCAAAGTAATGAAAAAATAAGCACCAGTTATGTTGAGGTGAGGTTTGTCAAACCTAACAGTACCGTCCCTATAAGTCGAGCTTACATAAAGTACCTAATATAATCAAGCTAAGGGATTTTTGATCTGAACTCACATGTATTGTTGTATAAGTACTTGTGCCTAATATGTAAAACATTTGTAAAAATCATGTATCTCATCCCTGTAAAAACGTAGTAGGGACTGTAGACTCACCTTAGGAAGAGCACCTGAAATATCTTATCAAAATGTACCGTAGTCGAACAGTCTCGACCGAACAATGCAACCTAGTCAAATATGTCATCTTAAGTATACACATATAGGTCATACTATGTCAACCCATAGTGTACGCGAAGTCTTAGTGCTCAGACTGACTCAACAAGCAATTAAAAGTCAACTAGGCCAAGCAAGTCAACAAAAGGCAACCAAAGTCAAACCAAAAGTCAACTCAGTCAAAGTGGTCAACTAAAGTCAAACATCTCAGTAGGTCATGCAAACATGGTCAACATGTCAAACCTAGGTCAAGTGACACTTTACAGTTCATAGTTAAGCAAATTGCACATTCGCAGTTTAACGCATGCCTTTAAAATACGTACATCGTAGAAAGATACAATTATAACTCATAGCACATAATTCATAAAATTATGACCAACTCTAGATCATAACTAGACTCAAAATCTATTCCAAAAAGTCTAGCCAAAGCCTCATACGATATTTAAAAGTCAAATATCATAAGAGGTCTAGTTATGGTTTACTAAATCAGTTTCAGCACGCGCGTCAGTTTTGAAACAATTCTCAAAAAATATAGAAAATAGATTTTGATGAACGGCCAATTAGAGTCATCTCAAAACATCCCAAAATTTTAGTTATAAAAAAATCAAAGACATCACTTCAGACAATTCGTACAGTTTAGCAAATCTTTACAGCCGTTTCAGGTTTGGTCAACAAATAAAAACATCACTTAGACGAGCATATATCTCATGGCAAATCACATTTTCTCAAGTTGGCATACAAATGAAAAACATCAAGGAACATATAAACTAACATATTCCAGAAGATCAAAGTCTCAATAAACTTCTAGTTCTAGCAATTTTTGTTTAACTTTAAAAACAGTTTCAGCTCACTTAACAACACGAATCTTCTTTTTGACATAACGGAAGCATTACAAAAGCTTTTGACGCAAATCTTTAGTCTAACATGCATGATTTTTCACAAGGAATATGATAGTACAATTTTAATTAACTAAATCACAAAGCATTCAATTTAGAAAAGTCGTATTACGAGCATAACCTAGCCAAAACTTCGATTAAGCATATCTTGAGCATACGATAACGAAATCAAGCAAAATCAAAGTCCAAAATTAATAACTTTTCGATATATATCCATCTAAACATATTAAAAGTTCAGTCCATATGTCAATTTTATCAGGTCATTAATATACAAATTTGTTTTTCATGCAACCAACATCAATTGATCGATTAAACGATAAACTACAACGCAAAACACCATTAATTGAGCACTAGACTTGAATACACCATGTAATTGAACAAAAATCTGAATTATAGAAATTAGGGTTACAAGTTATACCTTAAAATATCAAATTGATCACACAATCGCGTAGAGAACGATGCAAGGAACGACTTTTAGCTTCAAGACTATATCTAATTTTTAAGTTTTGAGTGTGTGTGGGTGTGGGTGAAATCGACGGCCAAAGGAGAGAGGAGAGGGGATGAATGTCGACTAAAAAAATAAGAATGAGGGTTTGTGGGATTTCCTTGTTATTTAAATGTTGTGTTTAGGGCCTAATTACAAGTCCACAAGCACACTAGGAACCCAAATCACAAAATCTAAGGGGCTTAGGGGGTGGTCGGCCGAATGGCCCACCTAGGGGTGTCCTGGGCTCGGTTTTCATAAATTACTTGTATATGCGTGGTCCGTTTTGAGTGCCGTTAACCGTACTGGGTCTCCAGAACGTTAACTAGTCGTTGAAATGCAATCACCGGATTTAATTCATTAAATAAATAATAAATTAAATTAGTTTTTTTAAAGTCAATAATTATTAAAAATACTTATTTTATCGTTTAACTGAGTTCCATAAACTGAAAAGCTTTCTAAGCGATTAACTTAATCGTAACGTTTTCTAGTTATTTCGCTATCCGAAATAAAATCATAAATTAATATAACCTATTAATTCAAGTAATCCAATAGGATCAAATATGCATCTAATTCCATTAAACACAAGTCTAAGTAACCACCGTTAAAAACTTAACGGACAAGTAACGATAGTAAACGGAAAAAGTCGGGTTGTTACATAGTTAAACTATAATATTAATTTATTATACTTTAATCATGCAAAAATCCATGACATTCGTTATCAAGGGTGTAAAATGCTGAAATGTCTAAAAATTCTCCAAATTAGAGTTTTTAACTAGATTTTTAAAGTAACTCATCTGCAAGAGGTAAATCCCACCTACTTAACCTATTTTAGGGATTCAATTATTCATGAAATCAAAGAAGAAACTTTAGAGTATTGATCCACAGAGAAACCTTGAAGTGTAACAACTAGCTTGACTTTTTCAAAACCAAAAACGTTTTTCTGAAGGTCCTGCTTTCCCTAAGGATCAAATTTTAGCGGCGACATTGTCTCCACAGAGTGAAACTGAAAGTCTATTGACTCTGAATATGACTTGTACATTACGTCCGATCTTCTCAATAACCACCACCAATTACAACAACCACACATATCCCTTTACAGCTGGTTGCTATAATCAATTTTTGGTGAAATTACACTATCATTCATAAGTGTATTCATTCTACTGTAATTTCAAAACAATATGAAATATTGATCATTGTAACTTTGTTTTTGTAATTGTATCAACTCAAGTTCATGATGTATTAGTTTCACAAAAAAATGATGAGGGGAGAATATGATATAGTTGATACATACTCATGAGAAGATTCAACAAAGATGACAAAGACAAGACAGAGTTGCTTCACCAAAATGAAGATCAAAGCTTCTGCATCATCAAACTCTGATATATTACCAAAGATCAAGTTTCCGCATCACCAAACTCGAACGACATCACCAAACTATGATAAACCATCAACGTTCAAGCTTCTCCACCACTAAACTCTAAACAACCAAAGATCTACAACACAAGATCTTAAACATTAGATCTTCAACAACTTGAAGACGATACCTAATGGAAGAAAAATATTTCATCAATCAACCGCTTCACAATCATAAAGTGATTCAAGTGCTAAAGCGTCACAATAAAGTTTTTTAAGAATCTAAACTTAAAGATTTTTGTTCATATCAGTTCAAGAATCACAGTTAACGACAAAGAATCTTGAACAAAGTCATTCATTGTGACAAGTCCGAAATCAAGAATTCTTTCAAAAGAAATTGTTTATTCGAGAGATGGAAAATGAGGATTTAAAGAAATTCTACAGTTAAGGGGAAATCAAAGACATCAAAGCCTCTCAAGACTCGACTATTATTCTCCCATGACAAATAATTCAAGAAACGATCAAGAAAGTTCAAATTTCCAAACAAGAAGATGGTTAGGCTCATCCGCAATTGATTTCAGAGGTTAAAGACTTTCAAGATAAATCAAAATCAGTTGAGATTCAAGAATCAAGAATTCAACGATCATCAACAACGACAACATGCTTAAATCGATAACTAAGGGAGAGATTGTTAGAATAGCAGTTTCAGTAGTTTAGATTTGTATTTATTTAGAAAGGATGTTACTCTTTTCACACAATCGAGCAAATGGGGGATTGTTATAACCCTAGGATTGCATAGATTGTGTGCCAAGCCTAGAAATGGTGAGATATTGACAATGGCTATATATATCCCACTAGGCATCCTTCGTGAGTGTACCTTACACAACTCACACACAGCCAAAGCATTGTAACTAGTTCAAGGAAGGTGTGGAAATAGTTAATTTTGACTTTTTGAATATTTCTCTCAATGTTCATACTATCTTCATACACATCATACGATATTCATACTTAGGGATCCAACATCACATATGAGCGAATTGACACATAAACCACATTTCACCTTATGTGGCTAGTGTTCATTAGTTTAGGATGAGGTTTTCTTTCGTTTATTCGGTTCGATTTACTTTGTTTTAACATTTTTTAAATAAATAAAATAAAAAATTAACTGAAACTGAATTCAAAATTAAAATTAAAATAAAACCTAAAAATGAATTGAAATCAACAAAATCTTAATTTAACTAAAATAACCATAAAATCGATTTTGATATTATCAGTTAAATTTTGCATTTGATATTATTTTCTATTTAATCAAAAATGGAAAACTAAAACCTAAACCAAGCCACATTCATATACCTTTTTGGTTTGTTTTTTTTTTTTTGGTTTTATTCTATTCAGTTTTTGTATTATAGTTTGTCCATCTCAAGAACTTGAACCCAACCTATGCTTTTGTGTTATATTTAGAGTAAGACTGCAATCTTAATTTTAACTAATAGTCAGTTAGTTTCATTAAGAATCGTTCTTATTACTCATAATCCAGTTTTCTACTTCCAAATTAAAACATGCTTTGGACCTAAAAACTCTTTTAAACCTATGGCTTTTGTCACGATTCGGATTTATATGAACGTTAAAACTGATTACAAAATAAGGAGAACGAATACTGAACTGTTCATCCTTCAATGATTTTGATTTTAATCAAAACAAAGTAAAAAATTTGAAATGTAGCATCTGAATAACTTGTTTTTCACTTGTTCAGCTGATTTGCATGCAGAACCTTTAACTAAGGGATTGCAAAAACAGAATCTCAAATATGAAAAAACCCTAATTGCCATCCCTAAGGGGATTCTCCTTCTCTGGTCTTCTCTGGTGGGTTTAAACATTGGGAGATCCATAATCTTCTTCTAATGGCTTCTCGTGTCGATCATATAAACACTGGAAAGATGACTACTACCATTTACATCGAAAAGTTTTCTCCTTCATTCAGAATCATTGACTTATGGGAAATATGTAAGCAACATGGAACTATTTTGGAATTTTACATCGCTCAAAATTTATTGAAACAAGGTTATCGTTTTGCATTCTCACATTTTCTCAATGTCGATTCGGTTACCTCCCTAGCACGTACACTCTCGAAACTTTGGATCGGCAATTATCATCTTTACGCAGCAAAAGTAAGATTCATCCAAATGACTTGAAAAAGCAATATGGAATCCCTTCAGGTACTTTTAACTCTGATTATCTACCTCACTAGGGTGCCTAATTTTCAAGACTTTACAACTTTGAATCACAACACAATTTCTTATGATTTGAATGGGGTTAACTGTGCGACTTCTAAACCCACTTCTCTTAAGATTTTGAATATAAAAGATGTAGATCTAATTCTGGGAAACAATGCACCATTATTCATCAAGGTCAAAGATCCTATGCTAATCACCCATATAAAAATCATTTGGCATGTTGATGGTTTCCAGTAACTTGACATTCATCATATTGATGGATCATGGATAGATGTTGGTGGATCTTCGGATCGAGGTTTCTAGCGAACTGGAACTTTCGGGTATCGATTTAATCAAAATGGATCGATTTGATCTGATTAGATCGATGCCTAGAGTCGTTAATTCGATTTGTGGGTTTTGGGATCAGTTTAGATGGAGAGAAATCTGCTGGAAACTAACATGAAGTGATTAAGGTGATTAACCATAAATAAGAGACATTAGGGTTCCTTTTATACTCAGTTGGGCCCAATCCGTACGATTGCACGACAAGTCCATATGGTTGCACATGTAACCGTATGAATCCATTCTGTATCTGTACGGATTAATACTTGATCCAAACACTCGTCGGTTGATAACCAGGGACTTATTATGCACCAAAAAACTCCCCCTAGGACCTAGTTCTATCAACATTCCTTCGTTACCCAGACTTATACACCACCATACTCTCTTGAGGATCAACATACTCCCCCTAAGAAGTGGCGTTACTTCAGCTTCACTTGATTTTCCCCTATGCACCACTAAACTCCTTTATATGGCACATATCTTCTCTCTTCATTTTTATCCTTGTCATATTTCAATGATAATCGAAAGTCGATACAATTATCAATAAATATGATTTCTTGAACCTTTAAGTAAAATCTCTTTAGATACCCGGAGATTTATACTCACAATCTTCAAAGCTCATCAGTCATTTAATTAACCCTAATTAACGACTGTTGTGCTTTAGTTTCTTCAATCTCTTCAAATCTTCGTATACGCAGTGGACTTTAAGATTTGACTTTCTTTGGCCCATAAGTAATTAGAAGTTTCTGATTACCCCACAATAATCTAAATTCTCTTCTAAAGCTTCATAACCTACGCACACTAACATCACAAAATACAATGACATATATAACCATGAACATGTAGACATAATCAATCTCTCATTTCTTTACAATATAACCATTATAATCATCGAGATGATTAATTAAGCAGCTTTATTCCTTTCTCTCACGTACGCCATTCCTTCACATTCATTGATATCGGTAAAGATTCATGTTTTTACCCCCGATATCAGGCCCCAAATTAATAAAGATATAAACTTTATCGCCAATTTAAGCACTTATTTGCTTTATATGTAGAATTAGTATTTACAAAGACAATGCAAGAAGAATCGAAGAAATAGGACTAAAAACGAAGACTCTAGAGCGAAAACGATGAAGACCAAGTTACGATCAAGGAAATCAGACTTTAGTATCCAGGAAACAGAGAGCTGACCAGCCAGCCCACGGCCTCCTATGATCTCAGCCCACGGCCTGGTCACACTGGCTGCCACCTGCCTACGACTTATACCCACGGCCTGCCAGGTCAAGCTGGTCTGCCAGGGTCTGGGGTGGCCTATTTAAAGGGCACTTTACTCCACTTTTCAACACACTCCACGCAATTTAATTTTCAATTTCATTATAAGAAACATTATATTTAGAATTTAGTAGTTAGTTATAGATTTATTTCGGAGGATACTCCAGGAGTCAATGCAATCTCGGGCAGATTTCTGTAAACTTTCAGGTTCTTATCTGTAACGCTTTTAACTTTATTTAAACATGTACTGTTATTATCTATGTTCGAATATGTGTTATGATATTACCATGATAGCTTAAATTAATTTGTATGTTGCCATGATAGAAGTTTAAGCTAACATAATTATGTTAATATGATACGGTTATTGTTGTTATACTGAATCAGTAACCCCGTTAGGCTTGTATGCTATAATCGTGAGGATTGACCAACCTAAGTTGTGACCAGGACTTGACAACCTATATTAACATAGAAACTTCATAGGATTCAGACCCTTGGTTATATCATATATGAAGCATCTATGAACTTTGTATGGCTGGTATTCCCGAGAGGTATCTAAATGTGTTTTCAGGACACGGAACTTAGGAATTGAGAAATGAATGACCTAGTATACTTGATAACTGTTCCAAGGAGACCTCTTAGGACCTGTTATGATCTATATAGTGCCTCATCTATATAACACATTCCTATTGCATGTTCTTATTTGATAATTGCCTTAGGATTAGTCATATCGTGTGTTGTAGGTATCTAGTAGGTTCTTATTAGTCTTACTATCAGTTTAACACTGTAATGCTGTATAATGTTTAGAATAATATGATCTCACTAGTATGATGATAAGTTTGTTAGTTTAATGTTTGGTCAACTTAACCTAACAGATTCTTTCTATTTGTGACTATGTTTACTTAACACGGCATGTTGTTATTCAGTTTCCTAACAGATAACGAGGGTCAAGATTAGAAACTAACCCCCCCAACAAAGCTTAGTGTTTTACCAGAGGATAACCTCCGAGATTTAGATACACTCTAGTTATGCAACCCTAGTGACATACTTGTCTTGCTCAAAGAGACCTCCGAGAGTCTAGTGATAGGTAGGTTTGTATACTTATCTCATCCAACCAGGTCTACTTTATTCTAAGGGTATCCCTAATCTAGACATAATTACCCTTCCCTAGCCTAAACCCATATCTTGATCAGCATTTCCTTGATTTGCATACTCCGGACATTTATCCACCACCTTTACTTTTCCGTAAATAGGACTTTAGTTTTATCAAAACACTACTAATTCTCTATCCAGACATTTCAACCAAAAACAATTATACCCTTGATTTTTAGTTCGTTAACCCATCAAAAAAGAACGACCCTAGGTCAACTTACGCTTGCTACCTTAGGAAGTAAGAAGTAGATTTGGACCCCGCTACTATAAAAATAAATCATCTGCCCCCTCTATTGAGAACTTTCTGTCAACCCTGTTACATGACAAACAAAACCAACTTTTTGAACGACATCACTAGAGAGAGTAAGTTTTTGGTACCGTTGCCGCGGATCAAATATTATAATTAAGAAAAGCTTTAATCAGATTATCTAGTACCATTTGGTGGTGCCTAAGAAAGACAATTATACACGGACTCGGTTGTTGGATTTTTTGAACATTCTCTAAACTCATTGGAACCAAAAGGATCATGCCTCTCCGTAGTCGATCTGGCCACCTAAGTACGAAGTAATATGAGCAAAATGCTATTAATTATTATATCAATAAAGTTAACAACCGAATCTTAAGAATAATTATCATAGTTAAATTGTCGATCCTTTTAGTTAATTAACATTTTCTGAAAGTTAATGTTAGTTAAACCAGAAAACATAAAATAATAAAAATGGAACACCAAGTCACTCTCGCTTCTACGCAAAAGCCATGTTTAGAGGAAAGAGGATAACTAATCATTTTTGAAACCAAGGAACTCTGGAAGTCAGTTCACACATGATCAAACTAATCAGTATGATCTGTAAATTCCAAGGTCTCCAAACTGATGATTTGAACTTTCATCTAAGCAAGTTCATCAGTCTAGTTAACTCTTTTTGAAAAGAAGAAACTGATACACATATTTTGAAACCTCACATTTTTCAATATTCTCTGTCTACGCACGCTTTAACGTGTTTTAATGAACTTAATTCAAATTCAATACACTCATGGGAAAAATTTGCCATAAAGTTTTTAAACAAATTGTATCCTCTTTCCCTACAAACCCGTTTTAGAAACGACATCATCAATTTTTCCTAAGAAGAAAACGAGTCATTGCATCTAGCTTGGAATAGATATAAGGTATTGCTTAAAAGATGTCCAAATCACCCATTAAGTTGGGTAGATACAATCTTCACACTCTTCAAGGGGTTGAC
Organism: Rutidosis leptorrhynchoides; assembly: GCF_046630445.1. Lineage (NCBI taxonomy): Eukaryota > Viridiplantae > Streptophyta > Magnoliopsida > Asterales > Asteraceae > Rutidosis > Rutidosis leptorrhynchoides. The sequence continues at coordinate 256,783,484 of NC_092338.1, read as the reverse complement.
CAGAGATGACAAATCTCTCCTCGACGTGGCCTTGCAAGGAAATTTCATGATGAGGACAGTAGACGAAGCATGTAATCTGCTAGAAACAATTGCAGCACAACAAGAAGACTAGAGTAATGAAGCCGCTAAAGAAAATAACATCTCTACTCAGGCTCGAAGGGTATTAGAATCCAGGTTAGAAAGTTTAAACCTAGCATTTCAAAACTTTTCAGTTCCCGCACAAAATCCTAAAGCTACTAGAACCAATTTAAGGTATCCCTTACCCTAGATTGGCATATAAATAACATAATAGCTCAGACTGCAACATGATTTTTCCCTTACATAAGCTTCCGTACTCTAAAATGATTTTAGCAGATTTTATGGCCAAACAATACTTTACTAACATTCATGTCATAGAATGCCAAAATAAGTTTGAAGCTCTGATTAAAACTTTTAAAGAATTAATAACCAATTTTCAGCTCAATCTTAAACAACTAAAAGCTAAAATTGAAGTAGAGTATGAAGTGTTTGTTGCTCTAGTCATAACTAGAGGAGAAAAAGAAACAACTGTTAATATTCCTGTTAATCAAGAAGATATTTCCACACCAAAACCTTCGCAAATGGAACTTGTGATTAACTCACCAAACTCCGCGCTTTACGAACCTTCAAAAACTATTCTGCGAGCACATATAGCCTTTCCAGGAAGACTTAGGAAGGAAAGGTAGGAAGCTCATTTTGCAAAGTATTGGGATATGATTAAGAACTTACATCTGAATGTACGACTAGTTGATGCTCTGGTCGAAATACCAGATTGCGCTAATATTTTCAAAGAACTACTTTTAAATAAGGAGAGATTAATAGAGATAGTTAGTTTGAGCTTAGGAGAGGAGTACGCATTAGTGTTACAACATGGTATTTGATGATACGCATAAAGATCCGTCTCATAAGGGCACACTTTTAACAGCATTCTGGCAAGAATGTAACCGGCGTGAGCCATCACGGGAAAATAACATCTTCCCGTCCTTACCTTAGTAACTTGATCATATGGTTACTTATGCATGCATTCGCGAGGGTTCATACCGTAAAAAGGCTAGCCTAAATGAATGAGAAAGTTACCGACATCACCTAGCCGGATGCAAAGACATTGAGAAACCAAGAACCATATCATCACATAAAAAGGCCGGCTGGATCACGAATGTCAGGCACCCGAAAACCTTTACAAAGATAGCTATAAACTGTCTACAATCTTACCCGGTCATAACACTACCGAGAAGAAACACTTGAACTAAATATCAGATGAAACCCCTTTTGTCTAGGCGAGAGCAAGACACTCATCCATTACACTCTATCCTGATCTACCACACTCTCAGGATTTCCATGTCTTCCCAGCTTAGGTGTCTGATCCCGGGACAAGCACGTTGTCCCGGAACAAGAACACCATCCCGGAACAAGCACGCTGTCCTGGAACAAGTATACCATCCCGGAACAAACACATGATCCCAGAGCAAATACACAAACAAGCTGCATGCCACGTCAGCCTACGAATCTAGGAAAGTTTGTTAGGATCTGTTTGTTATTCCTATGAAAGGGACAAGTGCCACGTCGACCCTTGGGATTAGTGAAGTTTGTTATAACCATGAAAGGGACATGTTCCACGTCACCATTCCCTCATAACATCTATAAATACGCGGACAAGATCATTCATTCAACAACACTGGATGCATTAATGTTACTCTACCCAAATTAATTACAGTAACATCTCCCCAGCTAACAATACAATTCCGATAAAGATTCCTGTGATAACCGGATTTTTCCGACTAGGTTTTCTTAACCTAACTAAAATGATTTAAGTTTTGACACTATGACCAATTTGAATTCTTAAGTCTTTTTAGTCTTTTGTGAGATTTACAGTTATTTTGTAAACATTTAGGGAACGACTACCTTCACCCAAATTTTAACTCACAAGGTAACAACAAATAAAAGACTATAATATTTTTACATATGATCTTTATATAAGTGTATGTAAATAAATTTCCTAAGTACCTTAATATAGTAAATAAAAGATCTTATTAACAAGTAACATGTAAAATACATCTTTTAATATCAAAATGATCCATGAACATGTACATTAAATGGGTACTTGCATCATTTAAAACTAACTAGTAACCATTAACTCCTAACCATAAGATTATGTGACTAGTTACACTTAATTAAACTTAATCAAGATTAAGCTTCCATGCATGTCATTAGCATCACTTAATTACATGCAAACTTAACCTCCAAGTTTAAGAAGACACTTTTGCATGGATCCATTTAATACTTGCATGGACTTTGACCAACTTGTCCCCTTTTTCTTCTCCTTTCACGCCATCCACCACCACTCTTACCATCACCTAGCTTATTCCATACACTTCTTCTCTCAAGCATTCACACACCTTCATCCATCTTCAAACAACCTTCAAGCAATCTTCAAACAACCTTCTTCATCTTCATAAGTCATTCATCATCATCTAGGTATAAAAATCTAACTATTTTCTTCATCTATTTCTTTTTAAAAAGCCCTCTAACAAGATTAAACTTGGTGGATATACTTGAACTAGTGTTTTAAACACAAGGATGTTCATGTGCCAAGCCATGATCTTGTCAAGTTGTGGCTATATTTATATACTTACATATATGTTATATATCACTAATAAAAGTTATTTTGAAGATTTGAACACTAAAACACAAGAAAAACTAACTAAATCTCTTAGAAACTTCATTACCTTGAATCTGTCCAAAACAGCTTTTGTAAGTTCATCACCCAAAAACTAACTTAGACTTTAGATCTGGGCTTTATAAATTTAATACATGTTCATTTATATGTTCTACGATCTCTGTAAGGTTTTCGTGATTTTTCTCAAAGAAAAAGGTATTTTTGATTTTTATTTTCTCACTATGTGTCAGGCTTTGGACTGATATGGCCAAGGTCTAAAGATTAGGGTATAAATCAAAAACTAAAAAGGTTCTGGAAAAATAATCTTTTGATCTTTAAAGAGGACACATATAAGAGTAAATACCAATTTGATCCACTAAAAAACATGTAGTATTCATGGAGAAATGACCTTTTCTAGTTGACCTATGAATTTGTTATTGTCTAATAAAGGTCTAGAACACCACTTGTAAAAAGTAAGTAAATGGAGACCTGGAGTCAAATCCTTTTAAAAATATGTTATTTTATGTCTTTTAAACACTCTGTAAAGAGCTCAAGTCAAACAAAAGTGTTTTACAAATTTTAAGCTTGCATGGGAACTAATAGTGTAAATCTGGACGGTTTTGCACACCTGTGAAAACATGCACTTTTGAGCAACTTTTATTTTGAGTCTTATATAGAGCCTTACATATTTGAAAATAGGACTCAAAGACTTTTCCAGATGTGGTAATCTCATTCTAAATGGATGTGTATTTTGGGAGAAACACTAGGGTCAATATGATGGTTCAAAACAGTAAAATCTGAAAAACACTAAGTTAGGAAACTAAGAACTAAACGAAACTGAAAACCTAAACGAACATGTAAAACTTATCAACTCAAATAATAAACTTAACTAAATACTATATTAAATATAGTATGACCTCTGACCTTAATTCATATATTTAGGTCTCGATCCCGGATCACCGCGAAACATTTAAAACCGCACTTTCCGAGCTTCGCACCGTGTTGCATCGATTGTGAGTTTCATAGTTTCCCTTTTTCCATATTTTTAGGCTGAGAATCATGTTTACTGTTTTAATACATTCTTGATGTTTATTTCATACTTTTCGTTATCAAAACGTGTTTACTGTTTTACTACATGCTTTATATGTTTCTAAAGTAGTTTATTGTTTTAATATTTTTTTATGTATTATTTATTCCGTATTTGATATAAGTGAACTTTGTGGTTATTTATAAGCACTTTATATCTTGAAATTAGAATTATATTTCTCTTATGATTTACAATGTGGACATGAGTAACTAAACTATATTCTATGGAGTAACATTTATAATCCACTCAAATACCGATTCCAATATTGTTAATTACTGGATTATGGTAAACGCGAATAATGGGGATAGATCTATCTGGGTTTGACAACCACATCCGGACTTAGTAGTTAAACTAATTGGATGCTCAGACTTCATCACGGGTCACTTTTGGATTATGAGTGACTAAACTTTTTGGGTACGGATACATATGTACCTAATTGGTTAAGGTCAATATTGGGAGCTCTAGTATATGGAATATGTATTTACATGTTTTCAAACAAACTTGATAACTGTTTGAAAACGAGCTTTAAATATGAACTGTTGTTATATAATGAAACCTTGTGGTCCACAAAACTGTTTGATAACTGTGAAAACTTATTATCCGTAGAACCGTTTACATAAACTTGAAATTTTGTGAAACATGAAATAATTTATAAACTTGAGATTTTGTTAATTATATTACAGTCAAACTATATATGAACTTGAATTCTTGCGATCCCAGTTACTAGTAAGCTATTTAAAAACTTGTGATCTTATGATCCTACTTACATTCAGACTATTAGAAATATTAAAACTAGTAAATCATGAAACTATTCATGAACTTGAGAACTTATGATTCGTTTCACTGTCAACTTATGTGTGATCTATGAAACCTTTTAACTATTTTCATGACAGATCACTAACTATTTTTAACTGTGAACCTTTGTAGTCAAATGGTTTTACTTGTGTAACTAAAACCTATGAACTCACCAACGTTATGTTGACCGTCTTTTTATGCATGTATTCCCAGGTTTGTAGCTAGCTTCCACGCACTCTGATAGGAGACTGGACTGGGACCATGAAGTCACGCCACGTCATAAAGGGTTAGGCGGGGGTGTGACAGAGTGGTATCAGAGCCCATATCATAGGGATCTAGGATCTGCATTAGTGAGTCTGACAGATTTGTTAGGATACATTAATGAGTCTAGACTATGGCAGGATTAGTTTACGTTCTTACTTGAACTATTTGATTACATTATCTGATATTAAGATATTGAACTGACCTTAAGAAACTGATAACTCTTAGATGACCTCTTTCGCACCAATCATTTCTATTGATTTTGACGACAAGTATGTCGACTCGCTCATTATCGTACGATCTGAGACTTCGTTCGACTCAAGTATAGGTAGTTACCTTATCGGAAGGAGTTTATTAAAATAGATTCAGAGAGATATTTCGAGGATTCATATTTATCCTCATCTACCACTTATAGTCCATTATTGTTTGTCGTTTACCCTACCTCTCCAACACTTGTTACCAGTCCGCGAGGACGAATATTCACCGACCCCTCTTATGCTTATACGTTCAGTATTTTAAACTATACTTATTTCAAGGATGGAAATTCATATCCCCATTATGACTCATCATTGAGTCAACCCTAAGCCTATACTTTCGACCATTTATTGTCAATTAGACACACGTAAGTGGAATTGGATGAGCGACATCCTTGATTAATGGAAATCCGAGGACAACAACTCCCGTTAGGAGACAAATGAATCTTCCAACACAATATCAATTAATCCCGTCACTCGCTTGCAACATCACCATATTATTCACATGGTTGTAGGTTGCACCATTCGACAGGGAAGATATCCGAATAATTTGGACGCTGCCGAGAGATATCCGTATATCATGTTACTCAAGATTAGGATCACATGATATTGTGAAGGCTATGATAATCACCCACTATTGAACAATAGTTTGATTTACTCATAGTGGTGAACATCTCCATGGACAAGCAACCCAATCTAACCATTACTACCACTCAACTGAATTCCACCAATAATATACAATTCCACCTAATCAAACACGAGATACTTAACGAAGTAAGGATTTCAAATCATAAAATAACAAGTATTGTTCCTCAGAGGAGGAATCTAATAAATACTTATTAAAGAAGCCACATCCTCTCTCTCATCAAAAACTTGACTAAACTATCCTATGGAATCTACCTTAGTCACCGTAATGAACTGCATCAGGTATACTCATCCTAAAAGATAGCCGAGATTCACTTCATATCACATCTCGCGACACTTATCTTCAACTTCCACCCACCCATGTCCATCGGCACATGAACGTCAAGGATTTAAAAATCGAAACTCTAGCACCCTCTACCGTTGAAGACGGAAAGAGGGAAACCCTAAATCCAAGATCAGTAAACATTACACCACTATCGCCCAAGGATCAGGAAACTATCACCTCATTCTATTTTGTCTCCCTTATAACCCGCATAATTTTCTACAAGACACATACCGAGATCTCAAGGTCAAGCGTACACTCCAAGATTATTCGAGATAGGAATATTACCAATTAAGTATATAGGAGGATGATGTACCCGATATTTGCATTCAGGACTATATACGGTCATTACAAATCTCTAGGAATGCCATCTAGTTTGACCAATGCGCCTTAGTGTTCTTAATGAGCCATGAGTGCGAACGATATTTGGACAAATTCGTCATTGCGTTAATTAACGATGTCCTGATCTACTCCAAAGTTAAGGATGAGCACAACCAATAATTGAGAATAATTTTGCAAATGCCGGTAAAGGAACAATTGTGAGCTAAATTTCCAAAATGTGGTGGAGTAAGAAAGCTTGTGTTGGACGAAGCACACATGACGGGATATTTATGCCATACAGGGATAGGTAAGATGTACCATGATATAAATGAATTTGTTACCAAGTAGGAGAACTGAGGTCGCCACTTATGGAAGAAAGCGCTTGACTTGTTCAAAAGTCAAGGCTAAGAATCATATACCATCTGGATTATTGCAACAACTCGAGATTATAGAATGGGAATGTGAAGATTACCATGGATATCATCCCTAAACTACTAAAGACTACGAGTGGCGATGACACTATTTGAATAAAAGTGGACCATTTCTCAAAGTCAGCACTTTTGCCGGTGACCACCAACATCTCACCGTTCTCGAGAGATATACAAATTAATTTCTCCGAGCAGGCGATGTCCGCCCAATTTCTCGACAACCAATCCATTAAAACTTCATAACTTGACCGACATAAGATCAACTGTAAACTAACTATCAGATAAGTTCAAGGTACCATCGCGTATGACCTTATCTACTGATGTGCGTAGAGGTGTATATGAAATAGCTTATATTTTACTAGGAAATACTATTAAATACGATACAATTTTACACAGGTTATTTATTTATTTATAGAGTGGAAATACCTAAACCTTGCTACAACACTTATAGGCAGTGTACCTAATCGTACGGTAGTGTAGTTTTTAGTAAGTCCGGTTCGTTCCTCAGGGAGATAGCCAAGTTTAACGCTATATTTTTAAAACTATATTTGTAAATATATAAATATATATATAAGTAGTATTATTATTTTAAAAGGGGGTTTTTACCGTTTAATGACCGGTTTGTCGATTTTAAAACTTTAGTCGCAGTTAAAACCTAATGTAAAATATTAAAAATAAATATAACTTAATTTAAACCGTAAAGTAAATAAAAATAATTAAAGTGCGATAAATAAAATGACAATAAATAAAATTGCGATAATTAAAAAGTACGATAATTAAAAGTGCAATTAAATAAAATGACAGTAAATAAAAGTGCGATGAAATATGAAATATGAAATAAATGAATTATGCTTATTTAAACTTCCGTAATCATGATGTTTGACGTGTTGATTTTAATTTATTACCATGGGTTTATTGTCCTTTGTCCTGAATTATTCAATATGTCCATCTGGTTTTTGTCCACAACAGTCCATCAGTCATATATATAAAGTGCGAGTATCCTCGTCAAATTATCCTTATATCTGAAGTCAAATATTCCAACTAATAGGGGATTTAAACTATAATTACACCAATTTTCCTTATATGTAATTCACCCCCTGTTTTAATAAGTCCATTAACTATTAATCCATTTTCGTGTCCGGTTAAATGAACGATTATAAGTACTTATAAATATCCCGCCCATCGTGTCCGATCGAGTGTATATGGTTATTTATAGGTACATCCAATTGTAAATCTTTATATTAAATTAACGAACTATCATTCAATTAAACAAATATAAATCCCATTAATAGCCCATAGTCTAATTTCCACAAGTGTCGTTCTTTTGTCCAAACCCCAATTATGGTACAAAGCTCAATTACCTCGTCTTTAATATTTTAGCCCAACATCACGATTACTTCAATTTAAATAAGCATAATAATAACTTAGCTACGAGACATTAATTTAAAAAGGTTGAACATAACTTACAATGATTAATAATAGCGCAGCTTTACACGGACAGAATTTCGACTTACACACTTACAACATTCGCTAACATACCCTTATTATTATTAATCTTAAATTAAAATTAAAATTAAAATTAAAATATTATATATATATATATATATATATATATATATATATATATATATATATATATATATATATATATATATATATATATATATATATCAGAGGGATAGAGAGGATAGAAAAAGATGTTACATTCGACCAAAACACGCGAAATTTATAGGATGTCAGCTGATACTGTTCACCATGCGATCGCATGGGTTTATAACTGCCAGTCCATGCGATCGCATGGCCCTCGAGACAGCTCACATTGGCTTGTTTTCTTCTTGCCGACAGTTTTAATATATAATATAATATATATATAATTTTTAAGAATTAATTATATATTATATTATATTCATGTGCATAGTTGACTTGAAATTTTTAGTCCGTTGCGTCGAGCGTTGAGAGTTGACTCTGGTCTCAGTTCCGGATTTTCAAACGTCCTTTCGTACTATTTAATATCTTGTACTTTACGTTTTGCAGCTTGTACTCTTGTAACTTTTAGACGTTTCTCATCAATAATTTGAACCTCTTGGATTGTACTTTGTACTTTTGAGCTTTTTGGTCGTTTGCGTCTTCAATTCGTCGAATCTGTCTTTTGTCTTCACCTTTTAATATTTAAACGAATATCATTTGTAAATAGAATAATTGCAACTAAAAGCTTGTCTTTCTTGAGGGATAATGCTATGAAATATATGTTCATTTTTAGCATTATCAAATATTCCCACACTTGAACGTTGCTTGTCCTCAAGCAATATAGTCTTGAAATAAAAACATACTTGAATCACTTCTTTATTCTTCACACTTTGTTCATCAGTGATTTCTATACGGCGGTATGAACAATGGTAGTAACGATGTGGTTTACAGTGTAGAGACCCGTCCTAATCCATCCGGACGAAGTCTATATCGATTATAAATGATTCACAACAGTTGATTACATCGCGAGGTACTTGACCTCTATATGATACATTTTACAAACATTGCATTCGTTTTTGAAAAGACAATCTTTCATTACATCGAAAGTTGACGGCATGTATACTTCATAATATATCTAACTATAATTGACTTAATAAAAATCTTGATGAACTCAACGACTCGAATGCAACGTCTTTTGAAATATGTCATGAATGACTCCAAGTAATATCTCTAAGATGAGCAAATGCACAGCGGAAAATTTCTTTCATACCTGAGAATAAACATGCTTTCAAGTGTCAACCAAAAGGTTGGTGAGTTCATTAGTTTAACATAAATAATCATTTCCATCATTTTAATAGACCACAAGATTTTCATTTCTCATAAATATACGTCCCATGCATAGAGACAAAAATATCATTCATATGGTGAACACCTGGTAACCGACATTAACAAGATACATATAATAATATCCCCTATCATTCTGGTAAATCCTTTGGACATGATAAAAACGAATTCGAAGTACTAAAGCATCCGGTACTTTGGATGGGGTTCGTTAGGCCCAATAGATCTATCTTTAGGATTCGCGTCAATTAGTAGATCGGTTTACTAATTCTTGGTTTACCAAGCAAAAGGGGCATATTCGGCTTCCATCATTCAACCATATAATGTAGTTTCAATTACTTGTGTCTAATTCGTAAAACATTTATAAAAGTAGCGCATGTATTCTCAGTCCTAAAAATATATATTGCAAAAGCATTTAAAAGGGGAGCAAATTGTAGTGACCCGAACTTTTCCGAACCTTTCTATGATTATATGTTTAATTAAAACTATATTTACATGATTAAATGTTTTCAACATGTTAAGCAATCAAACTTGTTAAGACTTGGTTAATTGAAACGGAAATTTTGTAAACGTCTGATTACCCAGTTTGACCAATGATTCACGAATGCTATAAGTTGTATATGACATGATGATACATAAATGAATAAATATATATGTTTAACATGATATAATGATCATCAAGTATCTCATTAAAAATAGTAACAATAAGTTATATACTTAAAAAGGAGACTATTGACGTATGAAACTCGAAACGATACATATAACGATTATCGTTATAACCACGTCTTACTAAATATATATATTAATACATTGTTATATTATATATAACATGATAATATGATAATTAAATATATCATTAAGTGTATTAACAATGAACTACATAAGTAAAAACAAGACTACTAACTTAAGGATTTCGAAACGAGACATATATGTAACGATTATCGTTGTAACGACATTTAAATGTATATATCATATTAAGATATATTAATATATCATAATATAATGATAATATAATAATTTAAAATCTCATTTGATATTATAAACATTGGGTTAACAACATTTAACAAGATCGTTAACCTAAAGGATTCAAAACAACACTTACATGTAACGACTAACGATGACTTAACGACTCAGTTAAAATGTATATACATGTAGTGTTTTAATATGTAGTCATACACTTTTGAAAGACTTCAAGACACTTATAAAAATACTTCTACTTAACAAAAATGCTTACAATTACATCCTCGTTCAGTTTCATCAACAATTCTACTCGTATGCACCCGTACTCGTACTCGTACAATACACAGCTTTTAGATGTATGTACTATTGGTATATACACTCCAATGATCAGCTCTTAGCAGCCCACGTGAGTCACCTAACACATGTGGGAACCATCATTTGGAAACTAGCATGAAATATCTCATAAAATTACAAAAATATGAGTAATCATTCATGACTTATTTACATGAAAACAAAATTACATATCCTTTATATCTAATCCATACACCAACGACCAAAAACACCTACAAACACTTTCATTCTTCAATTTTATTCATCTAATTGATCTCTCTCAAGTTCTATCTTCAAGTTCTAAGTGTTCTTCATAAATTCTACAAGTTCTAGTTTCATAAAATCAAGAATACTTTCAAGTTTGCTAGCTCACTTCCAATCTTGTAAGATGATCATCCAACCTCAAGAAATCTTTGTTTCTTACAGTATTTTATCATTCTAATACAAGATAATAATCATATTCAAACTTTGGTTCAATTTCTATAACTATAAAAATCTTAATTCAAGTGATGATCTTACTTGAACTTGTTTTCGTGTCATGATTCTGCTTCAAGAACTTCGAGCCATCCAAGGATCCATTGAAGCTAGATCCATTTTTCTCTTTTCCAGTAGGTTTATCCAAGGAACTTAAGGTAGTAATGATGTTCATAACATCATTCGATTCATACATAAAAAGCTATCATATTCGAAGTGGTAAACTAGTAATCACTAGAACATAGTTTAGTTAATTCTAAACTTGTTCGCAAATAAAGTTAATCCTTCTAACTACACTTTTAAAATCAACTATACACATTATCTATATCTATATGATATTCTAACTTAATGATTTAAAACCCGGAAACACGATAAACACCATAAAACTGGATTTACGCCGTCGTAGTTACAATCGGGGGCTGTTTTGGTTTGGATAATTAAAAACTATGAAAAACTTTGATTTAAAAGCTATACTTCTGGGAAAACGATTTTTCTTATGAACATAAAACCATATCCAAAAATCATGGTTAAACTCAAAGTGAAAGTATGTTTTTCAAAACAGTCATCAAGATGTCGTTCTTTCGACGAAAATGACTACCTCTTTCAAAAATGACTTGTAACTTGTATTTCTGACTATAAACCTATAACTTTTCTGTTTATTTTCATAAATTCAAGTTCAATACAAAACCATGGCCGCTTAAATCACTCAAAACGGATTAGAAACGAAGAAATGGCTAGCAAAACAAAATTGGTAAAAACTACTCATTTTAGCTACGTGAAAATTGGTAACAAATCTATTCCAACCATAACTTAATAAACTTGTATTGTATATTATGTAATCTTGAGATACCATAGACACGTATACAATGTTTCGACCTATCATGTCGACACATCTATATATATTTCAGAACAACCATAGACACTCTATATGTGAATGTTGGAGTTAGCTATACAGGGTTGAGGCTGATTCCAAAATATATATAGTTTGAGTTGTGATCAATACTGAGATATGTATACACTGGGTCGTGGATTGATTCAACATAATATATATCGATTTATTTCTGTACATCTAACTGTGGGCAACTAGTTGTAGGTTACTAACGAGGACAGCTGACTTAATAAACTTAAAACATCAAAATGTATTAAAAGTGTTGTAAATATATTTTGAACATACTTTGATATATATGTACATATTTGTTATAGGTTCGTGAATCGACCAGTGGCCAAGTCTTACTTCCCGACGAAGTAAAAAATCTGTGAAAGTGAGTTATAGTCCCACTTTTAAAATCTAATATTTTTGGAATGAGAATACATGCAGGTTTTATAAATGATTTACAAAATAGACACAAGTACGTGGAACTACATTCTATGGTTGATATATCGAAATCGAATATTCCCCTTTTTATTAAGTCTGGTAATCTAAGAATTAGGGAACAGACACCCTAATTGACGCGAATTCTAAAGATAGATCTATTGGGCCTAACAAACCCCATCCAAAGTACCGGATGCTTTAGTACTTTGAAATTTATATCATATCCGAAGGGTGCCCCGGAATGATGGGGTTATTCTTATATATGCATCTTGTTAATGTCGGTTACCAGGTGTTTACCATATGAATGAATTTTATCTCTATGTATGGGATGTATATTGAAATATGAAATCTTGTGGTCTATTATTATGATTTGATAATATATAGGTTAAATCTATAACTCACCAACATTTTTGTTGACGTTTTAAGCATGTTTATTCTCAGGTGATTATTAAGAGCTTCCGCTGTTGCATACTAAAATAAGGACAAGATTTGGAGTCCATGCTTGTATGATATTATGTAAAAACTGCATTCAAGAAACTTATTTTTGATGTAATATATTCTAATTGTAAATCATTATGTAATGGTCATGTGTAAACGGTATATTTTAGATTATCATTATTTGATAATCTACGTAATGCTTTTTAAACCTTTATAGATAAAATAAAGGTTATGGTTGTTTTTAAAATGATTGCAGTCTTTGAAAAACGTCTCATATAGAGGTTAAAACCTCGCGACGAAATCAATTAATATGGAACGTTTATAATCAATATGAACGGGACATTTCAGTTGGTATCCGAGCGTTGGTCTTAGAGAACTAGAATTTTGCATTAGTGTGTCTTATCGAGTTTATTAGGATGCATTAGTGAGTCTGGACTTCGACCGTGTTTACTTGAAAAATGATTGCTTAACAAATTTTGTTGGAAACTATATATTTTTAACATGTGAATATTATGTGATATATTAATCTCTTAACGTATTTGATATTATGTGATAGATGTCTACCTCTAGAACAAGTCCCATTGACTCACCTAATAATAATGAAGAGTCAAATATAAATTGGAATGATTCGTGGACAGATTCACAAGTTCCCGAAGAGGAACCGGAAGAAGAGTCGGAACCGAAAGAAGAATCGGAACCGGAAGAAGAATCGGAACCGGAAGAAGAAATAGAACCAGTGGGGGAAATAATAAAACGGTTAAGTAGAAGAAAATCCTCAACCAACCGACCAAAGTTAATTATGGTCAATGGTGTTTCCGCCAAGGAAGTAAAGTATTGGGAGGATTACCAATTCTCCGATGAATCGGATCCCGACAAGGATTTCGATGATGTTATAGAAATAACCCCAACACAATTTAATAAGGCTAAAGAGAACAATAAGGGAAAGGGCATAAAAATAGAGAAATTTGATTCCAAACCCGATAACTTTATATGTATCGTCAACACCCGTATTTCTTAAGTTGTGACAATAACCTGGGAACCTCTAAACCACCAGGTTTTTCTAAACCAATGTGGAAAATAACGGCTCGTATTAGGGGAACATCATATATCCCTAGAAACTTGGCAAAATGAACCAAAACCGAAGAAGAAGAAGAAACGAGCGAGTCGGAATAAGATAGTTGTATTCGTGTGGTGTAATATATGTAATATAGTGTGCTTATGCTTTATGATATATGTAAAAATTGCTTGTATTAATAAGTATTTTTTTTATGAATCTAACTCTTGTCTATTTTACAGTATAAAAACACAAAATGGATAGACAACCCAATATTTTAAGAGACCTACCCGGAGACATGATTGATGAAATCTTGTCTAGAGTCGGTCAAAATTTCTTGGCACAACTATTTAAGGCGAGATCAGTTTGTAAGACATTCGAAGAACGTTCCAAGAATGCCTTGGTTTATAAAAGGCTTTCGTTCAAAAGATGGGGGATATCACATTGGGAAATCCATAAGTTACGATGTGTTTACTTTGATGCATATATTGCGGGGAACCCAAATGCTATTTTACGTAACGGGTTAAGAAATTATTTTGACTCAATATATCCGAATATAGGACTTCGTGATTTAGAAAAAGCGGCTAACATGCAACATAAAGAAGCATGTTATGCTTACGGGTTATGTAGTGACCCGAACTTTTCCATGTTTATATATATATTAAATGAAATTGTTATTTACATGATTAAGTGTTTCCAACATGTTAAGCAATTAAACTTGTTAAGACTTGATTAATTGAAATAGTTTTCATATAGACAATTGACCACCCAAGTTGACCGGTGATTCACGAACGTTAAAACTTGTATAAACTATATGATGACATATATATGGTTATATATATAGTTAAAATGATTTTATTATAAGTATGTATCTCATTAGGTATTTTAACAATGAGTTATATACATAAAAATGAGACTATTAATTTAAGAAACTTGAAAACGATATATATAACGATTATCGTTATAACAACGTCTTACTAGGTACATATGAATCATATTAAGATATTGATACACTTGGTTAATTATGTTAAATGATAAGTAAATATATTATTAAGTGTATTAACAATAAAATACATATGTAAAAATAAGACTACTAACTTAATGATTTCGAAACGAGACATATATGTAACGATTATCGTTGTAACGACATTTAACTGTATATATATCATACTAAGATATATTATATATCATAATATCATGATAATATAACAATTTAAAATCTCATTTGATATTATAAACATTGGGTTAACAACATTTAACAAGATCGTTAACCTAAAGGTTTCAAAACAACACTTACATGTAACGACTAACGATGACTTAACGACTCAGTTAAAAGGTATATACATGTAGTGTTTTAATATTTATTCATACACTTTTGAAAGACTTCAAGACACTTATCAAAATACTTCTACTTAACAAAAATGCTTACAATTACATCCTCGTTCAGTTTCATCAACAATTCTACTCATATGCTCCCGTATTTGTACTCGTACAATACACAGCTTTTAGATGTATGTACTATTGGTATATACACTCCAATGATCAGCTCTTAGCAGCTCATGTGAGTCACCTAACACATGTGGGAACCATCCTTTGGCAACTAGCATGAAATATCTCATAAAATTACAAAAATATGAGTAATCATTCATGACTTATTTACATGAAAACAAAATTACATATCCTTTATATCTAATCCATACACCAACGACCAAAAACACCTACAAACACTTGTGTTCTTCAATTTTCTTCATATAATTGATCTCTCTCAAGTTCTATCTTCAAGTTCTAAGTTTTCTTCATAAATTCCAAAAGTTCTAGTTTCATAAAATCAAGAATACTTCCAAGATTGCAAGTTTACTTCCAAGTTTTCTAAATCCATTCCAAGTAATCATCCAAGATCAAGAAACCGTTGTTACTTACAGTAGGTTATCTTTTTAATACAAGGTAATAATCATATTCAAACTTTAATTCAATTTCTATAACTATAACAATCTTATTTCGAGTGGAAATCTTACTTAAAATTGTTTTCGTGTCATGATTCTGCTTCAAGAACTTTCAAGCCATCCAAGGATCCTTTGAAGCTAGATCTATTTTTCTCATTTCCAGTAGGTTTATCCAAGGAACTTGAGGTAGTAATGATATTCAAAACATCATTCGATTCATACATATAAAGCTATCTTATTCGAAGGTTTAAACTTGTAATCACTAGAACATAGTTTAGTTAATTCTAAACTTGTTTGCAAATAAAAGTTAATCCTTCTAACTTGACTTTTAAAATCAACTAAACACATGTTCTATATCTATATGATATGCTAACTTAATGATTTAAAACCTGGAAACACGAAAAACACCGTAAAACCGGATTTACGCCGTCATAGTAACACCGTGGGCTGTTTTGGGTTAGTTAATTAAAAAAACTATGATAAACTTTGATTTAAAAGTTGTTATTCTGGGAAAATGATTTTTATTATGAACATGAAACTATATCCAAAAATTATGGTTAAACTCAAAGTGGAAGTATGTTTTCTAAAATGGTCATCTAGACGTCGTTCTTTCGACTGAAATGACTACCTTTACAAAAATGACTTGTAACTTATTTTTCCGACTATAAACCTATACCTTTTCTATTTAGATTCATAAAATAGAGTTCAATATGAAACCATAGCAATTTTATTCACTCAAAACGGATTTAAAATGAAGAAGTTATGGTAAAACAAGATTGGATAATTTTTCTCATTTTAGCTACGTGAAAATTGGTAACAAATCTATTCCAACCATAACTTAATCAACTTGTATTGTATATTATGTAATCTTGAGATACCATAGACACGTATACAATGTTTCGACCTATCATGTCGACACATCTATATATATTTCGGAACAACCATAGACACTCTATATGTGAATGTTGGAGTTAGCTATACAGGGTTGAGGTTGATTCCAAAATATATATAGTTTGAGTTGTGATCAATACTGAGATACGTATATACTGGGTCGTGGATTGATTTAAGATAATATTTATCGATTTATTTCTGTACATCTAACTGTGGACAACTAGTTGTAGGTTACTAACGAGGACAGCTGACTTAATAAACTTAAAACATCAAAATATATTAAAAGTGTTGTAAATATATTTTGAACATACTTTGATATATATGTATATATTGTTATAGGTTCGTGAATCAACCAGTGGCCAAGTCTTACTTCCCGACGAAGTAAAAATCTGTGAAAGTGAGTTATAGTCCCACTTTTAAAATATAATATTTTTGGGATGAGAATACATGCAGGTTTTATAAATGATTTACAAAATAGACACAAGTACGTGAAACTACATTCTATGGTTGAATTATCGAAATTGAATATGCCCCTTTTTATTAAGTCTGGTAATCTAAGAATTAGGGAACAGACACCCTAATTGACGCGAATTCTAAAGATAGATCTATTAGGCCTAATAAACCCCATCCAAAGTACCGGATGCTTTAGTACTTCGAAATTTATATCATATCCGAAGGTTGTCCCGGAATGATGGGGATATTCTTATATATGCATCTTATTAATGTCGGTTACCAGGTGTTCACCATATGAATGATTTTTATCTCTATATATGGGATGTGTATTGAAATATGAAATCTTGTGGTCTATTGTTACGATTTGATATATATAGGTTAAACCTATAACTCACCAACATTTTTGTTGACGTTTAAAGCATGTTTATTCTCAGGTGAATACTAAGAGCTTCCGCTATTGCATACTAAAATAAGGACAAGATTTGGAGTCCATGTTCGTTTGATATTGTGTAAAAAGTGCATTCAAGAAACTGATTTTGATGTAACATATTTGTATTGTAAACCATTATGTAATGGTCGTGTGTAAACATGATATTTTAGATTATCATTATTTGATAATCTACGTAAAGCTTTTTAAACCTTTATTTATGAAATAAAGGTTATGGTTTGTTTTAAAAATGAATGCAGTCTTTGAAAAACGTCTCATATAGAGGTCAAAACCTTGCAACGAAATCAATTAATATGGAACGTTTTTAATCAATAAGAACGGGACATTTCAGTTGGTATCCGAGCATTGGTCTTAGAGAACCAGAAAATTTGCATTAGTGTGTCTTATCGAGTTTGTTAGGATGCATTAGTGAGTCTGGACTTCGACCGTGTTTTCTTTAAAAATGATTGCTTAACATTTTTGTTGGAAACTATATATTATTAACATGTATATATTATGTGATATATTAATCTCTTAACATGTTTGATATTGTGTGATAGATGTCTACCTCTAGCAAAATCCCATTGACTCACCTAATAATAACAAAGAGTCGAATATATATTGGACTGATTCACAAGTTCCCGAAGAAGAACCGGAAGAAGAATCAGAACCGGAAGAAGAATCAGAACCGGAAGAGGAGGAACTGGAGGAGGAAAAAGAACCGGTGGGGGAAATAATAAAACGGTTAAGTAAAAGAAAATCCTCAACCAACCGACCAAGGTTAATTATGGTCAATGGTGTTTCCGCCAAGGAAGTAAAATATTGGAAGGATTACCAATTCTCCGATGAATCGAATTCCGACGAGAATTCCGATGATGTTATAGAAATTACCCCAACTGAATTTAAAAAGGCAAAAGAAAATAATAAGGGAAAGGGCATAAAAATAGAGAAATCTAATTCCAACCCCGATGAACTTTAAATGTATCGTCAACCCCCGAAGCCCTTAAGTTGTAACAATGACCCGGGAACCTCTAAACCACCAGGTTTTTCTAAACCGTTGTGGAAAACGACAGCTCGTATTAGGGGAACATCATATATCCCTAGAAACTTGGCAAAACGAACCAAAACCGAAGAAGAAGAAACGAGCGAGTCGGAATAAGATAGTTGTATTCGTGTAGTGTAATATATGTAATATAGTGTGCTTATGCTTTATGATATATGTAAAAATTGCTTGTATTAATAAGTATTTTTTTTTATGAATCTAACTCTTGTCTATTTTACAGTATAAAAACACAAAATGGATAGACAACCCAATATTTTAAGAGACCTACCCGGAGACATGATTGATGAAATCTTGTGTAGAGTCGGTCAGAATTCTTCGGCACAACTATTTACGGCGAAATCAGTTTGTAAGACATTCGAAGAACTTTCCAAGAATGTCTTGGTTTATAAGAGACTTTTGTTTGAAAGATGGGGGATATCACATTGGGAAACCCATAAGTTACGATGTGTTTACTTTGACGCATATATTGCGGGGAACCCAAATGCTATTTTACGCAACGGGTTAAGAAATTATTTTGACTCAATGTATCCGAATATAGGAATTCATGATTTAGAAAAAGCGGCTAACATGCAACATAAAGAAGCATGCTATGCTTACGGGTTAGTAATGTTCACTTCTCACCAAAGTGAGAAAAAGAACATCGGGCTACAACTATTAAACAAAACGTTCCCACAAGTGACGGAGTCGGTAATTGGGGTAAGAAATGAGGTTTTTAGGTTATTACGAGACTGTTGGTCATTACGTAACCCTCATCCCTTTGACGACGTTACAACACGCTGTCTTATCAATGGCCATAACGGTTATGTTCCACAAGACCAAGGATGGGAAGTAGTCCTAGTAAAACCAAAATGCATGACTTGTTTCTGGACGTATGAATTACGTGTCTTTATTGCCTTTGCTGAACGACTTGTGTACTAGCTAGAATTATCTTCACAACTATCTTGTATCAAAGTTATTGTGTGCAATATTTCATGCTTTATGTAAAATAAGCGGTATTGTAAGTTTGTAAAATATTGTATAAAAGTTTGAACGCGAAATATTATTATAATCAGTTTTTCATATAGAATTGTAGTAGTTGAATTGTATATTAGCTACTAAGTATGAACTTAACGGGTAGGTACTACCCGAATTTAAACTTATAAAACGCTAATGTGAAGAAAAAGCTTTTATAAATGAGTTCATATTATGCTACGAAATACTATTAACTACTCTTAATATTCTGTATGATTAACTTGTTCCATTTGAATATTTTGAAGGAAATGGCACCAACTACTCGACACACCGTGAATATGAATGAAGAGGAATTCCGTACTTTTCTAGCTTCAAACATAGCCGCAGTACAGGCTGCGCTACATACCAACAATAACCTTGGATCTAGCAGTACAGGAAATCGTGTAGGATGCACCTACAAAGAATTCACTGCCTGCAAACCTTTGGAATTTGATGGAACCGAAGGACCGATCGGATTGAAACGGTGGACCGAGAAGGTCGAATTGGTGTTTGTCATAAGTAAGTGTACTGAAGAGGACAAAGTGAAGTACGCTACGCATACCTTTACAGGTTCTGCGTTAAAATGGTGGAATACCTATCTAGAGCAAGTGGGACAAGATGATGCTTACGCACTACCGTGGTCAGCATTCAAGCACTTGATGAACGAGAAGTACCGTCCCAGAACCGAGGTCAATAAGCTCAAGACAGAACTTAGAGGGTTACGAACCCAAGGATTTGATATTACCACGTATGAAAGACGATTCACAGAATTGTGCCTATTGTGTCCGGGAGCGTTCGAAGATGAGGAAGAGAAGATCGACGCGTTTGTGAAAGGATTACCGAAAAGAATCCAAGAAGATATAAGTTCACACGAGCCCGCCTCCATACAATAGGCATGTAGAATGGCTCACAAACTAGTGAACCAGATTGAGGAAATAATTAAAGAACAGACGGCTGAAGAGGCCAATGTGAAGCAAGTCAAAAGAAAGTGGGAGGAAAACGGTGATAAGAATCACCAATACAACAACAACAGCAATTACAATAATAATCGCAACAATTATCCCAACAATCACAACATCAATCGCAACTACAACAAACGGCCCAACAACAACAACAGCAACTACAACAATCATCCCAACAACAATAACAACCGTAACAACAACAACAATCAGAAGCAGCTATGCCAAAGGTGTGAAAAGTATCACTCAGGGTTCTGCACCAAATTTTGCAACAAGTGTAAAAGAAATGGTCATAGCGCGGCGAAGTGTGAGGTCTATGGACCAGGGGTTAACAGAACAAAAGGAACAAATGGTGTCAGAACGAGTAATGGTGGATCAAGTAGTGTCGGAGCAAGTTATGCCAATGTAGTTTGTTATAAATGTGGAAAATCGGGCCACATTATTATAATTGCCTGAACCAGGAGAACACGAATGGACAAGGCCGCGGAAGAGTTTTCAATATTAATGCGGCAGAGGCACAGGAAGTCCCGGAGCTTGTTACGGGTACGTTTCTTATTGAAAATAAATCTGCTTACGTTTTATTTGATTCGGGTGCGGATAGAAGCTATATGAGTAGAGATTTTTGTGCTAAATTAAGTTGTCCATTGACGCCGTTGGATAGTAAATTTTTACTCGAATTAGCAAACGGTAAATTAATTTCAGCAGATAATATATGCCGGAATCGAGAAATTAAACTGGGTAGCGAAATATTTAAGATTGATTTGATACCAGTAGAGTTAGGGAGTTTTGATGTAATAGTTGGCATGGACTGGCTGAAGAAGGTGAAAGCAGAGATCGTATGTTATAAAAATGCAATTCGCATTGTACGAGAAGAAGGAGAACCCTTAATGGTGTACGGAGAAAAGGACAACATGAAGCTACATCTTATTAGTAATTTGAAGGCATAAAAACTAATAAGAAAAGGTTGCTATGCTGTTCTAGCACACGTCGAGAAAGTACAAACTGAAGAAAAGAGCATCAATGATGTTCCCGTCGCAAAAGAATTTTCCGATGTATTTCCGAAAGAATTACCGGGACTACCTCCACATCGATCTGTTGAATTTCAAATAGATCTTGTACCAGGAGCTGCACCAATAGCTCGTGCTCCTTATAGACTCGCACCCAGCGAGATGAAAGAACTGCAAAGCCAACTGCAATAACTATTAGAACGTGGTTTCATTCGACCAAGCACATCACCATGGGGAGCTCCTGTATTGTTTGTCAAGAAGAAGGATGGTACATTTAGGTTGTGTATTGACTACAGAGAGTTGAACAAACTTACCATCAAAAACCGTTATCCACTGCCGAGAATTAATGACTTATTTGATCAACTACAAGGCTCGTCGGTTTATTCGAAGATCGATTTACGTTCTGGATATCATCAAATGCGAGTAAAGGAGGATGATATTCCAAAAACTGCTTTTAGGACGCGTTATGGTCATTACGAGTTTATGGTTATGCTGTTTGGATTGACTAACGCACCAGCTGTGTTCATGGACCTTATGAACCGAGTGTGTGGGCCATATCTTGACAAGTTTGTCATTGTTTTCATCGATGACATATTTATTTACTCAAAGAATGATCAGGAGCACGAAGAACATTTGAGAAAAGTGCTTGAAGTATTGAGGAAAGAAAAACTGTACGCTAAGTTTTCAAAGTGTGCATTTTGGTTGGAAGAAGATCAATTCCTCGGTCACATAGTGAACAAAGAAGGTATCCAGGTGGACCCGGCAAAGATCGAAACCGTTGAAAAGTGGGAAACCCCAAAAACTCCGAAGCATATACGTCAATTTTTAGGATTGGCTGGTTACTACAGAAGATTCATCCAAGATTTCTCCAAAATAGCAAAACCCTTGACTGTATTAACGCATAAAGGGAATAAATTTGAATGGAAGGATGAACAAGAGAAGGCGTTTCAATTATTGAAGAAAAAGCTAACTACGGCACCTATATTGTCATTGCCTAAAGGGAATGATGATTTTGTGATTTATTGTGACGCATCAAAGCAAGGTCTCGGTTGTGTATTAATGCAATGGACGAAGGTGATTGCTTATGCATCTAGACAATTGAAGATTCACGAGCAAAATTATACGATGAATGATTTGGAATTAGGCGCGGTTGTTTTTGCATTAAAGACTTGGAGGCACTACTTATATGGGGTCAAAAGTATTATATATACCGACCACAAAAGTCTTCAACACATATTTAATCAAAAACAACTGAATATGAGGCAGCGTAGGTGGATTGAATTGTTGAACGATTATGACTTTGAGATTCGTTACCACCCGGGGAAGGCAAATATGGTAGCCGACGCCTTGAGCAGAAAGGACAGAGAACCCATTCGAGTAAAATCTATGAATATAATGATTCACACTAATCTTACTACTCAAATAAAGGAGGCGCAACAAGGAGTTTTAAAAGAGGGAAATTTAAAGGATGAAATACCCAAAGGATCGAAGAAGCATCTTAATATTCGGGAAGACGGAACCCGGTATAGGGCTGAAAGAATTTGGGTACCAAAATTTAGAGATATGAGAGAAATGGTACTTAGAGAAGCTCATAAAACCAGATACTCAATACATCCTGGAACGGGGAAGATGTACAAGGATCTTAAGAAACATTTTTGGTGGCCAGGTATGAAAGCCGATATTGCTAAATATGTAGGAGAATGTTTGACGTGTTCTAAGGTCAAAGCTGAATATCAGAAACCATCAGGTCTACTACAACAACCTGAAATCCCGGAATGGAAATGGGAAAACATTACCATGGATTTCATTACTAAATTGCCAAGGACTGCAAGTGGTTATGATACTATTTGGGTAATAGTTGATCATCTCACCAAGTCAGCACACTTCTTGCCAATAAGAGAAGATGACAGGATGGAGAAGTTAGCACGACTGTATTTGAAGGAAGTCGTCTCCAGACATGGAATACCAATCTCTATTATCTCTGATAGGGATGGCAGATTTATTTCAAGATTCTGGCAGACATTACAGCAAGCATTGGGAACTCGTCTTGACATGAGTACTGCCTATCATCCACAAACTGATGGGTAGAGCGAAAGGACGATACAAACGCTTGAAGACATGCTACGAGCTTGTGTTATTGATTTCGAAAACAGTTGGGATCGACATCTACCGTTAGCAGAATTTTCCTACAACAACAGCTACCATTCAAGCATTGAGATGGCGCCGTTTGAAGCACTTTATGGTAGAAAGTGTAGGTCTTCGATTTGTTGGAGTGAAGTGGGGGATAGACAGATTACGGTTCTGGAGATAATACAAGAAACTACCGAGAAAATCATCCAAATTCAACAAAGATTGAAAACCGCCCAGAGTCGACAAAAGAGCTACGCGGACAGTAAAAGAAAAGATATAGAGTTTAAAAATGTAGAAATGGTCATGCTTAAGCTTTCACCTTGGAAAGGCGTTGTTCGATTTGGTAAACGGGGGAAACTAAATCCAAGGTACATTGGACCATTCAAGATTATAGATCGTGTCGGACCAGTAGCTTACCAACTGGAGCTACCTCAACAACTCGCGGCTGTACATAACACTTTTCACGTCTCAAATTTGAAGAAATGTTTTGCTAAAGAAGATCTCACTATTCCGTTGGACGAAATCCAAATCAATGAAAAACTTCAATTCATTGAAGAACCCGTCGAAATAATGGATCGTGAGGTTAAGAGACTTAAACAAAACAAGATACCGATTGTTAAGGTTCGATGGAATGCTTGTAGAGGACCCGAGTTCACCTGGGAGCGTGAAGATCAGATGAAGAAGAAATACCCGCATTTATTTCCAGAAGATACGTCAACACCTCCAACTGCTTAAAATTTCGGGACGAAATTTATTTAACGGCTAGGTACTGTAGTGACCCGAACTTTTCCATGTTTATATATATATATATTTATTAAATGAAATTGTTATTTACATGATTAAGTGTTTCCAACATGTTAAGCAATCAAACTTGTTAAGACTTGATTAATTGAAATAGGTTTCATATAGACAATTGACCACCCAAGTTGACCGGTGATTCATGAACGTTAAAACTTGTAAAAACTATATGATGACATATATATGGTTATATATATAGTTAACATGATTTTATTATAAGTATGTATCTCATTAGGTATTTTAACAATGAGTTATATACATAAAAATGAGACTATTAATTTACGAAACTTGAAAACGATATATATAACGATTATCGTTATAACAACGTCTTACTAGGTACATATGAATCATATTAAGATATTGATACACTTGGTTAATTATGTTAAATGATAAGTAAATATATTATTAAGTGTATTAACAATGAAATACATATGTAAAAATAAGACTACTAACTTAATGATTTCGAAACGAGACATATATGTAACGATTATCGTTGTAACGACATTTAACTGTATATATATCATACTAAGATATATTATATATCATAATATCATGATAATATAACAATTTAAAATCTCATTTGATATTATAAACATTGGGTTAACAACATTTAACAAGATCGTTAACCTAAAGGTTTCAAAACAACACTTACATGTAACGACTAACGATGACTTAACGACTCAGTTAAAAGGTATATACATGTAGTGTTTTAATATGTATTCATACACTTTTGAAAGACTTCAAGACACTTATCAAAATACTTCTACTTAACAAAAATGCTTACAATTACATCCTCGTTCAGTTTCATCAACAATTCTACTCGTATGCACCCGTATTTGTACTCGTACAATACACAGCTTTTAGATGTATGTTCTATTGGTATATACACTCCAATGATCAGCTCTTAGCAGCCCATGTGAGTCACCTAAGACATATGGGAACCATCATTTGGAAACTAGCATGAAATATCTCATAAAATTACAAAAATATGAGTAATCATTCATGACTTATTTACATGAAAACAAAATTACATATCCTTTATATCTAATCCATACACCAACGACCAAAAACACCTACAAACACTTTCATTCTTCAATTTTCTTCATCTAATTGATCTCTCTCAAGTTCTATTTTCAAGTTCTAAGTGTTCTTCATAAATTCCAAAAGTTCTAGTTTCATAAAATCAAGAATACTTCCAAGATTGCAAGTTTACTTCCAAGTTTTCTAAATCCATTCCAAGTAATCATCCAAGATCAAGAAACATTTGTTACTTACAGTAGGTTATCTTTTTAATACAAGGTAATAATCATATTCAAACTTTAATTCAATTTCTATAACTATAACAATCTTATTTCGAGTGGAAATCTTACTTGAAATTGTTTTCGTGTCATGATTCTGCTTCAAGAACTTTCAAGCCATCCAAGGATCCTTTGAAGCTAGATCTATTTTTCTCATTTCCAGTAGGTTTATTCAAGGAACTTGAGGTAGTAATGATATTCATAACATCATTCGATTCATACATATAAAGCTATCTTATTCGAAGGTTTAAACTTGTAATCACTAGAACATAGTTTAGTTAATTCTAAACTTGTTATTAAATAAAATTTAATCCTTCTAAATTGACTTTTAAAATCAACTAAACACATGTTCTATATCTATATGATATGCTAACTTGATGATTTAAAACCTGGAAACACGAAAAACACCGTAAAACCGGATTTACGCCGTCATAGTAACACCGTGGGCTGTTTTGGGTTAGTTAATTAAAAAAACTATGATAAACTTTGATTTAAAAGTTGTTATTCTGGGAAAATGATTTTTATTATGAACATGAAACTATATCCAAAAATTATGGTTAAACTCAAAGTGGAAGTATGTTTTCTAAAATGGTCATCTAGACGTCGTTCTTTCGACTAAAATGACTACCTTTACAAAAATGACTTGTAACTTATTTTTCCGACTATAAACCTATACTTTTTCTATTTAGATTAATAAAATAGAGTTCAATATGAAACCATAGCAATTTGATTCACTCAAAACGGATTTAAAATGAAGAAGTTATGGGTAAAACAAGATTGGATAATTTTTCTCATTTTAGCTACGTGAAAATTGGTAACAAATCTAT
This sequence comes from Rutidosis leptorrhynchoides, assembly GCF_046630445.1. Lineage (NCBI taxonomy): Eukaryota > Viridiplantae > Streptophyta > Magnoliopsida > Asterales > Asteraceae > Rutidosis > Rutidosis leptorrhynchoides. Next base: position 256,756,535 of record NC_092338.1, on the reverse strand, counting down.
TCCAACCATAACTTAATCAACTTGTATTGTATATTATGTAATCTTGAGATACCATAGACACGTATACAATGTTTCGACCTATCATGTCGACACATCTATATATATTTCGGAACAACCATAGACACTCTATATGTGAATGTTGGAGTTAGCTATACAGGGTTGAGGTTGATTCCAAAATATATATAGTTTGAGTTGTGATCAATACTGAGATACGTATATACTGGGTCGTGGATTGATTTAAGATAATATTTATCGATTTATTTCTGTACATCTAACTGTGGACAACTAGTTGTAGGTTACTAACGAGGACAGCTGACTTAATAAACTTAAAACATCAAAATATATTAAAAGTGTTGTAAATATATTTTGAACATACTTTGATATATATGTATATATTGTTATAGGTTCGTGAATCAACCAGTGGCCAAGTCTTACTTCCCGACGAAGTAAAAATCTGTGAAAGTGAGTTATAGTCCCACTTTTAAAATCTAATATTTTTGGGATGAGAATACATGCAGGTTTTATAAATGATTTACAAAATAGACACAAGTACGTGAAACTACATTCTATGGTTGAATTATCGAAATCGAATATGCCCCTTTTTATTAAGTCTGGTAATCTAAGAATTAGGGAACAGACACCCTAATTGACGCGAATTCTAAAGATAGATCTATTGGGCCTAACAAACCCCATCCAAAGTACCGGATGCTTTAGTACTTCGAAATTTATATCATATCCGAAGGGTGTCCCAGAATGATGGGGATATTCTTATATATGCATCTTGTTAATGTCGGTTACCAGGTGTTCACCATATGAATGATTTTTATCTCTATGTATGGGATGTGAATTGAAATATGAAATCTTGTGGTCTATTGTTACGATTTGATATATATAGGTTAAACCTATAACTCACCAACATTTTTGTTGACGTTTAAAGCATGTTTATTCTCAGGTGAATACTAAGAGCTTCCGTTGTTGCATACTAAAATAAGGACAAGATTTGGAGTCCATGTTTGTTTGATATTGTGTAAAAACTGCATTCAAGAAACTGATTTCGATGTAACATATTTGTATTGTAAACCATTATGTAATGGTCGTGAGTAAACAGGATATTTTAGATTATCATTATTTGATAATCTACGTAAAGCCTTTTAAACCTTTATTTATGAAATAAAGGTTATGGTTTGTTTTAAAAATGAATGCAGTCTTTGAAAAACGTCTCATATAGAGGTCAAAACCTCGCAACGAAATTAATTAATATGGAACGTTTTTAATCAATAAGAACGGGACATTTCAGGTTAGTAATGTTCGCTTCTCACCAAAGTGAGAACCAAAACATCGGGCTACAACTATTATATAAAACATTCCCACAAGTGACGGACTCAGTAGTTGGGGTGAGAAACAAGGTTTTTAGATTGTTACGTGACTGTTGGACATTACGTAACCCTCGTCCCTTTGACGACGTTACAACTCGCTGTCTTATCAACGGCCATAACGGTTATGTTCCACAAAACCAAGGATGGAAAGTAGTCCTAGTAAAACCAGAATGCATGACTTGTTTCTGGACGTATGAATTACATGTCTTTATTGCCTTTGCTGAACGACTTGTGTACTAGCTAGAATTATATTCACAACTATCTTGTATCAAAGTTATTATGTGCTATATTTCATGTTATATGTAAAATAAGCGGTATTGTAAGTTTGTAAAATATTGTGAAAAAGTTTGAACGCGAAATATTATTATAATCAGTTTTTCATATAGAATTGTAGTAGTTGAATTGTATATTAGCTACTAAGTATGAACTTAACGGGTAGGTACTACCCGAATTTAAACTTATAAAACGCTAATATGAAGAAAAAGCTTTTATAAATGAGTTCATATTATGCTACGAGATACTATTGACTACTCTTAATATTCTGTATGATTAACTTATTTCATTTGACTATTTGAAGGAAATGGCACCGACTACTCGACAAACCATGAATATGAGCGAAGAGGAATTTCGTACCTTTCTTGCTGCAAACATAGCCGCAGTATAGGCTGCGCTACATACCAACAATAACCTTGGATCTAGCAGTACAGGAAATCGTGTAGGATGCACCTACAAAGAATTCACTGCCTGTAAACCTTTGGAATTTGATGGAACCGAAGGACCGATCGGATTGAAACGGTGGACCGAGAAGGTCGAATCGGTGTTTGCCATAAGTAAGTGTACTGAAGAGGACAAAGTGAAGTACGCTACGCATACCTTCACAGGTGCTGCGTTAACATGGTGGAATACCTATCTAGAGCAAGTGGGACAAGATGATGCTTACGCACTACCGTGGTCAGCATTCAAGCACTTGATGAACGAGAAGTACCGTCCCAGAACTGAGGTCAATAAGCTCAAGACAAAACTTAGAGGGTTACGAACCCAAGGATTTGATATTACCACGTATGAAAGACGATTCACAGAATTGTGCCTATTGTGTCCGGGAGCGTTCGAAGATGAGGAAGAGAAGATCGACGCGTTTGTGAAAGGATTACCGGAAAGAATCCAAGAAGATATAAGTTCACATGAGCCCACCTCCATACAACAGGCATGTAGAATGGCTCACAAACTAGTGAACCAGATTGAGGAAAGAATTAAAGAACGGGCGGCTGAAGAGGCCAATGTGAAGCAAGTCAAAAGAAAGTGGGAGGAAAACGATGATAAGAATCACCAATACAACAACAACAGCAATTACAACAATAATCGCAACAACTATCTCAACAATCGCAACATCAATCGCAACTACAACAAACTGCCCAACAACAACAACAGTAACTATAACAATCATCCCAACAACAATAACAACCGCAACAACAACAATAATCAGAAGCAGCTATGCCAAAGGTGTGAAAAGTATCACTCGGGGTTCTGCACCAAATTTTGCAACAAGTGTAAAAGAAATGGTCATAGCGCGGCGAAGTGTGAGGTCTACAGACCAGGGGTTAACAGAACGAAAGGAACAAATGGTGTCGGAACGAGTAATGGTGGAGCAAGTAGTGTCGGAGCAAGTTATGCCAATGTAGTTTGTTATAAATGTGGAAAACCGGGCCACATTATTAGAAATTGCTCGAACCAGGAGAACACGAATGGACAAGGCCGTGGAAGAGTTTTCAATATTAATGCAGTAGAGGCACAGGAAGACCCGGAGCTTGTTACGGGTACGTTTCTTATTGACGATAAATCTGCTTATGTTTTATTTGATTCGGGTGCGGATAGAAGCTATATGAGTAGAGAATTTTGTGCTAGATTAAGTTGCCCATTGGCGCCTTTGGATAGTAAATTTTTACTCAAATTAGCAAATGGTAAATTAATTTCAGCAAATAATATATGTCGGAATCGAGAAATTAAACTGGTTAGCGAAACATTTAAGATTGACTTGATAACAGTAGATTTAAGGAGTTTTGATGTGATAATCGGTATGGACTGGTTGAGAGAAGTGAAAGTAGAGATCGTTTGTTACAAAAATGCAATTCGTATTATACAAGAAAAAGGAAAACCCTTAATGGTGTACGGAGAAAAGAGCAACGCGAAGTTAAATCTTATTAGTAACCTGAAGGCACAAAAACAAATAAGAAAAGGTTGCTATGCTGTACTAGCACACGTCGAGAAAGTGAATTCCGAAGAAAAGAACATCAATGATATTCCCGTCGAAAAAGAATTTCTCGATGTATTTTCGAAAGAATTACTGGGACTACCTCCACACCGATCCGTTGAATTTCAAATAGACCTTGTACCGGGAGCTGCACCAATAGCTCGTGCTCTATACAGACTCGCACCTAGCGAAATGAAGGAACTTCAGAGCCAATTACAAGAACTTTTAGAGCGTGGTTTCATTCGATGATGTCAAAGCGAGGTGTATATAAAATAGCTTATATTTTACTAGGAAAAACTATTAAATACGATACAATTTTACACAAGATATTTATTTATTTATAGAATGGATATACTTTAAACCTTGCTACAACACTTATAGGCAGTGTACCTAATCGTACAGTAGTGTAGTTTTTAGTAAGTCCGGTTCGTTCCACAGGGAAATCTTTAAACAAAGCTCAACGCTATATTAGTTTACTTTTATAAAAATACAAATATATATATAGGTAATATTATTATTATAAAGGGGGGTTTTTACCGTTTAATGACCGGTTTGTCGATTTTAAGACTTTAGTCGCAGTTAAAACCTAATGTAAAATATAAAATAAATACAAGACTTAAATTAAAGCGTAAAGTAAATAACGATAATGAAATTGCGAATAATAAAAATGCGATAAAATAAAATTGCGATAATTAAAAAGTACGATAATTAAAAGTGCGATTAAATAACAAATAATAAAAGTGCGATAATTAGAAGTGCAATTAAATATAAAATAAAGGAAATTAAATATGAAATAAAAGAATTATGCTTATTTAAACTTCCGTAATCATGATGTTTGACGTGTTGATTTTAGTTTTATGCCCATGGGTTAATTGTCCTTTGTCCTGGATTATCTAATATGTCCGTCTGGTTTTTGTCCATAACAGTCCATCAGTCATAAATATAAATTGCAAGTGTCCTCGTCAAATTATTATTATACCCGAAGTTAAATATTCCAACTAATTGGGGATTCGAATTGTAACAAGGTTTTAATACTTTGTTTAATGAATACACCAGGTTATCGACTGCGTGTAAACCAAGGTTTTACTACTTTGTTAACAATTACACCAATTACCCTTGAATGTAATTTCACCCCTGTTTTAATTATTCTAGTGGCTATTAATCCATTCCCGTGTCCGGTTAAATGAACGATTATTCGTACATATAAATACCCCGCCCATCGTGTCCGATCGAGTGTATATGGTAATTTATAGGGACGCTCAATTGTAAATCTTTATATTAACATTAACAAACTTTCATTTAGTTAAACAAATATAAAGCCCATTAATAGCCCATAGTCTAATTTCCACAAGTGTCGTTCTTTTGTCCAAACCCCAATTATGGTACAAAGCCCAATTACCCAATTTTAGTAATTAGCCCAACATCATGATTACTTCGTTTTAAATAAACATAATAATAACTTAGCTACGAGACATTAATGTAAAAAGGTTGAACATAACTTACAATGATTAAAAATAGCATAGCGTTACACGGACAGAATTTCGACTTACACCCTTACAACATTTGCTAACATACCCTTATTATTAGAATTATAATTAAAATTAAAATATAAATTATAAATATAAATATAAATTTTACGTATGAAGAGGAAGAAAAAGATGATGAAATTTTGATCAGAATTCGGTTGGCTTTATAGCCAGAGTTGAATTTTGGGGCTCCGCGACTCGCGGCAAAAACCCCTTCAAACTCCGCGAGTCGCGGAGGATGTATTTACAGCTCACACCCTTGGAGTTTCTTGCTGCCGACGGTTTTAATAATATATATATAATATATATATAATTAATATAATTAATTATATATTATATTATATTTATATATATAGTTAACTTGTAATTTTTAGTCCGTTGCGTCGAGCGTTAAGAGTTGACTCTGGTCCCGGTTCCGGATTTTCGAACGTCCTCGCGTACAATTTAATATCTTGTACTTTGCGTTTTGAATCTTGTACTCTTGTGATTTCGAGACGTTTCTTATCAATAATTGGAACCTTTTTGATTGTCTTTTGTACTTTTGAGCTTTTTGGTCGTTTGCGTCTTCAATTCGTTGAATCTGTCTTTTGTCTTCACCTTTTATTATTTAAACGAATATCACTTGTAAATAGAACAATTGCAACTAAAAGCTTGTCTTTCTTGAGGAATAATGCTATGAAATATATGTTTGTTTTTAGCATTATCAAATATTCCCACACTTGAGCGTTGCTTGTCCTCAAGCAATATTGTCTTGAAATACTAGAATCACTTCTTTATTCTTCACACTTTGTACATCAGTGATTTCTATACGGCGGTATAAACAATGGTAGTAACGATATGGTTTACAGTCCCACATGTCTATAAAAATTTAGATCCATTAAGGAAATTGGATCTTTATGAAAACATTTGATTTTTTTAAAATTAAATCTATTTTTTACCCTAGATAAGTTTTCCGGAATAACCCTTTACCGGTGTTTGCAAAATATTTTTGTGGGTTTGGTGGGTTTCAGATTTGAAAATTTTAGCTCAAAACTTGCGGTTTTGTGTCACCCACTTGCTAACCTTGTATTTGGAAAGCAACACGTCCAGTTTACTTGTCCCGTATATTACCTTTCGGTAAACTACCGTCCGGTTGTAAAGGAAAGCGTTGAACAAGCAACTGTTAAGGCAATGTCCCGTGACATGCTTTTGATTATGGTCTATAACGTGTCGGACGCAATTACTATCCTTGGTAGGAGCAATAGTAAAGCTCACCCTTATAATTTTTCGGTCTGGCACAAGGTCCTGTCTTTGACCACTATGCAACCACGGTTCTTACGGTTGACACCCGATTTAGTTCAGGTGACCTAATGAATTCCAGGTGAATTCCTAGGATTTTACGTTCAATGGTAATGAACGCATTGAAAATAGGGTTTTCAGAAAACAAATCGGTTTATAATTTTGATCAAAATATTTTCTCGTTTAAGCTCGAGTTTAGATATCATTGAATTCCATGAGTTTGAATTCTCAATCTTTAAGGTCAATCTCTAGGATTGAGTAATATCAGTCTTAAAAGCTGATTTTTAATCTTTAAGGAGATTATCCTTTCTGGGGATCTGATTCATTAGTCTTATCCAGCTAATTTGCATGGTGCCCCCCCCATTGTACGAGATAAATCCTTCTCATGTTTAGGATAAATCTGACCACTTGGCGACCCTGTTTAATGCTGAGGTCCGTGGATTTCCTGCTGATTTTAGTGATGACTTTTCTAGATTTTTCGTCAACCTACAGCTGGTCTGGACGACAACTTCATGACCTAAATCAAGAAGCGCGTGTCTTTTTCGGAAGACTTTACTTCCTTTTAATGATGGAATTGATTCATCGTATAGATCCATCTCTTCTTTTCTTTCATTGGGTAAAACAGTTTAGTTTAGTCCAAAGCAAAAGTATTTTCAGTTATTTGTTACAGATATATGTGACATATGTTTAAGATAACTTGGTAAATTTTCCCACACTTGGCTTTTATTTTCCTTTTTATCGTCCTCTATTCCATTTTAAATGAATTTTAACATTTTAGTTTGTTTCTCAATTTATGTCCTTTCCGAGGTAACAATAATTTCGGTGTTAAAACCTAGTTTTATCGTTCATAAATATGTATAAACATGATTTGAATTCATTTAATTGAAAATTTTTTACTAGAATTGGGTAGTCAGTATATAAGACTAGGGCTGTTCTTTTTTATCAGAGAGCACTAGATTCTAATACAACTACTGCTTTACTAGTATTTTTAATGGTAACCAAATGTATAAAGTAAAAAATTTTAAAATCCGAAAGAATTTAACCCCTTCCCACACTTAAGATCTTGCAATGCCCTCATTTGCAAGAAATCAGTAACAATTTAAATTATTGAGGGTGATTTGTGTGAAAATGATTAAATTTTTACCAAAGTTTCCAAATATATTGGCGTTTGATTGCTGAATGATAAATGGTGCACATCATTTGTTCATTCCGTCTTGTTGTTATTTCACATATATTTTGCATCTTGTCGTCAAAATTAGTTGCTTTTGCTGAACTTAATGCCAGTCTTTGAAAATGCGTTGTTTTACCCTGTTGTGTACATAAGATAAACTGCAAACATATATACATATTTTTGAAGTTTGGTATATTACCCCACATTCAAAAATTATTAAAATCTAAGAATAAAAGTTAGAAATTATAAAAATGATTACAATATTAACAAAAATATTAAATGTATCAATAATTACAAATTACAAAATAAAAAAAAAATAATAATAAGTAAACTAAGGATGATATTGGTACCAATAGGGGTTCCAGGCATAACCATAAGTGCTATAGAATGCTTCGGCAGGGTCATACGTAGGATATGGTGGCTGCATCTCTATCGACCAAGGAGGGAAGACGGGTTTCGGTGTAGGAATATAGTTTCTACCTATATGTTGGCAATGCGCTATGATCTGGTTCTGATGAACTTGCCAATCTTCAAATGCTCTCTGTCTAGCATTTTCGTATTCCTGAGAAGCTATAAACCTATGCATTTCTTGCATCTCATTCCCCCCTCCTACATTACCTTGTTCCTGGTTTCTCTCCACCTGTGGATGTCTACCATGGTATCGTACTGCGGCGTTATTTCGCCGCTTCAAAACTTTCGCACCATGGTATACATTTAAACCTATAGTGTCGCGGGGTTCTGGTTCTTCTACTAATAATCCCCCCCGACTTATATCCACACCGAGATATTCACCAATCAAAGTAATAAAAATACCACCTCCTATTATGCTATGTGGACGCATCCCCCGAACCATAGCTGATAAATAATAACCCACACAATATGGTATACTTACAGCGTTCTGTGGGTCTCGAATACACATATGGTAAAACAAATCTTGTTCATTTACCTTTTCTTTGTTTTTACCCCTTTGTGTAATCGAATTAGCTAAAAACCTATGTATTACTCTTAATTCGGCTCTATCTATATCCAAATAAGAGTAGTTTCCCCCTTTGAAACTGTGATGGCTTGTCATTTGACTCCACACACCGTGTGTATCAAAATTCTCATCTATCTTTCTACCGTTTAGTATCAATCCTCTACAATCGGCAGACGCTAACTCCTCAGGCGTATATATACGTAAAGCCTGAGCCATGTCCAGTAAAGACATGTGGCGCATCGAACCGCCTAACAAAAATCTAATAAAAGAACGATCGGTTAAACTAGCTACCCGATCATTCAACTCTATACTACATAACAACTCTTCACACCATACTTTATATACAGGTCTGCGTATGGTGAATAAACATATCCAGTCATTAAAAGAAGAATTACCATACCTCTGTACAAGTAATTCCCTAATTGGCCCGGCCAATTCTACAGCTTCTAAGGGTCCCCATTCTATGACCCTCGGTACCTCAACAACCTTAGAGTGAAGAGTATGCAAACCCCGTTGATATTTTGGATAATCTATCCAAAGTCTGTCAAATCTCAGGTTCGAGTGCAACTCTTCCAAATGCATATCGGAAAAGGCCATGACTGGATGAGGTACATCCTGCTTGTAGTAGTTATCTACCTCCTGTTGTTCCAAGTTCTCAGCAGGAGCATGGCGGGCTTGGGATGAAGATTCACCCCTTTCATTCTGCAAAACACATCAAACACAAATTTTGTGCATCCAAATATGCATTAGTGTCAGCAAAATCATCAATCAAAATAATTACAATGACATTATCAATTTATATCAAACTTAAGCTTATTTTCACATTTTTATCAAATCTACACTTTTTCAAATAAGCATATACGAAAATTTTCGCCAAGTTCATAAGCATTCAACTCAAATAACATGTCAAAATAATCATTACTAGCAAATAAACAAGTCTCAAATGGCATTATCTTTCAAAAATCAAGTTCATGAATTTTGGACTTGAAAAAGTCCACTTTAATTCTCAAAATCATGTTTAGGCTCAAAGTTTGGATCATTTAACTACCTAGACATGTTACACTACTCAATTTAGCAACAATTCATGACAAAAATCGGCCATAACCTGTTTATATCAAAAAGCCCCAAATTGCTCAAGAACACAAACCCTAGATTATTCAAAATTTGAAGTTTAAGGCTTCTAATCATGTTAAACAGCATCAATCTAGGTTATACAAGCATAATACATAAACAATTTAAGTCTAATTACACTAAAAAGCATCAAAATCAAATTGGGGAAAAATAGCTCAAGAACACCTAATTTCGAATTAATGGTGTTTAGGTGTAGAAATTTACCGTTTTTCTTGAGAAATTCTTAGATAGCATCCTTCTCAACATGATTTTAGCAAAAAATTTGGTGATTAACGGTTAAAAATTGAGATTTTTGGGGTGTTTTTGGGTGTATTTCGGGGTGTTTTTCGCAGCAGAATTCGAGTTGTTTTTGTGTGTGGGAGTATACTGATCGTTCAGCTATTTTTATTTTTTTTCTGGGTTTTGGTCCCTCCGCGAGTCGCGGAGGTTTTGCACTGCAAACTCCGCGAGTCGCGGAGTTTGCTCTTTTTTTTTTTTTTTTTTATAATCTTTAACTTATAAAACAATTAAGAAATTAATTTTAAAATTTTGTTTCCCTTGTTATTTAGGACGAGGTCGTTTCGGATCGATGTCCTAGTCCGTCCCTCGACAAAATTTTAAAATTTGTCTTTTTGTAGCGATTGTTTTGAAAGATAAGATTTTTGGTTTTTTTTTTTTTTAATGTTTTTGGCATACTTTAAATCAATAAGATTAAAAATAATGATAATAAAAGTTCTCGTCCCTCCCTCGGGTAAAGCAATTTCGGTTCAAAGACCTAGTCTTCAACTTACGACGAATTTTAAAAATCATATTCTTAACTTAATGAGATAAAGTAAATTTTTGTTTTTAAATTCACACAACTTAAATATAAAATTCAAAATTAATATTAAAAATTCACACCAAACTTAAAATTTAAAATGCATAAAATTAAAAATTTATATTTTAAAAATTAAAAATTCACACCAAACTTAATTTAAAAATTCATATTATAAATTCATACCAAACTTATATTAATTTTTCAAATATTTACAATTTTAAATATATTGTTTTTACAAAGTTTACAATATTAATTTAAAATTTAAATATTAATTTTAAAAACATAATAAAATTAAAAATCTTTTTGTCTTTTTATCCCACTTTAATCAATCAAATATTATCAAAAATATGCGTCCCTCTTTTCGGTAAAGTAATTTCGGTTCCAAGACCTAATTTGACTCATGACGAATTTTTGAAATATTTTGGGTTGATTGATTAAAGATATTTATACCTTAAGAATAAACGTTAAATTTCGCAGTGATGTAATAAATTTTTGAATGATATCAATAATTTCGGTTGCCAAACCTAATTTTATTCAATACCAATTTAATACTTTTTAGCGAACAAATTAGCGTTTATTATCAAAAGGTTAAAAATAAAAATAAAAATAAAAACTGTACAGACATACCTGTGAAATAGATTTCTTAGTTATATGATCTATTATATTCATAAGATAGTCGGTTTAATTGGTTTTCCATGGCTCCAAAGGCGTAACCTCGAGCATTCAGTGTCTTTTCTTCTAAACATATGAACGGTCCGTCTCTGCATAAAGTAACAAATTCGGTATTTGAATAGGTTTGATTATTTGAACATTTACCTCCATGTGACCATTTTCCGCATTTGTGACATCGTTCTAGGTGTCGTGCTCTTCTTTTCGCTGCGGATTTTGATTTTCCTTTACCAAATTGTAACTTATTATCTTCGCATCTGGATCCTTTTCTAACTCCGTCCATTCTTTCTCTGATTACTGATACTAATTCACTCGGTAGTATGTCATTATTACGTTTAGTGATCAAAGCGTGTAGCATTAGGCCATGGTTTAATTCACAGGCAGTCTTCATTTTGTAAAAACCTAAAAAAAAATAAAAATTCAGAATGGGGGGAGAAGACTAGTTCTTTAGGGTCTGCTAGGGAAAGACCATACGTGTTCCATTTTCGAGAACTACACGAAAACAGACAATCTAACTCTAACAGAAATACATATTATCCTTTAAAGACTTGATTCTCCCCACACTTAGTTAGCTGTGGTGTCGAAATTGTGATTAACTTCGTTGTCGACTTCCATCGGACCATGTATGTAATGTTTAACTCTGTGACCATTAACTTTAAATTCAATCCCATTTGAATTTATCAATTCTATCGTTCCGTATGGGAAAACTCTTTTGACTATGAATGGCCCAGACCATCTTGATTTCAATTTTCCAGGAAATAGCTTGAATCGTGAATTGAAAAGAAGAACTCTGTCTCCTTCTTTAAATTCTTTTGAACTTCTGATTCTTTTATCATGCCATTTCTTCGTTCTTTCTTTATAGATTAACGAATTTTCGTATGCTTCATGTCTTAATTCTTCTAATTCGTTTAGTTGACTTAATCGTAGACGTCCGGCTTCATGTAAATCAAGATTACATGTCTTCAAAGCCCAAAATGCTTTGTGTTCAATTTCTACTGGAAGATGACATGCTTTTCCATAAACAAGTCTAAAAGGTGTGGTTCCAATTGGAGTTTTGTAGGCTGTTCTAAAAGCCCAGAGTGCATCCTCCAATTTAATGGACCATTCCTTCGGATTTGATCCTACGGTTTTCTCTAGAATACGTTTTAAAGCTCGGTTGGTATTTTCAACTTGTCCACTTGTTTGTGGATGATATGCGGTGGAGATTTTATGAGTTACTCCATATCTTTTAAGAACTTTCTCAAGTTGATTATTACAGAAATGAGTACCCCGATCACTTATTAAAGCTTTCGGTGTTCCAAACCTTGCAAAAAGACGTTTTAAAAAGTTGACTACAACTCGTGCATCGTTAGTTGGGAGAGCTTGTGCTTCCGCCCATTTAGATACATAATCAATGGCGACGAGTATATATAAATTATTATGAGATTTTGGAAATGGACCCATAAAGTCAATACCCCAAATGTCAAATACTTCACATACTTGGATGACATTTTGTGGCATTTCATCACGTTGACTTATTTTTCCGGCCCTTTAACATGCATCACAGGATTTGCAAAGAAGGTGTGCGTCTTTGTAAATTGTAGGCCAATAGAATCCAGCTTCATAAACTTTTCTTGCTGTTAGTTGAGGCCCATAATGCCCTCCTGTTGGTCCTGTGTGACAATGGTTTAAAATTTTACTAGCTTCATCTCCAAATACACATCGGCGTATTATTCCATCGGGACAACTTTTAAACAGATGTGGATCTTCCCAGAAATAGTGTTTTATATCACTGAAGAATTTCTTTCGTCTTTGGTACGATAATCCTTTTTCAAGGAATCCACAAACTAAGTAGTTTGCATAGTCTGCAAACCATGGGATTTCTTTATAATCTATCTTCAATAGATATTCATCAGGAAAGTTGTCTTGTATGGCTGATTCATTCAGAACTTCTAACTCAGGATTTTCAAGACGAGAAAGATGATCAGCGGCGAGATTTTCTGCTCCTTTTTTATCTCGGATTTCAATATCAAACTCTTGTAAGAGTAAGATCCAACGGATTAATCTTGGTTTAGCATCTTGTTTTGAAAATAGGTATCTAAGAGCAGAATGGTCGGTATAGACCACCGTTTTTGCTAGAACGAGATATGATCGAAATTTGTCAAAAGCAAAGACAATAGCAAGGAGTTCTTTTTCAGTAGTTGTATAGTTCGTTTGTGCTCCTTGTAATGTCTTGCTAGCATAATATATAGGTTGAAATCGTTTTTCAACCCTTTGTCCTAAAACGGCTCCCATTGCAAAATCACTTGCGTCGCACATTAGCTCAAATGGTAGATTCCAATTTGGTGTTATCATGATCGGCGCATTAGTGAGTTTTTCTTTAAGAATATTAAAAGATTTGATACACTCATCTGAAAAGATGAATGGCGCATCCTTTTCTAGGAGTTTATTCATAGGAGTGGCAATTTTAGAAAAATCTTTTATAAAACGTCGGTAAAAACCAGCATGCCCTAGAAAACTCCTAACTCCTCTAACATTGGTGGGATGTGGAAGTTTAGCAATTACATCTACTTTAGCTCTATCCACTTCAATTCCTTCTTTTGAAATTTTATGTCCAAGAACGATGCCTTCTTTAACCATGAAATGGCATTTCTCCCAATTAAGTACTAGATTTGATTTTTCGCATCTAATTAGCATTCGTTCCAGATTAACTAGACATGATTTAAATGTATCACCGAAGACTGAAAAGTCATCCATGAATACTTCCATGCATTCTTCTATCATGTCGTGAAAAATCGCCATCATACACCTTTGAAAGGTTGCAGGGGCGTTACAAAGTCCAAATGGCATGCGTTTGTAAGCAAAAGTACCATAAGGGCACGTGAATGTGGTTTTCTCTTGATCTTCGGGTGCTATTGGAATTTGAAAATATCCGGAAAATCCATCTAGAAAACAATAGTAACTATTTCCGGCTAATCTTTCCAACATTTGATCTATGAAAGGTAAGGGAAAGTGATCTTTTCTGGTGGCGTCATTTAATTTTCTATAATCAATACATACACGCCATCCTGTTACAGTCCTAGTAGGAATAAGCTCATTTTTCTCATTTGTAATGACAGTCATGCCACCCTTCTTAGGCACGCATTGAACTGGGCTTACACATGGACTATCAGAGATTGGATATATCAAACCTGCATCTAGCAGTTTAATAATTTCTTTCTTAACTACATCTTGCATATTAGGATTTAGTCTTCGTTGGCGTTGCACATACGTTTTATGACCTTCTTCCATAAGGATTTTATGTGTGCAATACGAAGGACTTATTCCTTTAATATCATGAATCTTCCATGCAATGGCTGGTTTATGAGCTTTCAACACAGAAATGAGTTGTGATTTTTCATTTTCAGTAAGAGAAGACGATATTATTACAGGTAATTCAGATTCACCATGTAAATAAGCGTATTCCAAATGGTTTGGAAGTGGCTTTAACTCTAATTTCGGAGGTTCTTCTATCGATGATTTATATCGATATCTGTCTTCTTCTTTTAGCATTTGAATTTCTTCTGTTGTTGGTTCATATCCATTAGCTATAAGTGTAGCTAACATTTCAGCTTCATCAATTGGTTCATTACCTTCTCCTAAAGAACATTCTCCTGTTCCTTGTAATTCTGGAAATTCTTCTAATAATTCTGCATGTGCATCTATAGTTTGAATATAATAACATGTATCATTTGCAGATTGTGGTTGTTGCATTGCTCTATCAACTGAAAAGGTAACACTCTCATCCTCTATACTTAGGGTCAGTTTCTTACCGAACACGTCTATCATTGCTTTAGCCGTGTTTAAGAATGGTCTTCCTAATATGAGAGGAACTTGAGAATCTTCTTCCATGTCCAAAACAACAAAATCTACTGGAAATACTAAAGTACCAACTTTAACTAGCATGTTCTCCATTATCCCTCTAGGATATTTTATTGATCTATCGGCTAGCTGTATGCTTATTCTGGTTGGTTTTAATTCTCCAAGGTCTAGTTTAGCGTATAGTGAATACGGCATTAGATTTATACTAGCACCTAAGTCTGCCAATGCTTCTATTGAACTAAGACTACCCAGAAAACATGGAATTGTGAAACTTCCTGGATCAGATAGTTTTTCTGGTATCTTATTCAACAGCACTGCTGAACAATTAGCATTCATAGTAACAGCCGAGAGTTCTTCCATTTTCTTTCTATTTGAGATTAGATCTTTCAAGAATTTAGCATATCTTGGCATTCCTGAAATCACATCAATGAAAGGAAGATTTACATTTATCTGTTTAAACATATCCAAGAATTTGGATTGCTCGGCTTCAAGTTTTTCTTTCTTCATTTTACTCGGATAAGGAAGTGGTGGTTGGTATGGTTTAACATAAGGTTTATCCTTAACTGTGTTATCTTCATTAACCTTTTCAACTACCGGTTCTTTTTCCTTATCTTGATCAGGTTGTGGTTCTTGTGGAGTAGGAATAGTTTCATCAGAAGTTACAGGTATTTCAGGTGGTTTAAGTGTTGTACCACTTCTTGTGGTAATAGCTTTAGCTGTTTCATTCCGGGGGTTAGCATTTGTATCGCTTGGTAGACTTCCCGGTTTTCTTTCACCTATTAACCTTGCTAGGTTACTTACTTCTTGTTCTAGATTTTGAATAGAAGCTTGTTGATTTCTAAATGCTTGAGCATTTTTTTCATTAGTTTGTTTTTGAGATGTGAAAAACTGCGTTTGAGTTTCAACTAGCTTCGTCATCATATCTTCTAAATTCGGCTTTTTATCATCGGTTTGTTGTGGTGGTTTGTTTTGAAAATTCGGTCTTTGCTGATTGTAAGTATTATTGGATACTTGTTGATTGCTAGGACCTTGTTGGTTGTTGTATGGAATATTTCGGTTATAATTCTGGTTTTGATTGTAAATCGGTCTTGGCGGTTGATAATTATTCTGATAATTATTTCCAGGCCTTTGGTTTATGTATGAAATATTCTCTCTTTGTTCCATTGTTAATTCAATACTGAGACAATCTTTTGTCAAATGTGGTCCTCCACACTGCTCACAACTAATTCGTATAACATGAATATCTTTAGTCATCTTTTCCATTCGTCTCTCGAAAGCATCTATCTTTGCGGAAATGGAATCTAAGTCATGGCTAGAATCGGCTCTAGCTGCTTTAGATGATCTAATGATATCTTTTTCTTGGTGCCACTCATGTGAGTGGGAAGCAGTATTATCAATAATTTTGTAAGCATCAGTTTCTGTTTTCTTCATAATAGAACCACCAGCTGCTATATCTATGTCTTTTCTTGTAGTGATGTCGCATCCTCGGTAGAATATTTGTACTATTTGACAGGTGTCTAAACCATGTTGCGGACATCCTCTTAACAACTTTCCATATCTTGTCCACGCCTCATATAGAGTTTCATTTGGCTTCTGTGTGAACGTAACAATTTCTGCTTGAAGTCTTACGGCTTTAGATGCAGGAAAGAATTGTTTAAGAAATTTGTCAACTAAAACATCCCATGTATCAATCGCCCCTTCAGGTAACGATTCCAACCAATCTTTGGCTTCTCCCTTTAAAGTCCAGGGAAATAACATGAGATATATCTGTTCATCCTCCACTTCTCGGATTTTAAATAGTGTGCAGATCCTATTAAAGGTACGTAGATGTTCATTTGGATCTTCCTTCGGCGCACCACTAAATTGGCATTGATTAGTCACCATGTGTAGAATTTGTCCTTTGATTTCATAATCTGGCGCATTAATGTCTGGATGAGTAATTGCGTGACCTTGGCCAGTGCGTTTAGCTCTCATTCGGTCTTCCATACTTAAAGGTTCCAGATTCTCCATAATTGAATTTGTTGAATCGGTATCACTAGATGATTCTGTTTTAATGGTTCGTTCCTCAACAATCTCTGTTTGAATGATTGGTGGTTCCGGAGGAAAGTTTAATGGTTCAGGATCTATGAACCGTTCCTGAATATTTTCCGGATTCTCAATTGTGAGGTCGGGTTCAAAAAATGGATTATCGGTAATTTGAACTGAAGTACTTGGTCGATTGGATGACGATTCTAAAGAAAAATCAACGGCGGTTATATTTGTTAAACGATGTCTTGATCTAGTTACAGGTGGTGAACGTACAAAAGGTGATGAACGTCTTGCTCGGTGCATTCACTGAATATCCTATTAGTTTTAAAAAGGAAAGAAAAATTATAATAAGTTATCCAATCAATAGACTTTTCTGATTTTGCCCACGTTTCGAATAGCCAAAAGATGCAGCAGAGGGGCAGGATTCGTTTGGTCTCAATATAATTGAGGACTGTTTGGCTCCAATAACCCGGTCCACGTACAAATCCAACTATTACTACGAACCAGAAAATTTTGATGTCTATCAATTTAACCTCTTAAAATAAGTTTTCGTAATTTTGAGAAATTTAGATAAGAAGTAGAATAAAAATCTATGTCCTAAAAACTAGAATGGCGAGAAATAAGAGAGAAAAAGAGTTCGTCGAAAAAGGTTGAAAAAGAAAAAATGGTTGAAAAATAAAAGGTGACGGAAAAATAAAAGAAACTTATAAAAACTTAAAAATACTTAACTAACCTAACCTTATTACTACAACTAACTTAAAATTATAATCGCAAATTGAAATTACTAATTGGAATGATAATTGGTACATAGTAAAAGTTGTCTAAAAATATTAAAGCTTACAGGAAAAACTAAATCCCAAATGGAAATAACTTAAAAAGAAACTAAAACTTAAAAAGGCGTCGCAAAATTCTAAAGCACCTAAATCTTTAGTCTAAAGAAAAAGCACTTAAGGAATTCTACGGCAAAGCCTAAAAATCTAGGAGTAAAAATAACTATAGCAAAAACTAAGTTTAAAATTAAATATGAGCTAAAAAATACAAATTTTACGCTACAACGATTAAAAAGGTACAAAATATAAAAATATACAAAAAGTTGTAAAAAGTACAATTTTTATAAAAATATTATTTTTATATTATTTATTTAATAAAACTACTAATTTTACAATTTTATTAAACTAATTTATACTAAATACATTAAATTAAATAAAAAGTAAAATTAAAAATAAAACTAATAATAATAATAATAATAATTAGGTTAAATAATAATTATAATTAATAATATCCCGTAATTAATGCAGTTTTAGGGCTTCTGTTCGAGTGTCAGAGTGGCTCCGCGAGTTGCGGTGATTAATGAGGAAAACCCCGCGAGTCGCGGGGTTCAGAAATTCAGTTGACAGCTGATAATTTTTACGCGTTTTCTTTATTTTTATTTTTTTATTTTATGTTTTCTGTTTTTTAAATAAATAAAAGATTTTAAAATAAAACTTATATTTTTATAAACTAAAATAGAAATAAAGAAACTTATAACACTTAAATATTTAACAAAATCTTAAAAATACTTATATTTTTGTTTTTTTCTTTCTTTATTTTTGAATAATTAAAACGTATTTTTACAAAAGCGAATTTTAATAAAAGTAAACAAAAATCTCTTTTTTTTTTTTTTTTATATTAGCGTTGCGCTTCCGGCTTTTAAGATAGATCCCCGGCAGCGGCGCCAAAAATACTTGATGTCAAAGCGAGGTGTATATAAAATAGCTTATATTTTACTAGGAAAAACTATTAAATACGATACAATTTTACACAAGATATTTATTTATTTATAGAATGGATATACTTTAAACCTTGCTACAACACTTATAGGCAGTGTACCTAATCGTACAGTAGTGTAGTTTTTAGTAAGTCCGGTTCGTTCCACAGGGAAATCTTTAAACAAAGCTCAACGCTATATTAGTTTACTTTTATAAAAATACAAATATATATATAGGTAATATTATTATTATAAAGGGGGGTTTTTACCGTTTAATGACCGGTTTGTCGATTTTAAGACTTTAGTCGCAGTTAAAACCTAATGTAAAATATAAAATAAATACAAGACTTAAATTAAAGCGTAAAGTAAATAACGATAATGAAATTGCGAATAATAAAAATGCGATAAAATAAAATTGCGATAATTAAAAAGTACGATAATTAAAAGTGCGATTAAATAACAAATAATAAAAGTGTGATAATTAGAAGTGCAATTAAATATAAAATAAAGGAAATTAAATATGAAATAAAAGAATTATGCTTATTTAAACTTCCGTAATCATGATGTTTGACGTGTTGATTTTAGTTTTATGCCCATGGGTTAATTGTCCTTTGTCCTGGATTATCTAATATGTCCGTCTGGTTTTTGTCCATAACAGTCCATCAGTCATAAATATAAATTGCAAGTGTCCTCGTCAAATTATTATTATACCCGAAGTTAAATATTCCAACTAATTGGGGATTCGAATTGTAACAAGGTTTTAATACTTTGTTTAATGAATACACCAGGTTATCGACTACGTGTAAACCAAGGTTTTACTACTTTGTTAACAATTACACCAATTACCCTTAAATGTAATTTCACCCCTGTTTTAATTATTCTAGTGGCTATTAATCCATTCCCGTGTCCGGTTAAATGAACGATTATTCGTACATATAAATACCCCGCCCATCGTGTCCGATCGAGTGTATATGGTAATTTATAGGGACGCTCAATTGTAAATCTTTATATTAACATTAACAAACTTTCATTTAGTTAAACAAATATAAAGCCCATTAATAGCCCATAGTCTAATTTCCACAAGTGTCGTTCTTTTGTCCAAACCCCAATTATGGTACAAAGCCCAATTACCCAATTTTAGTAATTAGCCCAACATCATGATTACTTCGTTTTAAATAAACATAATAATAACTTAGCTACGAGACATTAATGTAAAAAGGTTGAACATAACTTACAATGATTAAAAATAGCGTAGCGTTACACGGACAGAATTTCGACTTACACCCTTACAACATTTGCTAACATACCCTTATTATTAGAATTATAATTAAAATTAAAATATAAATTATAAATATAAATATAAATTTTACGTATGAAGAGGAAGAAAAAGATGATGAAATTTTGATCAGAATTCGGTTGGCTTTATAGCCAGAGTTGAATTTTGGGGCTCCGCGACTCGCGGCAAAAACCCCTTCAAACTCCGCGAGTCGCGGAGGATGTATTTACAGCTCACACCCTTGGAGTTTCTTGCTGCCGACGGTTTTAATAATATATATATAATATATATATAATTAATATAATTAATTATATATTATATTATATTTATATATATAGTTAACTTGTAATTTTTAGTCCGTTGCGTCGAGCGTTAAGAGTTGACTCTGGTCCCGGTTCCGGATTTTCGAACGTCCTCGCGTACAATTTAATATCTTGTACTTTGCGTTTTGAATCTTGTACTCTTGTGATTTCGAGACGTTTCTTATCAATAATTGGAACCTTTTTGATTGTCTTTTGTACTTTTGAGCTTTTTGGTCGTTTGCGTCTTCAATTCGTCGAATCTGTCTTTTGTCTTCACCTTTTATTATTTAAACGAATATCACTTGTAAATAGAACAATTGCAACTAAAAGCTTGTCTTTCTTGAGGAATAATGCTATGAAATATATATTTGTTTTTAGCATTATCATTCGACCAAGCACATCACCGTGGGGAGCTCCTGTTTTGTTTGTCAAGAAGAAAGATGGTACATTCAGGTTGTGTATCGACTACCGAGAGTTGAACAAACTTACCATCAAGAACCGCTACCCACTACCGAGAATAGACGACTTATTTGATCAACTACAAGGCTCGTCTGTTTATTCGAAGATCGATTTACGTTCTGGATATCATCAAATGCGGGTGAAGGAGGATGATATTCCAAAGACTGCTTTTAGGACGCGTTACGGTCATTACGAGTTTATGGTTATGCCGTTTGGATTGACTAACAAACCAGCTGTGTTCATGGACCTCATGAACTGAGTGTGTGGGCCATATCTTGACAAGTTTGTGATTGTTTTCATCGATGACATACTTATTTACTCGAAGAATGATCAAGAGCACGAAGAACATTTGAGAAAAGTGCTAGAGTTGCTGAGAAAAGAAAAACTGTACGATAAGTTTTCAAAATGTGCATTTTGGTTGGAAGAAGTTCAATTCCTCGATCACATAGTGAACAAAGAAGGTATTCAGGTGGATCCAGCAAAGATCGAAACCGTTGAAAAGTGGAAAACCCCAAAAACTCTGAAACATATACGCCAGTTTTTAGGACTAGCGGGTTACTACAGAAGGTTCATCCAAGACTTTTCCAGAATAGCAAAACCCTTGACTGCATTAACGCATAAAGTGAAGAAATTTGAATGGAAAGATGAACAAGAGAAAGCGTTTCAATTGTTAAAGAAAAAGTTAACTACGGCACCTATATTGTCATTACCTGAAGGGAATGATGATTTTGTGATATATTGTGAGGCCTCAAAGCAAGGTCTCGGTTGTGTATTAATGCAACGAATGAAAGTAATTGCTTATGCGTCTAGACAATTGAAGATTCACGAACAGAATTATACGACGCATGATTTGGAATTAGGCGCGGTTGTTTTTGCATTAAAGACTTGGAGGCACTACTTATATGAGGTCAAAAGTATTATATATACCGACCACAAAAGTCTTCAACACATATTTAATCAGAAAAAACTGAATATGAGGCAGCGTAGGTGGATTGAATTATTGAATGATTACGACTTTGAGATTCGTTACCACCTGGGGAAGGCAAATGTGGTAGCCGACGCCTTGAGCAGGAAGGACAGAGAACCCATTCGAGTAAAATCTATAAATATTATGATTCACAATAACCTTACAACTCAAATAAAGGAGGCACAACAAGGAGTTTTAAAAGAGAGAAATTTAAAGGATGAAATACCCAAAGGATCGGAGAAGCATCTTAATATTTAGGAAGACGGAACCCGGTATAAGGCTGAAAGGATTTGGGTACCAAAATTTGGAAATATGAGAGAAATGGTACTTAGAGAAGCTCATAAAACCAGATACTCAATACATCCTGGAACGGGGAAGATGTACAAGGATCTCAAGAAACATTTTTGGTGGTCGGGTATGAAAGCTGATGTTGCTAAATACGTAGGAGAATGTTTGACGTGTTCTAAGGTCAAAGCTGAGCATCAGAAACCATCAGGTCTACTTCAACAACCCGAAATCCTGGAATGGAAATGGGAAAACATTACCATGGATTTCATCACTAAATTGCCAAGGACTGCAAGTGGTTTTGATACTATTTGGGTAATAGTTGATCGTCTCACCAAATCAGCACACTTCCTGCCAATAAGAGAAGATGACAAGATGGAGAATTTAGCACTACTGTATTTGAAGGAAGTCGTCTCCAGACATGGAATACCAATCTCTATTATCTCTGATAGGGATGGCAGATTTATTTCAAGATTCTGGCAGACATTACAACAAGCATTAGGAACTCGTCTAGACATGAGTACTGCCTATCATCCACAAACTGATGGGCAGAGTGAAAGGACGATACAAACGCTTGAAGACATGCTACGAGCATGTGTTATTGATTTCAGAAATAGTTGGGATCGACATCTACCGTTAGAAGAATTTTCCTACAACAACAGCTACCATTCAAGCATTGAGATGGCGCCATTTGAAGCACTTTATGGTAGAAAGTGCAGGTCTCCAATTGGTTAGAGTGAAGTGGGGGATAGACAGATTACGAGTCCAGAGATAATACAAGAAACTACTGAGAAGATCATCCAAATTCAACAACGGTTGAAAACCGCCCAAAGTCGACAAAAGTGCTACGCCGACATTAAAAGAAAAGATATAGAATTTGAAATTGGAGAGATGGTCATGCTTAAGGTTGCACCTTGGAAAGGTGTTGTTCGATTTGGTAAACGAGGGAAATTAAATCCAAGGTATATTAGACCATTCAAGATTATTGATCGTGTCGGACCAGTAGCTTACCGACTTGAGTTACCTCAACAACTCGCGGCTGTACATAACACTTTCCACGTCTCGAATTTGAAGAAATGTTTTGCTAAAGAAGATCTCACAATTCCGTTGGACGAAATCCAAATCAATGAAAAACTTCAATTCATTGAAGAACCCGTTGAAATAATGGATCGTGAGGTTTAGAGACTTAAACTAAACAAGATACCGATTGTTAAGGTTCGATGGAATGCTCGTAGAGGACCCGAGTTCACCTGGGTACGAGAAGATCAGATGAAGAAGAAGTACCCGCACTTATTTCCAGAAGATGAGCTAACACCTCCAATCGCTTAAAATTTCGGGACGAAATTTATTTAACGGGTAGGTACTGTAGTGACCCGAACTTTTCCGAACCTTTATATGATTATATGTTTAATGAAAACTATATTTACATGATTAAATGTTTCCAACATGTTAAGCAATCAAACTTGTTAAGACTTGGTTAATTGAAACGGAAATTTTGTAAACGTCTGATTACCCAGTTTGACCAATGATTCACGAACGCTATAAGTTGTATATGACATGATGATACATAAATGAATAAATATATATGTTTAACATGATATAATGATTATCAAGTATCTCATTAAAAATAGTAACAATAAGTTATATACTTAAAAAGGAGACTATTGACGTATGAAACTCGAAACGATACATATAACGATTATCGTTATAACCACGTCTTACTAAATATATATATTAATACATTGTTATATTATATATAACATGATAATATGATAATTAAATATATCATTAAGTGTATTAACAATGAACTACATAAGTAAAAACAAGACTACTAACTTAAGGATTTCGAAACGAGACATATATGTAACGATTATCGTTGTAACGACATTTAAATGTATATATCATATTAAGATATATTAATATATCATAATATAATGATAATATAACAATTTAAAATCTCATTTGATATTATAAACATTGGGTTAACAACATTTAACAAGATCGTTAACCTAAAGGTTTCAAAACAACACTTACATGTAACGACTAACGATGACTTAACGACTCAGTTAAAATGTATATACATGTAGTGTTTTAATATGTATTCATACACTTTTTAAAGACTTCAAGACACTTATCAAAATACTTCTACTTAACAAAAATGCTTACAATTACATCCTCGTTCAGTTTCATCAACAATTCTACTCGTATGCACCCGTACTCGTACTCGTACAATACACAGCTTTTAGATGTATGTACTATTGGTATATACACTCCAATGATCAGCTCTTAGCAGCCCACGTGAGTCACCTAACACATGTGGGAACCATCATTTGGAAACTAGCATGAAATATCTCATAAAATTACAAAAATATGAGTAATCATTCATGACTTATTTACATGAAAACAAAATTACATATCCTTTATATCTAATCCATACAGCAACGACCAAAAACACCTACAAACACTTTCATTCTTCAATTTTCTTCAATTTTCCATCATTTTAATAGACCACAAGATTTTCATTTCTCATAAATATACGTCCCATGCATAGAGACAAAAATATCATTCATATGGTGAACACCTGGTAACCGACATTAACAAGATACATATAATAATATCCCCTATCATTCTGGTAAATCCTTTGGACATGATAAAAACGAATTCGAAGTACTAAAGCATCCGGTACTTTGGATGGGGTTCGTTAGGCCCAATAGATCTATCTTTAGGATTCGCGTCAATTAGTAGATCGGTTTACTAATTCTTCGTTTACCAAGCAAAAGGGGCATATTCGGCTTCCATCATTCAACCATATAATGTAGTTTCAATTACTTGTGTCTAATTCGTAAAACATTTATAAAAGTAGCGCATGTATTCTCAGTCCTAAAAATATATATTGCAAAAGCATTTAAAAGGGGAGCAAATTGTAGTGACCCGAACTTTTCCGAACCTTTCTATGATTATATGTTTAATTAAAACTATATTTACATGATTAAATGTTTTCAACATGTTAAGCAATCAAACTTGTTAAGACTTGGTTAATTGAAACGGAAATTTTGTAAACGTCTGATTACCCAGTTTGACCAATGATTCACGAATGCTATAAGTTGTATATGACATGATGATACATAAATGAATAAATATATATGTTTAACATGATATAATGATCATCAAGTATCTCATTAAAAATAGTAACAATAAGTTATATACTTAAAAAGGAGACTATTGACGTATGAAACTCGAAACGATACATATAACGATTATCGTTATAACCACGTCTTACTAAATATATATATTAATACATTGTTATATTATATATAACATGATAATATGATAATTAAATATATCATTAAGTGTATTAACAATGAACTACATAAGTAAAAACAAGACTACTAACTTAAGGATTTCGAAACGAGACATATATGTAACGATTATCGTTGTAACGACATTTAAATGTATATATCATATTAAGATATATTAATATATCATAATATAATGATAATATAACAATTTAAAATCTCATTTGATATTATAAACATTGGGTTAACAACATTTAACAAGATCGTTAACCTAAAGGTTTCAAAACAACACTTACATGTAACGACTAACGATGACTTAACGACTCAGTTAAAATGTATATACATGTAGTGTTTTAATATGTATTCATACACTTTTTAAAGACTTCAAGACACTTATCAAAATACTTCTACTTAACAAAAATGCTTACAATTACATCCTCGTTCAGTTTCATCAACAATTCTACTTGTATGCACCCGTATTCGTACTCATACAATACACAGCTTTTAGATATATGTACTATTGGTATATACACTCCAATGATCAGCTCTTAGTAGCCCATGTGAGTCACCTAACACATGTGGGAACCATCATTTGGCAACTAGCATGAAATATCTCATAAAATTACAAAAATATGAGTAATCATTCATGACTTATTTACATGAAAACAAAATTACATATCCTTTATATCTAATCCATACAGCAACGACCAAAAACACCTACAAACACTTTCATTCTTCAATTTTCTTCATCTAATTGATCTCTCTCAAGTTCTATCTTCAAGTTCTAAGTGTTTTTCATAAATTCTACAAGTTCTAGTTTCATAAAATCAAGAATACTTTCAAGTTTGCTAGCTCACTTCCAATCTTGTAAGGTAATCATCCAACCTCAAGAAATCTTTGTTTCTTACAGTAGGTTATCATTCTAATACAAGGTAATAATCATATTCAAACTTTGGTTCAATTTCTATAACTATAACAATCTTATTTCAAGTGATGATCTTACTTGAACTTGTTTTCGTGTCATGATTCTGCTTCAAGAACTTCGAGCCATCCAAGGATCCGTTGAAGCTAGATCCATTTTTCTCTTTTCTAGTATGTTTATCCAAGGAACTTAAGGTAGTAATAATGTTCATAAAAACATTCGTTTCATACATAAAAAGCTATCATATTCGAAGTGGTAAACTAGTAATCACTAGAACATAGTTTAGTTAATTCTAAACTTGTTCGCAAATAAAGTTAATCCTTCTAACTACACTTTTAAAATCAACTATACACATGATCTATATCTATATGATATGCTAACTTAATGATTTAAAACCCGGAAACACGATAAACACCATAAAACTGGATTTACGCCGTCGTAGTTACAATCGGGGGCTGTTTTGGTTTGGATAATTAAAAACTATGAAAAACTTTGATTTAAAAGCTATACTTCTAGGAAAATGATTTTTCTTATGAACATGAAACCATATCAAAAAATCATGGTTAAACTCAAAGTGAAAGTATGTTTTTCAAAACCGTCATCAAGATGTCGTTCTTTCGACGGAAATGACTACCTCTTTCAAAAATGACTTGTAACTTGTATTTCCGACAATAAACCTATACCTTTTATTTTTATTTTCATAAAGTGAAGTTCAATACGAAACCGTGGCCGCTTAAATCACTCAAAACGGATTAGAAACGAAGAAATGGCGAGCAAAACAAAATTGGTAAAAACTACTCATTTTAGCTACGTGAAAATTGGTAACAAATCTATTCCAACCATAACTTAATCAACTTGTATTGTATATTATGTAATCTTGAGATACCATAGACACGTATACAATGTTTCGACCTATCATGTCGACACATCTATATATATTTCAGAACAACCATAGACACTCTATATGTGAATGTTGGAGTTAGCTATACAGGGTTGAGGTTGATTCCAAAATATATTGAGTTGTGATCAATACTGAAATATGTATACACTGGGTCGTGGATTGATTCAAGATAATATATATCGATTTATTTCTGTACATCTAACTGTGGACAACTAGTTGTAGGTTACTAACGAAGACATCTGACTTAATAAACTTAAAACATCAAAATGTATTAAAAGTTTTGTAAATATATTTTGAACATACTTTAATATATATGTACATATTTGTTATAGGTTCGTGAATCGACCAGTGGCCAAGTCTTACTTCCCGACGAAGTAAAAAATCTGTGAAAGTGAGTTATAGTCCCACTTTTAAAATCTAATATTTTTGGGATGAGAATACATGCAGGTTTATAAATGATTTACAAAATAGACACAAGTACGTGGAACTACATTCTATGGTTGAATTATCGAAATCGAATATGCCCCTTTTTATTAAGTCTGGTAATCTAAGAATTAGGGAACAGACACCCTAATTGACGCGATTTCTAAAGATAGATCTATTGGGCCTAACAAACCCCATCCAAATTACCGGATGCTTTAGTACTTCGAAATTTATATCATATCCGAAGGGTGTCCCGGAATGATGGGGATATTCTTATATATGCATCTTGTTGATGTTGGTTACCAGGTGTTCATAATATGAATTAATTTTATCTCTATGTATGGGATGTATATTGAAATATGAAATCTTGTGGTCTATTATTATGATATGATAATATATAGGTTAAACCTATAACTCACCAACATTTTTGTTGACGTTTTAAGCATGTTTATTCTCAGGTGATTATTAAGAGCTTCCGCTATTGCATACTAAAATAAGGACAAGATTTGGAGTCCATGCTTGTATGATATTATGTAGAAACTGCATTCAAGAAACTTATTTTTGATGTAATATATTCTTATTGTAAACCATTATGTAATGGTCGTGTGTAAACGGTATATTTTAGATTATCATTATTTGATAATCTACGTAATGCTTTTTAAACCTTTATAGATAAAATAAAGGTTATGGTTGTTTTAAAAATGAATGCAGTCTTTGAAAAACGTCTCATATAGAGGTCAAAACCTCGCGACGAAATCAATTAATATGGAACGTTTATAATCAATATGAACGGGACATTTCACAAATGAAACTCACCATACTGTATTTTGTAGTAAAAATACATATGACGTCATTTAACAGGTGTAGGGTTGATCTCGGATTCACGAACCTATATCAAGTATATATATTAACACGTATAATGGTAATCGAACAATTTATGTATTATTAGTGTAATAATTGCTACTTTAATTATGTTTTTCATTAATAACCTAATTAGTTACTTTTATTAATATATATTGTAAAAATATTAATATAGTTATGTTATATGTAATAAATATGATTATATATAACTAATAGCTATTCGATAAGATAATATTGATAATAATAGATAAAAAGTTGTTTCATCCTATAATAATAATAATTATAATAATAATAATGATAAAAATGATGTTTAATAGTAATAATGATAGAAAAATGATAATTTTAATAATACTTTTAATAATAATAATAATAATAATAATAATAATAATAATAATAATAATAATAATAATAATAATAATAATAATAATAATAATAATAATAATGCTAACTTTGCTGAAAATGATAATTTTAATATTTTTAGTAGTAAACATGATAATAACAATAATTAATATTATTAATAATAAAAAAATAATAATAAGAATAATAGTATAATAATAATACTACCTTAAAAAGATAATAGTTTTGTCAAAGGCCGGGCTCGAACCCGCGACCTCTCAGTTAAACACAAACACCCCACACCACTTCTCTGATCTATCATTTCTGTTAGAATCACTACACTAAAACTATATAGGTCGTATACTTGCGGTTTCCTTCTTCATCTTTAACAATTAATCGATCAAATAACCAAACCACATCATTCTTAATGACACCTCCATTGCAGCCTTAAAGAGTTCTTGGCCCAACAACAACATAGTATTTATACGGGCCAATGGAACAATATTAACACAGTCCAAGTTGAAAGCAATCAGCCCGATTGATTAAGATGGATCTTCGGCCCAACAAAAAAAAAAATAAGCCCACGACTTCAAAAATAAAAACAGAAACCTGTGGCCTGCCAGACTATTAACCCTACTCAATTAATTTTCTGCATAAACGATCTTTACTTGTGCCATCATCGTGTAAATCACATCATCGATCATCTCATCACTTCACCGTAACAATTTCATCATCATCTTTCGAGTATCATAATCATCTTCATGATTCTTCATTGTGATACACCTTATCATATCAATATATCATCCTTTCATGATTATCAATCGTCATACATCATAACCCATCATCATCGTTTTCATAAACGTCATCATCATTAATACATACCATTATTTATTAAACATGATCATCTTCCATGATCATCACCATAACCTTCATCATTAAAACCATTATAACCTCACGATCATCATCGACTTTGTTATGATCATAATCATCATGATTCACGATATCATCCTCCGTATCACCTTGATCATTATGGGTTGTGGGAGTAAAACAGAAGTGTAAACACAAGTTTACAGCAGCAGTAGAAGTCATCAACCAACAAGGATTAGAGACAAATTAGAACAAGTTTTAAATTTGGTGTGTAATGGGGTTTTCGACCCATGCTGTATTAACAGTTCAAGAGCATTTGCAGCCCAATAGAAAAATAAATGAAGAAGTCTGATTACAGCAAATTAGAAAAAAGGAATCGTTTGCATAGATGGGAAAAGAAAAGAAGCTCTTCACGTGCAAGTTTGTCCCACCCACAACATCTTTTTTATTTATATAATGCGTTTTAATTTCCAGCCTCAAGATGGAGAAACAATTAGTTGCAGTAGTGGGGGTTGTTCAAAATACAAACAGAAAGTCCAAAAAAAAAAATTTGATTCGGCCCAATGACAAGATAAAGTCATGTGACTTTTTAATTAAAAACAGAAACCATGATCGCCATATATAATCTTAAATCGACAATTTCACTAGTGGCTTTTGATGGTGGGTACTTCCTTGTTGGGTAGCAGACACAATAATTGTATTAGTAAGCAATTTAAAAAAAAACCAACAATAGCAACTTCAAACTGTATGTTGTTCGTCGAACAGGAATCAGAAAGATAAAATAAAATGAGGTGGCTTTGAAGTGTTGGGTTGTTCATGGTTTATGAGTCTTTGTCTAACAACAACCTTGATGATTTGTTCAATGAAAACCAAAGGTGATGGGTTGCAAAAATGATGGTGATCGTGGGTTTGGTGAATGATGGTGATGATCAAAGAGTTGAATGAATTTCTTATAATTACTAGTTAACCGATTTTTATATATTAGTTTATAGATTTGGTAGAATAAAGGAGCCAGAAAGGAAAACAAAAGAAAATGGTAAAATAGATAAAGACTTGCAACAAACTTTGTTATTTTCCTGTGATTGGTTTCGTTTGATAATCAAATTAGGGACAAGAAGTACAATCAAATATAGTATGATTATGATGTGTAACTAAGTTCAATCATATACCTGCTGTTATATTTAATATTAATAATAATTAAACATAAAAACATTAATAATAATAATGCAATTATTAATATTACAATTAATAAAAAAATACAAATAATAATAATAATAGAAATAATAATAATACTATTTATAATCAAAATAATACTAGTAATAAGAATGATATCATTATTAACAATGTTTAATAATAATAAAAATGATAATTTTTGTAAACTTTAATAATAATACTCTTAATATTATATATACACTTACTTTTATATATATATATATATATATATATATATATATATATATATATATATATATATATATATATATATATATATATATATATATCTAAATTTATTTATTTACATATTCATTTACACATAATAGTTCGTGAATCGTCGAGGATGGTCAATGGTCAGATGTATACATGAACACAGTTCAAAGTTTTTGAGACTTCACTATTACAGACTCTGTTTATCATGTCGGAAACATATAAAGATTATGTTTAAATTTGGTCAGAAATTTCCGGGTCATCACAGTACCTACCTGTTAAAGAAATTTCGTCTCGAAATTTGAGTGAGGTGGTCATGGCTAATAATAAAAGTGTTTTCATGACAAATATGAGTTGATAACTTGAGTTTTATCATCATTGAGTAATATGGATAAAAATAATTCGATTATTCGAAGAGTACGAATGAAGCTATCATCAAAGAGTGAAATAGGAAAGTAAAGATTCATCTTAACTTTTGATAGAGTCAGGGTTGAATTCCGGAATTCAAGATATTTAAAGAAAATCTTCAAAATCTAAAAGATTTGATTCTTCGGCGAGTAAGGAAATTAAGATCTCTATAATTAAATACGATGATCTGCCTCGATTACTCTGTCTGATATTTCCATTATAAATTAAGCTCTTCCGTTCCATTATTCTCACCATTCCTATACTTTCTTTTTTAGTTCATACATCCAAAAGATTGTGAAAATGCTTAATCCAATTCTAATCTTTGATATTTTTCTAATTATCATTTCTGTCATCCTTCTTTTCAATCTTCCATCAGAAGAATCTGTTTACTTCTACTATTACCTTAGGGTGATACTATTCTTAATTATACCGTGTCTTTATATTGCTATTCGTATTAATATCCATGGTTTGTAACCTCTGTGTTGTTACTGGGCTTTATATTTTCTCTTATATTTTGGAGCTCTTTGCCTTTTTATTATCCTCTCGACCTCTAGTAAAACGAGTAATGGTCCAGAATTCGTAAGTATGGAATTTTCGAATGAACTTAATGTTCTAACCAAGAAAGAACGTAATCGTACGATTTGATTTGTTAAATTATCAGAATCATTGAGAATAGAACTATCAAGAATATACTTTCTTGATATGTTCAGAAGTTAATCAGAATGAAAGAGTTATGTAACATAACACATGATGACGTTATAATCTGTGAATCATCATGTTCCATTTAGAAACTCAGCATGACTTAATGAAATATAATCACGTTGATCAAGTGTCATTATATTATACTAACTCATGCATCAGTTCCCAACATTACTTCAATAACATTCGTATTTTAAGCTCGAAACTTTATAGAATATAGAAACTAACAGTTTCTATATGATGTAACACTGATAGCACGAAGAGATTAACGATTTCAGATAAGAATAGTTATGAAAACATCTTTAGAAATATGGAGGATATTTATTATGAAAGATACGATGATATCTTGGAATTTCTAATATCGAAGTATGGTGAAGAAAATTTGTCCGCAAGAGTTTGGAGTCAGAAGCAAGGTATTCTCTAAAGATTTCATCAGAAACAGAATCATCAGGATTCTTAATGCGCAAGTTTAGTCCTTGTGATTTGTTCAGAGGCTCTTTCGTAGTTTGCTCAATCATTTTTTCAGTTTTAAACTTTTTCTGAGCTTTGCCAACATACAATTCTTTATCATCAACTTTTGGCTGTTGAGGTCGTTCACAGTTTTTGTTGCTTCATTCAACTATTAAAAATTCAGAGTATTAATTCACAGACTGGGTACTTTTTAGAATTTCAGAATGGAAGATCATAGTTCTAAGAGATAAATGTTATATGGATACATATAACTGTTGGTGTGGAAACGTTGCGAGAGTCACAATACAGATTTGCTGATTCCCGGTAATTGGTATGGCAATTCTTGTTGCAAGATGCGGATGAGTACATGATGAGACTTCAATAGATAAATATAGTGATTTATCGGAGATATTTAAGCCAAGGAGCAACGAGGTTGCTGATACATCTGCTGGTAATATGATGGAATATAATAAAAGGTTCCCCGGTAACAATAAAAGAGCACACATATAAATCAAGGTTATAATAAGGTTGTTTCAAACGAAAAGTCAAA
Organism: Rutidosis leptorrhynchoides; assembly: GCF_046630445.1. Lineage (NCBI taxonomy): Eukaryota > Viridiplantae > Streptophyta > Magnoliopsida > Asterales > Asteraceae > Rutidosis > Rutidosis leptorrhynchoides. Next base: position 256,723,322 of record NC_092338.1, on the reverse strand, counting down.
GTTGACTTGCTGGAGCTGTGACAAAATTTCCTAATTTGGAAAGAGATTGCAAAGTTATTTTGGGTAATAATAACACTAAGAAATTAGCATAGCTACATTTTAAACGTTTTCTCAGTTGCCGAGAGTTTCTCAGGTGAATAGCTATTTGCATCAATATCTTCTTCCGTAGATGAAGTGCGGTTGGTTCATCCTCTCGATTGAGGTATTTTCAAGAATCATGAAAGGTATGAACGCAGATAGTAATCGTCAAGGTACAAATGAGGTTTAAGATGAAATCAAGTGGCAAACTTGAAGAATTTGTTTAGTTTCATATGTTATAGGCAATATTTTAATTTGTTTTAATTGTCCAATGTTGGTAGTCCACAGTTGATAGTCCACATTTAACAGTCCAATAATTCATATATAGTTTAATATATAATATTCGAATTAATTAATACGTATCGTGACCCGTGTACATGTCTCAGACTCGATCACAAATCAAATTATATATATTATTATAGAATCAACCTCAACCCTGTATAGCGAACTCTAGCATTACAGCATATAGAGTGTCTATGGTGATTCCAAATAATATATATAGATGCGTCGATATGATATGTCAAAACCTTGTATACGTGTCCCGATATTTAAAGTGCGTAAAATAAATAACAGAAATTAAATGACGATAAATTAAATTGTGATAATTAAATTGCGATAAATAAACTGCGATAAATAAAATGTAATCAGTTAGCTAGGAACAGTTAGATGGAAACAGTTAGCGTGGATTCTTAACCAAAATTTTCATAGTTGATTTGTTTGTTTCTAACAAATTTTATTTTGTCCCATGTTTTCTTTATTATGCCACTTGTTGGATTCTGATAGGTCAAAATCCAAATATGAAATTGAATGAAAATGGTTATTCTGCGGTGAACGGATTCGTATATCTGTGGATGTAAGTAGGATAGTAAATGACTGTTGAATCAGATTCGAAGAATGTACAGTATAACTTATTAATGTGTAATCTAAATATTTCTCGGGTATTACCTACCCGTTAAAATATTCTCATCATTAACAGTTTATACAATAGAGTTTTTAATTACAATCTTTATGAAAATATACTTTCATATATATTTTCTTCAGATATAATCATGGATTTAATGAGTTAATATGATATTAAACTCATCAGATTTACGGCTAGAACTAGAGTACATAATCTCTAAAACATTAGAGATTACATAATTACCATGAAGGACGAAGATAGTTTATGTAGAACGATTCGTAGAACGATGATTATGCTTGAGGTATAGATTGCGAGGTTGAGACGTGTGATGATGTTGTTGTTGTTGGTACTGGTTATGCTGCTGGTGCTGCTGATGGTGGTACTATTGCTGTCGGTGCTACAAGTGTTGTTGGTGCTGAGGTTGGTGATGATGTTGGTGTAGTAAGTATAGCTTATAAATCACGCACCATTCTTGTCAGGGTTTCTATCCTACCCTCTATCATTTCTATCCATCCACTCATTTGATTCGATAGATCTTGATTATCAATTCAAAGTTCCCTAACTTCTTCTAATATTCCCCTTCGATTGGTATTCGGAAGTAGAGGTTGAATATTTTCTAAGATTGCAGTAACGCGACCTTCGAGGTGGAAAACTTTAGCAAGAAGGGTGAATACAGTGTTGCGCATAGGTTCATCAGTGAGTACATCATTTTTTTCGATGTTAGGAGGTAAGTTTGGTTCGCGGTAGGGCTCGCCTTCTTCATTTCTCCATCGAGTGAGTAAGTCTCGGACCCACCCCCATCTCCTCTAGAAAGAAAATAGCTAAACGGTGGAGACACTTCGGGTTCATTGACTTTAGAGTCTACTTCAATACGCATTTTGAAATTGCTTCCGGAACTATTGGAATCCAAGCTAGATGTAGGATCCATCTCTTATGATCAGTTAGAGAATTTTCGATATGAAATGATTTTCGGTTATCGAATAATATTCTAATTATATAGAATATTTAATATAGTACAGAAGATCCCGTAGATTACGGAGGAAATTAAGAAAACGTGTCAGATAAAGTCTACAGTAACAGATACGCTAAGATATGAATTTTGTCTATACACTATTCATGCAGTCATTGCAGTAAAACGTGTCTAGACTAAGAATGATAAGCAGGTAATTTTTGACACAACATGATAAGCAAAACTTTTTGACATGCAGACACGGTCGAAGTCCAGACTTACTAATGTATCTAAACAACTATCAGTTAGACACACTAATGCAAGACACGGTTCGCTAAGACCACCGCTCTGATACCAACTGTAGATACATTGGGGACAACCACCGTCCCACCCAGTGCCTTCCCAGCTAACCGCCTAGTGATCACTGAGTGTACCTCAAATACTAATTTTAGGGCCTGCCTCTCGGCTACTTCCAACCCTCGTAAGGGATCGCAAGGAGTAAGAGCCAATGCTTCATCACAGGTAACACTGTGAGAACCTCCTTTACGATTAACCCGCCACACATGGACGGCATTATACTAATCCATCCGGACGAAGTCCATATCGATTATAAATGATTCACAACAGTTGATTACATCGCGAGGTACTTGACCTCTATATGATACATTTTACAAACATTGCATTCGTTTTTGAAAAGACAATCTTTCATTACATCGAAAGTTGACGGCATGTATACTTCATAATATATCTAACTATAATTGACTTAATAAAAATCTTGATGAACTCAACGACTTGAATGCAACGTCTTTTGAAATATATCATGAATGACTCCACGTAATATCTCTAAGATGAGCAAATGCACAGCGAAAGATTTCTTTCATACCTGAGAATAAACATGCTTTCAAGTGTCAACCAAAAGGTTGGTGAGTTCATTAGTTTAACATAAATAATCATTTCCATCATTTTAATAGACCACAAGATTTTCATTTCTCATAAATATACGTCCCATGCATAGAGACAAAAATATCATTCATATGGTGAACACCTGGTAACCGACATTAACAAGATGCATATAAGAATATCCCCTATCATTCCGGGAAATCCTTCGGACATGATAAAAACAAATTCGAAGTACTAAAGGATCCGGTACTTTGGATGGGGTTCGTTAGGCCCAATAGATCTATCTTTAGGATTCGCGTCAATTAGTAGATCGGTTTACTAATTCTTAGGTTACCAAGCAAAAGGGGCATATTCGGCTTCGATCATTCAACCATATAATGTAGTTTCGATTACTTGTGTCTATTTCGTAAAACATTTATAAAAGTAGCGCATGTATTCTCAGTCCCAAAAATATATATTGCAAAAGCATTTAAAAAGGGAGCAAATGAAACTCACCATATTGTATTTTGTAGTAAAAATACATATGACATCATTTAACAGGTGTAGGGTTGATCTCGGATTCACGAACCTATATCAAGTATATATATTAACACAATCGAACAATTTATGTATTATTAGTGTAATAATTGCTACTTTAATTATGTTTTTCATTAATAACCTAATTAGTTACTTTTATTAATATATATTGTAAAAATATTAATATAGTTATGTTATATGTAATAAATATGGTTATATATAACTAATAGCTATTCGATAAGATAATATTGATAATAATAGATAAAAGTTGTTTCATCCTATAATAATAATAATTATAATAATAATAATGATAAAAATGATGTTTAATAGTAATAATGATAGAAAAATGATAATTTTAATAATACTTTTAATAATAATAATAATAATGCTAACTTTGCTGAAAATGATAATTTTAATATTTTTAGTAGTAAACATGATAATAACAATAATTAATATTATTAATAATAAAAAAATAATAAGAATAATAATATAATAATAATACTACCTTAAAAAGATAACATTTGTGTCACGGGCCGGGCTCGAACCCGCGACCTCTCAGTTAAACACAAACACCCCACACCACTTCTCTGATCTATCATTTCTGTTAGAATCGCTACACTAAAACTATATAGGTCGTATACTTGCGGTTTCCTTCTTCATCTTTAACAATTAATCGATCAAATAACCAAACCACATCATTCTTAACGACACCTCCATTGCAGGCTTAAAGAGTTCTTGGCCCAACAACAACATAGTATTTATATGGGCCAATGGAACAATATTAACACAGTCCAAGTTGAAAGCAATCAGCCCGATTGATTAAGATGGATCTTTGGCCCAACAAAAAAAAATATAAGCCCACGACTTCAAAAATAAAAACAGAAACCTGTGGCCTGCGAGACTATTAACCCTACTCAATTAATTTTCTGCGTAAATGATCTTTACTTGTGCCATCATCGTGTAAATCACATCATCGATCATCTCATCACTTCACCGTAACAATTTCATCATTATCTTTCAAGTATCATAATCATCTTCATGATTCTTCATCGTGATACACCTTATCATATCAATATATCATCCTTTCATGATTATCAATCATCATACATCATAACCCATCATCATCATTTTCATAAACGTCATCATCATTAATACATACCATTATTTATTAAACATGATCATCTTCCATGATCGTCACCATAACCTTCATCATTATAACCATTATAACCTCACGATCATCATCGACTTTGTTATGATCATAATCATCATGATTCACAATATCATCCTTCGTATCACCTTGATCATTATGGGTCGTGGGTTGTGGGTTTTAATCAGAGCAAAACAGAAGTGTAAACACAAGTTTACAGCAGTAGTAGAAGTCATCAACCAACAAGGATTAGAGACAAATTAGAACAAGTTTTAAATTTGGTGTGTAATGGGGTTTTCGACCCATGCTGTATGAACAGTTCAAGGGCATTTGCAGCCCAATAGAAAAATAAATGAAGAAGTCTGATTACAGCAAATTAGAAAAAAGGAATCATTTGCATAGGTGGGAAAAGAAAAGAAGCTCTTCACGTGCAAGTTTGTCCCACCCACAACATCTTTTTTTTTATATAATGCATTTTAATTTCCAGCCTCAAGATGGAGAAACAATTAGTTGCAGTAGTGGGGGTTGTTCGAAATACAAACAGAAAGTCCAAAAAAAAAAATGATTCAGCCCAATGACAAGATAAACTCATGTGACTTTTTAATTAAAAACAGAAACCATGATCGCCATATATAATATTAAATCGACAATTTCACTAGTGGCTTTTGATGGTGGGTACTTCCTTGTTGGGTAGCAGACACAATAATTGTATTAGTAAGCAATTTAAAAAAAAAACAATAGCAACTTCAAACTGTATGCTGTTCGTCGAGTAGGAATCAGAAAGATAAAATAAAATGAGGTGGCTTTTGAAGTGTTGGGTTGTTCATGGTTTATGAGTCTTTGCTAACAACAACCTTAATGATTTGTTCAATGAAAACCAAAGGTCATGGGTTGCAAAAATGATGGTAATCGTAGGTTTGGTGAATGATGGAGATGATCAAAGAGTAGAATGAATTTCTTATAATTACTAGTTAACCGATTTTTATATATTAGTTTATGTATTTGGTAGAATAAAGGAGCCAGAAAGGAAAACAAAAGAAAATGGTAAAATAGATAAAGACTTGCAACAAACTTTGTTATTTTCCTGTGATTGGTTTCGTTTGATAATCAAATTAGGGACAAGAAGTACAATCAAATATAGTGTGATTATGATGTGTAACTAAGTTCAATCATATACCTGCTATTATATATTTAATATTAATAATAATTAAACATAAAAACATTAATAATAATAATGCAATTATTAATATTAGAATTAATAAAAAAAATGCAAATAATAATAATAGAAATAATAATAATACTATTTATAATCAAAATAATACTAGTAATAAGAATGATATCATTATTAACAATGTTTAATAATAATAAAAATGATAATTTTTGTAAACTTTAATAATAATACTCTTAATATTATATATACACTTATTTTATATATATATATATATATATATATATATATATATATATATATATATATATAAATTTATTTATTTACATATTCATTTACACATAATAGTTCGTGAATCGTCGAGGATGGTCAATGGTCAGATGTATACATGAACACAGTTCAAAGTTTTTGAGACTTCACTATTACAGACTCTGCTTATCATGTCGGAAACATATAAAGATTATGTTTAAATTTGGTTGGAAATTTTCGGGTCATCACATACAGTCCCACATGACTATGAAAATTTAGATCCTTTAGGAAATTGGATCTTTATGAAAACATTTGATCTTTCAAAAAATAAAATCTAGCTTTTACCCTAGATAAGTTCTCCGGAATAACCCTTCACCGGTGTTTGCGAAATTGTTTTTGTGGGTTTGGTGGGTTTCAGATTTGAAAATTTTAGTTCAAAACTTGCGGTTTTGTGTCACCCACTTGCTAACCTTGTATTGGGAAAGCAACACGTCCAGTATACTTGCTCCATATATTACCTTTCGGTAAACTACCGTCCGGTTGTAAAGGAAAGCGTTGAACAAGCAACTGTTAAGGCAATGTCCCGTGACATGCTTTTAATTATGGTCTATAACGTGTCGGATGCAATTACTATCCTTTGTAGGAGCAATAGTAAAGATCACCCTATAGTTTTTTGATCTGGCACAAGGTCCTGTCTTTGACCATGCTATGCAACCACCGTTCTTACGGTTGACACCCGATTTGGTTCAGGTGACCTAATGAATTCCAGGTGAATTCCTAGGATTTTACGTTCAATTGTAATGAACGCATTGAAAATGGGTTTTCAGAAAACAAATCGGTTTGTAATTTGATCAAAATATTTTCTCGTTCAAGCTCGAGTTTAGATATCATTGAATTCCATGAGTTTGAATTCTCAATCTTTAAGGTCAATCTCAAGGATTGAGTAATATCAGTCTTAAAAGCTGATTTTTGATCTTTAAGGAGATCATCCTTTCTGGGGATCTGATTCATTAGTCTTATAAGCTAATTTGCACGGTGCCCCCATTGTACGAGATAGATCCTCTCATGGTTAGGATAAGTCTGACCACTTGGCGACCCTGTTTGATGCTGAGGTCCGTGAATTTCCAGCTGATTTTTGAGAAAACTTTTCAAGGTTTTTCGTAGACTCTACAACTGGTCTGGACGACAACTTCCTGACCTAAATCAAGAAGCGCGTTTCTTTTTCTCTCGGTAGACTTTACTTCCTTTTATATTACAATAAACTGGGTAAAACTGATAAATATCGTCCAAAACAAAAGTATTTTCAATTATTTGTACAAAAATATGTGATATATGTTCTAAATAACTTGGTAAATTTTTCCCCCACTTGGCTTTTATTTTCCTTTCTTTGCCTTTTTATTTTCCTCTATTCTATTTTAAATGAATTCTAACACTTTGGGTTGTTTCTCAATTTATGTCCTTTACGAGGTGACAATAATTTCGGTGTTAACACCTAGTTTTATCGTTCATAAATTTGTATAAATATGATTTTGAGTTCATTTAATTGAAAATTTTGAAAAATTTTACTAAAATTGGGTAGTCAGTATATAAGACTAGGGCTGTTCTTTATTATCATAGAGCACTAGATTCTAATACAACTACTGCGTTACTAGTATTTTTAATGGTAACCAAGTGTATAAGTCAAAAAATTTTAAAAATCTGAAAGAATTTAACCCCTTCCCACTCTTAAGATCTTGCAATGCCCTCATTTGCAAGAAATCAGTAACAATTTAAATTATTGAGGGTGAATAGCGTAGAAAAATGATTAAATTTTACCAAAGTTTCCAAACATATTGGCATTTGTTTGTTGAATGATAAATGGTGCACATCATTTGTTCATTCCGTCTTGCTGTTACATCACATTTGTTTTTTGTTTTGTAGTCAAAATTAGTAGCTTTTGCTGAACTTAATGCCAGTCTTTGAAAATTCGCTATTTTACCCTGTTGTGTACATGACAATATACATACATACAAATAATAACATGCATGGTAATTTGAAATGGGACTTAACATCCCACTTTCAAATCAAATATGAAATATTAGTACAACATAATAAAAATATTAAACATTACATTAAAAGTATCACAATTTTATTTGTTTAAACATAAATAAATAAAAATAATAAAAAGATAAAAATCATAGAAATCACCAACGGAACTATATCAATCTGGATAGGGGTTCCAGTTCATGTCGTCGGGCGGGTTCCACGGTTGGTTATAGGTATACTGATAGGCCTGGTTGGGGTCATAAAGAATAAATGGTGGTCGCATATCGGGCTGGTGTGGAGGATAGTAAGCAGGTCAGGTCGGTACGTAGTTATTTGGTACCTGAGGTGATAGCTGGCTCATGATCTGATGCTGATGATAGTGCCATCTATCATGATGTCGTTGCCTGGAATGCTCGTACACATTCTCAGCTTGCCACTGCTCGTACTGACTATGTCTATCCTGGTTTGTCATTTCTACCTCATCTATACGCTGGTAGACGTCAGTCATAGCCTCCCTAATGACATCCCTAATGTCATCCGGTTCCTCCATTTCCTCATCTGAACCTCTCTCTACCTATGGATGACGACCATCATATGGTATTGCCTAATTGCATCTGTCTTTAGTACCTTAGCACCCTAATAGACCTTCAATCCTAAAGTGTCCAACTGTTCCCTACACACCATCAGTGGACCCCCTTGATCCCTATCTACACCCAAATACTCTCCAATGAGAGTAACAAAATACCTCCTCCTATTATTCCCCCATCCTGTATTCCTGCCACTATTTTGGATAGATAAAAACCAACACAGTAGGGGATATTAACAAAGCTTCTAGGGTTTCGAATACACTTAAGGTAAAAAAAATCGTGTAAGGTGATCTTCTCTTTGTTTTTACCTCTTTGTGTAATCGAATTAGCTAAAAATCTATGTATAATACGTAGCTCTGCTTTGTTAATATTTAAATAGGAGTGTCTTCCTCCCAGCCTAAAAACATTATAATCTGACATACGCCTCCAGATGGCGTCCGCGTCAAAATTCCTATCTACCCGCTCCCCATGATAAATCAAATTTGTACAATCGGGTAGTAGTAATTCACCAGGAGTGTAAATCTGTAAACCCCTGGCCATGTCCCGCATGGACATCCTGTACATCCTACGGCCAAGTAAAAATCTAAGAAAACTTCTATCATTTAACCTAACTACATCCGCATTAAGTGAAATAGTACTCATAAGCTCAACGCACCACTCTTTATATACAGGCCTACGAATGGTGAATAAACGTTCTCAATCGGGAAAAAAAGAGCTGCCATACCTTTGGATCAGATACTGTCTAACTGAGTTAACTAGTTGGACCCTTTCCAAAGGCTCCCAATCAATTACCCTCGGTACTTCTACATTTTTCGTTACCAGTTTAAATTTGTTACTTTGGTACGTCGGGTAGTCTCTCCAGCTTCGATCAAATCTCAAATTAGGATGCAACTGTTCTTCATGAATCGTTGGGTGTTCTACTATCGGATGAATCGGAAAAATTACGTAGGCATTAACATATTCTTGTTGCGGATCATAGTATGGTACGTGTTGATCAGGTTGTTGTTGTTCCTGTTTTTGCTCCGGTTCATATTGCATTTCTGGTTCAGGTTCTGGAGCAGGTTGCCTAAATGATGATGATGCACCATCAGTATCGGTAAATCTCTGTAAAACACATTAAACACAAAATTTGTGCATCCAAATATGCATTAGTGTTAGCAAAATAACAACTTGAAACAATTACAATAACATGTTTAATCAAAATTAAACTTATGCACATTTTCACAATTTTAACAATTCTACACTTTTTCAAATAAGCATATATGAAAATGTTTACAAAGTTGATAAGCATTCAACTCAAATAACATGTCAAAATAATCATTACTAGCAATTAAACAAGTTTCAAATGGCATTTACATCAATTTAATCAAGTTCATGAATTTTAGACCTAAAAAGTCCACTTTAATTCTCAAACATCATGTTTAGGATCAAAGTTTGGATCATTTAGCTACCTAAACATGTTACACTACTTAATTTAGCAATAATTCATGACAAAAATTGGCCATAACTTGTTTATATCAAAAAGCCCCAAATTACTCAAGAACACAAACCCTAGATTTCTAAAAATTTTGAAGTTTTTGGCTTCAAATCAGGTTAAATAGCATCAATCTAGGTTATGCATGCATAATATACTAACAATTTAACTCTAATTACACTAGAAATTAACAAAATCAAATTAGGTAAATTATAGCTCAAGAAAACTAAAAATCAAATTTAAAGAGTTTAGGGGATGTAATTGTTACCTTTCTTGAGAAACTTCTTAACAAATTCATGATTAGAGCGGATTATAGCAAGAAATTTGGTTAATTTTGGTGAAAAATTGGTGAAATTTGAGAGAGTTTGGGGAGTATTTGCGTATGTATGTGTATGTTTTGTGGGAAGACAGAACCAGGTCGCTGGACTTTATGTTTCTGGCCAGTATTTTGCCTCCAAGCGATCGCATGGAGGTGTAGCCTAAATCCCATGCGATCGCATGGCCTACAGTTTTTTTTTTTTTTTTTTATAAAAACCTTCACTTAATAAAACATAAATTAATAAATTTTAAAAATTTGTTAATTTTAAGAATGAGGGCGTTTCGGATCGTTGTCCTAGTCCGTCTCTCAACAAAGTTTTAAAATTTGTTACTTTTTAAGCGTCGTTTTAAAAACAAAGATTTTTGGTTTTTTAATTGTTTTTGGCATACTTTAATTCGATAAGATTAAAATAATGATAATAAAATTTCTCGTCCCGCCCTCGGGTAAAGCAATTTCGGTTCAATGACCTAGTTTTCAACTCACGACGAATTTTTAGATATCATATTTTTAACTTAATGAAATAAAGTAAATTTTTGTTTTTAAATTCACACCAAACTTAAATTTAAAATGCATAAAATTAAAAATTCATATTATTAATATTTTTATACATACAAACTTATATTAAAAATATTAATTTTTTCAAATATTTACAAACTTAAATATATTGATTTTAAAAAGTTTACAATATTAATTTAATATTTATATATTAATTTTAAAAACTAGGTAAAAATTAAAATAAAAAATCTTTTTGGTCTTTTATCCCACTTTAATCAATCAAATATTATCAAAAATATACGCCCCTCTTTTTGGTAAAGTAATTTCGGTTCCATAACCTAGTTTTACTCCTGACGAATTTTTGAAATATTTTGGGTTGATTGATTAAAGATATTTATACCTTAAGAATAAACAGTAAATTTCGCATTGATGTAATAAATTTTTTTTGTATGATATCAATAATTTCGGTTACGCATACCTAATTTTATTAAATACCAATTTAATACTTTATAGCGAACAATTCAGCGTTTATTATCAAAAGGTTAAAAGCAATAAATAAAAAAATAAAAACTGTACATACTTACCTGTGAGATAGAATTCTCAGAGACCTGCTTTAGCCGACTCATAGGAGAGTCGTGTGATTTGGTTTTCCATAGCTACATAAGCGTAACCTCGATTCTTCAATATCTTTTCTTCTAAACATATAAACGGTCCTTCTCTGCTTAGAGTAACAAATTCGGTATTTGAATATGTTTGATTATTTGAACATTTACCTTCGTGTGACCATTTTCCGCATTTATAACATCTTTCAAGGTGTCATGCTCTTCTTTTTGTTGCGGATTTTGATTTTTCTTTACCAAAATGTGTCTTATGATGATCTTTCCTGAGTTCTTTTCTTACTCCGTCAATTTTGCCTCTTATTACTAACACCAGGTCACTCGGGAGTGTGTCATTATTACGTTTAGTAATTGATGTGTGCAGTGGGGTGTACGAAATAGTATTAATTTAAATACAAAATACGACGAAATATTACACAAGTTTTAATTATTTATTTACAAAATGGATATATCTAAACCTTGCTACAACACTATAGGCAGTGTACCTAATCGTAGAGTAGTATAGTTTTTAGTAAGTCCGGTTTTTTCCACAGGGAGCGGGCTTATTGCACACTATATTTTTAAACAATTATATTTGTACAAAATATATTATATTGATAATATATAAAAGGGGGTTTACCGTTTAATGACTGGTTTGTCGATTTTATATTTTAAGTTACAATTAAAACCTAATGCAAAATATAAATGACGATAATTAAAGTAGCGAAAAATAAATGACAATAAATAAATGACGTTAAATAAAATAGCGAGTAAATAAAAGTACGATGAAATATGAAATAAAATATATTATGCTTATTTAAACTTCCGTAACCATGATGGTTGACGTGTTGATTTTAATTTTATGCCCATGGGTTAATTGTCCTTTGTCCTGGATTATTTAATATGTCCGTCTGGTTTTTGTCCATAACAGTCCATCGGTCATACATTTAAAGTGCGAGTATCCTCGTCAAATTATCCTTGTACCCGAAGTCAAATATTCCAACTAATTGGAGACTTAAACTGTAACAAGGTTTTAATACTTTGTTTAATAATTACACCAGGATATCGACTGCGTGTAACCCAAGGTTTTAATACTTTGTTATCAATTATGCCAAGTGTCCTTGTACATAATTTCACCCCTGTTTTAATAATTCCATAGACTATTAATCCATTCCCATGTCCGGTTAAATGAACGATTATTCGTACATATAAATATCCCGCCCATCGTGTCCGATCGAGTGTATATGGTTATTTATAGGGACGTCCAATTGTAAATCTTTATATTAAAATTAACAAACTATCATTTAGTTAAACAAATATAAAGCCCATTAATAGCCCATAGTCTAATTTCCACAAGTGTCGTTCTTTTGTCCAAACCCCAATTAAGGTACAAAGCCCAATTACCCCGTCTTTAATATTTAGTCCAACATCATGATTACTTTGGCTCAAATAAGCATAATAATAACTTAAGTACGAGACATTAATTTAAAAAGGAGAACATAGCTTACATTGATTATTTATCGCGTAATGTTACACGGATAGAGCTCCGACTTTAAAACCCGTAAAATAACCTTTACATAACCCGAACTAATCTAATATAAAACTACCATATGCTATATATATTATATATATATATATTTATTTATTTATTTATTACAGAGTATTATTATTATTATTTTTTTATTTTTAAACTCGGCAGAATGCATGGCCTTTTATAGGCATTTCTGATTTTTGCAGCTCCGCGAGTCGTGGAGTTTTAAGCCTGCAAACTCCGCGAGTCGTGGAGTTTGAAAATCTAGCTCACATAATTTTGGAACCTTGCTTGTCGACATATTTTATATATAAATATAAAATATAAATAATTAATATAATTATTTATATATTATATTATATTCTTGTGCATAGTAGACTTGTAATTTTTGGTCCATTGCGTCGGGCGTTGATAGTTGGCTCGGGTACCGGTTCCGGATTTTCGAACGTCCTTGCGTACAATTTAATATCTTGTACTTTGTGTTTTGTAACTTGTACTCTTGTCATTTTTAGACGTTTTTCATCAATAAATTGAACCTTTTGAATTGTATCTTGTACATTTGAGCTTTTTGGACGTTTGTGTCTTCAAATCTTCGTTTTCGCCTTTTGTCTTCGCACTTATTTATTTAAACAATTACAATGAAAATATAATACAATTACATATGGAAACCTGTTATTTAGGAGGGATATTACTATGAAATATATGTTCCTTTTTAGCCTTATCAAATATCCCCACACTTAAACGTTGCTTGTCCTCATGCAATACATAACTTGAAATAAAATCACACTTCACTCGAATCACTTTTTTATTCTCACACTTTGTACATCAGTGATTTTGATATAGCGGTATAAACAATGATAGTAACGATGGTTAAAGGTAGGTGTGTCATCCACAGTTGCCTCGGGTTTAGGTCAACGACACTTGCAATTAAATAGCCGATTTACTTTCGGTTTCCAAAGCAAAGTGCACATTTGAAAGGCAGTTTACAGTCCCACATGACTATGAAAATTTAGATCCGTTAGGAAATTGGATCTTTATGAAAACATTTGATCTTTTTAAAATTCAATCTAGCTTTTACCCTAGACAAGTTTTCCGGAATAACCCTTCACCGGTGTTTGCAAAATATTTTTGTGGGTTGTGTGGGTTTCAGATTTGAAAATTTTAGCTCAACACTTGTGGTTTTGTGTTACCCACTTGCTAACCTTGTATTAGGAAAGCAACACATCCAGTTCACTTGTCCCGTATATTACCTTTCGATAAACTACCGTCCGGTTGTAAAGGAAAGCGATGAACAAGCAACTGTTAAGGCAATGTCCCGTGACTTTCTTTTGATTATGGTCTATAAACGTGTCAGACACAATTACTATCCTTTGTAGGAGCAATAGTAAAGCTCACCCTAATAATTTTTCGGTCTGGCACAAGGTCCTGTCTTTGACCATGCTATGCAACCACCGTTCTTATGGTTGACACCCGATTTAGTTCAGGTGACCTAATGAATTCCAGGTGAATTCCTAGGATTTTACATTCAATGGTAATGAACGCATTGAAAATAGGTTTTCAGAAAACAAATCGGTTTGTAATTTTGATCAAAATATTTTCTCGTTCAAGCTCGAGTTTAGATATCATTGAATTCCATGAGTTTGTAATTCTCAATTTTTAAGGTCAATCTCAAGGATTGAGTAATATCAGGCTTAAAAGCTGATTTTTAATCTTTAAGGAGATTATCCTTTCTGGGGATCTGATTCATTAGCCTTATCAAGATAATTTGCACGGTGCCCCCCATTGTACGAGATAAATCCTTCTCATGGTTAGGATAAATCTGACCACTTGGTGACCCTGTTTGATGCTGAGGTCCGTGGATTTCCTGCTGATTTTAGAGATGACTTTTCTAGATTTTTCGTCAACCTACAGCTGGTCTGGACGACAACTTCTTGACCTAAATCAAGAAGCGTGTGTCTTTTTTGGAAGACTTTACTTCCTTTTAATGATGGAATTGATTCATCGTGTAGATCCATCTTTTCTTTTCTTTCATCGGGTAAAATTGTTAATTTAGTCCAAAACAAAAGCACCTGCAATAAACTTTACAGAAACATGCGCTAGATAGTTTTTAATTGAATAACTAGGAACATTCTCCCCACACTTAGTTTCTTTCTTTGCCTTTTTATTCTTAAATAAATAAATTCAAGCGTTTTAGGGTGTTTCTCAATTTATGTCCTTTCCGAGGTAACGATAATTTCGGTATTAACACCTAATTTTCACCGTTCATAAATATATATAAACATGATTTTAAATTTATTTAGTTGAAAATTTTTCAAATTTTCATAAAATTTGGCAAATAAACCAAGTATAAACCCGAAAGAATTTATAACCCTTCCCCACACTTGAGATCATGCAATGCCCTCATTTGCATGAAATCAGACTCTAATTATAAATTCATGAGGGTGATTAGTGTAGAAAAATGATTGAAAATACCCAGTTTGTAATTACAAAGCTCGTCGAATGATAGATGGCGTGCCTCATCGTTTATTCCTTCTTGTTTTATCACACATATTTTTCTTCAAAAACGGTTGCTTTTCTGAACTGTTTGCTAATCTTTGAATATACGTATTTTACCCTAAATTATCATGCATTTTTATTAACGAGTTATGCACTAACCCGAACCCCGAATTTAACGTTAAGTGGGGTTAGACTTCCCCACACTTAGCTGACGACATGTGAAGTCGGTAGAATGAGTTCCACGAATTAGAGTAGTGAGCCAGTTATTTACATCTCGAGTGGTGTATAATATATCAATGGGTTTAAAGTTTAGACTCGCCCGATTGTCACTACTTAATTCTTTTTTAAGTGTAGCTTTTAGTAAATGGATTTGTCTCTTTTCTAGTTCTTGGTCAAATGGATCGATATACACCGACATACATATTATAGGGTGGACAATTCCTAACATTTCCTTCCTTTTATTCTCGGGATTAAAGGTTTCACCTCTATTACCCAATTGGGTGAAATCTGAGGTGTCATTATCTATTACAGCTCGTAGTTCATCTTCGATAGATGACTCATCTATTAAGAATATTGGGTTGGAAGGTTGTGGAATGGTGAATTTCGGGATCGAAGTAGATTCTTCTTCATTAACGGTACTTATCGGTCCCACCACTTTGGTATTGGGGGTAAAATTTTCAACGTTATCGTTTTCCCAAGAGTACAAATTTGTCTTCCTTATTTCTTCTTCATCCATAGATGGATCGATGATTTCATCGGTAGAGGCTAATGTGTCGATATGTTGTGAAATTGGTAAGACTGAATAAAAAGTATCATCGGGATAGTTGGTGATTTCGGAGCTCTCGAATTCATCAAAATTCGATGATATGAGATTTTATTGCACAATACTCCTCAGATCAACAGGAGTGTAGTCAGATAGAGTTTCAGCTTGCCGGTTTACAAACTCTCTCATTTGTTCATTTTGAGCATTGAGTTATTCGAGTTTGATTTTCATATTGTCTAAAAAATTTTCAGACACGTAATTTCCTCGTCTACTGGTAGTTGAGTTTGGAAATATTCTTGGGAATAATCCCAATTTAAATTGTATTCTTCATAATCATTCCATTCAGGTTCCGTGGGTGCGTAATTTTCCATAGGAACGTAATAGTAACATTCCCATGTTGAGTGATAATCTCCACAGATTTCACAACCAGTTATTGTTTCATCGTTCGTGATCCAAGATTGACTGATCGAATTGTCATCAACACTCGGTTGAGAGTATTGATTTTGTATTTCATAAAGAGTTTCCAAAATATCTTCGAGACTTTTCATAATGCGCTTATTACCAAATTTTAATTATCCTATTAGTTATAAAAATAGAAAAACTTATATAACTTGTCCAATTAATAGACTTTTCTGCTTTTGCCCACGTTTCGAATAGCCAATAGATGCAGCAGGGAGCCAGAACCCTTTAAATCGGAAGCTCACAACTCAGCCACTAACAAATCCAACTATTACTACGAAGCAGAAAATTTGGATGTCTATCAATTTAACCGCTTAAAATAATTTTTCGTTTTGAAATTTTAGAGAAGAAATAGAGAAAATTTCTAAGTCCTAAAAACTAGTGTGTCGAGAAATAAGAAAGAAAAAGAGTGCGCTTCGAAAAACGTCGAAAAATAAAAATAAGAAAATAGCGCGTCGTAACTTAAAAGTCTAAAAATTAAATCTAAAAAGTTACGCCTAAAGGTATTAAAGCTTAAAGAAATTCTATATCCAAAACGGCAATAACTTAATTAGGCACTAAAATCTAAAAACGACGTCGCAAAATTCTAAAGCGCCTAAATCTTAATCTTAAGAAAAAGCACTTAAGGGATTTTACGTCAAAGCCTAAAAATCTAGAAATAAAAATAAGCTACGGCAAAAACTATGTCTTAAAACTAAATACGAGCGAAAAATACAAATATTACGCTAAAAACAAATAAAAATAAACTTAAAGTTGTAAAAGTACAATTTTTATAAAAATATTATTTTTATATTATTTATTTTATAAAACTATTAATTTTACAATTTAAATAAAACTAATTAAAATTAATTTTTACAAATTAATTAAAACTTAAACTAAATAATAAATTAATTAACCCTAAATACTAAATAATTAATAATAATAATTAAAACTCCGTAATAAATGCAAATTTAGGGTTTCTGCAGGCATGTCAGGGTGGCTCCGCGAGTCGTGGAGTTTGAAAAACGTGTTTTTTTTTTAAATTTTATATTGTTTTTCTAAAAATATATATAAATATATTTATACAAAAATAAATTAAAAATATAGTGTTTCGCCGAGTTCCCCGGCAGCGGCGCCAAAAACTTGATGTGTGCAGCGGGGTGTACGAAATAGTATTAATTTAAATACGAAATACAACGAAATATTACACAAGTTTTAATTATTTATTTACAAAATGGATATACCTAAACCTTGCTACAACACTATAGGCAGTGTACCTAATCGTAGAGTAGTATAGTTTTTAGTAAGTCCGGTTCATTCCACAGGGAGCGGGCTTATTGCACACTATATTTTTAAACAATTATATTTGTACAAAATATATTATATTTAATATATAAAAGGGGGTTTACCGTTTAATGACTGGTTTGTCGATTTTATATTTTAAGTTACAATTAAAACCTAATGCAAAATATAAATGACGATAATTAAAGTAGCGAAAAATAAATGACAATAAATAAATGACGTTAAATAAAATAGCGAGTAAATAAAAGTACGATGAAATATGAAATAAAATATATTATGCTTATTTAAACTTCCGTAACCATGATGGTTGACGTGTTGATTTTAATTTTATGCCCATGGGTTAATTGTCCTTTGTCCTGGATTATTTAATATGTCCGTCTGGTTTTTGTCCATAACAGTCCATCGGTCATAAATTTAAAGTGCGAGTGTCCTCGTCAAATTATCCTTGTACCCGAAGTCAAATATTCCAACTAATTGGGACTTAAACTGTAACAAGGTTTTAATACTTTGTTTAATAATTACACCAGGATATCGACTGCATGTAACCCAAGGTTTTAATACTTTGTTATCAATTATGCCAAGTGTCCTTGTACATAATTTCACCCCTGTTTTAATAATTCCATAGACTATTAATCCATTCCCATGTCCGGTTAAATGAACGATTATTCGTACATATAAATATCCCGCCCATCGTGTCCGATCGAGTGTATATGGTTATTTATAGGGACGTCCAATTGTAAATCTTTATATTAAAATTAACAAACTATCATTTAGTTAAACAAATATAAAGCCCATTAATAGCCCATAGTCTAATTTCCACAAGTGTCGTTCTTTTGTCCAAACCCCAATTAAGGTACAAAGCCCAATTACCCCGTCTTTAATATTTAGTCCAACATCATGATTACTTTGGCTCAAATAAGCATAATAATAACTTAAGTGCGAGACATTAATTTAAAAAGGAGAACATAGCTTACATTGATTATTTATCGCGTAGTGTTACACGAACAGAGCTCCGACTTTAAAACCCGTAAAATAACCTTTACATAACCCGAACTAATCTAATATAAAACTACCCTATACTATATATATTATATATTTATTTATTTATTACAGAATATTATTATTATTATTATTATTATTTTATTTTTAAACTCGGCAGAATGCATGGCCTTTTATAGGCATTTCTGATTTTTGCAGCTCCGCGAGTCGTGGAGTTTTAAGCCTGCAAACTTCGCGAGTCGTGGAGTTTGAAAATCCAGCTCACATAATTTTGGAACCTTGCTTGTCGACATATTTTATATATAAATATAAAATATAAATGATTAATATAATTATTTATATATTATATTATATTCTTGTGCATAATAGACTTGTAATTTTTGGTCCATTGCGTTGGGCGTTGATAGTTAGCTCGGGTACCGTTTCCGGATTTTCGAACGTCCTTGCGTACAATTTAATATCTTGTACTTTGCGTTTTGTAACTTGTAATCTTGTCATTTTTAGACGTTTTTCATCAATAAATTGGACCTTTTGAATTGTATCTTGTACATTTGAGCTTTTTGGACGTTTGTGTCTTCAAATCTTCGTTTTCGCCTTTTGTCTTCGCACTTATTTATTTAAACAATTACAATGAAAATATAATACAATTACATATGAAAACCTATTATTTAGGAGGGATATTGCTATGAAATATATGTTCCTTTTTAGCCTTATCAGTAATCAAAGTGTGTAGCATTAGACCATGGTTCAGATCAAAGGAATTCTTCATCTCGTAAAACCCAAAAAAAATAAAAATTCAGAATGGAGGGAGAAGACTAGTTCTTTAGGGTCTGCTAAGGAAAGACCATTCGGATTCCATTATCGAGAACTACACGAAAACAGAATATCTAACTCTAACAGAAATAACTATTACCCTAAAAAGATTCAAACCTTCCCACACTTAGTTAGATGTGGTGTCGAAATTTTGATTAACTTCATCTTCAATGTCCATTAGATTATCTATGTAATGTTTAACTCTGTGACCATTAACCTTAAATTCAATCCCATTTGAATTTATTAATTCTATTGTTATGTACGGGAAAACTCTTTTGACTATGAATGGTCCAGACCATCTTGATTTCAATTTTTCAGGAAATAGCTTGAATCGTGAATTGAAAAGATGAACACTGTCTCCTTCTTTAAATTCTTTTGAACTTCTGATTCTTTTATCATGCCATTTCTTTGTTCTTTCTTTATAGATTAACGAATTTTCATATGCTTCATGTCTTAATTCTTCTAATTCATTTAGTTGACTTAACCGTAGACATCCGGCTTCATGTAAATCAAGATTACATGTCTTCAAAGCCCAAAATGCTTTATGTTCAATTTCTACTGGAAGGTGACATGCTTTTCCCTAAACGAGTCTAAAAGGTGTGGTTTCAATTGGAGTTTTGTAGGCTGTTCTAAAAGCCCAGAGTGTATCCTCCAATTTCATGGACCATTCCTTCGGATTTGATCCTACGGTTTTCTCTAGAATACATTTTAAAGCTCGGTTGGTATTTTCAACTTGTCCACTTGTTTGTGGATGATAAGCGGTTGAGATTTTGTGAGTTACTCCATATCTTTTGAGAACTTTCTGAAGTTGATTATTACAAAAATGAGTACCCCGATCACTTATTAAAGCTTTTGGTGTTCCGAACCTTGCAAAAAGACGTTTTAAAAAATTGACTACAACTCGTGCATCGTTAGTCAGGAGAGCTTGTGCTTCCGCCCATTTAGATACATAATCAATGGCAACGAGAATGTAGAGATTATTATGAGATTTTGGAAATGGATCCATAAAGTTAATACCCCAAACGTCAAATACTTCACATACTTTAATGACATTTTGTGGCATTTCATCACGTTGACTTATTTTTCCGGCCCTTTGACAAGCATCACAGGATTTGCAAAGAAGGTGTGCGTCTTTGAAAATTGTAGGCCAATAGAATCCAGCATCATAAACTTTTCTTGCTGTGAGTTGAGGCCCATAATGCCCTCCTGTTAGTCCTGTGTGACAATGATTTAAGATTTGACTAGCTTCATCTCCGAATACGCATCGGGGTATTATTCCATCGCGACAACTTTTAAACAAATGTGGATCTTCCCAAAAATAGTGTTTTATATCACTAAAGAATTTATTTCGTTTTTGGTACGACAACCCTTTTTCAAGGAATCCACATACTAAGTAATTTGCATAGTCTGCAAACCATGGAATTTGATTATATTCTATCTTCAATAGATATTCATCAGGAAAGTTATCTTGTATGGCCGATTCATTTAGAACTTCTAATTCAGGATTTTCAAGACGAGAAAGATGATCAGCTACGAGATTTTCTGCTCCCTTTTTGTCTCGGATTTCAATATCGAACTCTTGTAGGAGTAAGATCCAATGGATTAATCGTGGTTTGGCATCTTGTTTTGAAAATAGGTATCTAAGAGCAGAGTGGTCGGTATAGACCACCGTTTTAGCTAGAACGAGATATGAACGAAATTTGTCAAAAGCAAAGACAATAGCGAGTTCTTTTTCAGTAGTTGTGTAATTTGTTTGTGCTCCTTGTAACGTCTTACTAGCGTAATAAATAGGTTGAAATTGTTTTTCAAACCTTTGTCCTAAAACGGCTCCCATTGCAAAATCACTTGCATCGCACATAAGTTCAAATGGTAGATTCCAATTTGGAGTTATCATGATCGGCGCATTAGTGAGTTTTTCTTTAAGAATATTAAAAGATTTGATACATTCATCTGAAAAGATGAATGGAGCATCCTTTTCTAGGAGTTTATTCATAGGAGTGGCAATTTTAGAAAAATCATTTATGAAACGTCGGTAAAAACCGGCATGCCCTAGAATACTCCTAATTCCTCTAACATTGGTGGGATATGGAAGTTTAGCAATTACATCTACTTTAGCTCTATCCACTTCAATTCCTTCCTTTAAAATTTTATGACCAAGAACGATGCCTTCTTTAACCATGAAATAGCATTTCTCCCAATTAAGTACTAGATTTGATTGTTCGTATCTAATAAGCATTCGTTCAAGATTAACTAGACATGTTTCAAAAGTGTAACCGAAGACTGAAAAGTCATCCATGAAAACTTCCATGCATATCATGTCGTGAAAAATCGCCATCATGCACCTTTGAAAGGTTCCAGGGGCGTTGCAAAGTCCAAATAGCATGCGTTTGTAAGAAAAAGTACCATAAGGGCACGTGAACGTGGCTTTCTCTTGATCCTCGGGTGCTATTGGAATTTGAAAGTATCCAGAGAAACTGTCAAGAAAACAATAGTAACTATTTCCGGCTAACCTTTCTAACATTTGATCAATGAAAGGTAAGGGAAAGTGATCTTTTCTAGTGGCATCATTTAATTTTCTATAATCAATACAAACACGCCATCCTATTAAAGTCCTAGTAGGAATAAGCTCATTTTTCTCATTTGTGATGACAGTTATGCCACCCTTCTTAGGTACGCATTGAACTGGGCTTACCCATGGACTATCAGAGATTGGATAAATTAAACCTGCATCGAGCAGTTTAATAATTTCTTTCTTAACAACATCTTGCATATTAGGATTTAGTCTTCGTTGGCGTTGCACATACGTTTTATGACCTTCTTCCATAAGGATTTTATGTGTGCAATACGAAGGACTTATACCTTTAATATCATGAATCTTCCATGCAATAGTTGGTTTATGAGCTTTTAGCACAGAAATAAGTCGAGATTTTTCATTTTCAGTAAGAGAAGACGATATTATTACAGGTAATTCAGATTCACCATGTAAATAAGCATATTCCAAATGGTTTGGAAGTGGCTTTAACTCTAATGTCGGTGGTTCTTCTATCGATGATTTATATCGATATATGTCTTCTTCTTTTAGCATTTGAATTTCTTCTGTTGTTGGTTCATATCCATTAGCCATGAGTGCGGCTAACATTTCAGCTTCATCAATTGGTTCAGTTCCTTCTCCTAAAGAACATTCTCCTGTTCCTTGTAATTCTGGAAATTCTTCTAACAATTCTGCATGTGAATATATAGTTTGAATGTAATAACATGTATTATCTGCAGATTACGATTGTTGCATGGCTCTATCAACAGAAAAGGTAACACTCTCGTCCTCTATACTTAGGGTCAGTTTCTTACCGAACACGTCTATTATTTCTTTAGCCGTATTTAAGAATGGTCTTCCTAATATGAGAGGAACTCGAGAATCTTCTTCCATGTCCAGAATAACAAAATCTACTGGAAATACTAAAGTACCAACTTTAACTAGCATGTTTTCCATTATCCCTCTAGGATATTTTACTGATCGATCGGCTAGTTGTATGATCATTCGTGTTGGTTTCAATTCTCTAAGGTCTAGTTTAGCGTATAATGAATATGGCATTAAATTTATACTAGCACCTAAGTCTGCCAATGCTTCTATTGAACTAAGACTACCCAGAAAACATGGAATTGTAAAACTTCCTGGATCTGAAAGTTTTTCTGGTATCTTATTCAACAGCACTGCAGAACAATTAGCATTCATTGTAACAGCCAAGAGTTCTTCCATTTTCTTTCTATTCGTGATTAAATCTTTCAAGAATTTAGCATATCTAGGCATTCCTGAAATCACATTAATGAAAGGAAGATTGACATTTATCTGTTTAAACATATCCAAGAATTTGGATTGCTCGGCTTCAAGTCTCTCTTTTCTCATTTTACTCGGGTAAGGAAGTGGTGGTTGGTATGGTTTAACATAAGGTTTAGCCTTAACTGTGTTATCTTTATTAACCTTTTCAACTAC
The DNA here is from genome assembly GCF_046630445.1 of Rutidosis leptorrhynchoides. Taxonomy (NCBI): domain Eukaryota; kingdom Viridiplantae; phylum Streptophyta; class Magnoliopsida; order Asterales; family Asteraceae; genus Rutidosis; species Rutidosis leptorrhynchoides. Next base: position 256,699,588 of record NC_092338.1, on the reverse strand, counting down.
CGGTTCTGTTTCCTTATCTTGCTCAGGTTGTGGTTCTTGTGTAGTAGGAATAGCGTCATCAGAAATTACAGGTATTTCAGGTGGTTTAAGTGTAATACCACTTCTTGTGGTAATGGTTTTAGCTGTTTCATTCCGGGGGTTAGCATTTGTATCGCTAGGTAAACTTCCCGGTTTTCTTTCACCTATCAACCTTGCTAGGTTGCTTGCTTCTTGTTCCAGATTTTGGATTGAAGCTTGTTGATTTCTAAATGCTTGAGCAATTTGTTCATTGGTTTATTTCTGAGATGTGAAAAATTGAGTTTGAGATTCATCTAGCTTCGACATCATGTCTTCTAAATTTGGCTTTTTATCATCGGTTTGTGGTGGTTTATTTGGAAAAATAGGTCTTTGCTGATTGTAAGTATTGTTGTATATTTATTGATTGCTAGGACCATGTTGGTTGTTGTATGGAACATTTCGGTCATAATTCTAGTTTTGATTGTAGATTGGTCTTGGCGGTTGATAATTATTCTGATAATTGTTTCCAGGCCTTTGGTTCATGTATGAAACATTCTCTCTTTGTTCCATTATTTGTTCAATACTGAGATAATCTTTTGTCAAATGTGGTCCTCCACACTGCTCACAATTAATTCGTATTGAGTGAATATCTTTAGTCATCTTTTTCATTCATCTCTCGACATCATCTATCTTTGCAGAAATGAAATCAAAGTCATGGCTAGAATCGGCTCTAGCTGCTTTAGATGATCTAACGATGTCTTTTTCTTGGTGCCACTCATGTGAGTGGGAAGCAGTGTTATCAATAATTTTGTAAGCTTCAGTTGCGGTTTTCTCCATAATGGAACCACCAGCTGCTATATCGATGTCTTTTCGTATAGTGATGTCGCATCCTTGGTAGAATATTTGTACTATTTGATAAGTGTCTAACCATGTTGCGAACATCCTCTCAATAACTTTCCAAATCTTATCCACGCCTCATATAGAGTTTCATTTGGCTTTTGTGTGAACGTAACAATTTCTCCTTGAAGTCTCACGGCTTTAGATGCCAGAAAGAATTGTTTAAGAAATTTTTCAACTAAAACGTCCCATGTATCAATCGCCCCTTCAGGTAACGATTCTAACCAATCTTTGGCTTCTCCCTTTAAAGTCCAGGGAAATAACATGAGATAGATCTGTTCATCCTCCACTTCTCGGATTTTAAATAAAGTACAGATCATATTAAAGGTACGAAGATGTTAATTTGGATCTTCCTTCGGCGCACCACTAAATTGGCATTGATTAGTTACCATATGTAGGATTTGTCCTTTGATTTCATAATCTGGCGCATTAATATCTGGTTGAGTAATTGCGTAACCTTGGCCAGTGCGTTTAGCTCTCATTCGGTCTTCCATACTTAGAGGTTCCACATTTTTCATGATTGAATTTGTTGAATCTGAATCACTAGAGGATTCTGATTTAATGGTTTGTTCCTCGACAATCTCTGTTTGAATGATTGGTGGTTCTGGAGGAAAGATTAATGGTTCAGGATCTCTGAATTGTCCATGAATATCCTCCGGATTCTCAATTGTGAGGTTGGGTTCAAAAAAAGGATTATCGAAAATTTGAATTGGAGTACTTGGTTGACTGGATGACGATTCTAAAGAAAAATCAACGGCAACAATATTGGCTAGATGTCTTGATCGATTTACAGGTGGTGAACGTATGAAATGTGGTGAACATTTTGCTCGGTGCATTCACTGAATATCCTATTAGTTATAAAAAATAAAAATTATATAAGTTATCAAATTAATAGACTTTTCTGATTTTGCCCACGTTTCGAATAGCCAATAGATGCAGCAGGTAGCCAGGACCCTATAAATCGGAAGCCCACAACTCGCCACTAACAAATCCAACTATTACTACGAACCAGAAAATTTTGGATGTCTATCAGTTTAACCATTTAAAATAATTTTTCGTCGAAGTTTAAAGAAATTTTAGAGAAGAAATAGAAAATTCTATGTCCTAAACTAGAGCGTTGAGAAATAAGAAAGAAAAAGAGTGCATCGAAAAACGTCGAAAAATAAAAGGTCGAAAAATAATAAAAAGAACGTAGCGCGTCGAAACTTAAAAGTCTAAAAACTAAGAATTAAAAGTTGCGTCTAAAGGTATTAAAGCTTAAAAGGAATACTATATCTAAAACGGCAATAACTTAAAAAGTACTAAAATCTTAAAACGGCGTCGCAAAATTCTAAAGCGCTTAAGTCTTAATCTAAAGAACAAGCACTTAAGGGATTTTACGGCAAAGCCTAAGAGTCTAGAAATAAAAATAACTATGGCAAAATACTAAGTTACAAACTAATTAAGAATGAAAAATACAAATTACGAATAAACGATTAAAAAGATATAAATATAAAAAGAAACTTAAATTTATAAAAATACAATTTTTATAAAAATATTATTTTTATATTATTTATTTTATAAAACTATCAATTTATAATTAATAAAACTAATTTAAAACTAAAAATACAAATTAAAACTAAAAACTAAACTAATTAATATTATAATTAACCCTAATTAGGGTTTATAATAATAATAATTATTAATTATTAATACTCCGTAATTAATGCTGAACTAGGTCAAACCTGGCGTGTCATATCAGGCCATGTGATTGCATGGATATCGTGTTATATTTTCATGCGGTCGCATGGGTTAGGGTTTCAGGCCAGATTATGGGCTGCTACAGTACCAGGCCCGAAAATTTTTAATTTTTTTAATTTTTCTGTTTTTATAAAATATTTATATAAACAAATAAAAACTTATATTTTAAAAACTAAAATAAAAATAAAGCAACTTTATAATTTTATATATATATTTAACAAACTCTTAAAAATATATATATTTTGTTTTTCTTTTTATATTTTTGTTATTTTTAAAATTTAAAACGTATTAAAACTTAATAAAAATCTTTTTTTTTTATATAGCGTTGCGCTTTCGGCGTTTAAGAACTAGTCTTGGTCCCCGGCAGCGATGCCAAAAATACTTGATGTGCGTAGAGGTGTATACAAAATAGCTTATATTTTACTAGAAAATACTATTAAATACGATACAATTTTACACAAGTTATTTATTTATTTATAGAGTGAAAATACTTAAACATTGCTACAACACTTATAGGCAATGTACCTAATCATACAGTAGTGTAGTTTTTAGTAAGTCCGGTTCGTTCCACAGGGAGCTAGCCAAGTTTAACGCAATATTTTTAAAACTATATTTGTAAATATATAAATATATATATATATATATATATATATATATATATATATATATATATATATATAAATATATATATATATATATATATATATATATATATATATATATATATAAGTAGTATTATTATTATAAAGGGGTTTTTTACCTTTTAATGACCGGTTTGTCGATTTTAAAACTTTAGTCTCCGTTAAAACCTAATGTAAAATATTAAAAATAAATATAACTTAATTTAAAGCGTAAAGTAAATAAAAATAATTAAAGTGCGATAAATAAAATGACAATAAATAAAATTGCGATAATTAAAAAGTACGATAATTAAAAGTGCAATTAAATAAAATGACAGTAAATAAAAGTGCGATGAAATATGAAATAAAGGAATTATGCTTATTTAAACTTCCGTAATCATGATGTTTGACGTGTTGATTTTAATTTATTACCATGGGTTAATTGTCCTTTGTCCTGAATTATTCAATATGTCCATCTAGTTTTTGTCCATAACAGTCCATCAGTCATAAATATAAAGTGCGAGTATCCTCGTCAAATTATCCTTATATTCGAAGTCAAATATTCCAAATAATTGGGGACTTAAACTATAATTACACCAATTTTCCTTGTATGTAATTCACCCCTATTTTAATAAGTCCATTAACTATTAATCCATTCCCGTATCCGGTTAAATGAATGATTATTAGTACTTATAAATATCCAGCCCATCGTGTCCGATCGAGTGTATATGGTTATTTATAGGTACATCCAATTGTAAATCTTTATATTAAATTAACAAACTATCATTCAATTAAATAAATATAAAGCCCATTAATAGTCCATAGTCTAATTTCCACAAGTGTCGTTCTTTTGTCCAAACTCCAATTATGGTACAAAGCCCAATTACACCGTCTTTAATATTTTAGCCCAACATCAAGATTACTTTAATTTAAATAAGCATAATAATAACTTAGCTACGAGACATTAATTTAAAAATGTTGAACATAACTTACAATGATTAATAATAGCGTAGCTTTACACGGACAGAATTTCGACTTACACACTTACAACATTCGCTAACATACCCTTATTATTATTAATCTTAAATTAAAATTAAAATTATATATATATATATATATATATATATATATATATATATATATATATATATATATATATATATATATATATATATATATATATATCAGAGAGATAGAGAGGATAGAAAAAGATGTTACATTCGACCAAAACAAGCGAAATTTATAGGATGTCAGCTGATACTGTTCACCATGCGATCGCATGGGTTTATAACTGCCAGGCCATGCGATCGCATGGCCCCCTGGGACAGCTCACATTGGCTTGTTTTCTTCTTGCTGACGATTTTAATATATAATATAATATATATATAATTTTTAAGAATTAATTATATATTATATTATATTCATGTGCATAGTTGACTTGTAATTTTTAGTCCGTTGCGTCGAGCGTTGAGAGCTGACTCTCGTCCCGGCTTCGGATTTTCGAACGTCCTTTCGTACTATTTAATATCTTGTATTTTGCGTTTTGCGGCTTGTACTCTTGTAACTTTTAGACGTTTCTCATCAATAATTTGAACCTCTTGGATTGTACTTTGTACTTTTGAGCTTTTTGGTCGTTTGCGTCTTCAATTCGTCGAATCTGTCTTTTGTCTTCACCTTTTAATATTTAAATGAATATCACTTGTAAATAGAACAATTGCAACTAAAAGCTTGTCTTTCTTGAGGGATAATGCTATGAAATATATGTTCGTTTTTAGCATTATCGTCTACCTTCAGCAAATTACCGTTAGCTAGCCCTATAGCAATGTGGGGATCGCATGCTTCGAGAAGGAAGTATGAATTTCTTTTACGGAGGATGGGACGTTAGCAGCCTAGAAGGAATTATGACACCGGGCTAAACATAATTCCATATCTAAAAACTCAATAGTACCCAAGGAAAGGATATCCCGCAATAACATCAGTACGAACAATCAACTCATGAGAGAAGCGAGTTTAGAAGGTACTATTCAGAAAACCTTGTGACGAATTACGAATCACTTGAACAGCCTCGAAGATCTAGTGATTTAATCAAAGAATCAATCTGGTAGAAAGCCTGATAACTAAACTCATTCTAACTCTTAGAATACGAATAAGATAAGAAAGACATTCATGGCTTCAGGCCATAAGTTAATTGATTATAGGACATGTATATCATCTGTTAAGAAGGGGTGGTGAAATGAAAGTATGAATTATTATAATATAATGACGTCTGACTAACGGAATTATATTGTAATAAGTTATACAGAAATTTACACCATCAGTTCAGGAAAAGATGAAAGTATGAATTGTTACAGTATAATGACGCTCAGTCAATGTGATTATACTACGATGATTCACACAGAGACCTTGATAGGATCAGCGTATATCTGATCTGTGATAAGATCTAAAATCGAATATTAATAAATCGATAGACATTGAGAAAGTTTCTAGACCGTTGATTTTAAGTATCGAAACCTTATTAGGATTCATTATTTCCCTCTCAATCGTGATTAGATTCTCATCATTGATAAACACTGGGAAAATAATTCATCATTGATAACTGCTATCTGAAACTAACGACATTCACGATATCTTTCGAATATTGAACTTGAAGGATTATCTGTACAATGAACCTACTTATTCATTAAAAGAGATCTGTCCGAATGACAACCCTAATTCACAAGAGAATTCATAGAAAACTCCAACTCAAAAGTTTTTGATAGCTCATTGAGAATTTAGAGTCACCCTCTTTGTAAAAGGGATGTATAAGAAACCAAAACTCTCTCACCATTTTGACACTCGAGTCAAGTACTACCTAAAATTTCGGGACAAAATTTTCTTTAACGGGTGGGTACTGTGATAACCCGGATTTTTCCAACTAGGTTTTCTTAACCTAACTTGAATGATTTAAGTTTCGACATGATGAGCAATTTGAATTCTTAAGTCTTTTTATTCTTTTGTGAGATTTATAGTTATTTTGTAAATATTTAGGGAACGACTACCTTCACCCTAACTTTAACTCACAAGGTAACAACAAATAAAAGACTATAATATTTTTACATATGCCCTTTATATAAGTGTATGTAAATAAATTTCCTAAGTACCTTAATATAGTAAATAAAAGATCTTATTAACAAGTAACATGTAAAATACATCTTTTAATATCAAAATAATCCATGAACATGTACATTAAATGGATACTTGCATCATTTAAAACTAACTAGTAACCATTAACTCCTAAACATAAGATTATCTGACTAGTTACACTTAATTAAACTTAATCAAGATTAAGCTTCCATGCATGTCATTAGCATCACTTAATTACATGCAAACTTAACCTCTAAGTTCAAGAAGAAACTTTTGCATGGATCCATTTAATACTTGCATGGACTTTGACCAACTTGTCCTCTTTTTCTTCTCCTTTCATGCCATCCACCACCACTCTTACCATCACCTAGCTTATTCCATACACTTCTTCTCTCAAGCATTCACTCACCTTCATCCATCTTCAAACAACCTTCTACCAATCTTCAAACAACTTTCTTCATCTTCATAAATCATTCATCTAGGTATAATAATCTAACTATTTTCTTCATCTATTTCTTTTAAAAAGCCCTCTAACAAGATCAAACTTGGTGGATATACTTGAACTAGTGCTTTAAACACAAGGATGTTCATGTGTCAAGCCATGATCTTGTCAAGTTATGGCTATATTTATATACTTACATATATGTTATATATCACTAATAAAAGTTATTTTGAAGATTTGAACACTAAAAACACAAGAAAAACTAACTAAAACTCTTAGAAACTTCATTACCTTGAATCTGTCCAAAATAGCTTTTGTACGTTCATCACCCAAAAACCAACGACTTTAGATCTGGGCTTTATAAATTTAATCCATGTTCATATATATGTTCTAAGCTCTCTGTAAAGTTTTCGTGATTTTTTCTCAAAGAAAAAGGTATTTTTGATTTTTATTTTCTCACTATGTGTCAGACTTTGGACTGATCTGACAAAGGTCTAAAGATTGGGGTATAAATCAAAAACTAAAAAGGTTCTGGAAAAATAATATTTTGATCTTTAAAGAGGACACATAGAGGAGTAAATCCCAATTTGAACCACTCAAAAAAATGTAGTATTCATGGAGAAATGACCTTTTCTAGTTGAGCTATGAATTTGTTGTAGTCTAATAAAGGTCTAGAACACCACTCATAAAAACTAAGTAAATGGAGACCTGGAGTCAAATACTTTTAAACATATGTTATTTTATGTCTTCTAAATCCTCTGTAAAGAGCTCAAGTCAAACAAAAGTGTTTTACTAATTTTAAGCTTGCATGGGAACTAATAGTGTAAATCTGGATAGTTTTGCACACCTGTGAAAACATGCACTTTTGAACAACTTTTTTTTTGAGTCTCAAACAGACCCTTACATATTTTAAAAGAGGAATAAAAGACATTTCCAAAGGTGGTAATCTCATTCTAAATGGATGTGTATTTTGGGAGAAACACTAGGGTCAAAATGATGGTTCAAAACAGTAAAATCTGAAAACACCGCGAAACATTTAAAACCGCACTTTCTGAGCTTCGCACCGTGTTGCATCGATTATGAGTTTCATAGTTTACCTTTTTCCATAATATTTACTATTTTAATACATGCTTGATGTTTATTTCATACTTTTCGTTATCAAAACGTGTTTACTGTTTTACTACATGCTTTATACGTTTCCAAAGCGGTTTATTGTTTTAATATTTTTATGTATTATTTATTCCGTGTTTGATATAAGTGAACTTTGTGGTTATTTATAAACACTTTATATCTTGAAATGAGAATTATATTTCTCTTATAATTTACACTGTGGACATGAGTAACTAAACTATATTCTATGGAGTAACATTTACAATCCACTCAAATCCCGATTCCAATATTGTTAATTACTGGGTTATGGTAAACGCGAATAATGGGGATAGATCTATCTGGGTTTGATAACCACATCCGGACTTAGTAGTTAAACTAATTGGATGCTCAGACTTTGTCACGGGTCACTTTTGGAATATGAGTGACTAAACTTTTCGGGTACGGATACTTATGTATCTAATTGGTTAAGTTCAATATTGGGAGCTCTAGTATATGGAATATGTATTTACCTGTTTTCTAACAAACTTGTGACGACCCGGAAATTTCCGATAAAATTTAAACTTTATCTTTATATTATTCTGACACGATAAGCAATGTTTGTTAAGTTAAATCTCAAGGATTTTAAACTATGTTTATACATTCATTTAAACATCGACCAAATTCCAATGATTCACGAACCATTAAATGAACATATATGAATATGTATGTATATGTGTATATGTTATAAATTGAAAATGTCAACAAAGTATTTAAACGTATAATGCTTTATATGAACGTATTTGTTTCAATATGATTATCGACGAAATTAAAAAATATATATTAAATGATTGAATTATCAGAAACATTGAATTATGATTACAAGTCTCTGTTGAGAGGTCCACTATGATTTGAGAAAATCTATTCATCTTAACGATATTCGGAATAATTTGTAAAGCTATTTTTAAATAAAAATAAAAAGTGTCATTTACGAAAGTTAGACAAAAGCTAGTGGAGAATTGGTTTTCATAATATTCTATTAATCTATTTTCAAACATACAAAAATGTTTTCAGTTTAAAAAGAACTTTATTATTAAAACGTATATAACTTTTATAAATATCTAAAATCACTTTTGACAACTCATTACTTAACCAATATAATAAATATAACGATATTTATATTTTATTTCATTAAATATATATAACGATTTAAATTAATATTATATATATTTATACGCGTATTATACATACATAGTTTTTATACTTTTACTATACTTTAACTTTACCTTTACTTTACTTTTACTTTACTTTAACTTTAATAATTCACTTTAATAATTCATACTTTAATAATTCACTATAATAATTCATACTTTAATAATTCACATTAATAATTCATACTTTAATAATTAATACTTTAATTCACTTTAATAATTCATACTTTAATAATTCACTTTAATAATTCATACTTTAATAATTCACTTTAATAATTCATACTTTAATAATTCACTTTAATAATTCAAAAATCTATTATAAATAGAATTCAATAGGTTTCATTATTTCATAGAAACTTGAAAATATATTTCTCTAAACTCTCTCAATCGATTTACATATATGTATAAATATATATATATATATATATATATATTTGCTCTGTATTATTTCAAGATATTATTAGTATACATAAAATATTACGACGGAGTGATGTCCGAGTGATTTCAAAATAGTCTTTTGAATGAGTCGAAGCTAAGGAAATTATGGGTTATAGCTATGGAGGTGATGGGTATGGTTCATGGGTATGCTCGTGAGGTCAATCTAGTGTTTATCATCTCCATTGCGTCTACGTACTTTCCTGCAATATTGAATCTCAATATTGATACGTGAGCACTCATAACTTAACTTTTATATATCAATAGTGTATCCCTGACTAGTGCTCGAGTATATAGGATTATGCATGCTTGTACATTCGATATTATCCTTAGATAGGTTTGTTGAATCCTGAATTAGATACATATGCTACTGAGATACGGTATATGATATGCATGTCATTGGAAAGCTAGCGAAAAATTAAGAACTTTTCATTTAGATATCGAATGGTTTCGATGAACGGATTAGAAGTTATAGTCAACTGAATTTTAGTATTATTGTTAAAATGATTATTATTACTATCGTCGTTATTATTTTAATAGAAATATCATTGTTATTATAAAATATCATTATTACTATTATGTTAGTATTATCATTTTATCATAATACCATTTTTAGTAAATATAAATATTGTTATTTTTTATAGAATAATAATAATTATTATTACAAAATAATACAACTTTTACTTATTATTATTATGATCAATATTATTTTATCAAATAAATAGGGGATACAAAGATATTTTTCACCACGCGTAATATAATTACATTAATAATACTTACCACTATAGTTTTACGATATTAAGTGAACTTTATAAATTTTACTACTTAAGATATATAAAAGTATATTTTATCATATATAAACGTTAATATAAATTTTTATTAATAAATGAATTTTATTATTATAAAATCTAATAAATATATTTAAATATATAAAACGACTATAGTTAAGTTATATAATAAACACGTATAAATTTTAGAAGTCATTTTGGGTCAAGTTGACTTTTGTTGACTTTTGCATATTAGTCTCGAGCATTAGGATTGTGGTACATTATGACTTGACCAAAAATTGTTAGACAAATATTGACCAACATATAAATATATATAATTAATATAGGTTCGTGAATCCGGGGCCAACCTTGCACTTGTTAAATGACGTTATATGTATTTTTACTACGAAATACAGTATGGTGAGTTTCATTTGCTCCCTTTTATATATATTTTTGGGACTGAGAATACATGCGCTATTTTTATAAATGTTTTACGAAATAGGCACAAGTACTAAAACTAATTCTACGTGGGTTTAAACCAGAAATATACCCTTAGCTTGGTAACATTAAACTAATTGTCTATGTACGGTAGGCGCGAATCCTAAAGATAGATCTATTGGGCCTGACAAACCCCATCCTGACTATGGGATGCTTTAGTACTTCGAGGTTATTTTAAACACACCTGATCTGGTGTACTTCAGAGGGTAAAACATGAACGTTAAGGCTTGTTACCGGGTGCCTACAACTTATAGAATACTTTTATACACTTGCGAGTGTACATATATTTATAAACGGAAATCTTGTGGTCTATTAATATATTGAAATGATTGTTATGATAAACCTATGAACTCACCAACCTTTTGGTTGACATTTTAAAGCATATTTATTCTCAGGTATTAAAGAAATCTTCCGCTCTGCATTAGCTCATTTTAAGGATATTACTTGGAGTCATTCATGCATATTTTGAAAGACGTTGCATTCGAGTCATTGAGTTCATCAAGATTATTATTATGTCAATTATAGTTGGATGTATTATGAAATGGTGTGCATGCCATCAACTTTCGTTGTAAAGAAAGTTTGTCTTTTAAAAACGAATGCAATGTTTGTAAAATGTATCATATAGAGGTCAAATACCTCGCGATGTAATCAACTATTGTGAATCATTTATATTGTATATGAACGGGTCCTTTCAGTTGGTATCAGAGCGGTGGTCTTAGCGATCCAGGTCTGCATTAGTATGTCTAACTGATAGTCGTTAGGATGCATTAGTGAGCCTGGACTTCGACCGTGTCTGCATGTCAAAAGTTTTGCTTATCATTTTTGTTGGAAATTACCTGCTTATCATTCTTAGTCTAGACACGTCTTACTGCATTGATTGCATGAATAGTGTATAGACAAAATTCATATCTTAGCGTATCTGCTAATCCATATCTTAGCGTATCTGTTACTGTAAACTTTGCCTGACATATCCCGTAAATTGCTCCGTAATCTACGAAATCTTTTGCGGTATATATATAGATATTCTATGTAATTAGAATACCACCCGATAGCCAAAAAATCATTTCATATCAAAAAATCCTTTATTCAATCGAACGAAATGGAATTCGTCATTAGTTCAAGTCCCTCGAATTCCGATATGCAATCCCACTCAAGCTCCAAAAGCAGTGTGACCGGAATGGATCAACCAATTAGCCATCATCTATTCTGGATGAATTGGGGATAGGTTCGTAGCCTCCTCAATAATTGGAGACAAGAAGAAGGTGATCCCTTCCATCCACCACATTGCCCTCTTGGTGATGAACCTGAAGCACTTACCCGCGAACCGGTCCGAAACACCATTTTCTCTCTCATTTCCAAAATATCTCATCACGATTATATACTACATCAAATTCTAGATTTTATTTATCCGCTCGTCCGAATCAACAATCACCCCGGTGTAATAGAAGAAGTCAACGCGCTTCGCGCTCGAGTAGTGGCTTTAGAGAATATGGTGCAAGGGTTACAAACACCAACAAATAACGAAGTATTAATTCATAATTTCAATTTTATTGAATAAATACTCCGTAAAAGTTATGTAATTTCTAAAGTCTTTAGGGATTATTCAGTTCTAGTTTCAACCGTAAATCAAATGAGTTTAATTTAATATTAACTCATTAAATCTATGTTACATCTGAAGAAAATATGCACATATATATTTTCATAAAGACTGTAATAAAATTCTATTGTACAAAATATTAATTGTGAAAAAAAATTTTAACGGGTAGGTAATACCCGAGAGATATATAAATTCTCAATTAATATGTTACATTTTTCGAATCTGATTAAGCAAATCATCAACTATACTCCCAAAATCTCACAACAATATACATTCTTGTATAGTAATCATAACAACCATTCTCACCCAAATTTAATTACGCATTCTGATTTTGACAAATCAAAATCCAAGTCATGATTTAACAGAAGACATCACTCTTAGATTCCTACATCTTTCAAAGCTATACTTTGACTTCAAAACTGTGTTAGAACATCATATGTATATTAACGATTACAAACTGTGTTCAAACTCTCCGAAGTTTTCTAAGACACTTCAAACAATGAACAATCGAGATGATGATCCAACCACATATTACTCACAATTATGTACCTAAAAAGCTCTCGAAGCCAAAGTCATAGTTCGACGCGTATCCATGTCAGACCCTTTGGCATTTATTAGCTAAAATGACTTTTCAATTCCTTTTCAAAGTAGACAGTTTTGTCACAGCTCCGGCAAGTCAACTTTGACTTAGTCTTATTATAACCTCGATAGATACGTTGCCCTTTTGTCATCGTTACTGGGGACCTTTCATATCTGGCCACCTTAGCAATAAACTTACCAACAACTTCAATTATCTTTGACTTTTCAAAAAATCATTATATTTATTGAAATCACATCATTTACTCATTCGCATCTTGTAACGAGAATTGTCATACGAATCATCAGAAAACAGTAACCAGTATTTTGAAATCTCACAGCATGTCTACGCCAACAGTTATATGTGTACGTAAAACGTCTATCTCCTGGACTTACATACTTTGAATGTGAAGTTCTGAAAAATATTTTGAACTGCAAACTAGTTCTTGAAATGCTGACGAAGCATCAAAAACTGTAAACGATCTTAACAGTAAAAAGTTTGATGACAAAGAATAGTAAGGTTGTAAAGCTGAGAAAAAGAGAAGGTTTGGAACTGGAAAACAGATTGAACTGACTATGAAGGAGGCTGTGGACAAATCACAAAGACTAAATCTGCCTTCAAAGAATCCAAATGATTCAGTGCCTGCTAAAGTCATTAACGAATACCTTACTCTTTATTCTAAACCTTTACAGACAAATCTTCATCATCATCCATTAATATTAGAAATTCTAAGATATTATCATATCTTTCATTATAAATATCCGCGATATTTCTGAAGATATTTTCACAACTAATCTTATCTGAAGTCATTTATCTCTTTGCGCTATCAGTGATACATCATATAAGAAACTATTAGTTTCTATATTCTATAAACTTTCGAGTTTAAATTATGAATGTTTTGAAGTAGTGTTGGGAACTGAAGCATGGGTTAGTATAATATAATGACACTTGATCAACGTGATTATATTACAGTAAGTCATGCTGAGTTTCTAATGGGACATGACGATTCACAGACCATGCCGTCATCATGTTCCATGTTACACGACTCTTGTATTCTATTTAATCTCTAAAAATATCAAGAATATATTTTCTTGATGATTCGGTCTTTTCAGGGTATTCTGGTAAATTAACAAATCAAGATCGTGCCATTACCATTTCCTTCTTAGAACATTAACTATGTTCATTCTGAAATTCATATCTGCCAATACTGGACCATTACAAACGTTGCTTAATCGCAAGAAGAAGAAACGAAAGGACGAAACTCCAAAATAGAAATTGGAGTATAAATCGCAGCAAATAGAAGGGAGCATTAACTATGGATGTCAATGATTATAGAAGACAAAAGCAGGGGCTTTGAAATATAAGGGAAGATATAAAACCCAACAACCACCCAAAAATTATAAACCGTATATATCGATGCATATAGCAATATAAAGACACGGAAGAACTAAAAACACTATAAAACCGAGAGTATAGTAGAAGTAAATAGATTCTTCCAGAGGCAGATGAAAAAGAAGAATGACAGATATGAAAGTGAGGAGTATATCGAGAATCAGTACTGGATGAAGCATATTGACAAATACTTTAAAATATGAGTTGAGAGAGAAAGAATAGAAGGTGTGAGTTGTAAGGAAACGAAGGAGGTGGATTTATAGTGAAATACCCGACAGAGAAATCAAGATGGATTATCGTATTAATTCGAAGAGAATCATAATCTCCTTAATCACCAAAGCATCAAATCCAACATAGATTACAAAGATTTTCTTTAAATTCGGAGATCAATTGTGATGACGTCAAAAGATATGACGAATCACTATAATCTTATTTCCTTCATTTACGATAACTTCCCTCATACACTTCGAGTAATCGAATTATTTTATCCATACTTCTTAGACATGATAAAACTTTATAATCGTTACATCATAATAACATTCTCATTGTTAGCCATAACGACCTCTATCAAATTTCGGGGACGAAATTTCTTTAACGGGTAGGTACTGTGACGACCCGGAAATTTCCGATAAAATTTAAACTTTATCTTTATATTATTCTGACACGATAAGCAATGTTTGTTAAGTTAAATCTCAAGGATTTTAAACTATGTTTATACATTCATTTAAACCTCGACCAAATTCCAATGATTCACGAACCATTAAATGAACATATATGAATATGTATGTATATGTGTATATGTTATAAATTGAAAATGTCAACAAAGTATTTAAACATATAATACTTTATATGAACGTATTTGTTTCAATATGATTATCGACGAAATTAAAAAATATATATATTAAATGATTGAATTATCAGAAACATTGAATTATGATTACAAGTCTCTGTTGAGAGGTCCACTATGATTTGAGAAAATCTATTCATCTTAACGATATTCGGAATAATTTGTAAAGCTATTTATAAATAAAAATAAAAAGTGTCATTTATGAAAGTTAGACAAAAGCTAGTGAAGAATTGATTTCCATAATATTCTATTAATCTATTTTCAAACGTACAAAAATGTTTTCAGTTTAAAAAGAACTTTATTATTAAAACGTATATAACTTTTATAAATATCTAAAATCACTTTTGACAACTCATTACTTAACCAATATAATAAATATAACGATATTTATATTTTATTTCATTAAATATATATAACAATTTAAATTAATATTATATATATTTATACGCATATTATACATACATAGTTTTTATACTTTTACTATACTTTAACTTTACCTTTACTTTACTTTTACTTTACTTTAACTTTAATAATTCACTTTAATAATTCATACTTTAATAATTCACTTTAATAATTCATACTTTAATAATTCAATTTAATAATTCATACTTTAATAATTCACTTTAATAATTCATACTTTAATTCACTTTAATAATTCATACTTTAATCATTCACTTTAATAATTCATACTTTAATAATTCACTTTAATAATTCATACTTTAATAATTTACTTTAATAATTCAAAAATCTATTATAAATAAAATTCAATAGGTTTCATTATTTCATAGAAACTTGAAAATATATTTCTCTAAACTCTCTCAATCGATTTACATATACATATACATATACATATATATATATATATATATATATATATATATATATATATATATATATATATATATATATATATATATATATATATATATATATATATATATATATATATATATATATATATATATATATATATTTGCTCTGTATTATTTCAAGATATTATTAGTATACATAAAATATTACGACGGAGTGATGTCCGACTGATTTCAAAATAGTCTTTTGAATGAGTCGAAGCTAAGGAAATTATGGGTTATAGCTATGGAGGTGATGGGTATGGTTCATGGGTATGCTCGTGAGGTCAATCTAGTGTTTATCATCTCCATTGCGTCTACGTACTTTCCTGCAATATTGAATCTCAATATTGATACGTGAGCACTCATAACTTAACTTTTATATATCAATAGTGTATCCCTGACTAGTGCTCGAGTATATAGGATTATGCATGCTTGTACATTCGATATTATCCTTAGATAGGTTTGTTGAATCCTGAATTAGATACATATGCTACTGAGATACGGTATATGATATGCATGTCATTGGAAAGCTAGCGAAAAATTAAGAACTTTTCATTTAGATATCGAATGGTTTTGATGAACGGATTAGAAGTTATAGTCAACTGAATTTTAGTATTATTGTTAAAATGATTATTATTACAATCGTCGTTATTATTTTAATAGAAATATCATTGTTATTATAAAATATCATTATTACTATTATGTTAGTATTATCATTTTATCATAATACCATTTTTAGTAAATATAAATATTGTTATTTTTTATAGAATAATAATAATTATTATTACAAAATAATACAACTTTTACTTATTATTATTATGATCAATATTATTTTATCAAATAAATAGGGGATACAAAGATATTTTTCACCACGCGTAATATAATTACATTAATAATACTTACCACTATAGTTTTACGATATTAAGTGAACTTTATAAATTTTACTACTTAAGATATATAAAAGTATATTTTATCATATATAAACGTTAATATAAATTTTTATTAATAAATGAATTTTATTATTATAAAATCTAATAAATATATTTAAATATATAAAACGACTATAGTTAAGTTATATAATAAACACGTATAAATTTTAGAAGTCATTTTGGGTCAAGTTGACTTTTGTTGACTTTTGCATATTAGTCTCGAGCATTAGGATTGTGGTACATTATGACTTGACCAAAAATTGTTAGACAAATATTGACCAAAACATAAATATATATAATTAATATAGGTTCGTGAATCCGGGGCCAACCTTGCACTTGTTAAATGACGTTATATGTATTTTTACTACGAAATACAGTATGGTGAGTTTCATTTGCTCCCTTTTATATATATTTTTGGGACTGAGAATACATGCGCTGTTTTTATAAATGTTTTACGAAATAGGCACAAGTACTAAAACTAATTCTACGTGGGTTTAAACCAGAAATATACCCTTAGCTTGGTAACATTAAACTACTTGTCTATGTACGGTAGGCGCGAATCCTAAAGATAGATCTATTGGGCCTGACAAACCCCATCCTGACTATGGGATGCTTTAGTACTTCGAGGTTATTTTAAACACACCTGATCTGGTGTACTTCAGAGGGTAAAACATGAACGTTAAGGCTTGTTACCGGGTGCCTACAACTTATAGAATACTTTTATACACTTGCGAGTGTACATATATTTATAAACGGAAATCTTGTGGTCTATTAATATATTGAAATGATTGTTATGATAAACCTATGAACTCACCAACCTTTTGGTTGACATTTTAAAGCATATTTATTCTCAGGTATTAAAGAAATCTTTCGCTGTGCATTAGCTCTTTTTAAGGATATTACTTGGAGTCATTCAATGCATATTTTGAAAGACGTTGCATTCGAGTCATTGAGTTCATCAAGATTATTATTATGTCAATTATAGTTGGATATATTATGAAATGGTGTGCATGCCATCAACTTTCGTTGTAAAGAAAGTTTGTCTTTTAAAAACGAATGCAATGTTTGTAAAATGTATCATATAGAGGTCAAATACCTCGCGATGTAATCAACTATTGTGAATCATTTATATTGTATATGAACGGGTCCTTTCAAAACTTGATAACCATTTGAAAATGAGCTTTAAATATGAACTGTTGTTATATAATGAAACTTTGTGGTCTACAAAAATATTTAATAACTGTGAAAACTTATTATCCATAGAACCGTTTATATAAACTTGAAATTTTGTGAAACATGAAATAATTTATAGACTTGAGATTTTGTTAATTGTATTACAGTCAAACTGTATATGAACTTGAATTCTTGCGATCCGAGTTACTAATAAGCTATTTCAAAACTTGTGATCTTATGATCCTACTTACATTCGGACTATTAGAAAAAATTAAAACTAGTAAATCATGAAACTATTCATGAACTTGAGAACTTATGATTCGTTTCACTGTCAACTTATGTGTGATCTATGAAACCTTTTAACTATTTTCACGACAGATCACTAACTATTTTTAACTGTGAACCTTTGTGGTCAAATGGTTTTACTTGTGTAACTAAAACCTATAAACTCACCAACATTATGTTGACCATCTTTTTATGCATGTATTCTCAGGTTTGTAGCTAGCTTCCACGCACTCTGATAGGAGACTGGACTAGGACCATGAAGTCACGCCAAGTCATAAAGGGTCAGGCGGGGGTGTGACAATTCCGATCAATATTGGAGTTAATCTCCACTCTAAGATATTAACTTATTCGACTCCAATCGAATAAGTTTAATCCCCTCGATTGTTTTATGCCCTTGAAATCCAGATTTCAAATCAGGTTTCGCACAATTATTGGAGTTAAAACATCCGATCCACTCTTTTCCACAAATCAAGCACTCAAATCTGAAATCTATTTAACCATTACGATTTTGGTTTGATCAAATGGCGCCACCTAAAGGTACGAACAACACAGTGAAACCAGGCAGCGAAATGACAAGCAAGAAAGGAACGTCCGATGACGTTCCACCGCCTTTGAACAAAGAAAGCTCGCCAACTTTGGAACCACCTCAACCCCAAAAGAAATTAATCGCTCACATTCACTCTGGTGACACATCAGGCGATGAGATGAATGTTTCCGATGGCGACGAGGACACATAGGAGGAATCACCATCTGGTGGGAGAAGATTGAATCTCTGTATCTTTGGTCTCAAACGGGGGATTCGAGCGGAATCGGGTCATCTCGTGATGATACCGAAATGATCACCAAGATGATCTCAGCTGACGTCAAAAAATAAGTAATCGAAAGACTAAAGGCCATGTTGAGCGACGGTACCAATCTAGTAGGAAGGCAACATTTGTAAAACCTTTATATCATGAAGACCACTCCCCTGCCGATACGGTGTCACCACGGCTGTCGCAAACGCATGGTTAACTGAGCTCCGGCGTACACGCATTCTTTGTCACAACCTGTCGTCCAGGGCACAGCACTTGAGAATCTGTTTGCTTTGATCACCGGCAATTAAGCAAAGCAGCAGGTTGAGATGTCAGCTACCAGCCAAAAGCATTGCGAACGAAGCGCCGGCTGCATTCTTCCCGCTAACATCGTCATACCGGTCACTGTGGGGGTATACAATGGCACTACCGACCCATATGATTTCCTGCAAATCTTTGAGGGTGCCATAAAAACCCAACATTGGAGTGATGAGGTAGCATGCCATCTCTTTCCGACTATCCTGCAGTCTGCTACCAGAGAATGGTTCGCTAAACTTCCACCAAATGGTATCACATGTTTTGCAAACCTACGGGAGAAGTTTCTCATGCAATATCAAAATCTTTGACGGCACACGTTTACACACCTGTATGCCTATGAAATACCAATGTATCGGAGGAAGAAAACTGAAAGCTTCATCACAAGATACATGCTGAAGTGCCAAAAAATCCCAGGGCTCCCGGAAACACAATAGATTTTCGGGTTCATAACATGCCTAGACAAAGAAGCACACCCGTCGCTTGTCGCCGAATTTCGATGGAACATCTCGAGTACATGCGCGGATGCTGTAACAGCAGCAAGGCAATACCAGCATTCCGGGCGAGAAAGGCAAGCCGGGTATCACCGAGACGAGAAGAAGTGAGACGATGATAGGAGAAGCGATAGCAGACACAGTCATGACGTTAGCCAACGTAGTGACATCCATCACAGAAGTCAAAACAGCCACGCCAAAAGTCATGACAGTCACAGGCATGAAAATGGCAGCCGAAGTCCATATGACAAGGGATCTTTAATAGACAGTCTGGCCCAAATGCCAAGAGAAATAGTGTTAACAGAGCCGGTGAAAGCCAAATTCACTCCTCCGGCACCGTTAGAAAAACGGGAAGGTCAAAAATAAGATAAATACTGTGAATTCCACGAAGATAACAGTCACGACACTGACGAATGTAAAGCGTTAATGCGTGAGATCATCGCAAAAATCAAGGTCGGTGAGCTTAATCACTTGCTGCAGGGCCGAAAGTTCAAAAAAAGCTGATCCCAACAAAACATTCAGCTGGCAAAAGGAAGACAGTAAGAAGCGTGAGAAAAAAAAAAGACAAGTTCGTCATCAATATGATCAGCATTGAGAAGGATGATCTCGTTTCACGTAGCTCCTGGAAAGATGCTGCAATCACGTTCCCAAAACTACCGGCACGATAATCTCTGGATGAACCGGTAGTGATTAACGGTTTGATAGACGGTTTTTGGGTCAACGAAATGTACACCGACACGAGGAGTGAGGTTGATGTCTTGTATGCCCATTGCCTTTTCCAACTCCCAAAATGATTCGGAAGAAAAATGAGACAGTCCAACACTATCATCTCCGGGTTCACGGGTTTCACTGAAGAACCCATGGGCAAACTCATGGCAACGGTCATGGTAGGCTCCCAACGCTACCTCCGTAGTGAGATCATTGACTTTTACGTCGTTAAATTCGTGACCACCACAAATGTGATTTTGGGAAGAAAGTTCTTCAGGAATATTGGTGCAATAGCTTCCACTGCTCACGGCTTGCTTAAATTTCCAACCCGGCAAGGCGTTGCAACGGTCGAATCTACCTGACACCCCTTCTCGGGAGAAGAAAGCACTCAAGCTAGGTGAAACACCGGAACGTCCAAGGCGCCGCACATCCTGGAAGAAAAACGCGTGTTCGTTCTTAAAAATCTAACTTACTTATTTCCACCGACACGCTCTACTAGAAAAAGCCCGATCACTACATACAAGATTGAGCAGGGGAGTTCCGGCTGGTATTGTCGGCCAGAATGGGAAGAACAATTTATCAATCCGCATGAAGAAACTGAACCTTTCAATCCGGCACTAAAACGTTCTCGGCCAGAAAGTTGCGAGAGCTCCACCCAAGATGGGACACCGGTCAAGGGAAACAAAAGTGTCTAAACGCCACACTAAAGTTTAGATGGATATCCTGGTTGAAACTGATCACTTCAATCATGATTATCTTGATATTTATGTTTTTCTTTTCTAATAAAGAATCTCTGTACGTCTTTCCTTTTTAAGATGAATAAAAGAATTTTACCGTTTACAATAACTTAGTCATTCTGTTATTTACAACGTTGTTCACATAATAACTGAATAGCGGCAGATGGATACCGACATCCAGATAAGCCCCATGAGAGTTATTTTGTACCCCCTTAAGAGGTCATTGTCTAGCCCACGTCGATACAAATTTATACTGATAAACGGCCAATGAGTTGATGGCATAAACACATGTGACTGCATAGTGTACACACCAAAACTAATACAAATATAGTCTAGACGTACATATGAAGACACGAACTAGTTTGACTAAAAGAAAAATCATCAAACTGCAGCATACATCTAACAAAAAACTTCATTACATTTACATAAGTGTTCATTACAGAATACATCAAAATATATGCAACAATGTGCAATACAAGATATTAAAACTCAAAAACTAACAACTGCTGCATAGTTGTACCTTCGACGGCACAGAGATCCTCAAAACTACCAAACCAGATCTCCTCCAATGCTTGTTGAGCAGCCTAGAGCTCCTGCACGGCACCCGGGTTCACCTTCCCGACAATATCCGGGTGTAAGGAAACGGCCCCTCCAACATGATGCTTTTGCATCAACCGCACAACACGAGTGAAGTTAGCCTCCCCAAAACTCTGCAGATAAGCCTCAAAAGGCACCTTCACAGTGCTGGAATTGATGGCCTTCTTCAGCACAGAAGGCAGGGCAGCCTACAGCCGCTTACACTCCGCTACATCTGCATCCTTCATAAGAATGGAGGAGGATATTTCCTTATCCTTCTCTTCCTTCTCCGCCACTACCAGGGCAAGCTCTTCGTTAGCAACCTTCAGCTGGCTCTCCAAGTCACCCATGGCTTCCCGGGCCTTAACCCCCTCCTCATCACGGGCGAAGCCGTCCAACAAGAAAGTGTTTAGCTCCATGATTGCCCGAGCATGGGCAACCTTCGAATCATCAACTGGGAGGGCAGAAACCACCTGACGAAGGGTTGAAGAGGACCCCTTCTCTAGAGCACTCATGCAACCGTAATAATCAATATCCAGCTGAGAAAAAGTACGGATAATGTCATCACCAATAGGGACATTAAAGTGAATGTCATTAAACCTTTCTATTGTATAGTGGTGACCCTCCTCATTCCCCTCCAGCTGAATAGGCTCCGTCACAGTAGTCCCACCACCAGCAGAAGATTTGGTGACACCTGCAAGAATTAAGAAAGATAAGCACAAAACGCATATCATAATAAGAATAAGACTGGCATGTCGGGACAGGTAAGTTACCTTTGGCCTTCTTCAACCGAACTTTAGGAAGATCCTTAATCTTCCTCTTCACAATCGACTGCTCTTCAGTGACAGTCGGAGCAGGGAGGATTAAATCGACCCCATCGCCGACGTTCTGTTCCAAGTTTTGTGGAATAATATCCGGCTCACCAGGCTGATTCACCGGCAGACTCTCAAAGTTGATCTCCTCGAGATCACCAAACGCCATGGCAGTGCTAAACTCCATCTCTGTTGCATGAAATAAAAACAAGGTTAGTATGCAAAAATCTAACTATATGACATAACAATTGGCTAGGATCAGTCTCCACCTGCTCCATTGTAACGAATGACGGGTTTTGTGTTCGGATCTTGCCATTGGTGACTAACTCCCCCAACACAAGCATGGCCTCCGGGTATGGCCGCTGGGGAAACTTAAACTCATGGATGGCTAATATACATTCCTTTTCAGCATCATTCAACTTTGGAACCTTATTGGATCCCTTCTTCACTTTGATTGCCCACTCATAAAGACCAACAAACTGTTCTGGTAATTTTCTATGATCGAAAAAAAAGAACGATTCTCCCCATTCCTTTAGAGAAGAATCCATGTCACCGGTAAAATTAAAAAATCCTCTCCGTTTGATGGAGAACCAACCAATCTCAGACCTCGAGATGCTAAATCAGTACTGGAACATGTGAATAGTCGAAAGAATGTAGTTGTAGTTTAGATACATCTCCCACATTACCAACTTTTGGTACGCATGAGGATGTAACGATGTCGGTTGGACCATACATGGTAACCATGTCGGTTGGAGGCTTATGTGCCCGATGGGTGGCATCAGGAACCCTCAAGAAATAGTTGGTTAAAAATGGATACTTATTTACTAATTCATCGAGGTATTCATCACACACTCGACTCATTATATCTTTAATATTCACAAAAGCCCTAGATGAAGATTCAGCGATGTCTACGCTGGTTGATGTGGAAGACTGATCCGCCATATATATATATATATATATATATATATATATATATATATATATATATATATACGTAAATAAAAAATTACAAAATGACAGGAAAAAGTTAGAAGAAAAAAAACGGGGTACCTTTTTCGTGAAAAAACTGTTGGTTTTTTGAAGAAAAAGCAATTGAAGATATGAAGGTTTTAAAAAGTGAGAAGAATGGGAAAAGGTGGCTATTTATAGGTTTCAAAGAAATTGATCCAACGGTTTAGATTAAAAGTTGGATCCCTAAAGGTAATGATTAAAATTGCAAAAATATGTTCCTCGAACACCGTTCCAAAAAGTTAAAAAATGAAAAAAAACACAAAAAGGGGGCGTGTCTGCAGAAACTGTCTTTTCAAACTATCAGGCATTTAATGCACATCTAATCGGGAACATGGGTTCATTTTCAAAGTTTGATAACGGTAACCGTTCTGGCTACCATCATCAAACTGGGGGGGACTTGATGATACGCATAAAGATCCGTCTCAGAAGGGCACACTTTTAACAACATTCTGGCAAGAATGTAACCGGCGTGAGCCATCATGGGTAAATAACATCTTCCTATCCTCACCTTAGTAACTTGATCAGAAGGTTACTTATGCATGCATCCGCGAGGTTTCATACCAGACAAAGGCTAGCATGAATGAATGAGCAAGTTACCGACATCACCTAGCCGGATGTAAAGACATTGAGAAACCAAGAACCATATCATCACATAAAAAGGCCTGATGGATCACGAATGTCAGGAACCCGACAACCTTTACAAAGATACATATAAACCGTCTACAATCTTACCCTGTCATAACACTACCCAGAAGAAACACTTGAACTAAATATCAGATGAAACCCCTTTTGTCTAGGCGAGAGCAAGACACTCATCCGTTACACTCTAGCCGGATCTGCCACACTCTTGGGATTTCCATGTCTTCCCAGCTTAGGTGTCTGGCCCGAGACAAGCACGTTGTCCCGGAACAAGCAAACCATCCCGGAACAAGCACGCTGTCCCTGAACAAATATACCTTCCCGGAACAAACACATGATCCCGGAACAAATACACAAACAAGCTGCGTGCCACGTCAGCCCATGAATCTAGGAAAGTTTGTTAGGATCTGTTTGTTATTCCTATGAAAGGGACAGGTGCCACGTCGACCCTTGGGATTAGTGAAGTTTGTTATAACCATGAAAGGGACATGTGCCGCGTCACCATTCCCTCATAACATCTATAAATACACGGACAAGATCGTTCATTCAACAACACTGGATGCATTAATGTTACTCTACCCAAATTAATTACAGTAACATCTCTACAGCTGACAATACAATTCCGATAAAGATTCCGGTCGACATCGGAGTTAATCTCCACTCTAAGATATTAACTTATTCGACTCCAATCGAATAAGGTTAATCCCCTCGATTGTTTAACGCCCTTGAAATCCAGATTTCAAATCAGGGTTCGCACAATTATTGGAGTTAAAACACTCGATCCACTCTTTTCCACAAATCAAGCACTCAAATCTGAAATCTATTTAACCATTACAATTTTGGTTTGATCAGTATTTCCCCAAAGCTACAAGATACATGAATATTTACCATGCCTTGCTATTTGCAAGATGTTCATATCAGTAATGCTTTGGCAGACTTGGGAGCCAGTGTGAACCTAGCTAATGCCCTGTGCCCTATTTCATAATTTAGGACTCAAGGATTTTACACCAACCAGAATGACTATTCAACTCATGGACAGATTAGTTAAAATCCCTCGAGGAATAGCCGAGGATGTTCTAGTTAGAGTTGATAAGTTTGAATTTCCCGTTGATTTCGTCATCATGGATATTGAGGAAGACACTAAGGTTCCCCTTATACTTGGTAGGCCATTCTTAAACACCGCCAAGGCCATGATCGATGTACACGAAAAATCTTTAAAAATAAGAGTTGGATCTGAGGAAGTTACCTTAAATATCGACCAAATCATGAAACATCCTAAGGAAGAAGATGTCGGTCTGATAGACTCTGTACAAGAATTTGTCAACGAATATCTAGAAGAAACCATGGATATTTGTATTAAAGGTCAAACTTTTGGAAAACTCTGTTCATCAATAATCACTGACACTCAACTCGAAAAACAACCATCTCTAATATCGGCTAAAAAGTCATGTTTTTACCCCCGATATCAGGCCTATATTTAACAAAGTAATCTACTTTATTGCCAAAATATGCATCTTTTTGCCTCGATTGGTACATTTGGTAATTACGAAGGGAATGCAAAAAGAATTGGCAAAAACAGACTTAAAACGAAGAATCTAGAGCGAAAATGGCAAAATATCATAAAACACTCAAAAAACGGTGTGCCAGTAAGAGAGAAAAACGGCCTTCCACACTATGTGGATGGCCTGCCTGATTAAAACGGCCTGCCATTTAAACGGGATGATCAAACGAGTTGCCTTCAAATCAAACGTCCCAATAGCAAATCAAATGGCCTAATTGGACAGCCAGCACAAAGTCAAACGGCCTGCCATCAAATCAAACGGCCTGCCAGGCCAGGATCTAGTATAAATAAAGCTCAATTGTATCCATTTCAACACACTCTCCACTCTTCACTCTCTAATTCAATCTCAAATTTAGTTTAGTTTTCTAGTCTAGTTCGAGAATAGTCTTTCGAGACCTTCTCACCTCCGAGCGGGAAATTAAGTACCCAGAGGCGAACGCCGAAGATTGTACTACGAAGTTGTCTAGAGTCGAAGTTATCACTTTTGTACTTTCGGAACTCGATTAATATACTGGTACTTTTATCTTTCCCCTATCTTGTTATAATGTCTTTTATTACCTTGATAGATGATATTATTGTCATGATTAGCGAGTAGTTATATTTTGTTCATGCTGTGATGTAGTTGTTACGCTATCTGAATATAAAATTGTGTAATGAGATACTGTTGAGATGCTTTCCGATTATGATTAAACTCAATCACTTTTCTGACTAATAGAACGTGGTTATTAGCTATGTGATTGGGAAGTCGCGAACCCTGATTCAGAGTACACTATCTGTGTCACCCCTTGGTAAAATACCACTTCCTGATATATAGGGCGTTTGTCAGAGGCACAACGGTTGTAGTATGGAAACCTACCCTACAGATTTCGACACAGATTCTTTCGTAACAGAAACCCTAATTGATACTAGGAGTACAAGTCCGGCCTCAGGCTATGCTAGAGTAGTTACTATGCATATAAACATAGTACGTTTATTGAGGAGGCATAACGGTTGTAGTACTATATACCTCTGCTATGTATGGCCATGGACACGACCTCACTGTTGAAGAGTACATTGCACCATAATGCGGTCTCAGACATTGCACTCTGTCTGAGGGATTCTTTAGTAATAGGAATTCTTTGTTTAAATGCATAAAGGATTGGAACCGTTAGGATAACCGAACATTCACATGGAGACTACTGTCTGGCCATGTCGTTCCTTTATGGTTAATTTCTTTTAAATAAGAACATAATTGATTTTTATAAACCAATCATTAACGAAAGCATCAGAAACGTATCATGTCTCTCGGATAAGGTATACCCTCAACTTTAGCTTATGTTTAAAAAAGTTTGGGCCAAGTGGATAGATTAATACGCTGCCTTATTGGGTCGCTTATAATAAAAGAGCCGTCTAGTAAGTAGTTGTGTTACTCTGGCGTCAAGGGAAGAGGCGTTGCTGACCATTCAGAATCTTCAAGCCTATCGCATACATTATGCCCAGTGACATGTAAAGACCCGTCCTAATCCATAAGAACGAATACAATAACATATGACTACATTGCGAGGTATTTGACCTCTATATGATACATTTTACAAACATTGCATTCGTTTTAAAAGACATACTTTCATTACATCGAAAGTTGACAAGCATGCATAGCATTTCCTAATATCCAAGTATAAATGATCTAATCTGTCATTTACTTAATCATAATCTTTACTGAACTCAACGACTCGAATGCAACGTCTTTTGAAATATGCCATGAATGACTCCAAGTAATATCTTTAAATTGAGAAAATGAACAGCGAAAGATTTCTTTCAATCCTGGGAAAAAAACATGCTTTAAAGTGTCAACCAAAAGGTTGGTGAGTTCATTAGTTTATCATAATCGATCATTTCCATAATTTTAATAGACCACAAGATTTTCACAATTATAAACAGAACCTCTCGTCTGCATAAAGATAAAATCATTCATATGAATTGAACACCTGGTAACCGATATTAACTTTAATGCATAGAATTTCCAAAACAGAACCTCTCGTCTGTATAATAATAATCTCGAAGTACTAAAGCCATCCATAACCTGAATGGGGGTTGTTAGACCCAATAGATCTATCTTTAGGATTCACGTCAATTAGGAACAGAACCTCTCGTCTGCCTAATTCTTAGGTTACCAAGCTAAAAGGGGTGATATTCAGTTTAATAATCCAACCATAGAATGTAGTTTCGAGTACTTGTGTCTATGTTGTAAAATATTTAAAAAGCTGTATGTATTCTCATCCCAAAAATATTAGATAGTAAAAATGGGACTATAACTCAGAATATTGTATTTCGTAATAAATAAGCATATGATGGCATTGAACAAGTGCAAGGTTGGTCTCGGATTCACAAACCTATATTAATTATATATATTTATATGTTAGTCAATAACTATCTAACAATTTAGGTCAGGTCGTAGTGTATCGCAATCCTAATGCTCGAGACTAATATGCAAAAGTCAACAAAAGTCATTTTGACCAAAATAATTTCCAAAATCTATACATGATTATTATATAATTTAATTTGGACGTTTTATATATTTAAATATTTTTAGTAGATTTTATTAGAGTAAATAATAAAAGTCATTTATTAATAAAAATTTATACTAAAATATATATATGATAGAAAAAATATACTTTTATATATCTTAAATAATAAAATTTATAAAGTTCATTTATTATCATAAAAATATAATGATAGGTATTATTAATGTAATTATATTACATGTAGTAAAATATCTTTGTATCACATATTTATAAAATAATATTGATAATAACAATAATAATTAAGAGTTGTATTATTTTGTAATAATAATTATTATTATTCTACTAATAAAAATAACAATATTTATATTTACTAAAAATGATATTAATTATGATAAAATGATAATTTTTATTAATAATTATATTAAAATGATAATGATACTTTATAATAATAATGATATAATAATTTTAGTAAAAATGATAGTTTTAATTTTATAATACTTTTCAATAATAATAATAATAGTGATAAAATAATGAAAATTATATTTTTTATTTAAATCAATAACTTACAATATTTTTATTTCATCATGATACTTATACGCATTATTTCCTAATCGATTTGTTTAATAGCTTTTAGTACTCTTTTATAGCGCATTCATAATAATGATAATAATAACAATCATAATAATGAGATGATAATAATATTAGTTTTATGATGATGATATTAATAAGTATTATAATAATATTAATGATTTATAAAAAAATGATAATATTAATAATAATTTCTAATGTTAATAACAATAATAATAGTAATGACAATAATAATTTTTAATAATAATACTTATATTAATAATGATGATGATAATAATAATAATAATAATAATAATAATAATAATAATAATAATAATAATAATAATAATAATAATAATAATAATAATAATAATAATAATAATAATAATAATAATAATAATAATAATAATAATAACGACGATAATAACGACGATAGCAATAATAATCATTTTAACAATAATACTAAGATTCAGTTGACTATAACTTCTAATCCGTTCATCAAAATCACACGAGTTCTAAATGAAAAGTTCTTAATTTTTCGCTAGCTTTCCAACGACATGCATATCATGTACCTTATCTTAGTAGCATATGTATCTAATTCAGGATTCAACATAACCTATTTAACGACAAAATTAATCATACAGGCATGCATAATCCTATCTACTCGAGCACTAGTCAGGGATACACTAATAATATATAAAGGTTAAGTTATGAGTGCTCACGTATCAATATTGAGATTCAATATTGCAGGAAGGTACATAGACGCGACGGAGATGATAAACACTAAGTTGGCCTCACGAGCATACCCCTGAACATTACCCATCACCTCCATAGCTATAACCCATAATTTCCTTAGCCCTATCCTACTTGAAAACTAGTTTTGAAATTACATGCGAGCAGAACCTCGTCGTAGTATTTTATGTATAATACTAAAAATAATATTATCCAATAATATTAATACTAATACTAATACTAATAATATTAATATTGATAATCTTAATATTAATAATAATAATAATATAAATATATATATGTAGAGAGAAAGATATCGAGAGTTGAGAGAAATGAATGACTTAGGAAAACGAATTCGACCAAAATATAAGGAGTTGGCCTCACCCTCTTCACCATGCGATTGCATGGTTCAGTGAGGCAATGGGCATGCGATTGCATGGTTGCCTCTTTCAGCTCACAAAGCCTCAAAAGTCTTGCTGACACTCGCATATAATATATAATAATAATATATATTTAATTTATATAATTATTTATATAATATATTATATTTATGTTTATAGTTAATTTGAAATTTTTGTTCCGATGACACGTACGTTGTCTCTCAACTTATGTTTCGATTTCAATTTCTCGAACGCTAACTCATACGCGAAGAAAACTTGTACTAAACGATACGCGACGTGTACCTTTATAAATAATTAGACTTACATTGTCAATTAACTATATCATTTTAAATGTAACTTGATCATTTGAGTGATTTGGTCATTTGCTTCTATAAATCCTCGTCTCGTTGTATATACATATTATCGAAACATTTTATGACTAAGTTAAAATATATTTATATTTATATTTTCATTTCGAAATATAAATTTGGAATATTTATTTAACAATATATAATATATAGTTTTTCAAAACTAATGATATTCAAAACTTATATATTTTGAAATCGTTTAAATAATAAGAAATATTATTTCGTAACATTTGTATTTGTAAAGTTTAAAATTGATATACTTCATTTATATACAAACGTTTACAAAGACATTTTAATAATCAAATTATTTTATATTCAAAATCATTTTATTACAAAGGTTATAATAGTAGAAGTTGTTATGTCATAATACGTTCTTAATAATAAAAGTCTATTATATCAAAAAACGTTTTCGTTTAAGGAACACTATATATATATATATATATATACCTTTATAATATAAAGCTTAAATTCTGCTTTCTATATAATTAATTTACCTTTATAAATAATAGATTACAATAACTCAGTTTTTGAAATCATTTTCATACATTTGAAAATAGATCGGTCGAACATTATGAAAACCAGTTTTCCACTAACTTTTGTCTAACCCACGTCAATTGACACATTTATTCTTAATTGTAAAAGACTTTACCATTTATTCCGAATATCGTTAAAAATGAACGATTTCTCAAATCAACGTCGACCTTACCCCAAAAACTTATAATAATATCATAATGTAATGGATAACTCAATCATTTCACATTATCTTCTAATTCCGTCGATCAATATATTGAAACAAATACGTTCATTTAAAGTATTATTCATCTAATACTTTGTTAATGTTTTCAAGTTATAATATATATATACATTTACATATATAATCATAATCATTTATATAATGGTTCGTGAATCGTCAAAATTTGGTCGAGGTTAAATGAATGTATGAACACAGTTTAAATTTCTTAAGCTTTAACATTACAGACTTTTGCTTATCGTGTCGGAAATATATAAAAATCAAGTTTAAATTTGTTCGGAAATTTCTGGGTTGTCACAGTACCTACCCGTTAAAGAAATTTCGTCCTGAAATTTGATTGGGATGGTCATGGCTGACAATAAATATGTCTTCATGACGCGCACGAGCTGAAAATTAGATTTTTTACCATCGTCGAGTAATATAGACAAAACAAATTTGATTTTGTGAAGAGTACGAGGGAAGTTATCACCAAAGAGTGACATGAGTAAATGCAGGTTTGACTTAACCGGTGACTTAGTCACGGTTGATTTCCGGATTTCAAGGGATTTAGATAAAATCTTCATAATAAGATTTGGTTCTTCGATAATTAAAGAAATTATGATCTTCTTTGGTTAAATGCGATGATCTGTTTCGATTTCTCTGTCATTTATTTCACTATAAATCTACTCCCATCGTTTCCTTATTTCCACAACTCACACCTTCTATTCTTTCTCCCTCAACTCATATTTTAAAGTATTCGTCAATATCCTCCATCCAGTGTTGATTCTCGATATACTCCTCACTTTCATATCTGTCGTTCTTCTTTTTCATCTACCGCTGAAAGAATCTATTTACTTCTACTTTACTCTTAGTTTTATAGTGTTTTTAGTCCTTCCGTGTCTTTATATTGCTATATGCATCGATATATATGGTTTATAATTTCTGGGTTGTCGTTGGGCTTTATATTTTCCCTTATATTTCAAAGTCCCTGTTTCGGTCTTCTATAATCATTGTCATTCACAGTTAATGCTCTCTCCTATTTGCTACGATTTATACTCCAATTTCTATTTCGGAGCTTCATTCTTTTGTTTTCTCTTTTTGCTATCAGGCACCGCAGGTAATGGTCTAGAATTTGTAGATATGAATTTCAAAATGAACATAGGTAATGTTCTAAGAAGAAAATTGTAATGGCACGATCTTAATTTGTCAAATTACCAGAATACCCAGGAAAAACCGAATCATCAAGAATATTATTTCTTGATATGTTTAGAGGTTACTATAATACAATCACGTTGATCAAGTGTCATTATATTATACTAACTCATGCTTCAGTTCCCAACACTACTTCTAAAACATTCATACTTTAAACTCGAAGGTTTCAGAATTTAGAAACTAAAATAGTTTCTTTTATGATATAACATAGATAGCGCGAAGAGGTAAATGATTTCGGATAACAATAGTTATGAATATATCTTCAGAAACATCGAAGATATTTATAATGAAAGATACGATGATATCTTAGAATATCTAAGATCAGAGGATGACGAAGAATATTGTCCACAAGGGTTTTAGAGTAAGGAGTAAGGTATTCATTAATGACTTCAGTAGATACTGAATCATTTGGATTCTTTGAAGGCAGGTTTAGTCTTTATGATTTTTCCACAGCCTCCTTCATACTTTGCTCAATCCGTTTTCCAGTTCCAAACCTTCTCTTTTTCTGAGCTTTGCCAACACACTATTCTTTATTATCAAACTTTTTACTGTTAAGGTCTTTTATAGTTTTTGCTGCTTCATCAGCATTTCGAGAACTATTCCACAGTTCGGGGTGTTTTTCAGTAACTTCACATTCGAAGTATGTAAGTCTGTTATATGTACACATATAACTATTGGCGTATACATGCTGCAAGATTTCAAAATACTGATTGCTAATTCCCGATGATTCGTATGATAATTCTCGTTACAAGATCCAGATAAATAAATGATGGGGTTTTGATAAATATAATGATTTTTCGGAAAAATCAAAGATCAGTGGAGTTGTTGGTAAGTTTATTGCTAATGTGGTGGAACATAAACGGTTCCCCGATAACGATGGCGAAAGGGCAACGTATATATCGAGGTTATAATAAGATGTTTCAACTGAAAAGTCGAAGTTGACTTGCTGGAGCTG
Source organism: Rutidosis leptorrhynchoides (assembly GCF_046630445.1). Classification (NCBI taxonomy): domain Eukaryota; kingdom Viridiplantae; phylum Streptophyta; class Magnoliopsida; order Asterales; family Asteraceae; genus Rutidosis; species Rutidosis leptorrhynchoides. The sequence goes on along the minus strand of NC_092338.1, from coordinate 256,666,032 downwards.
TGACAAAACTGGCTACTTTGAAAATGAATCGCAAAGTTATTTTTGCTAATAAATGCTAAAGAATCTGACGCGGATACGTGTTTAAACTTTTACTTTGGTTTCAAGAGTTTTTCTGGAACATAACTGTGGGTAACATGTGGTTAGATCATCATCTCGATTGTTCATTATTTGAAGTGTCTTCAGGAATTTCGAAGGGTTTGAACACAGATTGTAATCGTTAATATACATATAATGTTCTAGGATTTTGAATGATTCAAATATTTTTTGGGTTCTATGAATAGAAATGATGTTTTAGCACAGTTTTGAAGTCAAAGTATAGCTTTGAAAGATGTAAGAATCTAAGAGTGATGTCTTCTGTTAAATCTTGACTTGGATTTTGATTCGTCAAAATCAGAATATATAATCAATTTTTGATGAGAATGGTTGTTTTGATTTTATAAAAGAATGTATATTGTTGTGAAAGTAGTGAGTATAGTTGGTGATTGCTGAATCAGATTCGAAGAATGTAACATATTAATTGTGAATTTATATATATCTCTCGGGTATTACCTACCTGTTAAAAAAATTCACGGTTAATATTTTGTACAAAAATTTTATTACAGTCTTTATGAAAATATATAGGTGTATATTTTCTTCAGATGTAACATAGATTTAATGAGTTAATATTAAATTAAACTCATTTGATTTACGGTTGAAATTAGAATTGAATAATCCCTAAAACTTTAGAAATTACATAACTTTTACGAAGTATTTATTCAATGAAATTGAAATTATGAATCAATACTTTGTTATTTGTTAATGCATGATGTTGGTGTTCGTGGAATTCTTGTGAACTTCACAAAGTACGAATGATGTTATCTAAAAAGTTTCGAGTACATCAATGATGAAAGTGTAAAATCAAACCTATATTTGAATAATATACTTGATTTATTATGAAATGGAATTCATTGAATTGAAACAGAGATCGTAGTTAACGATGGTTAAGTTGTTAAGGAAGGATGTACAACATAGCATATTAGTAATATGAATTTAACCGAGTAATATCTACCCTTATTTAATTCATACATAATAGCTTAGTACGAAAAGATTTATTTTGATCTCAAAATTCATATGTATATAATTAAAATATACATATAATTTCTTCAGAGGGAATGAGTTAATACTTCATAACTCATTGATACAATATACTTCGTTGTTGATTTGTAATGATGTCCACGGTGATTCTTGAACTGGCAAAGCTTCTGATATTATAGATGCTGTTGGTACTGACGGTGCTGGTGATGTTGACGATATTGTTGATGCTGTTGGTAAAACGAGTCTAGCTTGTAAATCATGCACGATTCCGGTCAGGGTTTCTACTCTACTGTCTCTGTTCACTCATCTGATTTGTAATCAGAATCAGAATAATCTCTAAGATTTTGGAGATTACATAATCGCCGCAAAATCTTTCTTCAATGAAGTTATGAATCAATACCTCATCGTTTATTGTTGTTGGTATTCCTTAGTATCTACAAGGCGTATGTCTTCGATGTTCGTGGGACAGTTTATGATGTCGAAGCACGGAATATGGATGTTGTTGATGGTGGTAATGGTTCTGTTGACATTGATGATGGTGGTACTGTTGATGTCGGTGTTGTTGCTGGTGCTTGTAACCTTTGCACCATATTCTCCAAAGCTACTACTCGAGTGCGAAGCTCGTTGGTTTCTTCTACTATACCGAAATGATTGGCGGTTCGGACGAGCGGATGAATAAGATCTAGAATCTGGGATAGTATATAATCATGACGGGATACTCTGGAAATGAGAGAGAAAATGGTGTTTCGAACAGGTTCGCCGGTAAGTGCTTCAGGTTCTTCGCCAAGAGGGCAATGTGGTGGATGGAAAGGATCGCCTTCTTCTTGTCTCCAATGATTAAGGAGGCTACGAACCCATCCAAAATTCATCCAGAATAGATGATAGTTGATTGGTAGGTCCATTCCGGTCACACCACTTTCGGAGCTTGAGTGAAACTCCATATCAGAATTCGAGGGACTTGAACTAGTGGAGAGTTCCATTTCGTACGATTGAATAAAAGATTTTTCGATATGAAATGATTCCTGGCTATTGGATGGTATTCTACTTACATGGAATATCTATGTATATATATATATATATATATATATATATATATATATATATATATATATATATATATATATATATATATATATAGAATAAAAGATTTCGTAGATTACGGAGGAATTTACGGAATATGTCAGGCAAAGTTTATAGTAACAGATACGCTAAGATATGAATTAGCAGATACGCTAAGATATGAATTTTGTCTATACACTATTCATGCAATCAATGCAGTAAGATGTGTCTAGACTTAAGAATGATAAGCAGGTAATTTCCAATAAGAAATGATAAGCAAAAACTTTTGACATGCAACTAAGGTCGAAGTTCAGACTCACTAATGCATCCTAACAACTATCAGTTAGACACACTAATGCAGACCTGGTTTGCTACGACCACCGCTCTGATACCACATGTAAAGACCCGTCGTAATCCATAAGAACGAATACAATAACATATGACTACATTGCGAGGTATTTGACCTCTATATGATACATTTTACAAACATTGCATTCTTTTTAAAAGACAAACTTTCATTACATCGAAAGTTGACAAGCATGCATACCATTTCCTAATATCCAACTATAAATGATCTAATCTGTCATTTACTTAATCATAATCTTTACTGAACTCAATGACTCGAATGCAACGTCTTTTGAAATATGACATGAATGACTCCAAGTAATATCTTTAAATTGAGCAAATGCACAGCGGAAGATTTCTTTTAATCCTGAGAAAAAACATGCTTTAAAGTGTCAACCAAAAGGTTGGTGAGTTTATTAGTTTATCATAATCGATCATTTTCATAATTTTAATAGACCACAACATTTTCATAATTATAAACAGAACCTCTCGTCTGCATAAAGATAAAATCATTCATATGAATTGAACATCTGGTAACCGACATTAACTTTAATGCATAGAATATCCCCAAACAGAACCTTTCGTCTGCATAATAATAAATCTCGAAGTACTAAAGCCATCCATAACCTGAATGTGGGTTTTTCGGCCCAATAGATCTATCTTTAGGATTCGCGTCAATTAGGAACATAACCTCTCGTCTGTCTAATTCTTAGCTTACCAAGCTAAAATGGGTGATAATCGGTTTAATAATCCAACCATATGAAAGGACCTGTTCATGTACATTATAAACGATTCACAATAGTTGATTACATCGCGAGGTATTTGACCTCTATATGATACATTTTACAAAAATTGCATTCATTTCTAAAAGACAAACTTTCTTTACAATGAAATTTGACGGCATGCATACCATTTCATAATACATCCAACTATAGTTGACTTAATAATAATCTTGATGAATTTCAACGACTTGAATGCAACGTCTTTCAAAATATGCCATGAATGACTAAAAGTAATATCTCTAAAATAAGCAAATGCACAGCGGAAGATTTCTTTAACACCTAAGAATAAACATGCTTTAAAGTGTCAACCAAAAGGTTGGTGAGTTCATTAGTTTATCATAATCATTCATTTCCATTATTTTAATAGACCACAAGAATTTCATTTCCAGTTCTCATAAATATACGCCCCATGCATAGAGACAAAAATCATTCATATGGTGTACACCTGGTAACCGACCTTAACAAGATGCATATAGAATATCCCCATCATTCTGGGACTCCCTTCGGAGATGATAAATTCGAAGTACTAAAGCATCCGGTACTTTGGATGGGGCTTGTTACGCCCAATAGATCTATCTTTAGGATTCGCGTCAATTAGGGTGTCTGTTCCCTAATTCTTAGATTACCAGACTAAAAAGGGGCATATTCGGTTTAATAATCCAGCCATAGAATGTAGTTTTAAGTACTTGTGTCTATTTCGTCAAACATTTATAAAGCAGCGCATGTATTCTCAGTCCCAAAAATATATATTGCAAAAGCATTTAAAAAGGGAGCAAATGAAACTCATAATACTGTATTTTGTAGTAAAAATACATATGACGATATTGAACAATGCAAGGTTGGCCTCGGATTCATGAACCTATATCATTCACATATATATTAATACATATACTTGTAATCGAACAAATTTATATATATGTAAATTTATTAGTTATATCGTTTTTACATTAATAACCTATATATTTCATATATTAATTTTAATATATAAATATAAATTTTGTTATGTTATAAATATTAAATATATTTTGTGTACATATATATATATATATCATTTGTTTGTTAAGATAATTATTATAATAATACTAGAATAATATTTGATATGATAAAAATGATAATAAAGGTAATACTTGATATTAATAATAGTAACAATATTAATGATTCTATTAATGATGTCATTAATGATAGTTTTATTAATAAATCTTATATTAATGATAATAACAGTAATTTTTAATAAAAATTAAAAATTTAATAATAATGAAATTAATAATTTTTGATAATAATACATAATACTTAATAATAATAATTATTATAACAATCTTATTACAAAGGAAGATTTTAATAATACTAATAAGTCTAAAATGTTACTAATAATAATATTTACTAAAATAATAATAATTTGTATTATTTTCATGATAATAATAATAATAATAATCATAATAATAGTAACATTAATATATATATATATATATATATATATATATATATATATATATATATATATATATATATATATATATATATACACATACATATACATATATACCTTAATGGATTTTGGAAGTCCATATCACTAAAACCCAAGAATACAAGTCCATTATCATTTACAAGCAACCCAAATTCAATTGGACCAAACACAGCAGGCCTAGTATCGATCTTAAACCAACAAAAGTTTTCGGGTTTGAGTTTTCATTCGATGAAAGTATCAAACGGTAGCACAACTCAATCAATGGTTTCATTCGGTTATATATTGATCCAAAATATCATTGAGCCGTCACTGTAACCACAAACAATAACCAATTCGACCTTGATTCATCATCGTACTTATCTTAACCTTAAAATAATCATAATCATAACATAGTTATAATCATATCATAATCATTATTATAACATAATCATAATCATAATCATAACATAGTCATAATCATATCATAATCATTATCATAACATGATCATAATCAGAATCATAACATAATTATAATATGATCCTAATCCTATCATAATACACACATATCATATATCATCTTTTATCATTACCACCATAATCTATCTTCATCATCATCTATATTATATGTCTATCATCATCATCTTACTAAACTATCATTAACATCGACATACCATCATGATTTCATTTCTATCACATAACTCGAAGTGAGCAACAGCAAAAAGGAAAAATAGAGCTGCAGCAATCTCATATGTTCATCATTGCCCTCTTCACATTTCAATTGAAAAAAATATAGCAGTAGTAGAATATCAATACAGCAGTAGAGTTGTAAGAATTTTGTGAGGTTGTTTTGAATTCTAACAAGATTAGCAAGTGTTTAACACCATCAACAGTCATCATTTAAATGTGCTGGTTGCCCCAAAAATAGATATACACATATATCTGTAACACAGCCGAACAGAACTCATACCCTTTAAATTTGATTCATCAAATCTACCCGTTTCAGCCTATAATCCTAACATAAAAGTTGTTATAAACTGATATACACATATATCTGTAATACAGCCGAACAGAACTCATACCCTTTAAATTTGATTCATCAAATCTACCCGTTTCAGCCTATAATCCTAACATAAAAGTTGTTATAAACTACTCCTCAAATGCTCAACACTAGAAATTAAAACCCTAAAACAACCTGTAATACCCTACTTCGAATAAAGTGTTCAGTTTGACTTTTTAAACATAAAATTTTGACTATCAAAATTAACAATCAATACGATAATTTAACGATTGAAAATTTACAGAGAACTTCACTAGATGATTCATAATAACTCTGCATTATTAGATTTGGAGAACTAATTCGAATTCGTGTTCTTGGACAAAATCGATCGTATAAGCAAAACCGGAGTGGTTCCTTTTAATTTCCCTTAAATCCTTCGATCAATAGCAGTTCTTTGTAGTGTGTAATGATAATCAAATAATTGTTGCAGCATGACATGTGATGATTGATCGGTGTTTATAGTGGAGATTGAGGTTGAATGGATTCACGAGCATAATAGAAATAGAGAAAAGGGGAAAGATGATAATGAAATAATCAGTTAAATGTCACACGTTATTTTCTGATTTTATATTATATTTAATATTAAATAATAATTAATAGTTATATTATCAATATAACAATTAATATTAAATATTAATTAATAATTATATTATTAGTATAACAATACTATCATTTAAAATTAATTGTAATAATAATTATGAAAGTAGTAATAATAATATTAGTAAGACAACTATATTTTTAGTTATTCATAATAATAATAATCATGAAAGTAATAATAATAATATTAGTAAAGATAACAAGTTTAATGTACTAAATTTCATATCTATATATTATCCATTAAAAATAATAATAATATAACTAATACTGATATTAATATTAATGTTAATATTATTTAGAATAATGAAAGTAATAATAATATTTGATAATGCTAAAAACGAACATATATTTCATAGCATTATCCCTCAAGAAAGACAAGCTTTTAGTTGCAATTGTTCTATTTACAAGTGATATTCGTTTAAATAATAAAAGGTGAAGACAAAAAACAGATTCGACGATTTGAAGACGCAAACGACCAAAAAGCTCAAAAGTACAAAATACAATCAAAGTGGTTCAAATTATTGATGAGAAACGTCTCCAAATTACAAGAGTACAAGACGCGAAACGCAAAATACAAGATATTAAATTGTACGCAAGGACGTTCGAAAAATCGGAACTGGGAACAAAGTCAACTCTTAACGCTCGACGTAACGGACTAAAAATTACAAGTCAACTATGCACATAAATATAATATAATATTTAAATAATTCTTAAAATTATTTATCTATTATATATATTTATATAAATCATCGGCAGAATGCAAACAAAGACATGTGACCTGGAAAAGCTGGCCATGCGATCGCATGGCCTAGAAGGTAAAAAACCATGCGATCGCATGGTGAACAGGGACAGGTCTGGTCCTATAAAGTTCGCGAGTTTTGGACGAACTTTTACATCTTTTTCTTTCCTTTCTATCTATCACGTATATATATATATATATATATATATATATATATATATATATATATATATATATATATATATATATATATATATATATATATATATATATATATATATTATAATTTTAATTTTAATTTTAAATTCTAATAATAAGGGTATGTTAGCGAATGTTGTAAGGATGTAAGTCGAAATTCTATCCGTGTAACGCTACGCTATTTTTAATCACTGTAAGTTATGGTTAATGTTATTTTTAAATTAATGTCTCGTAGCTAAGTTATTTTTATGCTTATTTAATGTCGAAGTAATCGTGATGTTGGGCTAAATATTAAAATTGGGTAATTGGGCTTTGTACCATAATTGGGGTTTGGACAAAAGAACGACACTTGTGGAAATTAGACTATGAGCTATTAATGGGCTTTATATTAACTAAATGATACCTCGTTAATTTAATATATATACTTATAATTTGACGTATTTATATATAACCATATACGCTTGACTGGGCACGGTGGGCGGGATATCTATAAATACCAATAATTGTTCATTTTACCGGATACGGAACTGGATTAATAGTTAATAGACTTGTTGAAACAGGGGTGGATTACATTCAAGAGTAATTGGTGTAATTGTTAACAAAGTAGTAAAACCTTGGTTTACACACAGTCGATAACCTGGTGTATTCATTAAACAAAGTATTAAGACCTTGTTACAATTCGAATCCCCAATTAGTTGGAATATTTAACTTCGGGAATAAGAATAATTTGACGAAGACTTCCGCAATTTATGATTATGACTGATGGATTATTATGGACAAATCCGTATGGACATATTGAATAATCCAGGACAAAGAACAATTAACCCATGGGAATAAACTAAAAATCAACACGTCAAAAATCATGATTATGGAAGTTTAAATAAGCATAATTCCTTTATTTTATATTTAATTACACTTTTATTTATCGTACTTTTATTTATTGTCATTGTATTTAATCGTACTCTTTAATTATCGCAATTTTATTTTATCGCACTTTTATTTATCGCAATTTCATTATCGTTATTTATTTTACGCTTTAAATTAAGTCTTTTATTTATTTAATATTTTATATTAGGTTTTAACTGCGACTAAAGTTTTAAAATCGACAAACCGGTCATTAAACGGTAAAAACCCCCTTTTATAATAATAATATTACTTATATATATTTTTGTATTTTTACAAATATAGTATAAGTTAAAAATATAGCGTTAAGCTTGTTTAAAAGATCCCTGTGGAACGAACCGGACTTACTAAAAACTATATTACTGTATGATTAGGTACACTGCCTATAAGTGTTGTAGCAAGGTTTAGGTATATCCATTCTATAAATAAATAAATATCTTGTATAAAATTGTATCATATTTAATAGTATTTTGTAGCAAAAATATAACTATTTCCTAGTACGCCTCGCACACATCAAGTATTTTTGGCGCCGCTGCCGGGGAAATTCTTGCTTAAACGCCGGAAGCGCAACGCTATAAAAAAAAGATTTTTATTAATTTTTAGTTCACTTCTTTTATAAAAATACGCTTTTATAAAAATACGTTTTAAATATTCAAAAATATAAAAAGAAAAACAAAAAAATATATATATATTTAAGAGTTTGGTAAATATATAAGTTTTATAAAGTTTCTTTATTTTTATTTTGTAAAAACATAAGTTTTATATAAATATTTTTATATAAACAGAAAACAGAAAAAAAAAATATAATAAAATTACTCGGCCCGTACTGTAGCAGCCCAAAGCCTGGCCCGAAATCCTTATCCATGCGGTCGCATGGATTTTTAACGTGAGGACCATGCGATCGCATGGCCCTGTCTGACACGCCACATTTGACTATCCAACAGCAATCATTACGTAATTATTATTATTATTATTATTTATTAAAACCCTAATTAGGGTTGTTTATTTAATTAATTAGTTTAGTTTTATTATTTATTTTGTATATTTAGTTTAATTAGTTTTAATAAATTATAAAATTAATAGTTTTATAAAATAAATAATATAAAAATAATATTTTTATAAAAATTCTACTTTTTACAACTTTAAGATTATTTTTATCTTTTTATTCGTTTTAGCGTAATTTTTGTATTTTTCGCTCGTATTTAGTTTTAAGATATAGTTTATGCCATAGTTATTTTTATTTCTATATTTTTAGGCTTTGCCGTAAAATCCCTTAAGTGCTTTTTCTTTAGACTAAGATTTAGGTGCTTTAGAATTTTGCGACGCCGTTTTTAATATTTTAGTACCTTTTTAAGTTAATGTCATTTGGGATATAGTTTTTCTTTTAAGCTTTAATATTTTTAGACGCAACTATTAATTCTTAGTTTTTAGTTCCTTTTTAAGTTTTGACGAGCTACTTTCTTATTTTTATTTTTCGACGTTTTTTCGACGCGCTCTTTTTCTTTCTTATTTCTCGACACTCTAGTTTTTAAGACTTAGAATTTTCTATTTCTTCTCTAAAATTTCTTTAAACTTCAACGAAAAATTATTTTAAGCGGTTAAATTGATAGACATCCAAATTTTCTGCTTCTTAGTAATAGTTGGATTTGTTAGTAGCTGAGTTGTGAGCCTCCGATTTAAAGGGTTCTGGCTCCCTGCTGCATCTATTGGCTATTCGAAACGTGGGCAAAAGTAGAAAAGTCTATTAATTTGATAACTTAAATAAATTTTATCTTTTATAACTAATAGGATATTCAGTGAATGCACCGAGCAAAACGTTCACCACCTTTTGTACGTTCACCACCTGTAACTCGATCAAGACATCTAGCAAATATTGTCACCGTTGATTTTTCTTTAGAATCGTCATCTAGTCGACCAAGTACTCCAATTCAAATTTCCGATAATCCATTTTTTGAACCCGACCTCACAATTGAGAATCCGGAGGATCTTCAGGGACAATTCAGAGATCCTGAACCATTAATCTTTCCTCCGGAACCACCAATCATTCAAACGGAGATTGTCGAGGAACCAACCATTAAATCAGAATCCTCTAGTGATTCAGATTCAACAAATTCAATAATGGAGAATCTAGAACCTCTAAGTATGGAAGACCGAATGAGAGCTAAACGCACTGGCCAAGGTCACGCAATTACTCAACCTGATATTAATGCGCCAGATTATGAAATCAAATGACAAATTTTACACATGGTAACTAATCAATGCCAATTTAGTGGTGCGCCAACGGAAGATCCAAATGAACATCTTCGTACCTTTAATAGGATCTGCACTCTATTCAAAATAAGAGAAGTGGAGGATGAACAGATATATCTCATGTTATTTCCCTGGATTTTAAAGGGAGAAGCCAAAGATTGGTTGGAATCGTTACTTGAAGGGGCGATTGATACATGGGACGTTCTAGTTGAAAAATATCTTAAACAATTCTTTCCGGCATCTAAAGCCGTGAGACTTCAAAGAGAAATTGTTACATTCACACAAAAGCCAAACGAAACTCTAGATGAGGCGTGGACCAGATTTGGAAAGTTATTAAGAGGATGTCTGCAACATGGTTTAGACACTTGTCAAATAGTACAAATATTCTACCAAGGATGCGACATCACTACAAGGAAAGACATCGATATAGCAGCTGGTGGTTCCATTATGAAGAAAACCGCAACTGACGCTTACAAAATTATTGATAACACTGCTTCTCACTCACATGAGTGGCACCAAGAAAAAGATATCGTTAGATCATCTAAAGCAGCTAGAGCCGATTCTAGCCATGACTTAGATTCCATTTCCGCAAAGATAGATGCTGTCGAGAGACGAATGGAAAAGATGACTAAGGATATTCACTCAATACGAATTAGTTGTGAGCAGTGTGGAGGACCACATTTAACAAAAGATTGTCTTAGTATTGAACTAACAATGGAACAAAGAGAGAATGTTTCATACATAAACCAAAGGCCTGGAAATAATTATCAGAATCATTATCAACCGCCAAGACCGATCTACAATCAAAACCAGAATTATAACCGAAATGTTCCATACAACAACCAACAAGGTCCTAGCAATCAACAAGTATCCAACAATACTTACAATCAGCAAAGACCTAATTTTCAAAATAAACCACCACAAACCGATGATAAAAAGCCAAATTTTGAAGACATGATGTCGAAGCTAGTTGAATCTCAAACACAGTTTTTCACATCTCAGAAACAAACCAATGAACAAAATGCTCAAGCATTTAGAAATCAACAAGCTTCTATTCAAAATTTGGAACAAGAAGTAAGTAACCTAGCAAGGTTAATAGGTGAAAGAAAACCAGGAAGTCTACCTAGTGATACTAATGCTAACCCCCGGAATGAAACAGCTAAAGCCATTACCACAAGAAGTGGTATTACACTTAAACCACTTGAAATACCTGTAATTTCTGATGAAGCTATTCCTACTCCACAAGATCCACAGTCTGAACAAGATAAGGAAACATAACCGGTAGTTGAAAAGGTTAATGAAGATAACACAGTTAAGGCTAAACCTTATGCTAAACCATACCAACCACCACTTCCTTACCCGAGTAAAAAGAGAAAAGAGAGACTTGAAGCCGAGCAATCCAAATTCTTGGATATGTTTAAACAGATAAATGTCAATCTTCCTTTCATTAATGTGATTTCAGGAATGCCTAGATATGCTAAATTCTTGAAAGATTTAATCACGAATAGAAAGAAAATGGAAGAACTCTCAGCTGTTACAATGAATGCTAATTGTTCTGCAGTGCTGTTGAATAAGATACCAAATAGTTACTATTGTTTTCTTGATGGTTTTTCCGGATACTTTCAAATTCCAATAGCACCCGAGGACCAAGAAAAAACCACATTCACGTGCCCCTATGGTACTTTTGCTTACAAACGCATGCCATTTGGACTTTGCAATGCCCCTGCAACCTTTCAAAGGTGCATGATGGCGATTTTTCACTACATGATAGAAGAATGCATGGAAGTTTTCATGGATGACTTTTCAGTCTTCGGTGATACTTTTGAATTATGTCTAGTTAATCTTGAACGAATGCTTATTAGATGCGAACAATCAAATCTAGTACTTAATTGGGAGAAATGCCATTTCATGGTTAAAGAAGGCATCGTTCTTGGTCATAAAATTTCAAAGGAAGGAAATGAAATGGATAGAGCTAAAGTAGATGTAATTGCTAAACTTCCACATCCCACCAATGTTAGAGGAGTTAGGAGTTTTCTAGGTCATGCCGATTTTTACCGACGTTTCATAAAAGATTTTTCTAAAATTGCCACTCCTATGAATAAACTCCTAGAAAAGGATGCTCCATTCATCTTTTCAGATGAATACATCAAATCTTTTAATATTCTTAAAGAGAAACTCACTAATGCACCGATCATGATAACTCCAAATTGGAATCTACCATTTGAACTAATGTGCGATGCAAGTGATTTTGCAATGGGAGCCGTTTTAGGACAAAGGATTGAAAAATGATTTCAACCCATTTATTATGCTAGTAAGACGTTACAAGGAGCACAAACGAATTATACAACTACTGAAAAAGAGCTCCTTGCTATTGTCTTTGCTTTTGACAAATTTCGTTCATATCTCGTTCTAGCTAAAACGGTGGTCTATACCGACCATTCTGCTCTTAGATACCTTTTCTCGAAACAAGATTCTAAACCACGATTAATCCGTTGGATCTTACTCTTACAAGAGTTCGATATTGAAATCCGAGATAAAAAGGGAGCAGAAAATCTCGCAGATGATCATCTTTCTCGTCTTGAAAATCCCGAATTAGAAGTTCTAAATGAATCGGCCATACAAGACAACTTTCCTGATGAATATCTATTGAAGATAGATTATAATGAAATTCCATGGTTTGCAGACTATGCAAACTACTTAGTATGTGGATTCCTTGGAAAAGGATTATCGTACAAAAAACGAAAGAAATTCTTTAGTGATATAAAACACTATTTTTGGGAAGATCCACATTTGTTTAAAAATTGTCCCGATGGAATAATACGTCGATATGTATTCGGAGATGAAGCTAGTCAATTCTTAAACCATTTTCACACAGGACCAACAGGAGGGCATTATGGGCCTCAACTCACAACAAGAAAAGTTTACGATGCTGGATTCTATTGGCCTACAATTTTTAAAGACGCACACCTCCTTTGCAAATCCTGTGATGCTTGTCAAAGGGCCGAAAAATAAGTCAACGTGATGAAATGCCACAAAATGTCATTCAAGTATGTGAAGTATTTGACATTTGGGGTATTGACTTTATGGGTCCATTTCCAAAATCTCATAATAATCTCTACATTCTCGTTGCCATTGATTATGTATCTAAATGGGCGGAAGCACAAGCTCTCCCAACTAACGATGCACGAGTTGTAGTCAACTTTTTAAAACGCCTTTTTTGCAAGGTTTGGAACACCGAAAGCTTTAATAAGTGATCGGGGTACTCATTTTTGTAATAATCAACTTGAGAAAGTTCTCAAAAGATATGGAGTAACCAATAAAATCTCCACTGCTTATCATCCACTAACAAGTGGACAAGTTGAAAATACCAACTGAGCTTTAAAACGTATTCTAGAGAAAATCGTAGGATCAAATCCGAAGGAATGGTCCAATAAATTGGAGGATGCACTCTGGGCTTTTAGAACAGCCTATAAAACTCCAATTGGTACCACACCTTTTAAACTCGTTTACGAAAAAGCATGTCATCTTCTAGTAGAAATTGATCACAAAGCATTTTGGGCTTTGAAGACATGTAATCTTGATTTACATGAAGCCGGACGTCTACGGTTAAGTCAATTAAATGAATTAGAAGAATTGAGACATGAAGCATACGAAAATTCGTTAATCTATTAAGAAAGAACGAAGAAATGGCATGATAAAAGAATCAGAAGTTCAAAAGAATTTAAAGAAGGAGACAGAGTTCTTCTTTTCAATTCAAGATTCAAGCTATTTCCTGGAAAATTGAAATCAAGATGGTCTGGACCATTCATAGTCAAAAGAGTTTTCCCGTACGGAATGGTAGAATTAATAAATTCAAATAGGATTGAATTTAAAGTTAATGGTCACAGAGTTAAACATTACATACATGGTCCGATGGAAGTTGACAACGAAGTTAATCACAATTTCAACACCACATCTAACTAAGTATGGGGAGGTTCGAATCTTTTTAGGGTAATACATATTTCTGTTAGAGTTAGATATTCTGTTTTCGTGTAGTTCTCGAGAATGGAATCCGAATGGTCTTTCCTTAGCAGACCCTAAAGAACTAGTCTTCTCCTCCTATTCTGAATTTTTAATTTTTTTAGGTTTTACGAGATGAAGACTTCCTGTGAATTAAACCATGGTCTAATGCTACACGTTTTGATCACTAAACGTAATAATGACACCCTTACAAGTGAATTGGTATCAATAATCAGAGGTAAATTGGACGGAGTAAGAAAAGAATCCAGGAACGAAAATAATAAGTTACATTTTGGTAAAGGAAAATCAAAATCTGCAGCGAAAAGAAGAGCTCGACACCTTGAAAGATGTCACAAATGCGGAAAATGGTCACACGAAGGAAAATGCTCGACGAATCAGACATATTCCGATACCGAATTCGTTACTTTATGCAGAGATGGACCGTTCATATGTTTCGAAGAAAAAATGTTGAATGCTCGAGGTTACGCCTATGTAGCTATGGAAAACCAATTAGTCCGACTATCTTATGAGTGGGCTAAAGCAGGTCACAAAGAATTCTATTTCACAGGTAAGTATGTACAGTTTTTATTTTTATTTTTATTGCTTTGAACCTTTTGATAATAAACGCTAAATCGTTCGCTATAAAGTATTAAATTGGTATTCAATAAAATTAGGTTTTGCGACCGAAATTATTGATGTCATACAAAAATTTATTACATCACTGCGAAATTTACCGTTTATTCTTAAGGTATAAATATCTTTAATCAATCAACCCAAAATATTTCAGAAATTCGTCAGGAGTAAAACTAGGTAATATAGCCGAAATTACTTTACCGAAAAGAGGGGCGTATATTTTTGATAATATTTGATTGATTAAAGTGGGATAAAAGACCAAAAAGATTTTTAATTTTATTTTTACTTTGTTTTTAAAATTAATATTAAATTAATATTGTAAACCTTTTAAAATTAATATATTTAAATTTGTAAATATTTGAAAAATTAATATTTTTAATATAAGTTTGTATGTATAAAAACAAAAATATAATATAAGTTTGATGTGAATTTTTAATTTTCATAATATGAATTTTTAATTTTATGCATTTTAAATATAAGTTTGGTGTGAATTTAAAAACAAAAATGTACTTTATTTCGCTAAGTTAAAATTTTGATATTTAAAATTCGTCGTGAGTTGAAGACTAGGTCGTTGAACCGAAATTGCTCTACCCAAGGGAGGGACGAGAACTTTTATTATCATTATTTTTAATCTTATTGAATTAAAGTATGCCAAAAACATTAAAAAAACCCAAAAATCTTTACTTTTAAAACAATCGCTTTAAAAACGACAAATTTTAAATTTTGTCGAGGGATGGACTAGGACAACAATCCGAAACGCCCTCATCCTAAAAAGAAACAAATTTTTTAAAATTTAATTTGATTATATGTCTTAAAAGTTATAAGGTTTTAAAAAAAAAAAAAAAAAAAAAAAAGGAAAAGCACTGTACCCGAACCCCATGCGATCGCATGGGGTTTGCACTGCAACTCCATGCGATCGCATGGAGCTGGAAAACAGGCCGGATACAAGAGCTCCAGCGAGCTGTTCCGTCTCTTCCACACCATACACATATACACACGAACACACACTCAAATCCTCACCAAAAATCACTATTTTTCGCCCAAATTTCACCGTAATTCGTCAAATTTCTTGCTCTAATCATGCCTAGGTTCGGATTCTTTAACAAAAAGGTAAAAATTACACCCCTAAACTCATAAATTTTCTAGTTTTTGTTATAATTACCAATTTTTTACCTAATGCAATTTTGTCAATTTCTAGTGTAATTAGTGTTATATTGTTAGTATTTTATGCATGTATAACCTAGATTGATGCTATTTAACATGATTTGAAGCCAAAAACTTCAAAATTCTTAGAAATCTAGAGTTTGTGTTCTTGAGCAATTTGGGGCTTTTCGATATAAACAGGTTATGGTCGATTTTTGTCATGAATTATTGCTAAATTAAGTAGTGTAACATGTTTAGGTAGTTAAATGATCCAAACTTTGATCCTAAACATGATTTTTGAAGATTAAAGTGGACTTTTTAGGTACAAAATTCATGAACTTGATTAAATTGATATAATTGCCATTTGAGACTTGTTTAATTGCTAGTAAAGGTTGTTTTAACATGTTATTTAAGTTAAATGCTTATGAACTTTGTATACATTTTCATATGTGCTTATTTGAAAAAGTGTAGATTTGTAAAAAATGTAAAAATGTGTATAAGTTTAATTTTGATTGAACATGTTATTGTGGTTAATTTAAATTGTTATTTAGCTAACACTAATGCATACTTGGATGCACAAATTTTGTGTTTAATGTGTTTTGCAGAAAACCGATACTGCTGGTGCTTCATCATCATCTAGACAACTACAACAAGAACCTGAACCAGAATATGAACCGCAATACGAGCCAGAACCCGAACAAGAACCACAACAGGAACAACAACATCAGCCTGATCAAGACATACCTTATTATGATCCGCTACAGTTTGTTAATGAATTCATAGTAGTTCCGATGCATCCGCCAGTAGAATACCCAACGATTCCTGAACACACGTTGCATCCTAATATGAGATTCGACAGAAGCTGGAGAGATTACCCGGCATATCAAAGTAATAAATTCAAATTAGTAACGAAAGATGTAGAGGTGCCTAGGGTAATTGATTGGGATCCATTGAAAGGGTACATCTAGCTGACCGTGTTAGACAGCATTTGATCCAAAGGTATGGTAGCACTTCTTTTACTGATTGGGAACGTTTATTCACCATTCGTAGACCTGTATATAAGGAATGGTGTGTTGAGCTGATGAGTACTATAGCATTAAATGTAGATGTAGATAGATTAGATGATAGAAGTTTTCTTAAATTTATACATAGTCGTAGGATGTACAGGATGTCCATACTGGACATGGCCAGGGCTTTGCAGATATATACGCCCGCTGAATTGCTACTACCCGATTGTATGAATTTGATTTATCATAGTGAAAGGGTAGATAGGAATTTTGACGCAAACGCCGTCTGGAGGCGTATGTCAGATTATAATGTTTTTGGGCGGGCAGGAACACATACCTACTTACATATTAACAGAGCCAAGCTTCGTATAATTCATAGATTTTTGGCTAACTCGATTACACAGAGAGGTCACAACAAGGAAAAATTGACCTTACATGATTTATTTTACCTAAAGTGTATTCGAGACCCAAGAGGCTTTGTTAATATCCCTTACTGTGTTGGTTTTTATTTGTCTAAGATGGTGGAAGGAATACAGGAAGGGGGGATAATTGGAGGAGGTATTTTTGTTACTCTCATTGGAGAGTATTTAGGTGTAGATAGAGATCAAGGGGGTCCACTTATGGTATGTAGAGAACAGGTTGAGCTTTTAGGATTGAGAGTTTATGCGGCTGCTAAGGTATTAAAGAGTAGACGCAATCAGCCAGTACCCTATGAAGGTAATCATCCTCAGGTAGAGAGAGGTTCAGACGAGGAGATGGAGGAAGCAGATGACATTAGGGATGACATTCGGGAGGCTATGACTGATGTCTACCAGCGTGTAGATGAGGTAGATATGACAAACGCGGAGAGATTTCGTCGGATGGAGCAGTGGCAAGCCCGGAATGATTATGAGCATTCCAGGCAATGATAGCATGATAGATGGGACTATCATCAGCGTCAGATTATGAGCCGGCTGTCACCTCATGATCACTACGTTCTGACCCGACCCGCTTACTATCCTCCACACCAGCCCGAGATGAGACCGCCATTTACTCTCTACGACCCTAACCAGGTATACCAGTACACCTATCACCAACCATGGAACCCGGATGACGACATGAACTGGAACCCCTATCCAGATTGATTTAGTTCCGGTTGGTAATTTATATGATTTTTAATTTTTATTATTTCTGTTTATTTATGATTAAACATAATATATTGTGATAATTTTATTGTAATATTTAATATTTTTATTATGTTATACCAATATTTCATATTTGATTTGAAAGTGGGATTTTAAGTTCCATTTCAAATTACCATGTATGTTTATATTTGTATTGTATGTATTTTATTTCATGTACACAACAGGGTAAAACAGCGAAATTTTCAAAGACTGGCATTAAGTTCAGCAAAAGCTAATACTTTTGACGACAAAATGAAAAACAAATGTGATGTAACAACAAGACGGAATGAACAAATGATGTGCACCATTTATCATTCAACAAACAAACGCCAATATGTTTGGAAACTTTGGTAAAATTTAATCATTTTTCTAAGCTAATCACCCTCAATAATTTAAATTGTTACTGATTTCTTGCAAATTAGGGCATTGCAAGATCTTAAGTGTGGGAAAGGGTTAAATTCTTTCGAATTTTAAAAATTTTTGACTTATACACTTGGTTACCATTAGAAATAGTAGTAACGCCGTAGTTGTATTAGAATCTAGTGCTCTCTGATAATAAAAAACAGCCCTAGTCTTATATACTGACTACCCAATTCTAGTAAAATTTTCAAAATTTTCAATTAAATGAATTCAAAATCATGTTTATACATATTTATGAACGATAAAACTAGGTGTTAATACCGAAATTATTGTTACCTCGGAAAGGACATAAATTGAGAAACAACCCAAAATATTAGAATTCATTTAAAATGGAATAGAGGACAATAAAAAGGCAAATAAAGGAAAATAAAAGCCAAGTGTAGAAAAAAAATTACCAAGTTATTTAAAACATATATCACATATTTTTGTACAAATAACTGAAGATACTTTTGTTTTGGACAAAAGTAAATATTTTACCCGAAAAACTGTAATACATTTGAAAGAAAGATGGATCTACACGATGAATCAATTCCATCATTAAAAGGAAGTAAAGTCTTCCGAAAAAGACACGCGCTTCTTGATTTAGGTCATGAAGTTGTCGTCCAGACCAGCTGTAGGTTGACGAAAAATCTAGAAAAGCCATCACTAAAATCAGCTGGAAATCCTTGGACCTCAGCATCAAACAGGGTCGCCAAGTAGTCAGACTTATCCTAACCATGAGAGGATCTGTCTCGTAAAATGGGGAGGACGCCGTGCAAATTTGAAACAACCCAACCCGTATTAAAACCGGCCCATAAATTTTTTTTCCTTTTAATACGCGTTAAATAGTACTTTAGGTCCCATTGCACAATTTCCAAAACATATTTGTTACCAAAGTAAGTTCAACGAACTTAAAACGTACATTAATAATTTAAACTCCCTAATACAATGGTTCATTAATTAAATCGTAAATCGGTTATAATCATTATGACCCGACTAGTTACGTTTACACAAAACCGAGCATGGTGATTTGGGACTACGCTACCTAAATCCTAATCGAGTACAAAAGCAAGATCTTCTAAGCAACTAGCCAAGATCTCTAATCCCCAAGCTTACCCGAGCCGCCAAGCATGCGAACCTATAAAAATATCAACAACGAGAGGGTAAGCTAACGCTTAGTGAGTGATAACATACTACATACATATATATGCATAAAATGGACACGCCACACAAATAATCAGATACCGCATACCGGAGCATCCAAGCACAAAGGCAAGCTAAGCTAAGCATACCGTATAATCACTAAGAAACAAGATAGTAACAACAACCATAAAGTAAGTCACCAACGACGAGGTGAACAACGCCAATAAGCTACACCCGGAGGGTTAGCTACAACACAACATTACATTAATATATAACAATATATATATACGACCAAGTTTAACCAAACGAACGAGGGAACGGTGTTTAAAGACCATCGGAGTTCATAACAACCATTAGTGCACTTAACACATCGTATACTAACTCCACGGGTGGCATCTTAACACGTCGATACTTCACCCCGGGTGGTGCCTTAACACTTCGACACTTCACCCCGAGTGGTGTCTTAGCACATCGACACTTCACTCGTTACATCTCTGGAAGTGGCATCTTAACACATCGATACTTCACTCCTGAGTGGTGTCTTAACACATCGACACTTCACTCGCCACGTGAGGAGTGGTGTCTTAACACGTCGACACTTCACAACTCAACTACACAAATAAATACATCATATATGCACGCATATAATTATTCCACTCACAAGCCCATGTGATAATGTACACAAGAAGTGTGCACCTCGCCAAAGGTGGTCAACCAAAACGCACATCCGTGCCAATTGGACATGTACACAAGTCCATCAATTTCACCTGTATGTGAAGTGAGCTCTATAACCGAGAACCACTTCACCCGACCCGCACCCATCCTACACATACATATGCATATAGGATATTAACACTCACCTTGTTGCCTTGAAGAACGCTTCCGAATAATCCGCAACTCGCCGAAGGAATGTACCTATTCCATTATCATAAATACCACAACACAATTAGGATGGATTTACAAACCAACCTAATTCGACACTTAGTGCAATTTCGACCCAATTGCACTTCCAAGCACAAACCGTGCCCAAACTAACCAATAATCACTAACACAAGTGATAATGGTCCTTATATGCCAATTAAACCCGAACACAAGTGTTAAACACTTATCGTACTCAAAATCGTCCATAAACCCTAATTTTGACCCATAAAGTCAAAATCTTACCAATTACAAGTTTTGACACCAAAACATATTTAACTCGGTTTTATACTTCAACTTAATCCATTTTAAGTTTATAAACCTCATCGAATTGACATTCGGGTCATAATCAACAACAAACCCTAATTTTGACTCTAGTGAAAATTAGTCAACCACAAGAACCCTAAAGGTCTCCAAATCATCAATAATCACTAATATTAGTGATTATACACCATTTACAAGTCTTAAACATGGTTAAATCATTAACCAACCCAAAACTCGCCTTTTACACTTATAACCCGAATCTTGGTGTTAATCTTCAATTAACAACTAAATGGGTTCCATCTATGAATCATACAATCAAAAGCCCCAAAATTGAATGCTGAACACGAAAATGAAATTCAGAGTTAGAGCTTACCACTAGTATCACCGTGTAGCTAGGAACGAGGAGAACAACCTAGTCAACTACGCCAAAGATCAAATCCCGCTTCTTCCTTTCCAAAAATCCCTTTGAAATCAAATGGGTGTTTGAGTTTTGAGAGAAAAATGAAAAGAAAAGGAAAATGAAATTAGGAAATGAAATGAATGGATGAGGTTAAAGCCTTAAATCTGGCTCAAACGTGAAATGACCAAATTGCCCTTGAACCTTATTTAATATTACAAGAATCTGGTGCCAGTTCGCATAGTATGCCGCGCCGCGGCCTAATTCATCGCGCCGCAACCTATAACTAGGTCTGGGATCATTTTATATCAAGCTTCTGATCTGGATTCTTTCGAAACGCTGCGCCACGGCTCCATTTGTCGCGCCGCAACACTCTGCTTTTCTTGATTCATTTTCTTGCATACAAGACCTCAACACCCGAACATGTACCGAACCCTTCATACGCCTATCGTACATACACAATACACCTATAAATCATATACTGGGAAAACGGGGTGTTACAAAATTAGCTTGATAAGACTAATGAATCAGACCCCCAGAAAGGATAATCTCCTTAAAGATTAAAAATCAGCTTTTAAGACTGATATTACTCAATCCTTGAGATTGACTTTTAAAGATTGAGAATTACAAACTAATGGAATTCAATGATATCTAAACTCGAGCTTGAACGAGAAAATATTTTGATCAAAATTACAAACTGATTTGTTTTCTGAAAACCCATTTTTAATGCGTTCATTACCATTGAACGTAAAATCCTAGGAATTCACCTGGAATTCATTAGGTCACCTGAACCAAATCGGGTGTCAACCATAAGAACGGTGGTTGCATAATATGGTCAAAGACAGGACCTTGTGCCAAACCGAAAAACTATAGGGTGAGCTTTACTATTGCTCCTACAAAGGATAGTAATTGCATCCGACACGTTATAGACCATAATTAAAAGCATGTCAGGGGACATTGCCTTAACAGTTGCTTGTTCAACGCTTTCCTGTACAACCGGACGGTAGTTTACCGAAAGGTAATATAGGGAGCAAGTATACTGGACGTGTTGCTTTTCCAATACAAGGTTAGCAAGTGAGTGACACAAAACCGCAAGTTTTGAGCTAAAGTTTTCAAATCTGAAACCCATCAAACCCACAAAAACAATTTGCAAACACCGGTGAAGGGTTATTCCGGAAAACTTATCTAGGGTAAAAGCTAGATTTAATTTTTAAAAGATCAAATGTTTTTATAAAGAACCAATTTCCTTGATGGATCTAAATTTTTATATTCATGTGGGACTGTAAACCACATCGTTACTACCATTGTTTATACTGCCGTAAAGAATTCACTGATGTACAAAGTGTGAAGAATAAAGAAGTGATTCTAGTATTTTTTTTCAAGACTATATTGCTTGAGGATAAGCAACGCTCAAGTGTGGGAATATTTGATAATGCTAAAAACGAACATATATTTCATAGCATTATCCCTCAAGAAAGACAAGCTTTTAGTTGCAATTGTTCTATTTACAAGTGATATTCGTTTAAATAATAAAAGGTGAAGACAAAAGACAGATTCGACGATTTGAAGACGTAAACGACCAAAAAGCTCAAAAGTACAAAGTACAATCAAAGTGGTTCAAATTATTGATGAGAAACGTCTCCAAATTACAAGAGTACAAGACACGAAATGCAAAATACAAGATATTAAATTGTACGCAAGGACGTTCGAAAAACCGGAATCGGGAACAAAGTCAACTCTCAACGCTCGACGCAACGGACTAAAAATTACAAGTCAACTATGCACATAAATATAATATAATATTTAAATAATTCTTAAAATTATTTATATATTATATATATTTATATAAATCGTCGGCAGAATGCAAACAAAGACATGTGACCTGGAAAAGCTGGTCATGCGATCGCATGGTGAACAGGGACAGGTCTGGTCCTATAAAGTTCGCGAGTTTTGGACGAATTTTTACATCTTTTTCTTTCCTTTCTATCTATCACGTATATATATATATATATATATATATATATATATATATATATATATATATATATATATATATATATATATATATATATATATATATATTATAATTTTAATTTTAATTTTAATTTTAAATTCTAATAATAATGGTATGTTAGCGAATGTTGTAAGGGTGTAAGTCGAAATTATGTCCGTGTAACGCTACGCTATTTTTAATCACTGTAAGTTATGGTTAATGTTATTTTTAAATTAATGTCTCGTAGCTAAGTTATTATTATGCTTATTTAATGCCGAAGTAATCGTGATGTTGGGCTAAATATTAAAATTGGGTAATTGGGCTTTGTCTGGGGTTTGGACAAAAGAACGACACTTGTAGAAATTAGACTATGGGCTATTAATGGGCTTTATATTAACTAAACGATACCTCGTTAATCTAATATATAGACTTATAATTTGACGTATTTATATATAACCACATACGCTTGACTGGGCACGGTGGGCGGGATATCTATAAATACCAATAATTGTTCATTTTACCGGACACGGAACAGGATTAATAGTTAATAGACTTGTTGAAACAGGGGTGGATTACATTCAAGGGTAATTGGTGTAATTGTTAACAAAGTAGTAAAACCTTGGTTTACACACAGTCGATAACCTGGTGTATTCATTAAACAAAGTATTAAGACCTTGTTACAATTCGAATCCCCAATTAGTTGGAATATTTGACTTCGGGAATAAGAATACTTTGATGAAGACTTCCGCATTTTATGATTATGACTGATGGACTATTATGGACAAATCCGTATGGACATATTGAATAATCCAGGACAAAGAACAATTAACCCATGGGAATAAACTAAAAATCAACACGTCAAACATCATGATTATGGAAGTTTAAATAAGCATAATTCCTTTATTTCATATTTAATTGCACTTTTAATTATCGCACTTTTATTTATTGTCATTGTATTTAATCGTACTCTTTAATTATCGCAATTTTATTTTATCGCACTTTTATTTATCGCAATTTCATTATCGTTATTTATTTTACGCTTTAAATTAAGTATTTTATTTATTTAATATTTTACATTAGGTTTTAACTGCGACTAAAGTTTTAAAATCGACAAACCGGTCATTAAACGATAAAAACCCCCTTTTATAATAATAATATTACTTATATATTTTTGTATTTTTACAAATATAGTATAAGTTAAAAATATAGCGTTAAGCTTGTTTAAAAGATCCCTGTGGAACGAACCGGACTTACTAAAAACTACACTACTGTACGATTAGGTACACTGCCTATAAGTGTTGTAGCAAGGTTTAGGTATATCCATTCTATAAATAAATAAATATCTTGTGTAAAATTGTATCGTATTTAATAGTATTTTGTAGCAAAAATATAACTATTTCCTAGTACGCCTCGCACACATCAATATTACTATAACAACTAAATTTTTTAACTTGTAATAAGATTTCATATTTTAACCTTATATGTTATAAATTATTTAATACTTATGTTATATAATAACATATTTGAATATGTAATATTTGTATAATTTATATATAATACAATGTACATATGTTATTAATTATATAGAAATCATTCATATACATATATATATTCATTCTAATAGCAACTTAGCAATTATATATATTATTTTACATTTTTTAACTTTAATGTTTATATTATATTTTATTATTTTCAATTATTATTATTATATATACTTACATTTATATTTACATATTTATTTACACACAATAGTTCGTGAATCGTCAGGAATAGTCAAAGGGTTATTTGAATTCATGTAAATAGCTCCAAAAATTTTGAGACTCAACATTACATACTTTGATTATCATGTCAAAATCATATAAAGATTAAGTTTAAATTTGGTCGAAAATTACAGGGTCGTCACAGTACCTACCCGTTAAAGAAATTTCGTCCCGAAATTTAATCGAGGTCATCATGGCTAACAATAAATATGTTTTCATGACTCATATGAGTTGATAAATGGAATTTTTATCATCAGTAAGTAATATGGATAAAACAATTCGTTTATGCGAAGCATACGAGTGAAGTTATCATAAAAGAGTGAAATGAGTAAATGCAGGTTCGTCTTAACCGGTGACGTAGTCACGGTTGATATCTGGAATTTAAGGGTTTTAGAGAAAATCTTCGTAATCATTAAAAAGATTTGATTCTTCAAAAATTAAGGAATTTAGGATCCTCTTGGTTAAACGTGATAATCTGTCTCGATTGTTCTGTCGGATATTTTACTATATATCCACTCTCTTCATTTCCTTTATATTTTGAAGTTTAATACTTTTGTTTTCTCTTCCCGACTTTAAGTCAAGCGAATAATGGTCCAGAATTCGTATGTATGAAGTTTCGAATGAACATGACTAATATTCTAAGAGAGAGATTGTAATAGCACGATCTTGATGGGTTAAGTTACCAAAATTCAAGACAAAATATAGAACTATCAAGAGATTATGTTCTTGATATGTTTATATATTAGATAAAATGTAAGAGTCGTGTAACATGGAACATGATGACATTATGATCTGTGAATCATCACGTCTCATTAGAAACTCAGCATGACTTACTGTAATATAATCACGTTGATCAAGTGTCATTATATTATACTAACTCATGCATCAATTTCCAACATTACTTCAAGAACATTCGAATATTTCAGAATTTAGAAACTAAAATAATTTCCTTTTATGAAATAACACAGATAGCACGGTGAGATAATTAATATCGGACGAGAATATTTATGAAGATATCTTCAGAAATATTGAGGATATTTTCAATGAAAGATACGATAATATCTTAAAATTTTAGAATCACAGTGTGATGAAGAAATTCATTCACAATGATTTAGAATGATTAAGGAGCAAGGTAATCGCTAAAGATTTCATTAGAAACAGAATTATTAGGATTCTTTATGTACACGTTTAGTACTTGTGATTTGTCCACAGTCTCCTTCATAATTTTGCATAATCCGCTTTTTGGTACTAATTTTCTATTGAGCATTTCCAACACTCCATTCTTTATCATCAAAATTTTGGTCATTTCGACCATCTACAATTTTTCTGTTTCCTCTACATTTAATGCTACGATATCTGAATCATCGGTTATTAATCCGAGGTGGTTTCAAGAGAATTGTGTTTTTAGATGATTAAACACTGATGATAATATGGTGGAATATAAAAGGTTCTCCGGTAATGATGATGAAAGGCAACTTATATATCAAGGTTCTAATAGAGCTTATTCGAACGAAAAGTTGAAATTGATTTGCTGAAGCTGTGACAAAATTGGCTAATTTTGGAAAAGGATTGCAAAGTTATTTTCGGTAATAACAACGCCAAATGAGCTAGCACAGATACGTGTTAAACGTTTACTCAGGTTCCAAGTGTTTTCAGGTGCATAAATATATGCATCAATCTTTTCTTCCATATATGAAGTGCGGTTGATTCATTCTCTCGATTGAGGTGTTTTCAAGAATCATGAAAGGTTTGAACGCAGATTGTAATCGTCAAGATACAAATGAGGTTTAAGATGAAATCAAGTGGCAAACTTGAAGAAATGTTTAGTTTCATATGTTATAATCAATATTTTAATTCATTTTAATTGTCTAATGTTATTAGTCCACAGTCGATAGTCCACAGTTAACAGTCCAATAATTCATATATAGTTTAATATATAATATTCGAATTAATTAATACGTATGATGATCCGTGTACATGTCTCAGACTCGATCACAACTCAAAGTATATATATTATTGTAGAATCAACCTCAACCCTGTATAGTTAACTCCAGAATTACTGCATATAGAGTGTCTATGGTTATTCCAAATAATATATATAGATGCGTCGATATGATATGTCAAAACATTGTATACGTGTCTCGATATTTAAAATGCGTAAAATAAATAACAGAAATTAAATGACGATAAATAAAATTGCGAGAATTAAAATTGCGATAATTAAATTGCGATAAATAAATGTAATAACGAATTAACAGTTAGCTAGGAACTGTTAGCTAGGACTTTGTTAGCGTGGATTCTTAACAGAATTTCTCATGGTTAATTTGTTTGTTTCTAAAAAATTTTATTTTTGTCCAATGTTTTCTTCATTATGCCACTTGTTGGATCCTGATAAGTCAAAATCCAAATATGAAATTGAATAAAAATGGTTATTCTGTGGTGAATGGATTCGTATATCTGTGGATGTAAGTAGGATAGTAAATGACCGTTGAATCATATTCGAAGAATGTACAGTGTAACTTATTAATGTGAAATCTAAATATTCCTTGGGTTAATACCCGTTAAAATGTTTTCACCATTAATAGTTTGTACAAAAGAATTTTTAATTACAACCTTTATGAAAACATATATACATATATATTTTCTTCAGATGTAATCATGGATTTAATGAGTTAATATGATATTACTCTCATTTGCTTTTAGGTTTGAACTAGAATAAATAATCTCTAAGACTTTGGAGATTACATAATTGCCATGTTCAGTGAAGATAAATGATATAGAACGGTTATGTAGAACAAAGATAATCGATGTAGAACAGATATGTAGAACGATGATTATACTCGAGGTACAAAATAAGTTGTTGAGGCATGGATTGTTGATGGTAGTGGTACTATTGGTGCCGGTGATGTTGCTGAAGCTAGTAAATTTTGCACAATATTTTCAAAGGCTACAACTCGGGCGCGAAGCTCGTTGACTTCTTCTATTACACCGGAATGGTTGTCAGTTCGGACGAGTGGATGAAAAAGATCTAGAATTTTTTTGATAGAATATAATCGTGACGAGATACTCTGGAAATGAGTGTGAAAATTGTGTTTTGGACTGGTTCGCCGGTAAGTGCTTCAGGTTCTTCGTCAGGAGGTGAATTTGGTTGATGGAAAGGATCACCTTCTTTTTGTCTCTAATGATTAAGTAGGCTACGAACCCATCAGCTGAATTGGTTGATTTATTCTGGTGACACTGCTTTCGGAGCTTAGGTGAAACTCCATATCGAAATAGCTGTCGGAATCTAAGGAATTTGAACTGGTTGAGGGATTCATCTCATACGATCAGATAAAGGATTTTCGATAAGAAATAGATTATAGGATGTAGATTAGTACCCTGCAATACATAATTTACATATGCATATATAATAATAAAATCCCATAAGTTACGGAGGAATCTACAGAAGCTGTCAGGCAAAGGTAACAATAACAGATACGCTAAGATATGTATTTATCTATACATTGTCTATGCAATAGAGGCAGTAAGACGTGTCTAGACTTTAAGGATGATAAGCAAATAATTTTTGACACTAAATGATAAGCAAAACTTTTGACATGCAGACACGGTCGAAGTCCAAACCCACTAATGTATCTAAACAACTATCAGTTAGACACACTAATGCAAGACCTGGTTCGCTAAGACCACCCCTCTGATACCAACTGAAAGGACCCGTTCATATACATTATAAACAATTCACAATAGTTGATTACATCGCGAGGTATTTGACCTCTATATGATACATTTTACAAACATTGCATTCGTTTCTAAAAGACAAACTTTCTTTACAACGAAAGTTGACGGCATGCATACCATTTCATAATACATCCAAATATAGTTGACTTAATAATAATCTTGATGAATTTCAACGACTCGAATGCAACGTCTTTCAAAATATGCCATTAATGACTCCAAGTAATATATCTAAAATAAGCAAATGCACAGCGGAAGATTTCTTTAACACCTGAGAATAAACATGTTTTAAAGTGTCAACCAAAAGGTTGGTGAGTTCATTAGTTTATCATAATCATTCATTTCCATTATTTTAATAGACCACAAGAATTTCATTTCCAGTTCTCATAAATATACGTCCCATGCATAGAGACAAAAATCATTCATATGGTGAACACCTGGTAACCGACCTTAACAAGATGCATATAGAATATCCCCATCATTCTGGGACTCCCTTCGGACATGATAAATTCAAAGTACTAAAGCATCCAGTACTTTGGATGGGGCTTGTTGGGCCCAATATATCTATCTTTAGGATTCGCGTCAATTAGGGTGTCTATTCCCTAATTCTTAGATTACCAGACTAAAAAGGGGCATATTCGGTTTAATAATCCAGCCATAGAATGTAGTTTTAAGTACTTGTGTCTATTTCGTCAAATATTTATAAAGCAGCGCATGTATTCTCAGTCCCAAAAATATATATTGTAAAAGCATTTAAAAAGGGAGCAAATGAAAATTACAATACAGTATTTTGTAGTAAAAATACATATGACGATATTGAACAATGCAAGGTTGGCCTCGGATTCACGAACCTATATCATTCATATATATATTAATACATATACTTGTAATCAAACAAATTTATATATTTGTAAATTTATTAGTTATATCGTTTTTACATTAATAACATATATATTTCATATATTCATTTTTATATATAAATATAAATTTTGTTATGTTATAAATATTAAATATATTTTGTATATATATATATATCATTTATTTGTTAAGATAATTATTATAATAATACAAGAATAGTATTTGATATCATAAAAATGATAATAAAGGTAATATATGATAATAATAATAATAGTAACAATATTGATGATTCTATTAATGATGTCATTAATGATAGTTTTATTAATAATCTTATATTAATGATAATAACAGTAATTTTTAATAAAAATGAAAAATTTAATAATAATGAAATTAATGATTTTTGATAATAATTCATAATACTTAATAATAATAATTATTATAACAATCTTATTACAAATGATGATTTTAATAATACTAATAAGTCTAAAATGATACTAATAATAATATTTACTAAAATAATAATAATTTGTATTATTTTCATGATAATAATAATAATAATAATCATAATAATCATAATAATAGTAATATATATATATATATATATATATATATATATATATATATATACATATATACCTTAATGGATTTTGGAAGTCCATATCACTAAAACCCAAGAATACAAGTCCATTATCATTTACAAGCAACCCAATTTCAATTGGACCAAACACAGCAGGCCTAGTATCGATCTTAAACCAACAAAAGTTTTCGGGTTTGAGTTTTCGTTCGATGCAAGTATCAAACGGTAGCACAACTCAATCAATGGTTTCATTCGGTTATATATTGATCCAAAATATCATTGAGCCGTCACTGTAACCACAAACAATAACCAATTCGACCTTGATTCATCATCGTATTTATCTTAACCTTAAAATAATCATAATCATAACATAGTTATAATCATATCATAATCATTATTACAACATGATCATAATCATAATCATAACATAGTCATAATCATATCATAATCATTATCATAACATGATCATAATCAGAATCATAACATAATTATAATATGATCCTAATCCTATCATAATACACACATATCATATATCATCTTTTATCATTACCACCATAATCTATCTTCATCATCATCTATATTATATATCTATCATCATCATCTTACTAAACTATCATTAACATCGACATACCATCATGATTTCATTTCTATAACATAACTCGAAGTGAGCAACAGCAAAAAGGAAAAACAGAGCTGCAGTAATCTCATATGTTCATCATTGCCCTCTTCACATTTCAATTGAAAAAAAATATAGCAGTAGTAGAATATCAATACAACAGCAGAGTTGTAAGAATTTTGTGAGGTTATTTTGAATTCTAACAAGATTAGCAAGGGTTTAACACCATCAACAGTCATCATTTAAATGTGATGGTTGCCCCAAAAATAGATATACACATATATCTGTAACACAGCCGAACAGAACTCATACCCTTTTAATTTGATTCATCAAATCTACCCGTTTCAGCCTATAATCCTAACATAAAAGTTGTTATAAACTACTCCTCAAATGCTCAACACTAGAAATTAAAACCCTAAAACAACCTGTAATACCCTACTTCGAACAAAGAGTTCGGTTTGACTTTTTAAACATAAAATTTTGACTATCAAAATTAACAATCAATACGATAATTTAACGATTGAAAATTTACATAGAACTTCACTAGATGATTCATAATAACTCTGCATTATTAGATTTGGAGAACTGATTCGAATTCGTGTTCTTGGACAAAATCGATCGTGTAAGCAAAACCGGAGTGGATCCTTTCAATTTCCCTTAAATCCTTCGATCAATAGCAGTTCTTTGTAGTGTGTAATGATAATCAAATAATTGTTGCAGCATGACATGTGATGATTGATCGGTGTTTATAGTGGAGATTGAGGTTGAATGGATTCACGAGCATAATAGAAATAGAGAAAAGGGGAAAGATGATAATGAAATAATCAGTTAAATGTCACGCGTTATTTTCTGATTTTATATTATATTTAATATTAAATAATAATTAATAGTTATATTATCAATATAATAATTAATATTAAATATTAATTAATAATTATATTATTAGTATAACAATACTATCATTTAAAATTAATTGTAATAATAATTATGAAAGTAGTAATAATAATATTAGTAAGACAACTATATTTTTAGTTATTCATAATAATAATAATAATAAGCATGAAAGTAATAATAATAATATTAGTAAAGATAACAAGTTTAATGTACTAAATTTCATATCTATATATTATCCATTAAAAATAATAATAATATAACTAATACTGATATTAATATTAATGTTAATATTATTTAGAATATTGAAAGTAATAATAATATTACTATAACAACTTAATTTTTAACTTGTAATAAGATTTCATATTTTAACCTTATATGTTATAAATTATTTAATACTTATGTTATATAATAACATATTTGAATATGTAATATTTGTATAATTTATATATAATACAATGTACATATGTTATTAATTATATAGAAATCATTCATATACATATATATATTCATTCTAATAGCAACTTAGCTATTATATATATTATTTTACAGTTTTTAACTTTAATGTTTATATTATATTTTATTATTTTCAATTATTATTATAATATATACATACATTTATATTTACATATTTATTTTCACACAATAGTTCGTGAATCGTCAGGAATAGTCAAAGGGTTATTTGAATTCATGTAAATAGCTCCAAAAATTTTGAGACTCAACATTACATACTTTGCTTATCGTGTCAAAATCATATAAAGATTAAGTTTAAATTTGGTCGAAAATTCCCGGGTCGTCACAGTACCTACCCGTTAAAGAAATTTCGTCCC
This sequence comes from Rutidosis leptorrhynchoides, assembly GCF_046630445.1. NCBI lineage: Eukaryota > Viridiplantae > Streptophyta > Magnoliopsida > Asterales > Asteraceae > Rutidosis > Rutidosis leptorrhynchoides. Next base: position 256,633,261 of record NC_092338.1, on the reverse strand, counting down.
GAAATTGGATCGAGGTCGTCATGTTGGTCAATAACTATCTAACAATTTAGGTCAGGTCGTAGTGTATCGCAATCCTAATGCTCGAGACTAATATGCAAAAGTCAACAAAAGTCATTTTGATCAAAATAATTTCCAAAATCTACACATGATTATTATATAATTTAATATAGTCGTTTTATATATTTAAATATTTTTAGAACTACGAAGTTGTCTAGAGTCGGAGTTGTCACTTTTATACTTTCGGAACTCGATTAATATACTGGTACTTTTATCTTTCCACTATCTTGTTATAATGTCTTTTATTACCTTGATAGATGATATTATTGTCATGATTAGCTAGTAGTTATATTTTGTGCATGCTGTGATGTGGTTGTTACGCTGTCTGAATATAAAACTGTGTAATGAGATACTGTTGAGATGCTTTCCGATTATGATTAAACTCAATCACTTTTTCGACTAATAGAACGTGGTTATTGGCTATGTGATTGGGAAGTCGCGAACCCTGATTCAGAGTACACTATCTGTGTCACCCCTTGGTAAAATACCACTGCCTGATACATAGGGCGTTTGTCAGAGGCACAATGGTTGTAGTATGGAAACCTACCCTACGGATTCCGACACAGATTCTTTCGTAATAGAAACCCTAATTGATACTAGGAGTACAAGGCCAGCCTCAGGCTATGCTAGAGTAGTTACTATGCATATAAACATAGTACATTTATTGAGGAGGCATAACGGTTGTAGTACTATATACCTCTGCTATGTATGGCCATGGACATGACCTCACTGTTAAAGAGTACATTGCACCATAATGCGGTCTCAGACATTGCACTCTGTCTGAGGGATTCTTTAGTAATAGGAATTCTTTATTTAAATGCATAAAGGATTGGAACTGTTAGGATAACCGAACATTCACATGGAGACTACTGTCTGGCCATGCCGTTCCTTTATGGTTGATTTCTTTTAAATAAGAACGTAACTGATTTTTATAAACCAATCGTTAATGAAAGCATCAGAAACGTATCATGTCTCTCGGATAAGGGATACCCTCTACTTTAGCTTATGTTTAGAAAAGTTTGTGCCAAGTGGATAGATTAATACGCTGCCTTATTGGGTCGCTCATAATAAAAGAGCCGTCTAGTAAGTAGTTGTGTTACTCTGGCGTCGAGGGAAAAGGCGTTGCTGCCCATTCAGAATCTTCAAGCCTATCGCATACATTATGCCCAGTGACATGTAAAGACCCGTCCTAATCCATAAGAACGAATACAATAACATATGACTACATTGTGAGGTATTTAACCTCTATATGATACATTTTACAAACATTGCATTCGTTTTAAAAGACAGACTTTCATTACATCGAAAGTTGACAAGCATGCATAGCATTTCCTAATATCCAACTATAAATGATCTAATCTGTCATTTACTTAATCATAATCTTTACTGAACTCAACGACTCGAATGCAACATCTTTTGAAATATGCCATGAATGACTCCAAGTAATATCTTTAAATTGAGAAAATGAACAGCGGAAGATTTCTTTCAATCCTGGGAAAAAACATGCTTTAAAGTGTCAACCAAAAGGTTGGTGAGTTCATTAGTTTATCATAATCGATAATTTCCATAATTTTAATAGACCACAAGATTTTCACAATTATAAACAGAACCTCTCGTCTGCAAAAAGATAAAATCATTCATATGAATTGAATACCTGGTAACCGACATTAACTTTAATGCATAGAATTTCCCAAAACAGAACCTCTCGTCTGTATAATAATAATCTAGAAGTACTAAAGCCATCCATAACCTGAATGGGGGTTGTTAGGCCCAATAGATCTATCTTTAGGATTCACATCAATTAGGAACAGAACCTCTCGTCTGCCTAATTCTTAGGTTACCAAGCTAAAAGGGGTGATATTCGGTTTAATAATCCAACCATAGAATGTAGTTTCGAGTACTTGTGTCTATGTTGTAAAACATTTAAAAAGTTGTATGTATTCTCATCCCAAAAATATTAGATAGTAAAAATGGGACTATAACTCACAATATTGTATTTCGTAATAAATAAGCATATGATGGCATTGAACAAGTGCAAGGTTGGCCTCAGATTCACGAACCTATATTAATTATATATATTTATATGTTAGTCAATAACTGTCTAACAATTTAGGTCAGGTCGTAGTGTATCGCAATCCTAATGCTCGAGACTAATATGCAAAAGTCAACAAAAGTCATTTTGACCAAAATAATTTCCAAAATCTATACATGATTATTATATAATTTAATATGGACGTTTTATATATTTAAATATTTTTAGTAGATTTTATTAGAGTAAATAATAAAAGTCATTTATTAATAAAAATTTATTCTAAAATATATATATGATAGAAAAAATATACTTTTATATATCTTAAATAATAAAATTTATAAAGTTCATTTATTATCATAAAAATATAATGATAGGTATTATTAATGTAATTATATTACATGTAGTAAAATATCTTTGTATCACATATTTATAAAATAATATTGATAATAACAATAATAATTAAGAGTTGTATTATTTTGTAATAATAATAAATATTATTCTACTAATAAAAATAACAATATTTATATTTACTAAAAATGATATTAATTATGATAAAATGATAATTTTTATTAATAATAATATTAAAATGATAATGATACTTTATAATAACAATGATATAATAATTTTAGTAAAAATGATAGTTTTAATTTTATAATACTTTTCAATAATAATAATAATAGTGATAAAATAATAAAAATGATATTTTTTATTTAAATAAATAACTTACAATATTTTTATTTCATCATGATACTTATACTCATTATTTCCTAATCGATTTGTTTAATAGCTTTTAGTACTCTTTTATATCGCATTCATAATAATGATAATAATAACAATCATAATAATTAGATGATACTAATATTAGTTTTATGATGATGATATTAATAAGTATTATAATAATATTAATGATTTATAAAAAAATGATAATATTAATAATAATTTCCAATGTTAATAACAATAATAATAGTAATGACAATAATAATTTTTAATAATAATACTTATATTAATAATGATAATAATAATAATAATAATAATAATAATAATAATAATAATAATAATAATAATAATAATAATAATAATAATAATAATAATAATAATAATAATAATAATAATATTAATATTAATAATAATAATAATAATTACTAGATAATTACGACGATAATAACGACGATAGCAATAATAATCATTTTAACAATAATACTAAGATTCAGTTGACTATAACTTCTAATCCGTTCATCAAAATCACACGAGTTCTAAATGAAAATTAATCATGTACCTTATCTTAGTAGCATATGTATCTAATTTAGGATTCAACATAACCTATTTAACGACAAAATTAATCATACAGGCATGCATAATCCTATCTACTCGAGCACTAGTCAGGGATACACTACTAATATATAAAAGTTAAGTTATGAGTGCTCACGTAACAATATTGAGATTCAATATTGCAGGAAGGTACATAGACGCGACGGAGATGATAAACACTAAGTTGGCCTCATGAGCATACCCCTGAACATTACCCATCACCTCCATAGCTATAACCCATAATTTACTTAGCCCTATCCTACTCGAAAACCAGTTTTGAAATTACATGCGAGCAGAACCTCGTCGTAGTATTTTATGTATAATACTAATAATAATATTATCCAATAATATTAATACTAATACTAATAATATTAATATTGATAATCTTAATATTAATAATAATAATAATATAAATATATATATGTAGAGAAAAAGATATCGAGAGTTGAGAGAAATGAATGACTCAGGAAAATGAATTCGACCAAAATATAAGCAGTTGGCCTCACCCTCTTCACCATGCGATTGCATGGTTCAGTGAGGCAATGGCCATGCGATCGCATGGCTGCCTCTTCCAGCTCACAAAGCCTCAAAAGTCTTGCTGACACTCGCATATAATATATAATAATAATATATATTTAATTTATATAATTATTTATATAATATATTATATTTATGTTTATAGTTAATTTGAAATTTTTGTTCCGATGACACGTACGTTGTCTCTCAACTTATGTTTCGATTTCAGTTTCTCGAACGCTAACTCGTACGCGAAGAAAACTTGTACTAAACGATACGCGACGTGTACCTTTATAAATAATTAGACTTACATTGTCAATAAACTATATCATTTTAAATGTAACTTGATCATTTGAGTGATTTGGTCATTTGCTTCTATAAATCCTCGTCTCGTTGTATATACATATTATCGAAACATTTTATGACTAAGTTAAAATATATTTATATTTATATTTTCATTTCGAAATATAAATTTGGAATATTTATTTAACAATATATAATATATAGTTTTTCAAAACTAATGATATTCAAAACTTATATATTTTGAAATCGTTTAAATAATAAGAAATATTATTTCGTAACATTTGTATTTTTAAAGTTTAAAATTGATATACTTCATTTATATACAAACGTTTACAAAGACATTTTAATAATCAAATTATTTTATATTCAAAATCATTTTATTACAAAGGTTATAATAGTAGAAATTGTTATGTCATAATACGTTCTTAATAATAAAAGTCTATTATATCGAAAAACATTTTCGTTTAAGGAACACTATATATATATATATATATATATATATATATATATATATATATATATATATATATATATATATATATATATATATATATATATATATATATACCTTTATAATATAAAGCTTAAATTCTAATTTCTATATAATTAATTTACCTTTATAAATAATAGATTACAATAACTCAGTTTTTGAAATTAATTTCATACATTTGAAAATAGATCGGTCGAACATTATGAAAACCAGTTTTCCACTAACTTTTGTCTAACCAACGTCAATTGACACATTTGTTCTTAATTGTAAAAGACTTTACCATTTATTCCGAATATCGTTAAAAATGAACGATTTCTCAAATCAACGTGGACCTTACCCCAAAGACTTATAATAATATCATAATGTAACGGATAACTCAATCATTTGATATTATCTTCTAATTTCGTCAATTAATATATTGAAACAAATACGTTCAGGTAAAGTATTATTCATCTAATACTTTGTTAATGTTTTCAAGTTATAATATATATACATATACATATATAATCATAATCATTTATATAATGGTTCGTGAATCGTCGAAATTTGATCGAGGTTAAATGAATGTATGAACACAGTTTAAATTTCTTAAGATTTAACATTAAAGACTTTGCTTATCATGTCAGAAATATATAAAGATCAAGTTTAAATTTGTTCGGAAATTTCTGGGTTGTCACAGTACCTACCCGTTAAAGAAATTTCGTCCTGAAATTTGATTGGGATGGTCATGGCCAATAATAAATATGTCTTCATGACGCGCACGAGCTGAAAATTAGATTTTTACCATCATCGAGTAATATAGACAAAACAAATTTGATTTTGTGAAGAGTACGAGGGAAGTTATCACAAAAGAGTGACATGAGTAAATGCAGGTTTGACTTAACTGGTGACTTAGTCACGGTTGATTACCGGATTTCAAGGGATTTAGAGAAAATCTTCATAATAAGATTTGGTTCTTCGATAATTAAAGAAATTAGGATCTTCTTTGGTTAAATGCGATGATCTGTTTCGATTTCTCTGTCATTTATTTCACTATAAATCTACTCCCTTCGTTTCCTTATTTCCGCAACTCACACCTTTTATTCTTTCTCCCTCAACTCATATTTTAAAGTATTCGTCAATATCCTCCATCCAGTGTTGATTCTCGATATACTCCTCACTTTCATATCTGTCGTTCTTCTCTTTCATCTACTGCCGGAAGAATCTATTTACTTCTACTATACTCTTAGTTTTAAAGTGTTTTTAGTCCTTCCGTGTCTTTATATTGCTATATGCATCGATATATACGGTTTATAATTTCTGGGATGTCGTTGGGCTTTATATTTTCCCTTATATTTCAAAGTCCCTGTTTCTGTCTTCTATAATCATTGTCATTCACAGTTAATGCTCTCTCCTATTTGCTGCAATTTATACTCCAATTTCTATTTCGGAGCTTCATTCTTTTGTTTTCTCTTTTTGCTATCAGGCACCGCAGGTAATGGTCTAGAATTTGTAGATATGAATTTCAGAATGAACATAGGTAATGTTCTAAGAAGAAAATTGTAATTGCACGATCTTAATTTGTCAAATTACCAGAATACCCCGGAAAAGACCGAATCATCAAGAATATTATTTCTTGATATGTTTAGAGGTTAGGTAGAATGTAAGAGTTGTGTACAGGGCACATGATGACGTTTTGGTCTATGAATCATCACGTTCCATTAGAAACTCGGCATGACTTACTATAATATAATCACGTTGATCAAGTGTCATTATATTATATTAACTCATGCTTCAGTTCCCAACACTACTTCTAAAACATTCATACTTTAAACTCGAAGGTTTCAGAATTTAGAAACTAAAATATTTTCTTTTATGATATAACATAGATAGCGCGAAGAGGTAAATGATTTCGGATAACAATAGTTATGAAGATATCTTCATAAACATCGAAGATATTTATAATGAAAGATACGATGATATCTTAGAATATCTAAGATCAGAGGATGATGAAGAATATTGTCCACAAGGGTTTTAGAGTAAGGAGTAAGGTATTCATTAATGACTTCAGCAGATACTGAATTATTTAGATTCTTTGAAGGTAGGTTTAGTCTTTATGATTTTTCCACAGCCTCCTTCATACTTTGCTCAATCCGTTTTCCAGTTCCAAACCTTCTCTTTTTATGAGCTTTGCCAACACACTATTCTTTATTATCAAACTTTTTACTGTTAAGGTCTTTTATAGTTTTTGCTGCTTCATTAGCATTTCGAGAACTATTCCACAGTTCGGAGTGTTTTTCAGAAACTTCACATTCGAAGTATGTAAGTCCGTTATATGTATACATATAACTATTGGCGTATACATGCTGCAAGATTTCATAAATATAATGATTTTCTGGAAAAATCAAAGATCAGTGGAGTTGTTGGTAAGTTTATTGCTAATGCGGTGGAACATAAACGGTTCCCCCAGTAACGATGGCGAAAGGGCAACGTATATATCGAGGTTATAATAAGATGTTTCAACTGAAAAGTCGAAGTTGACTTGCTGGAACTGTGACAAAACTGGCTACTTTGAAAATGAATCGCAAAGTTATTTTTGCTAATAAATGCTAAAGAATCTGACGCAGATACGTGTTTAAACTTTTACTTTGGTTTCAAGAGTTTTTCTGGTACATAACTGTGGGTAACATGTGGTTAGATCATCATCTCGATTGTTCATTATTTGAAGTGTCTTCAGAAATTTTGAAGGGTTTGAACACATATTGTAATCGTTAATATGCATATAATGTTCTAGCATTTTGAATGATTCAAATATTTTCTGGGTTCTATGAATATAAATGATGTTTTAGCACAGTTTTGAAGTCAAAGTATAGCTTTGAAAGATGTAAGAATCTAAGAGTGATGTCTTCTGTTAAATCTTGACTTGGTTTTTGATTCGTCAAAATCAGAATATATAATCAATTTTTGATGAGAATGGTTGTTTTGATTTTTATAAAAGAATGTATATTGTTGTGAAAGTAGTGAGTATAGTTGGTGATTACTGAATCAGATTCGAAGAATGTAACATATTAATTGTGAATTTATATATATCTCTCGAGTATTACCTACCTCTTAAAAAAAATTCACAGTTAATATTTTGTACAAAAATTTTATTACTGTCTTTATGAAAATATATAGGTGTATATTTTCTTCAGATGTAACATAGATTTAATGAGTTAATATTAAATTAAACTCATTTAATTTACGGTTGAAATTAGAATTGAATAATCCCTCAAACTTTAGAAATTGCATAACTTTTACAAAGTATTTCTTCAATGAAATTGAAATTATGAATCAATACTTCGTTATTTGTTAATGCATGATGTTGGTGTTCGTGGAATTCTTGTGAACTTCACAAAGTACGAATGATGTTATCTAAAAAGTTTCGAGTACATCGATGATGAAAGTGTAAAATCAAACCTATATTTGAATAATATAGTTGATTTATTATGAAATGGAATTCATTGAATTGAAACAGAGATCATAGTTAACGATGGTTAAGTTGTTAAGGAAGGATGTACAACATAGCATATAAGTAATATGAATTTAACCGAGTAATATCTACCCTTATTTAATTCATACATAATAGCTTAGTACGAAAAAATTTATTTTGATCTCAAAATTCATATGTATATAAATAAAATATACATATAATTTCTTCAGAGGGAATGAGTTAATACTTCATAACTCATTGATACAATATACTTCATTGTTGATTGGTAATGATGTCCACAGTGATTCTTGAACTGGCGAAGCTTGTGATATTATAGATGTTGTTGGTACTGACGGTGCTGGTGATGTTGACGATATTGTTGATGATGTTGGTAAAACGAGTCTAGCTTGTAAATCGTGCATCATTCCGGTCAGGGTTTCTACTCTACTGTCTCTATTCACTCATCTGATTTGTAATCAAAATCAGAATAATCTCTAAGATTTTGGAGATTACATAATCGCCGCAAAATCTTTCTTCAATGAAGTTATGAATCAATACCTCATCGTTTATTATTGTTGGTATTCCTTAGTATCTACAAGGCGTATGTCGTCGATGTTCGTGGGACAGTTTATGATGTCGAAGCATGGAATATGGATGTTGTTGATGGTGGTAATGGTTCTGTTGACATTGATGATGGTGGTACTGTTGATGTCGGTGTTGTTGCTGGTGCTTGTAACCTTTGCACCATATTCTCCAAAGCCACTACTCGAGCACGAAGCTCGTTGGTTTCTTCTACTATACTGGGATGATTGGTGGTTCGGACGAGCGGATGAATAAGATCTAGAATCTGGGATAGTATATAATCATGACGGGATACTCTGGAAATGAGAGAGAAAATGGTGTCTTGAACAGGTTCGCCGGTAAGTGCTTCAGGTTTTTCGCCAAGAGGGCAATGTGATGGATGGAAAGGATCGCCTTCTTCTTGTCTCCAATGATTAAGGAGGCTACAAAGCCATCCCCAATTCATCCAGAATAGATGATAGCTGATTGGTTGGTCCATTCCGGTCACACCACTTTCGAAGCTTGAGTGAAACTCCATATCAGAATTCGAGGGACTTGAACTAGTGGAGAGTTCCATTTCGTACGATTGAATAAAAGATTTTTCGATATGAAATGATTCCTGGCTATTGGATGGTATTCTACTTACATGGAATATATATATATATATATATATATATATATATATATATATATATATATATATATATATATATATATATATATATATATATATATATATATATATATAGAATAAAAGATTTCGTAGATTACGGAGGAATTTACGGAATATGTCAGGCAAAGTTTATAGTAACAGATACGCTAAGATATGAATTAGCAGATATGCTAAGATATGAATTTTGTTTATACACTATTCATGCAATCAATGTAGTAAGATGTGTCTAGACTTAAGAATGATAAGCAGGTAATTTCCAATAAGAAATGATAAGCAAAAACTTTTGACATGCAACTAAGGTCGAAGTTCAGACTTACTAATGCATCCTAACAACTATCAGTTAGACACACTAATGCAGACCTGGTTCGCTACGACCACCGCTCTGATACCACATGTAAAGACCCGTCCTAATCCATAAGAACGAATACAATAACATATGACTACATTGCGAGGTATTTGACCTCTATATGATACATTTTACAAACATTGCATTCTTTTTAAAATACAAAATTTCATTACATCAAAAGTTGACAAGCATGCATACTGATAATGCTAAAAACGAACATATATTTCATAGCATTATTCCCCAAGAAAAACAAGCTTTTAGTTGCAAATGTTCTATTTACAAGTGATATTCGTTTAAATATTAAAAGGTGAATACAAAAGACAGATTCGACGAATTGAAGACGCAAACGACCAAAAAGCTCAAAAGTACAAAATACAATCAAAGAGGTTCCAATTATTGATAAGAAACGTCTCATAATTACAAGAGTACAAGATTCAAAACGCAAAGTACAAGATATTAAATTGTACGCAAGGACGTTTGAAAATCTGGAACCGGGACCAGAGTCAACTCTCAACGCTCGACGCAACGGACTAAAAATTACAAGTTAACTATGTATATAAATCGTCGGCAAACAAAGAGCCAAATGTGGGTGAGCTGTAAAAATGATCTCCGCGACTCGCGGAGTTTGAAGAAGAAAAGGGCCGCGAGTGGCGGAGCCCCAAATGTTGAAACTGCCTATAAAGCTCGTGCATTCTGATCGTAAAAAAATATCCAATATATCAATCTCTCTATATCTATACGTAATATTTATATTTATAATTTATATTTTAATTTTAATTTTAATTTTAATCCTAATAATAAGGGTATGTTAGCGAATGTTGTAAGGGTGTAAGTCGAAATTCTGTCCGTGTAACGCTACGCTATTTTTAATCATTGTAAGTTATGTTCAACCTTTTTAATTTAATGTCTCGTAGATAAGTTATTATTATGCGTATTTAATCCGAAGTAATCATGATGTTGGGCTAATTACTAAAATTGGGTAATTGGGCTTTGTACCATAATTGGGGTTTGGACAAAAGAACGACACTTGTGGAAATTAGACTATGGGCTATTAATGGGCTTTATATTTGTTTAACTAAATGATAGTTAATGTTAATATAAAGATTTATAATTGGACGTACCCATAAATTACCATATACACTCAATCGGACACGATGGGCGGGGTATTTATATGTACGAATAATCGTTCATTTAACCGGATACGGGAATGGATTAATAGCCACTAGAATTATTAAAACAGGGGTGAAATTATGTACAAGGACACTTGGCATAATTGTTAACAAAGTATTAAAACCTTGGGTTACACTCAGTCGACATCCTGGTGTAATTATTAAACAAAGTATTAAAATCTTGTTACAGTTTAAGTCCCCAATTAGTTGGAATATTTAACTTCGGGTATAAGGATAATTTGACGAGGACACTCGTACTTTATATTTATGATTGATGGACTGTTATGGACAAAAACAGACGGACATATTAAATAATCCAGGACGAAGGACAATTAACCCATGGGCATAAAACTAAAATCAACACGTCAAACATCATGATTACGGAAGTTTAAATAAGCATAATTCTTTTATTTCATATTTAATTTCCTTTATTTTATATTTAATTACACTTCTAATTATAGCACTTTTATTTATTGTTATTGTATTTAATTGCACTTTTAATTATCGTACTTTTTAATTATCACAAGTTTATTTTATCGCACTTTTATTATTCGTAATTTCATTATCGTTATTTACTTTACGCTTTAAATTAAGTCTTTTATTTAATATTTTACATGTGATTTTAACTGTGACTAAAGTTTTAAAATCGACAAACCGGTCATTAAACGGTAAAAACCCCCCTTTATAATAATAATATTACTTATATATATATTTGTATTTTTATAAAAGTAAACTAATATAGCGTTAAGCTTTGTTTAAAGATTTTCCCTGTGGAACGAACCGGACTTACTAAAAACTACACTACTGTACGATTAGGTACACTGCCTATAAGTGTTGTAGCAAGGTTTAAGTATATCCATTCTATAAATAAATAAATATCTTGTGTAAAATTGTATCGTATTTAATAGTATTTTCTTCTAAAATTTAATAGTATTTTATACCCCTTAGCTTTAACATCAAGTTATTTTTGGCGCCGCTGCCGGGGAACAATCTAGCTTAAAAGCCGGAAGCGCAACGCTGAATAAAAAAAAAATTTATTTTTAGTTTACTTTTATTAAAATTCACTTTTGTAAAAATACGTTTTTAATTAGTTGAAAACATAAAAAGAAAATAAAAATATAAATATTTTTAAGAGTTTATTAAATATTTAAGTTTTATAAAAGTTTCTTTATTTTTATTTTATAAAAACATAAGTTTTATTTAAATATTTTGTTTTTATTTAAAACATAAAATCAAAAACCGAAAAAAAAAAATTTATATATAAATCTAGTTTTAAGATTTTTATTTATAAAATTGTAACATATTTTTATTTCTATTCTAAGTTTTTAAACATAAGTTTTTATTTAGTTTTTATAAATATTTTATTTAAATATTTAAACAGAAAATATATAAAAAAAAAAGTAAAACGAAACCTGTCGAAACCAGCCTGTCATCTGAATTTTCATATCCCGCGACTCGCGGAGCCGTCTGACACGGGCACACAGCAACCCTAATTTGGCATTTATTACGGAGTTTTAATTATTATTATTAATTAATTAGTATTTAGGGTTAATTAATTTATTATTTAGTTTAAGATTTAATTAATTTGTAATAATTATTTTTAATTAGTTTTATTTATATATATAAAAGTAATAGTTTTATCAAATAAATAATATAAAAATAATATTTTTATACTTTTTACAACTTTTTGTATATTTTTATATTTTGTCCCTTTTTAATTGTTTTAGCGTAATATTTGTATTTTTCGCTCGTATTTAGTTTTAAGATATAGTTTTTACCATAGTTATTTTTTTTTTACTTCTAGATTTTTAGGCTTTGCCGTAAAATCCCTTAAGTGCCTTTTCTTTAGACTAAGATTTAGATACTTTAGAATTTTTCGACGCCTTTTTAAGTTTTAGTTTCTTTTTAAGTTATTGCCATTTGAGATATAATTTTTCTTGTAAGCTTTAATATTTTTAGACACCTTTTACCTATGTATCAATTATCATTGCAATTAGTAATCTCAATTTGCGATTATAATTTTAAGTTAGTGATAGTAATAAGGTTGGGTTAGTCTAGTGTTTTTAAGTTCTATAAGTCATTTTTTTTTCTTTCTTATTTTTATTTTTCGATCTTTTTCCGACACGCTCTTTTTCTTTCTTATTTCTCGCTATTCTAGTTTTTAGGACATAGATTTTTATTCTACTTTTTATCTAAATTTCTTAAAATTACGAAAATTTATTTTAAGTGGTTAAATTGATAGACATCAAAATTTTCTGGTTCGTAGTAATAGTTGGATTTGTACGTGGACCGGGTTATTGGAGCCAAACAGTCCTCAATTATATTGAGACCAAACGAATCCTGCCCCTCTGCTGCATCTTTTGGCTATTCGAAACGTGGGCAAAATCAGAAAAGTCTATTGATTGGATAACTTATATAATTTTTCTTTCCTTTTTAAAAACTAATAGGATATTCAGTGAATGCACCGAGCAAGACGTTCACCACCTTTTGTACGTTCACCACCTGTAACTAGATCAAGACATTTAGCAAATATTACCGCCGTTGATTTTTCTTTAGAATCGTCATCCAGTCGACCAAGTACTCCAGTTCAAATTTCTGATAATCCATTTTTTGAACCCGACCTCACAATTGAGAATCCGGAGAATATTCAGGGACGATTCATAGATCCTGAACCATTAAATTTTCCTCCGGAACCACCAATCATTCAAACAGAGATTGTTAAGGAACGAACCATTAAATCAGAATCCTCTAGTGATTCCGATTCAACAAATTCAATTATGGAAAATCTGGAACCTTTAAGTATGGAAGACCGAATGAGAGCTAAACGCACTGGCCAAGGTCACACAATTACTCATCCTGACATTAATGTGCCAGATTATGAAATCAAAGGACAAATTCTACACATGGTGACTAATCAATGCCAATTTAGTGGTGCACCAAAGGAAGATCCAAATGAACATCTTCGTACCTTTAATAGGATCTGCACTCTATTTAAAATAAGAGAAGTTGAGGATGAACAGATATATCTCATGTTATTTCCCTGGACTTTAAAGGGAGAAGCCAAAGATTGGTTGGAATCGTTACCTGAAGGGGCAATTGATACATGGGACGTTTTAGTTGAAAAATTTCTTAAACAATTCTTTCCGGCATCTAAAGTCGTAAGACTTCAACGAGAAATTGTTACGTTTACACAGAAACCGAATGAAACTCTATATGAGGCGTGGACAAGATTTGGAAAGTTATTAAGAGGATGTCCGCAACATGGTTTAGATACCTGTCAAATAGTACAAATATTCTACCAAGGATGCGACATCACTACAAGGAAAGACATAGATATAGCAGCTGGTGGTTCTATTATGAAGAAAACCGAAACTGATGCTTACAAAATTATTGATAACACTGCTTCCCACTCACATGAGTGGCACCAAGAAAAAGATATCGTTAGATCATCTAAAGCAGCTAGAGCCGATTCTAGCCATGACTTAGATTCCATTTTCGCAAAGATAGATGCTGTCGAGAGACGAATGGAAAAGATGACTAAGGATATTCACTCAATATGAATTAGTTGTGAGAAGTGTGGAGGACCACATTTGACAAAAGATTGTCTCAGTATTGAATTAACAATGGAACAAAGAGAGAATATTTCATACATAAACCAAAGGCCTGGAAATAATTATCAGAATAATTATCAACCGCCAAGACCGATTTACAATCAAAACCAGAACTATAACGGAAATATTCCATACAACAACCAACAAGGTCCTAGCAATCAACAAGTATCCAACAATAATTACAATCAGCAAAGACCTAATTTTCAAAACAAACCACCACAACCCGATGATAAAAAGCCGAATTTAGAAGATATGATGACGAAGCTAGTTGAAACTCAAACGCAGTTTTTCACATCTCAAAAACAAACTAATAAACAAAATGCTCAAGCATTTAGAAATCAACAAGCTTCTATTCAAAATCTAGAACAAGAAGTAAGTAACCTAGCAAGGCTAATAGGTGAAAGAAAACCGGGAAGTCTACCTAGTGATACAAATGCTAACCCCCGGAATGAAACAGCTAAAGCTATTACCACAAGAAGTGGTACAACACTTAAACCACCTGAAATACCTGTAACTTCTGATGAAGCTATTCCTACTCCACAAGAACCACAACCTGATCAAGATAAAGAAAAAGAACCGGTAGTTGAAAAGGTTAATGAAGATAACACAGTTAAGGCTAAACCTTATGTTAAACCATACCAACTACCACTTCCTTACCCGAGTAAAATGAAGAAAGAGAAACTTGAAGCCGAGCAATCCAAATTCTTGCATATGTTTAAACAGATAAATGTAAATCTTCCTTTCATCGATGTGATTTCAGGAATGCCTAGATATGCTAAATTCTTAAAAGATCTGATCACGAATAGAAAGAAAATGGAAGAACTCTCGGCCGTTACTATGAATGCTAATTGTTCAGCAGTGCTGTTGAATAAGATACCAGAAAAATTATCTGATCCAGGAAGTTTCACAATTCTATGTTTTCTGGGTAGTCTTAGTTCAATAGAAGCATTAGCAGACTTAGGTGCTAGTATAAATTTAATGCCGTATTCACTATACGCTAAACTAGACCTTAGAGAATTGAAACCAACAAGAATAAGCATACAACTAGCCGATAGATCAATAAAATATCCTAGAGGGATAATGGAGAACATGCTAGTTAAAGTTGGTACTTTAGTATTTCCAGTAGATTTTGTTGTTCTGGACATGAAAGAAGATTCTCAAGTTCCTCTCATATTAGGAAGACCATTCTTAAACACGGCTAAAGCAATGACAGACGTGTTCGGTAAGAAACTGACCCTAAGTATAGAGGACGAGAGTGTTACCTTTTCAGTTGATAGAGCAATGCAACAACCGCAATCTGCAGATGATACATGTTATTATATTCAAACTATAGATGCACATGCAGAATTATTAGAAGAATTTCCAGAATTACAAGGAACAGGCGAATGTTCTTTAGGAGAAGGAACTGAACAAATTGATGAAGCTGAAATGTTAGCTACACTTATAGCTAATGGATATGAACCAACAACAGAAGAAATTCAAATGCTAAAAGAAGAAGACAGATATCGATATAAATCATCGATAGAAGAACCTCCGAAATTAGAGTTAAAGCCACTTCCAAACCATTTGGAATACGCTTATTTACATGGTGAATCTGAATTACCTGTAATAATATCGTCTTCTCTTACTGAAAATGAGAAATCACAACTCATTTCTGTGTTGAAAGCTCATAAACCAGCCATTGCATGGAAGATTCATGATATTAAAGGAATAAGTCCTTCGTATTGCACACATAAAATCCTTATGGAAGAAGGTCATAAAACGTACGTGCAACGCCAACGAAGACTAAATCCTAATATGCAAGATGTAGTTAAGAAAGAGATTATTAAACTGCTAGATGCAGGTTTGATATATCCAATTTCTGATAGTCCATGGGTAAGCCCAGTTCAATGCGTGCCTAAGAAGGGTGGCATGACTGTCATTACAAATGAGAAAAATGAGCGTATTCCTACTAGGACTGTAACAGGATGGCGTGTGTGTATTGATTATAGAAAATTAAATGACACCACCAGAAAAGATCACTTTCCCTTACCTTTCATTGATCAAATGTTGGAAAGATTAGCCGGAAATAGTTACTATTGTTTTCTAGATGGATTTTCCGGATATTTTCAAATTCCAATAGCACCCGAGGACCAAGAGAAAACCACGTTCACGTGCCCTTATGGTACTTTTGCTTACAAACGCATGCCATTTGGACTTTGCAACGCCCCTGCAACCTTTCAAAGGTGCATGATGGCAATTTTTCACGACATGATAGAAGAATGCATGGAAGTTTTCATGGATGACTTTTCAGTCTTCGGTGATACATTTGAAACATGTCTAGCTAATCTTGAACGAATGCTTATTAGATGCGAACAATCAAATCTAGTTCTTAATTGGGAGAAATGCCATTTTATGGTTAAAGAAGGCATCGTTCTTGTTCATAAAATTTCAAAAGAAGGAATTAAAGTGGATAGAGCTAAAGTAGATGTAATTGCTAAACTTCCACATCCCACCAATGTTAGAGGAGTTAGGAGTTTTCTAGGGCATGCCGGTTTTTACCGACGTTTCATAAAAGATTTTTCTAAAATTGCCACTCCTATGAATAAACTCCTAGAAAAAGATGCTCCATTCATATTTTCAGATGAATGTATCAAATCTTTTAATATTCTTAAAGAGAAACTCACTAATGCGCCAATCATGATAACACCAAATTGGAACCTACCGTTTGAACTAATGTGCGATGCAAGTGATTTTGCAATGGGAGCCGTTTTAGGACAAAGGATTGAAAAAAGATTTCAACCTATATATTATGCTAGTAAGACGTTACAAGGAGCACAAACAAATTACACAACTACTGAAAAAGAACTCCTTGCTATTGTCTTTGCTTTTGACAAATTTCGATCATATCTCGTTCTAGCTAAAACGGTGGTCTATACCGACCATTCTGCCCTTAGATACCTATTTTCGAAACAAGATGCTAAACCAAAATTAATCCGCTGGATCTTACTTTTACAAGAGTTTGATATTGAAATCCGAGATAAAAAAGGAGCGGAAAATCTCGCCGCTGATCATCTTTCTCGTCTTGAAAATCCTGAATTAGAAGTTCTAAATGAATCGGCCATACAAGACAACTTTCCTGATGAATATCTATTGAAGATAGATTATAATGAAATTCCATGGTTTGCAGACTATGCAAACTACTTAGTTTGTGGATTCCTTGAAAAAGGATTATCGTACCAAAAACGAAAGAAATTCTTCAGTGATATAAAACACTATTTCTGGGAAGATCCACATTTATTTAAAAGTTGTCCAGATGGAATAATACGCCGATGTGTATTCGGAGATGAAGCTAGTAAAATTTTAAACCATTGTCACACAGGACCAACAGGAGGGAATTATGGGCCTCAATTAACAGCAAGAAAAGTTTATGAAGCTGGATTCTATTGGCCTACAATTTTCAAAGACGCACACCTTCTTTGCAAATCCTGTGATGCTTGTCAAAGGGCCGAAAAAATAAGTCAACGTGATGAAATGCCACAAAATATCATCCAAGTATGTGAAGTATTTGACATTTGGGGTATTGACTTTATGGGTCCATTTCCAAAATCTCATAATAATCTCTATATTCTCGTAGCCATTGATTATGTATCTAAATGGGCGGAAGCACAAGCTCTCCCAACTAACGATGCACGAGTTGTAGTCAACTTTTTAAAACGTCTTTTTGCAAGGTTTGGAACGCCGAAAGCTTTAATAAGTGATCGGGGTACTCATTTCTGTAATAATCAACTTGAGAAAGTTCTCAAAAGATATGGAGTAACTCATAAAATCTCCACCGCATATCATCCGCAAACAAGTGGACAAGTTGAAAATACCAACCGAGCTTTAAAACGTATTCTAGAAAAAACCGTAGGATCAAATCCGAAGGAATGGTCCATTAAATTGGAGGATGCACTCTGGGCTTTTAGAACAGCCTACAAAACTCCAATTGGAACCACACCTTTTAGACTTGTTTATGGAAAAGTATGTCATCTTCCAGTAGAAATTGAACACAAAGCATTTTGGGCTTTGAAGACATGTAATCTTGATATACATGAAGGTGGACGTCTACGGTTAAGTCAACTAAATGAATTAGAAGAATTAGGACATGAATCATACGAAAATTCATTAATCTATAAAGAAAGAACGAAGAAATGGCATGATAAAAGAATCAGAAGTTTAAAAGAATTTAAAGAAGGAGATAGAGTTCTTCTTTTCAATTCACGATTCAAGCTATTTCCTGGAAAATTGAAATCAAGATGGTCTGGACCATTCATAGTCAAAAGAGTTTTCCCATACGGAACAGTAGA
The DNA here is from genome assembly GCF_046630445.1 of Rutidosis leptorrhynchoides. Classification (NCBI taxonomy): domain Eukaryota; kingdom Viridiplantae; phylum Streptophyta; class Magnoliopsida; order Asterales; family Asteraceae; genus Rutidosis; species Rutidosis leptorrhynchoides. The sequence continues at coordinate 256,614,416 of NC_092338.1, read as the reverse complement.
ATTAATAAATTCAAATGGGATTGAATTTAAAGTTAATGGTCACAGAGTTAAACACTACATAGATAGTCCGATGGAATTCGACAATGAAGTTAATCACAATTTCGATAACACAGCTAACTAAGTGTGGGGAGAATCAAGTTTTTAAAGGATAATATGTATTTCTGTTAGAATTAGATTGTCTGTTTTCGTGTAGTTCTCGAAAATAGAACCCGAATGGTCTTTCCCTAGCAGACCCTAAAGAACTAGTCTTCTCCCCCCATTCTGAATTTTTATTTTTTTTAGGAAATGAAGACTGCCTGTGAACTAAACCATGGTCTAATGCTACACGCTTTGATCACTAAACGTAATAATGACACACTTCCGAGTGAAATAGTATCAGTAATCAGAGAAATATTGGACGGAGTAAGAAAAGAATCCAGATGCGAAGATAATAAGTTACAATTTGGTAAAGGAAAATCAAAATCCGCAGCGAAAAGAAGAGCACGACACCTAGAAAGATGTCACAAATGCGGAAAATGGTCACATGGAGGTAAATATTCAAATAATCAAACCTATTCAAATACCGAATTTGTTACTTTATGCAGAGACGGACCGTTCATATGTTTAGAAGAAAAAACACTGAATGCTCGAGGTTACGCCTATGTAGCCATGGAAAACCAATTAAACCGACTATCTTATGAATGGGATAGATCATATAACTAAGAATACGATCTCACAGGTAAGTCTATACAGTTTTTTTTGTTTTTATTTTTATTTTTATTTTTAACCTTTTGATAATAAACGCTAATTTGTTCGCTATAAAGTATTAAATTGGTATTAAATAAAATTAGGTTTGGCGACCGAAATTATTGATATCATACAAAAATTTATTACATCACTGCGAAATTTAACGTTTATTCTTAAGGTATAAATATCTTTAATCAATCAACCCAAAATATTTCAAAAATTTTTCATGAGTTAAATTAGGTCTTGGAACCGAAATTACTTTACGGAAAAGAGGGGCGCATATTTTGATAATATTTGATTGATTAAAGTGGGATAAAAAGCCAAAAAGATTTTTAATTTTATTTTTACCATGTTTTTTTAAAATTAATATATAAATCTTAAATTAATATTGTAAACTTTGTAAAATTAATATATTTAAAATTGTAAATATTTGAAAAATTAATATAAGTTTGGTGTGAATTTATAATATATGAATTTTTAAATTAAGTTTGGTGTGAATTTTTTAATTTTTAAAATTTGAATTTTATTTTTATGCATTTTAAATTGTAAGTTTGGTGTGAATTTTTAATATTAATTTTGAATTTTATATTTAAGTTGTGTGAATTTAAAAACAAAAATTTACTTTATTTCGTTAAGTTAAAAATATGATTTTTAAAATTCGTCGTAAGTTGAAGAATAGGTCATTTGAACCGAAATTGCTTTACCCGAGGGAGGGACGAGAACTTTTATTATCATTATTTTTAATCTTATTGAATTAAAGTATGCCAAAAACATTTAAAAAAAAACCAAAAATCTTCGCTTTTAAAACAATCGCTGCAAAAAGACAAATTTTAAAATTTTGTCGAAGGACGGACTAGGACATCGATCCGAAACGACCTCATCCTAAATAACAAGGGAAACAAAATTTTAAAATTAATTACTTAATTGTTTTAATTAGTATAAGATGTTTAAAAAAAAAATACAAACTTCGCGACTCGCGGAGTTTGAAGGGTAAAATACCGTGACTCGCGGAGTTCCAAAAATACAGAAAAAAATAAAAGGGCCAAAACTGATCAGTTGCACAACCCAACACACCACAAATACTGCGAAACAAAGCCGAAAAACCCGAAAAAACACTCCCAAATTCACAATTTTTGACCGTTAATTATCAAATCTTTCACTAAAATCATGTTAAAAAGGATGCTATCAAGGAATTACTCAAGAAAAACGGTAAATTTCTACACCTAAACACCATTTAATCCGAAAATTAGTGTTCTTGAGCAATTTTATACCCAATTTGATTTTGATGCTTTTTAGTGTAATTATGCTTAAATTGTTTATGTATTATGCTTGTATAACCTTGATTGATGCTATTTAACATGATTAGAAGCCTTAAACTTCAAATTTTGAGTAATCTAGGGTTTGTGTTCTTGAGCAAATTTGGGGCTTTTTGATATAAGCAGGTTATGGCCGATTTTTGTCATGAATTGTTGCTAAATTAAGTAGTGTAACATGTTTAGGTAGTTAAATGATCCAAACTTTGAGCCTAAACATGATTTTGAGAATTAAAGTGGACTTTTTCAAGTCTAAAATTCATGAACTTGATTTTTGAGAGATAATGCCATTTGAAACTTGTTTAATTGCTAGTAATGATTATTTTGACATGTTATTTGAGTTGAATGCTTATGAACTTGGCGAACATTTTCGTATATGCTTATTTGAAAAAGTGTAGATTTGATGAAAATATGAAAATGAGCTTAAGTTTGATATAAATTGATCATGTCATTGTAATTATTTTGATTGATGATTTTGCTGACACTAATGCATATTTGGATGCACAAAATTTGTGTTTGATGTGTTTTGCAGACTGAAAGGGGTGAATCTTCATCCCAAGCTCGCAATGCTCCTGCTGAGAATGCGGAACAACAGGAGGTGGATAACTACTACAAACAAGATATACCTCATCCAGTCATGACATTTTTTGATATGCACTTGGAAGATTTGCACCCGAACCTGAAATTTGACAGACTTTGGATAGATTATCCAAAATACCAAAGAGGTTTGCATACTCTTCATTCTAAAGCTGTTGAAGTACCTAGGGTCATAGAATGGGGACCATTAGAAGCTGTAGAATTGGCCGGGCCAATTAGGGAATTACTTGTACAGAGGTATGGTAATTCTACTTTTAACGATTGGGTACGGTTATTCAACATGCGTAGACCTGTATATAAAGTATGTTGTGAAGAATTGTTGTGTAGTATAGAATTAAATGATCGGGTAGCTAGTTTAACCGATCGATCTTTTATTAGATTTTTGTTAGGAGGTTCGATGCGCCACATGTCTTTACTAGACATGGCTCAGGCTTTACGTATATATACGCCTGAGGAGTTAGCATCTGCCGATTGTAGAGGGTTGATATTGAACGGTAGGAAGATAGACGAAAATTTTGATACACATGGTGTATGGAGTCAAATGACTAGCCATCACCGATTTAAAGGGGGAAATTACTCTTATTTGGATATAGATAGAGCTGAATTAAGAGTAATTCATAGGTTTTTAGCTAATTCGATTACACAAAGAGGTAAGAATAAGGAAAAGGTAAATGAACAGGATTTGTTTTACCATATGTGTATTCGAGACCCACAAAGCGCTGTAAGTATACCTTATTGTGTGGGTTATTATTTATCGGCTATGGTTAGGGGGATGAGACCGCATAGCATAATAGGAGGTGGTATATTTATTACTTTGATTGCTGAATATCTCGGTGTGGATATAAGTCGGGGGGGATTACTAATCGAAGAACCAGAACCCCGAGATACAATAGGTTTAAATTTATACCATGGTGCGAAAGTTTTGAAGAGGCGAAATAACGCCGCATCACGATATAATGGTAGACATCCACAAGTTGAGAGAAACCAACAGCAAGGTAATGTAGGAGGGGGAAATGAAATGGCAGAAATGCAAAGGTTTATAGCTTCACAAGAGTATGAAAATGCTAGACATAGAGCATTTGAAGATTGGCAAGTTCATCAAAACCAAATCATAGCTTATTGCCAACATATAGGTAGAAACTATATTCCTACTCCATCGCCCATATTCCCTCCCTGGTCTATAGAGATTCAACCACCGTATCCTACGTATAACCCAGCCGAAGCATTTTATAGCACATATGGTTATGCATGGAACCCCTACTGGTATCAGTATCATCCCTAGTCTACTTAGTTTTATTTATTTTGTAATTTGTAATGTTGATACGTTTAATACTTATGTTAATATTGTAATAGTTTTTATTATTTTCTAAATTTTATTATTAGATTTTAATAATTTTTGAATGTGGGGTAATATACCAAACTTCAAAAATATGTATATATGTTTGCAGTTTATCTTATGTACACAACAGGGTAAAACAACGCATTTTCAAAGACTGGCATTAAGTTCAGCAAAAATAACTAATTTTGACAACAAGATGCAAAATATATGTGAAACAACAAGACGGAATGAACAAATGATATGTACCATTTATCATTCAGCAAACAAACACAAATATGTTTGGAAACTTTGGTAAAATTTAATCATTTTCACACAAATCACCCTCAATAATTTAAATTGTTACTGATTTCTTGCAAATGAGGGCATTGCAAGATCTTAAGTGTGGGAAGGGGTTAAATTCTTTCGGATTTTTAAAATGTTTACTTTATACACTTGGTTACCATTAGAAATACTAGTAAAGTAGTAGTTGTATTAGAATCTAGTGCTCTCTGATAATAAAGAACAGCCCGAGTCTTATATACTGACTACCCAATTCTAGTAAAAATTTTAAAAAATTTTCAACTAAATGAACTCAAAATCATGTTTATACATATTTATGAACGATAAAACTAGGTGTTAACACCGAAATTATTGTTACCTCGGAAAGGACATAAATTAAGAAACAAACTAAAATGTTAAAATTCCTTTAAAATGGAATAGAGGACAATAAAAAGGAAAATAAAAGCCAAGTGTGGGAAAATTTACCAAGATATTTTAAACATATGTCACATATTTCTGTAACAATTAACTGAAAATACTTTTGCTTTGGACTAAACTAAACTGTTTTACCCGATGAAAGAAAAGAAGAGATGGATCTACACGATGAATCAATTCCATCATTAAAAGGAAGTAAAGTCTTCCGAAAAAGAAACATGCTTCTTGATTTAGGTCAGGAAGTTGTCGTCCAGACCAGCTCTAGGTTGACGAAAAATCTAGAAAAGTCATCACTAAAATCAGCAGGAAATTCACGGACCTCAGCATCAAACAGGGTCGCCAAGTGGTCAGATTTATCCTAACCATGAGAAGGATTTATCTCGTAAAATGGGGGGCACCGTGCAAATTAGCTGGATAAGACTAATGAATCAGATCCCCAGAAAGGATAATCTCCTTAAAGATTAAAAATCAGCTTTTAAGACTGATATTACTCAATCCTAGAGATTGACCTTAAAGATTAAGAATTACAAACTCATGGAATTCAATGATATCTAAACTCGAGCTTGAACGAGAAAATATTTTGATCAAATTATAAACCGATTTGTTTTCTGAAAACCCATTTTCAATGCGTTCATTACCATTGAACGTAAAATCCTAGGAATTCACCTGGAATTCATTAGGTCACCTGAACTAAATCGGGTGTCAACCGTAAGAACGGTGGTTGCATAGCATGGTCAAAGACAGGACCTTGTGCCAGACCGAAAAATCATAAGGGTGAGCTTTACTATTGCTCCTACCAAGGATAGTAATTGCGTCCGACACGTTATAGACCATAATTAAAAGCATGTCAGGGGACATTGCCTTAACAGTTGCTTGTTCAACGCTTTCCTTTACAACCGGACGGTAGTTTACCCAAAGGTAATATACGGGACAAGTAAATTGGACGTGTTGCTTTCCTAATACAAGGTTAGCAAGTGGGTGACACAAAACCATAAGTTTTGAGCTAAAATTTTCAAATATGAAACCCACCAAACCCACAAAAATAATTTGCAAACACCGGTGAAGGGTTATTTCGGAAAACTTATCTAGGGTAAAAACTAGATTTAATTTTCAAAAGATCAAATATTTTCATAAAGATCCAATTTCCTTAATGGATCTAAATTTTTATAGTCACGTGGGACTGTAAACCATATCATTACTACCATTGTTTATACCGCCGTAAAGAAATCACTGATGTACAAAGTGTGAAGAATAAAGAAGTGATTCTAGTATTTCAAGACTATATTGCTTGAGGACAAGCAATGCTCAAGTGTGGGAATATTTGATAATGCTAAAAACGAACATATATTTCATAGCATTATTCCCCAAGAAAGACAAGCTTTTAGTTGCAAATGTTCTATTTACAAGTGATATTCGTTTAAATATTAAAAGGTGAAGACAAAAGACAGATTCGACGAATTGAAGACGCAAACGACCAAAAAGCTCAAAAGTACAAAATACAATCAAAGAGGTTCCAATTATTGATAAGAAACGTCTCATAATTACAAGAGTACAAGATTCAAAACGCAAAGTACAAGATATTAAATTGTACGCAAGGACGTTCGAAAATCCGGAACCGGGACCAGAGTCAACTCTCAACGCTCGACGCAACGGACTAAAAATTACAAGTTAACTAAGTATATAAATATAATATAATATATAATTAATTATATTAATTATATATATATTATATTTATAAAATAAATCGTCGACAAACAAAGAGCCAAATGTGGGTGAGCTGTAAAAACGATCTCCGCGACTCGCGGAGTTTGAAGAAGAAAAGGGCCGCGAGTCGCGGAGCCCCAAATGTTGAAACTGCCTATAAAGCTCGCGCATTCTGATCGTAAAAAAATATCCAATATATCAATCTCTCTATATCTATACGTAATATTTATATTTATAATTTATATTTTAATTTTAATTTTAATCCTAATAATAAGGGTATGTTAGCGAATGTTGTAAGGGTGTAAGTTGAAATTCTGTCCGTGTAACGCTACGCTATTTTTAATCATTGTAAGTTATGTTCAACCTTTTTAATTTAATGTCTCGTAGCTAAGTTATTATTATGCTTATTTAATCCGAAGTAATCATGATGTTGGGCTAATTACTAAAATTGGGTAATTGGGCTTTGTACCATAATTGGGGTTTGGACAAAAGAACGACACTTGTGGAAATTAGACTATGGGCTATTAATGGACTTTATATTTTTTTAACTAAATGATAGTTTGTTAATGTTAATATAAAGATTTATAATTGGACGTACCCATAAATTACCATATACATTCAATCAAACACGATGGGCGGGGTATTTATATGTACGAATAATCGTTCATTTAACCGGACATGGGAATGGATTAATAGCCACTAGAATTATTAAAATAGGGGTGAAATTATTTACAAGGACACTTGGCATAATTGTTAACAAAGTATTAAAACCTTGGGTTACACTCAGTCGACATCCTGGTGTAATTATTAAACAAAGTATTAAAATCTTGTTACAGTTTAAGTCCCCAATTAGTTGGAATATTTAACTTCGGGTATAAGGATAATTTGACGAGGACACTCGTACTTTATATTTATAACTGATGGACTGTTATGGACAAAAACCAGACAGACATATTAAATAATCCAGGACGAAGGACAATTAACCAATGGCCATAAAACTAAAATCAACACGTCAAACATCATGATTATGGAAGTTTAAATAAGCATAATTCTTTTATTTCATATTTAATTTCCTTTATTTTATATTTAATTGCACTTCTAATTATAGCACTTTTATTTATTGTTATTGTATTTAATTGCACTTTTAATTATCGTACTTTTTAATTATCGCAAGTTTATTTTATCGCACTTTTATTATTCGTAATTTCATTATCGTTATTTACTTTACGCTTTAAATTAAGTCTTTTATTTAATATTTTACATGTGATTTTAACTGCGACTAAAGTTTTAAAATCGACAAACCGGTCATTAAATGGTAAAAACCCCCCTTTATAATAATAATATTAATTATATTTGTATTTGTATTTGTATTTTTATAAAAGTAAACTAATATAGCGTTAAGCTTTGTTTAAATATTTTCCCTGTGGAACGAACCGGACTTACTAAAAACTACACTACTGTACGATTAGGTACACAGCCTATAAGTGTTGTAGCAAGGTTTAGGTATATCCGTTCTATAAATAAATAAATATCTTGTGTAAAGTTGTATCGTATTTAATAGTATTTCCTTCTAAAATTTAATAATATTTTATACCCCTTAGCTTTAACATCACATACCATTTCCTAATATCCAACTATAAATGATCTAATCTGTCATTTACTTAATCATAATCTTTACTGAACTCAACAACTCGAATGCAACGTCTTTTGAAATATGCCATGAATGACTCCAAGTAATATCTTTAAATTGAGCAAATGCACAGCGGAAGATTTCTTTTAATCCTGATGTGATGACCCGGGAATTTCCGACCAAATTTAAACTTGAATCTTATATGGTTTCGACACGATAAGCAAAGTCTGTAATGTTAAAGTCTCAAAACCTTTGAACTGTGTACATGTATACATTTGACCTCTGACTACTCCCGGAGATTCACGAACAATTGTGTGTAAATGTTTATGTAGATACATATATATATATATATATATATATATATATATATATATATATATATATATATATATAAATAAAAATGTATATATAATAATTTGAATTAATAAAATACACTTTAATCAATTAGAATTAAGAATGTAAAATGACAAATAAAATAATTAAGGTACTATTAGAATGAATATATATAAATATATATATAAATTATAATTAGTTTGTAATATATAAATATTAAATAAATGTTATCACATAATATAATATTGTATATTATAATTACAAGTATAGTTGATACATTATTATATTCAATATTAATAATATTATTAAAACCTATTATATGAATTTTGATATAATTGAGTTATTATAATTACTAATATTATGGTTATCATTGATAACATCATTATTATTATTATAGCCAGTAGTAATGTTACAATTTTAATTATTATGATTAATATTAGTGATATTATTAGATATAAATATTATATTAAACATTAAAAGTAATTAGTGTTATCATTAATAAAAATTATTATTATCATTGTTATAATTATAAGTTTTATTATTTATTATTAATGTTAGTATTATTATTAATATAATTATTGTTATTATTATTGACATTATCATTATTAATATTAGTAATTTTATTATTATTATTATTAGTTTCATTATTATTGATAAAATTAATATTAAATACTAATGTTTATAAAATTAATATTAATTTGTTTCTTTATATGATAAATATACAAGTATATATATATATATATATATATATATATATATATATATATATATATATATATATATATATATATATATATATATATATATAGTAAAATATATAATGATGCAAATATAGATATATATATATATATAGATATATATATATATATATATATATATATATATTTATATATAAATACCTATACATATATAAAATACTAATTTATATATAATCAGATATAGATATACGTATAAATATAGAAACATAAATATACATACAGGGAAGTAAAGGAATATGTTTTCATCTCTCCATCACACTTTCTCTAAATCGTTTCATGTCTTTAATCCTATTGCAAAAGCGAAATTAAATCACAGAAGATTACAAAGTTTGTTTGATGTCTCAATCTTCTTTTATTTTCTTTTTATTTTCCATGGTACCTGTCAAACTAATCAAAGCAACAAAACAAAAATATTAATCGAATCTCACAGCTGTATTAGACTCACTTGCACTCCATATAATTCTATACTTACTGAAATTCGAGAAATTAAAAACAGAAAAATAGGAGTCGACCTCTGTTTTAAACTCAAATAATCAAAAGTCCAATTTCGTAATGTTTTTCAAAATGTGTTAATGCAGAGTTGTTAGTATTGATTCCTTCAAACTCTCTACAAATTCTTAAGTCCCCATTCTCCAAATCCAAACTTAATTTTAGAGTCAAAGTTGTTTTACAAAAAGTCAAACAATTCTTCCAGGAACAAATTCGAGGTACCTGTTAAATTTAAGGTTCAATTACTAGTTCCAAAAGTTTTTGTGATTAATATACTACATACTTCATGAAGTAATCTTGGTCTAAAAATGTTTGGAAATCCATATTTGTGTTTTGAGTTCATCGTGACAAGGAAAACGCTGCTACTGCAGTTTTATTTATTTATATTACTTTAATTTCTTTTCTATTAATTCATATGAACACAATCAAATCGTTTCTGTTTAAGCACAAATTCCAGTTATGTAAATAACTCGCTGTGAGATTTGATTGTGGGTATGGTTTAGTTAATTGATGAAGAAGATGAAAAATGGGAAACAAGTGTTACGGGTTAAATAATAATAGGGTCAAGCATTTATCAGGAAAACAGAAACAGTTCAGTAGTCATGGGTGTTTGTCGGGGAGCGAGAGGTCGCGGGTTCGAGTCTCATATTGGGCAGTTTTTTTAGAAAGGGCTTCAAAGGTAGAAATACTTTTATTATTATTGTTATTATTATTATTATCTTCATTATTATTATTATTGATTATGCTATTATTAGGAATGTAATGTTATTACTAATATAAAGAATGTCATTATCTTTAAAAGTAATTAATATTATTATTTTCATCATGGTTATTATTATTATTATTACTTATTAGTATTATAGTATTATTAATTGATATCAATATTATCAACTCTAGCAAATTATTAGTAAAACAAGTATTATTAATATTATCAAATTTATCATTTTAAGTATTATTATCACTACTATGATTATGATTATGATTATTATTATTATTATTTTATAAATATTAGGACTTTTATTATTAATATAAGTATATTATTAGTATTAATATAATTATTTTTATCACTAATGAAATCATAACCATTATGATTTTAATTAATCGCATTAGGTATTATAATTATTATCATTTTGATTATTAATATTACTCTAGTATTACTATAACTATTATTTTGTAAACAAAAGATTATTTATATAAAAATAAATATAAAAACCATAACTTAAATACATAAATACTTTATTTAAAGTATACAAAATGAATATATGATAAAATACATAAGTTAGTAATATAGAAATTATCACTAATAATAATATAATTATTTACTCCATTGCGATTATATGTATTAATGAATACACATATGTTATAGGTTCGTGAATCCGAGGCCAACCCTGCATTGTTCAGTTGTTCAATACCGTCATATGTATTTTTACTACAAAATACAGCATTGTGAGTTTTCATTTGATTCCCTTTTACTCATTACATTTTTGGGCTGAGAATACATGCAATGTTTTAATAACTGTTTTACAATATTTATATGCGTGAGTTTCATTTGCCTTTTTACCCTTTATATTTTTGGGCTGAGAATACATGCGCAATTTTTATAAATGTTTTACGAAATAGACATAAGTAATCGAAACTACATTATATGGTTGAATTATTGAAATCGAATATGCCCCTTTTTATTAAGTCTGGTAATCTAAGAATTAGGGAACAGACACCCTAATTGACGCGAACTCTAAAGATAGACCTATCGGGCCCAACAAGCCCCATCCAAAGTACCGGATGCTTTAGTACTTTGAAATTTATATCATGTCCGAAGGAGGATCCCGGAATGATGGGGATATTCTTATATGCATATTGTGAATGTCGGTTACCAGGTGTTCAATCCATATGAATGATATTTTTGTCTCTATGCATGGGACGTATGTTTATGAGAAATGGAAATATGAAATCCCGTGGTCTATTAAAATTATGAAATGATTATTTATGTTAAAATAATGAACTCACCAACCGTTTGGTTGACACTTTAAAGCATGTTTATGCTCAGGTACGAAAGAAATCTTCCGTTGTGCATTAACTCATATTAGAGACATTACTTGGAGTCATTCATGACATATGTCAAAAGACGTTGCATTCGAGTCGTCGAGTTCGTCAAGATTATTATTAAGTCAATTATAGTTAGATATATTATGAAATTGTATGCCTGCCGTCAACTTTCGGTGTAATGAAAGATTGTCTTTTCAAAAACGAATGCAATGTTTGTAAAATGTATCATATAGAGGTCAAGTACCTCGCGATGTAATCAACTGTTATGAATCGTTTATAATCGATATGGACGTCGTCCGGATGGATTAGGACGGGTCTTCACAGTTGGTATCAGAGCGGTGGTCGTAGCGAACCAGGTCTTGCATTAGTGTGTCTAACTAGGAGTTGTTAGGATGCATTAGTGAGTCTGGACTTCGACTTAGTAGTTGTTAGGTTATATTAATAAGTCTGGACTTGAACCTGGTCTGCATGTCAAAAAGTTTTGCTTATCATTTCGTGTCAAAAATTTCCTACTTATCATTCTTAGGGAATCATTTGCTTATCATTCTTAGTCTAGACACATCTTACTGCATTGATTGTATGAACAGTGTATAGACAAAATTTATATCTTAGCGTATCTGTTATTGTTACCTTTGCCTGACAGCTTACGTAGATTCCTTCGTAACTTATGGGATTTTAGTATTATATATGCATATGTAAATTATGTATTGCAGGGTACTAATCTACATCCTATAAACTATTTCTTATCGAAAATCTTTCATCTATTCGTACGAGATGAATCCCTCAACCAGTTCGAGTCCCTCAGATTTCAATAGCTATTCCGATAGTTATTTTGACAGCTATTCCGACATGGATATTCACCTACACTCTGAAAGAAGTGTCATCAGAATGTACCAATAAATCAACCATCCCCAATTCATCTAATGGGTTTGTAAATGACTTAATCAATGGAGACGCGAAGAAGGCGATCCTTTTCACCAACCGAATTCATCTCTTGGTGAAGAACCTGAAGCACTTACCGGCGAACCAGTCTGAAACACCATTTTCACCCTCATTTTCCGAATATCTCACTATGATTATATACTCTCTCAAATTCAAAACCTTATTCATCTCGCTCGCTCCTACCGACAATTATCCCGGAGTAATAAGTCAACGAGCTTCGCACCAGAGTTGTAGCCTTGAAAGAAAATATGGTGCAAAATGTACCAGCTTCAGCAACATCACCGGCAACAACAGTATCACCAATATCAATACCAGTACCATCAACAATCCATGCCTCAACATCTCATTCTGTACCTTGAGTATAATCATCGTTCTACGTATCGTTCTACATCAATTATCTTCGTTCTTCATAGCGATCAAGTAATCTCTAATGTTTTAGAGATTATGTATTCTAGTTCTAACGGTAAATCAAATGAGATTAATATCATATTAACTCATTAAATCCATGATTACATTTGAAGAAAATATATGTGTACATATATTTTCATAAAGTTTGTAATTAAAAATTCTCTTGTACAAACTGTTAACGGTGAAAATATTTTAACGGGTAGGTAATATCCAAGGAATATTTAGATTTCACATTAATAAGTTACACTGTACATTCTTTCAATCTGATTAACCAGTCATTTCCTATCCTACTTACATCCACGGATATATGAATCCGTTCACCACAGAATAACCATTTCCATTCAAATTTCATATTTGGATTTGGACCTATCAGAATCCAACAAGTGGCATAATGAAGAAAACATTGGACAAAATAAAACTTGTTAGAAACAAACAATTTACCTATGAGAAGAATTTTGCTAAGAATCCACGCTAACTGTTCCTAGCTAACTGGTTACATTTTATTTATCGCAATTTAATTATCGCAATTTACATTCTCGCAATTTTATTTATCGTCATTTAATTTCTGTTATTTATTTTACGCACTTTATTTATCGTCATTCTGTTATTTACGCATTTTAAATATCGGGACACGTATACAAGGTTTTGACATATCATATCGACGCATCTATATATATTATTTGGAATCACCATAGACACTCTATATGCAGTAATGATCGAGTTCTCTATACAGGGTTGAGGTTGATTCTATAATAATATATATACTTTGAGTTGTGATCGAGTCTGAGACATGTACACGGGTCACGATAAGTATTAATCAATTCGAATATTATATATTAAACTATATATGAATTATTGGACTATTAACTGTGGACTATCGACCGTGGACGAATAATATTGGACAATTAAAATGAATTAAAATACTGAGTATAATATATGAAACTAAATAATTCTTCAAGTTGCCACTTGATTTCATCTTAAACGCCATTTGTATCTTGACAATTCTAATCTGCGTTCAAACCTTTCATGATTCTTGAAAACGCCTCAATTGAAAGGATGAACCAACCGCACTTCATCTATGGAAGAAAAGATTGACACATATAGTTATGCACCTGAAAACTCCCGGACCCTAAGTAAAAGTTTAACACATGTCTGTTTTAGCTCCTTTGGCATTGTTGTTACCGAAAATAACATTGCAACTCTTTTTCAAATTAGCCAATTTTATCACAGCTTCAACAAATCAACTTCAACTTCCACTCGAATTAGCCTTATTATAACCTCGATATATAAGTTTGCCTGTCGTCATCGTTACCGGAGAACCGTTTATATTTCACCACATTAGCAGTAAAATTACCAGCAACTTCAATGAATTTGGACTTTCCGAAAAATCATTATATTCATTAAAACCCCATCTTGTATTCATCTATACCCTGTAACAATAATTGCCATACCAATTACCGGGAATCAGCAATCAGTATTTCGAATCTCGTAGCATTTCTATATCAATAGTTATATGTATACATATAACAATTATCTCCTAGAATTACGATCTTCAATTCTGAAATTTTGAAAAGGCACCCAGTTTACGAATTGATACTCTGAATGTTAAAAAAAAAATGAATGAAGCAGCAGAAACTGTAGGCAACAGTAAACGACCTTAGTTGTCGGAAGTTTGATGATAAAGAATAATATGTTGGAAAAGCTCAGAAACGTTGGAACTAGAAAATGGATAGAGTTAACCATGAGGAGACCAAGGACAAATATAAGGACCATACCCTATATTCAAAGAATCCAGATAATTCTGGATCCGTTGAAATCTTTATAGAATATGTTGCTCCGAAGTCATGTTAAAATCTTGCGGAATATCTTTCTTCATCAACCATCGAACTTAGAAATTCCAAAATATCATCATCAATATCTTCGATATTTCTGAGGATATTTTCATAAATATTCTCGTCCGAAATTATATACCTCTTCGTACTTCCTGTGTATCATTATATTGGAAACATTCAATAGAAAATTTAGTACCGAAAAGCAGATTATGCGAAACTATAAAGAACGCCGTGGACAAATCACAAAGAATAAGTTTGACTTCAAAGAACCCAAATGATTCAATGTCTGCTAAAGTCTTTAGTGAATATCTTGCTCCTTACTCTAAACCCTTACAGACAATAGTTTCTATCATCCTCTGATCTTAGATATTCCGAGATATTATCGTATCTTTCATTATAAATATCCTCCATATTTCTGGAGATATTTTTATAACTATTCTTATCTGAAATCAATAATCTCTTCGTGCTATCAGTCTTACATCATATAGAAACTGTTAGTTTCTATATTCTGTAAACTTTCGAGCTTAAAATATGAATGTTATTGAAGTAATGTTGGGAACTGATGCATGAGTTAGTATAATATAATGACACTTGATCAACGTGATTATATTACAGTAAGTCATGCTGAGTTTCTAATGGAACGTGATGATTCACAGATCATAACATCATCATGTGCCATGCTACATAACTCTTTCATTCTACTTAACTCCTGAACAAATCAAGAAAATGTATTCTTGATGGTTCTATCTTCTGTGATGTTGATAAATTTGAAAATCAAATCGTGCTATCACGTTCCTTCCTGTTTAGAACATTATAATT
This sequence comes from Rutidosis leptorrhynchoides, assembly GCF_046630445.1. Lineage (NCBI taxonomy): Eukaryota > Viridiplantae > Streptophyta > Magnoliopsida > Asterales > Asteraceae > Rutidosis > Rutidosis leptorrhynchoides. Next base: position 256,598,787 of record NC_092338.1, on the reverse strand, counting down.
ATTCGAAACTCTATATCTATAATTTTTGGACCATTATTCGCTGGATTTAAAGTCGGGAAGATAAAACAAAAGCATGAAGCTTCAAAATATCAATAGGGGTATAAATCGCAGTAAATTGAAGAGAGTATTAACTGTGGATGTTAATGATTATGGAAGGACAGAAGCAGAGACTTCGAAGTATAAGGGAAAATATAAAACCCAACAACAACACCAAAATTACAAACCGTGGATATTAATACGAATAGAAATATAAAGACACGGTATAATTAAGAATAGTATCACCCCAAGATAATAGTAGAAGTAAACAGATTCTTCTGGAATAAGATTGAAAGGAAGGATGACAGGAATGATATTTAGGAAAATATCAAGGATTAGAACGGGATTAAGCATTTTCATAATCTTTTGGATGTATGAAACAAGAAGGAAAGTATAGGAATGGTGAGAATAATGGAACGGAAGAGTTTAATATATAATGGAAATATCAGACAGAGTAATCGAAGCAGATCACCGTATTTGATTAGAGAGATCTTAATTTCCTTATTCGCCGAAGAATCAGATCTTATAGATTTTCAAGATTTTCTTTTAAATCCCTTGAATTCTGGAATTCAACTAAGACAACATCAAAAGTTAAGACGCACCTTGTTTTCTAAATTTAATAGTGACTACGTCAAAAGTTATAGAAAATCTCCATTTTTTTTTATCTCGATCTTTTCTGATAGCTTCATTCGTGCTCTTCGAATAATCGAATTATTTTATCTGTATTATTCAATAATGATAAAGCTCTATTTATCAGCTCATATTCATCAGGAAAACATATTTATTGTTAGCTATGACGACCTCACTCAAATTTCGAGACGAAATTTCTTTAACGGGTAGGTACTATGATGACCCGAGAATTTCCGACCAAATTTAAACTTGAATCTTATATGGTTTCGACACGATAAGTAAAGTCTGTAATGTTGAAGTCTCAAAACCTTTGAACTGTGTACATGTATACATTTAACCTCTGACTACTCCCGGAGATTCACGAACAATTGTGTGTAAATGTTTATGTAGATACATATATATATAAATAAATGAAAATGTATATATAATAATTTGAATTAATAAAATACACTTTAATCAATCGGAATTAAGAATGTAAAATGACAAATAAAATAATTAAGGTACTATTAGAATGAATATATATAAATATATATATAAATTATAATTAGTTTATAATATATAAATATTAAATAAATGTTATCACATAATATAATATTGTATATTATAATTACAAGTATAGTTGATACATTATTATATTCAATATTAATAATATTATTAAAACCTATTATATGAATTTTGATATAATTGAGTTATTATAATTACTAATATTAAGGTTATCATTGCTAACATCATTATTATTATTATAACCAGTAGTAATGATGCAATTTAATTATTATGATTAATATTAGCGATATTATTAGATATAAATATTATATTGAACATTAAAAGTAATTAGTATTATCATTAATAAAAATTATTATTATCATTGTTATAATTATAAGTTTTATTATTTATTATTAATGTTAGTATTATTATTAATATAATTATTGTTATTATTATTGACATTATCATTATTAATATTAGTAATTTTATTATTATTATTAGTTTCATTATTATTGATAAAATTAATATTAAATACTAATGTTTATAAAATTAATATTAATTTGTTTCTTTATATGATAAATATACAAGTATATATATATATATATATATATATATATATATATATATATATATATATATATATATATATATATATAGTAAAATATATAATGATGCAAATACAGATATATATATATATATATATATATATATATATATATATATATATATATATATAAATACCTATACATATATAAAATACTGATTTATATATAATCAGATATAGATATGCGTATAAATATAGAAACAAAAATATACATACAGGGAAGTAAAGGAATATGTTTTCATCTCTCCATCACACTTTCTCTAAATCGTTTCATGTCTTTAATCCTATTGTAAAAGCAAAATTAAATCACAGAAGATTACAAAGTTTGTTTGATGTCTCAATCTTCTTTTATTTTCTTATTATTTTCCATGGTACCTGTCAAACTAATCAAAGCAACAAAACAAAAATATTAATCGAATCTCATAGCTGTATTAGACTCACTTGCACTCTATATAATTCTATACTTACTGAAATTCAAGAAATTAAAAACAAAAAATAGGAGTCGACCTCTGTTTTAAACTCAAATAATTAAAAGTCCAATTTCGTAATGTTTTTCAAAATGTGTTAATGCAGAGTTGTTAGTATTGATTCCTTCAAACTCTCTGCAAATTCTTAAGTCCCAATTCTCCAAATCCAAACTTAATTTTAGAGTCAAAGTGGTTTTACAAAAAGTCAAACAATTCTTCCAGGAACAAATTCGAGGTACCTGTTAAATTTAAGGTTCAATTACTAGTTCCAAAAGTTTTTGTGATTAATATACTACATAATTCATGAAGTAATCTTGGTTTAAAAATGTTTGGAAATCCGAATTTGTGTTTTGAGTTCATCGTGACAAGGAAAACGCTGCTACTGCAGTTTTATTTATTTATATTACTTTAATTTCTTTTCTATTAATTCATATTAACACAATCAAATCATTTCTATTTAAGCACAAATTCCAGTTATGTAAATAACTAGCTGTGAGATTTGATTGTGGGTATGGTTTAGTTAATTGATGAAGAAGATGAAAAATGGGAAACAAATGTTACGGGTTAAATAATAATTGGGTCAAGCATTTATCAGGAAAACAGAAACAGTTCAGTGGTCATGGGTGTTTGTCGGGGAGCGAGAGGTCGCGGGTTCGAGTCTCATATTGGGCATTTTTTTTAGAAAGGGCTTTAAAGGTAGAAATACTTTTATTATTATTGTTATTATTATTATCTTCATTATTATTATTATTGATTATGCTATTATTAGGAATGTAATGTTATTACTAATATAAAGAATGTTATTATCTTTAAAAGTAATTAATATTATTATTTTCATCATGGTTATTATTATTATTATTATTAATTATTAGTATTATAGTATTATTAATTGTTATCAATATTATCAACTATAGCAAATTATTAGTAAAACAAGTATTATTAATATTATCAAATTTATCATTTTAAGTATTATTATCACTACTATGATTATGATTATTATTATTATTATTATTATTATTATTATTATTATAATTTTATAAATATTAGTACTTTTATTATTAATATAAGTATATTATTAGTATTAATATAATTATTTTTATCACTAATGAAATCATAACCATTATGATTTTAAATAATCGTATTAGGTATTATAATTATTATCATTTTGATTATTAATATTACTCTAGTATTACTATAACTATTATTTTGTAAACAAAAGATTATTTATATAAAAATAAATATAAAAACCATAACTTAAATACATAAATACTTTATTTAAAGTATACAAAATGAATATATGATAAAATACATAAGTTAGTAATATAGAAATTATCACTAATAATAATATAATTATTTACTCCATTGCGATTATATGTATTAATGAATACACATATGTTATAGGTTCGTGAATCCGAGGCCAACCCTGCATTGTTCAGTTGTTCAATACCGTCATATGTATTTTTACTACAAAATACAGCATTGTGAGTTTTCATTTGATTCCCTTTTACTCATTACATTTTTGGGCTGAGAATACATGCAATGTTTTAATAACTGTTTTACAATATTTATATGCGTGAGTTTCATTTGCCTTTTTACCCTTTATATTTTTGGGCTGAGAATACATGCGCAATTTTTATAAATGTTTTACGAAATAGACACAAGTAATCGAAACTACATTATATGGTTGAATTATCGAAATCGAATATGCCCCTTTTTATTAAGTCTGGTAATCTAAGAATTAGGGAACAGACACCCTAATTGACGCGAACTCTAAAGATAGATCTATCGGGCCCAACAAGCCCCATCCAAAGTACCGGATGCTTTAGTACTTTGAAATTTATATCATGTCCGAAGGAGGATCCCGGAATGATGGGGATATTCTTATATGCATATTGTGAATGTCGGTTACCAGGTGTTCAATCCATATGAATGATATTTTTGTCTCTATGCATGGGACGTATGTTTATGAGAAATGGAAATATGAAATCCCGTGGTCTATTAAAATTATGAAATGATTATTTATGTTAAAATAATGAACTCACCAACCGTTTGGTTGACACTTTAAAGCATGTTTATGCTCAGGTACGAAAGAAATCTTCCGTTGTGCATTAACTCATATTAGAGACATTACTTAGAGTCATTCATGACATATTTCAAAAGACGTTGCATTCAAGTCGTCGAGTTCGTCAAGATTATTATAAAGTCAATTATATTTAGATATATTATGAAATTGTATGCATGCCATCAACTTTTGGTGTAAAGAAAGATTGTCTTTTCAAAAACGAATGCAATGTTTGTAAAATGTATCATATAGAGGTCATGCACCTCGCGATGTAATCAACTGTTATGAATTATTTATAATCGATATGGACGTCGTCCGGATGGATTAGGACGGGTCTTCACACCTGAGAATAAACATGCTTTAAAGTGTCAACCAAAAGGTTGGTGAGTTCATTAGTTTATCATAATCGATCATTTCCATAATTTTAATAGACCACAACATTTTCATAATTATAAACAGAACCTCTCGTCTGCATAAAGATAAAATAATTCATATGAATTGAACACCTGGTAACCGACATTAACTTTAATGCATAGAATATCCCCAAACAGAATCTCTCGTCTGTATAATAATAAATCTCGAAGTACTAAAGCCATCCATAACCTGAATGTGGGTTGTTAGGTCCAATAGATTTATCTTTAGGATTCGCATCAATTAGGAACAGAACCTCTCGTCTGCCTAATTCTTAGCTTACCAAGCTAAAATGGGTGATATTCGGTTTAATAATCCAACCATATGAAAGGATCTGTTCATGTACATTATAAACGATTCACAATAGTTGATTACATCGCGAGGTATTTGACCTCTATATGATACATTTTACAAACATTGCATTCATTTCTAAAAGACAAACTTTCTTTACAACGAAAGTTGACGACATGCATACCATTTCATAATACATCCAACTATAGTTGACTTAATAATAATCTTGATGAATTTCAATGACTTGAATGCAACGTCTTTCAAAATATGCCATGAATGACTAAAAGTAATATCTCTAAAATAAGCAAATGCATATCGAAAGATTTCTTTAACACCTGAGAATAAACATGCTTTAAAGTGTCAACCAAAAGGTTGGTGAGTTCATTAGTTTATTATAATCATTCATTTCCATTATTCTAATAGACCACAAGAATTTCCTTTCCAGTTCTCATAAATATACGTCCCATGCATAGAGACAAAAATCATTCATATGGTGTACACCTGGTAACCGACCTTAACAAGATGCATATATAATATCCCCATCATTCCGGGACTCCCTTCGGACATGATAAATTCGAAGTACTAAAGCATCTGGTACTTTGGATGGGGCTTGTTAGGCCCAATAGATCTATCTTTAGGATTCGCGTCAATTAGGGTTTCTGTTCCCTAATTCTTAGATTACCAGACTAAAAAGGGGCATATTCGGTTTAATAATCCAGCCATAGATTGTACTTTTAAGTACTTGTGTATATTTCATCAAACATTTATAAAGCAGTGCATATATTCTCAGTCCCAAAAATATATATTGCAAAAGCATTTAAAAAGGGAGCAAATGAAACTCACAATACTGTATTTTGTAGTAAAAATACATATGACGATATTGAACAATGCAAGGTTGGCCTCGGATTCACGAACCTATATCATTCACATATATATTAATACATATACTTGTAATCGAACAAATTTATATATATATGTAAATTTATTAGTTATATCGTTTTTACATTAATAACCTATATATTTCATATATTCATTTTTATATATAAATATAAATTTTGTTATGTTATAAATATTAAATATATTTTATGTATATATATATATCATTTGTTTGTTAAGATAATTATTATAATAATACTAGAATAATATTTGATATGATAAAAATGATAATAAAGGTAATACTTGATATTAATAATAGTAACAATATTAATGATTCTATTAATGATGTCATTAATGATAGTTTTATTAATAAATCTTATATTAATGATAATAACCATAATTTTTAATAAAAATGAAAAATTTAATAATAATGAAATTAATGATTTTTTGATAATAATACATAATACTTAATAATAATAATAATTATAACAATCTTATTACAAATGATGATTTTAATAATACTAATAAGTCTAAAATGATACTAATAATAATATTTACTAAAATAATAATAATTTATATTATTTTCATGATAATAATAATAATAATAATCATAATAATAGTAACAATAATATATATATATATATATATATATATATATATATATATATATATATATATATATATATATATATATATATATATATATATACATATACATATATTTACCTTAATGGATTTTGGAAGTCCATATCACTAAAACCCAAGAATACAAGTCCATTATCATTTACAAGAAACCCAAATTCAATTGGACCAAACACAGCAGGCCTAGTATCTATCTTAAACCAACAAAAGTTTTCGGGTTTGAGTTTTCATTCGATGCAAGTATCAAACGGTAGCACAACTCAATCAATGGTTTCATTCGGTTATATATTGATCCAAAATATCATTGAGCCATCACTGTAACCACAAACAATAACCAATTCGACCTTGATTCATCATCGTACTTATCTTAACCTTAAAATAATCATAATCATAACATAGTTATAATCATATCATAATCATTATTATAACATAATCATAATCATAATCATAACATAGTCATAATCATATCATAATCATTATCATAACATGATCATAATCAGAATCATAACATAATTATAATATGATCCTAATCCTATCATAATACACACATATCATATATCATCTTTTATCATTACCACCATAATCTATCTTCATCATCATCTATATTATATATCTATCATCATCATCTTACTAAACTATCATTAACAACGACATACCATCATGATTTCATTTCTATCACATAACTCGAAGTGAGCAACAGCAAAAAGGAAAAATAGAGCTGCAGCAATCTCATATGTTCATCATTGCCCTCTTCACATTTCAATTGAAAAAAATATAGCAGTAGTAGAATATCAATACAGCAGCAAAGTTGTAAGAATTTTGTGAGGTTGTTTTGAATTCTAACAAGATTAGCAAGGGTTTAACACCATCAACAGTCATCATTTAAATGTGCTGGTTGCCCCAAAAATAGATATACACATATATCTGTAACACAGCCGAACAGAACTCATACCCTTTAAATTTGATTCATCAAATCTTCCCGTTTCAGCCTATAATCCTAACATAAAAGTTGTTATAAACTATTCCTCAAATGCTCAACACTAGAAATTAAAACCCTAAAACAACCTGTAATACCCTACTTCGAATAAAGAGTTCGGTTTGACTTTTTAAACATAAAATTTTGACTATCAAAATTAACAATCAATACGATAATTTAACGATTGAAAATTTACAAATAACTTCACTAGATGATTCATAATAACTCTGTATTATTAGATTTGGAGAACTAATTCGAATTCGTGTTCTTGGACAAAATCGATCGTGTAAGCAAAACCGGAGTGGTTCCTTTTAATTTCCCTTAAATCCTTCGATCAATAGCAGTTCTTTGTAGTGTGTAATGATAATCAAATAATTATTGCAGCAGGACATGTGATGATTGATCGGTGTTTATAGTGGAGATTGTGGTTGAATGGATTCATGAGCGTAATAGAAATAGAGAAAAGGGGAAAGATGATAATGAAATAATCATTTAAATGTCACGCGTTATATTCTGATTTTATATTATATTTAATATTAAATAATAATTAATAGTTATATTATCAATATAACAATTAATATTAAATATTAATTAAAAATTATATTATTAGTATAACAATACTATCATTTAAAATTAATTGTAATAATAATTATGAAAGTAGTAATAATAATATTAGTAAGACAACTATATTTTTAGTTATTCATAATAATAATAATCATGAAAGTAATAATAATAATATTAGTAAAGATAACAAGTTTAATGTACTAAATTTCATATCTATATATTATCCATTGAAAATAATAATATAACTAATACTGATATTAATATTAATGTTAATATTATTTAGAATAATAAAAGTAATAATAATATTTGATAATGCTAAAAACGAACATATATTTTATAGCATTATCCCTCAAGAAAGACAAGCTTTTAGTTGCAATTGTTCTATTTACAAGTGATATTCGTTTAAATAATAAAATGTGAAGAAAAAAGACAGATTCGACGATTTGAAGACGCAAATGACCAAAAAGCTCAAAAGTACAAAGTACAATCAAAGTGGTTCAAATTATTGATGAGAAACGTCTCCAAATTACAAGAGTACAAGACGCGAAACGCAAAATACAAGATATTAAATTGTACGCAAGGACGTTCGAAAAACCGGAACCGGGAACAAAGTCAACTCTCAATGCTCGACGCAACGGACTAAAAATTACAAGTCAACTATGTACATAAATATAATATAATATTTAAATAATTCTTAAAATTATTTATATATTATATATATTTATATAAATCGTCGGCCGAATGCAAACAAAGACATGTGACCTGGAAAAGCTGGCCATGCGATTGCATGGCCTGGAAGGCAAAAAACCATGCGATCGCATGGTGAACGGGTACAGGTCTGGTCCTATAAAGTTCGCGAGTTTTGGACGAATTTTTACATCTTTTTCTTTCCTTTCTATATATATATATATATATATATATATATATATATATATATATATATATATATATATATATATATATATATATATATATATATATATATATATATATATTTATATTATAATTTTAATTTTAATTTTAAATTCTAATAATAAGGGTACGTTAGCGAATGTTGTAAGGGTGTAAGTCAAAATTCTGTCTGTGTAACGCTACGCTATTTTTAATCACTGTAAGTTATGGTTAATGTTATTTTTAAATTAATGTCTCGTAGCTAAGTTATTATTATGCTTATTTAATGCCGAAGTAATCGTGATGTTGGTCTAAATATTAAAATTGGGTAATTGGGCTTTGTACCATAATTGGGGTTTGGACAAAAGAACGACACTTGTGGAAATTAGACTATGGGCTATTAATGGGCTTTATATTAACTAAACGATACCTCGTTAATTTAATATATAGACTTATAATTTGACGTATTTATATATAACCACATACGCTTGACTGGGCAAGGTGGGCGGGATATCTATAAATACCAATAATTGTTCATTTTACCGGACACGGAACTGGATTAATAGTTAATAGACTTGTTGAAATAGGGGTGGATTACATTCAAGGGTAATTGTTGTAATTGTTAACAAAGTAGTAAAACCTTGGTTTACACACAGTCGATAACCTGGTGTATTCATTAAACAAAGTATTAAGACCTTGTTACAATTCGAATCCCCAATTAGTTGGAATATTTGACTTCGGGAATAAGAATAATTTGACGAAGACTTCCGCATTTTATGATTATGACTGATGGACTATTATGGACAAATCCGTATGGACATATTGAATAATCCAGGACAAAGAACAATTAACCCATGGGAATAAACTAAAAATCAACACGTCAAACATCATGATTATGGAAGTTTAAATAAGCATAATTCCTTTATTTCATATTTAATTGCACTTTTAATTATCGCACTTTTATTTATTGTCATTGTATTTAATCGTACTCTTTAATTATCGCAATTTTATTTTATCGCACTTTTATTTATCGCAATTTCATTATCGTTATTTATTTTACGCTTTAAATTAAGTCTTTTATTTATTTAATATTTTACATTAGGTTTTAACTGCGACTAAAGTTTTAAAATTGACAAACCGGTCATTAAACGGTAAAAACCCCCTTTTATAATAATAATATTACTTATATATATTTTTGTATTTTTACAAATATAGTATAAGTTAAAAATATAGCGTTAAGCTTGTTTAAAAGATCCCTGTGGAACGAACCGGACTTACTAAAAACTACACTACTGTACGATTAGGTACACTGCCTATAAGTGTTGTAGCAAGGTTTATGTATATCCATTCTATAAATAAATAAATATCTTGTGTAAAATTGTATCGTATTTAATAGTATTTTGTAGCAAAAATATAACTATTTCCTAGTACGCCTCGCACACATCAAGTATTTTTGGCGTCGCTGCCGGGGAAATTCTTGCTTAAACGCCGGAAGCGCAACGCTATAAAAAAAAAGATTTTTATTAATTTTTAGTTCACTTCTTTTATAAAAATACGCTTTTGTAAAAATACGTTTTAAATATTCAAAAATATAAAAAGAAATATATATATATATATATATATATATATATATATATATATATATATATATATATATATATATATATATATATATATATATATATATATATATATATATATTTAAGAGTTGGGTAAATATATAAGTTTTATAAAGTTTCTTTATTTTTATTTTGTAAAAATATAAGTTTTATATAAATATTTTTATATAAACAGAAAACAGAAAAAAAAATATAATAAAATTACTCGGCCCGTACTGTAGCAGCCCAAAGCCTGGCCCGAAATCCTTATCCATGCGGTTGCATGGATTTTTAACGTGAGGATGATGCGATTCCATGGCCCGGTCTGACACGCCACATTTGACCATCCAACAGCAATCATTACGTAATTATTATTATTATTATTTATTAAAACCCTAATTAGGTTTGTTTATTTAATTAATTAGTTTAGTTTTATTATTTATTTTGTATATTTAGTTTAATTAGTTTTAATAAATTATAAAATTAATAGTTTTATAAAATAAATAATATAAAAATAATATTTTTATAAAAATTCTACTTTTTACAACTTTAAGATTATTTTTATCTTTTTATTTGTTTTAGCGTAATTTTTGTATTTTTTGCTCGTATTTAGTTTTAAGATATAGTTTTTGCCATAGTTATTTTTATTTCTATATTTTTAGGCTTTGCCGTAAAATCCCTTAAGTGCTTTTTCTTTAGACTAAGATTTAGGTGCTTTAGAATTTTGCGATGCCGTTTTTAATATTTTAGTACCTTTTAGAGTTAATGCCATTTGGGATATAGTTTTTCTTTTAAGCTTTAATATTTTTAGACGCAACTTTTAATTCTTAGTTTTTAGTTCCTTTTTAAGTTTCGACGAGCTACTTTCTTATTTTTATTTTTCGAAGTTTTTTCGACGAGCTCTTTTTCTTTCTTATTTCTCGACACTCTAGTTTTTAAGACTTAGAATTTTGTATTTCTTCTCTAAAAATTTCTTTAAACTTCAACGAAAAATTATTTTAAGCGGTTAAATTGATAGACATCCAAATTTTTTGCTTCGTAGTAATAGTTGGATTTGTTAGTGGCTGAGTTGTGAGCCTCCGATTTAAAGGGTTCTGGCTCCCTGCTGCATCTATTGGCTATTCGAAATGTGGGCAAAAGCAGAAAAGTCTATTAATTTGATAACTTAAATAATTTTTATCTTTTATAACTAATAGGATATTCAGTGAATGCACCGAGCAAAACGTTCACCACCTTTTGTACGTTCACCACCTGTAACTCAATCAAGACATCTAGAAAATATTGTCGTCGTTGATTTTTCTTTAGAATCGTCATCTAGTCGACCAAGTACTCCAATTCAAATTTCCGATAATCCATTTTTTGAACCCGACCTCACAATTGAGAATCCAGAGGATCTTCAGGGACAATTCAGAGATCCTGAACCATTAATCTTTCCTCCGGAACCACCAATCATTCAAACGGAGATTATCGAGGAACCAACCATTAAATCAGAATCCTCTAGTGATTCAGATTCAACAAATTCAATAATGGAGAATCTGGAACCTCTAAGTATAGAAGACCGAATGAGAGCTAAACGCACTGGCCAAGGTCACGCAATTACTCAACCTGACATTAATGCGCCAGATTATGAAATCAAAGGACAAATTTTACACATGGTAACTAATCAATGCCAATTTAGTGGTGCGCCGAAAGAAGATCCAAATGAACATCTTCGTACCTTTAATAGGATCTGCACTCTATTCAAAATAAGAGAAGTGGAGGATGAACAGATATATCTAATGTTATTTCCCTGGACTTTAAAGGGAGAAGCCAAAGATTGGTTGGAATCGTTACCTGAAGGGGCGATTGATACATGGGACGTTCTAGTTGAAAATTTTCTTAAACAATTCTTTCCGGCATCTAAAGCCGTGTGACTTCAAGGAGAAATTGTTACATTCACACAAAAGCCAAACGAAACTCTATATGAGGCGTGGACCAGATTTGGAAAGTTATTAAGAGGATGTCCGCAACATGGTTTAGACACTTGTCAAATAGTACAAATATTCTACCAAGGATGCGACATCACTACAAGGAAAGACATCGATATAGCAGCTGGTGGTTCCATTATGAAGAAAACCGCAACTGACGCTTACAAAATTATTGATAACACTGCTTCCCACTCACATGAGTGGCACCAAGAAAAAGATATCGTTAGATCATCTAAAGCAGCTAGAGCTGATTCTAGCCATGACTTAGATTCCACTTCCGCAAAGAAAGATGCTGTCGAGAGACGAATGGAAAAGATGACTAAGGATATTCACTCAATATGAATTAGTTGTGAGCAGTGTGGAGGACCACATTTAACAAAAGATTGTCTCAGTATTGAACTAACAATGGAACAAAGAGAGAATGTTTCATACATAAACCAAAGGCCTGGAAATAATTATCAGAATAATTATCAACCGCCAAGACCGATCTACAATCAAAACCAGAATTATAACCGAAATATTCCATACAACAACCAACAAGGTCCTAGCAATCAACAAGTATCCAACAATACTTACAATCAGCAAAGACCTAATTTTCAAAATAAACCACCACAAACCGATGATAAAAAGCCAAATTTTGAAGACATGATGTCGAAGCTAGTTGAATCTCAAACACAGTTTTTCACATCTCAGAAAAAAACCAATGAACAAAATGCTCAAGCATTTAGAAATCAACAAGCTTCTATTCAAAATTTGGAACAAGAAGTAAGTAACCTAGCAAGGTTAATAGGTGAAAGAAAACCGGGAAGTCTACCTAGTGATACTAATGCTAACCCCCGGAATGAAACAGCTAAAGCTATTACCACAAGAAGTGGTATTACACTTAAACCACCTGAAATACCTGTAATTTCTGATGAAGCTATTCCTACTCCACAAGAACCACAGTCTGAACAAGATAAGGAAACAGAACCGGTAGTTGAAAAGGTTAATGAAGATAACACAGTTAAGGCTAAACCTTATGTTAAACCATACCAACCACCACTTCCTTACCCGAGTAAAATGAGAAAAGAGAGACTTGAAGCCGAGCAATCCAAATTCTTGGATATGTTTAAACAGATAAATGTCAATCTTCCTTTCATTAATGTGATTTCAGGAATGCCTAGATATGCTAAATTCTTGAAAGATTTAATCACGAATAGAAAGAAAATGGAAGAACTCTCAGCTGTTACAATGAATGCTAATTGTTCTGCAGTGCTGTTGAATAAGTTACCAGAAAAACTTTCAGATCCAGGAAGTTTCACAATTCCATGTTTTCTGGGTAGTCTTAGTTCAATAGAAGCATTGGCAGACTTAGGTGCTAGTATAAATCTAATGCCGTATTCACTATACGCTAAACTAGACCTTGGAGAATTGAAACCAACACGAATAAGCATACAACTAGCCGATCGATCAGTAAAATATCCTAGAGGGATAATGGAGAACATGCTAGTTAAAGTTGGTACTTTAGTATTTCCAGTAGATTTTGTTATTCTGGACGTGGAAGAAGATTCTCGAGTTCCTCTCATATTAGGAAGACCATTCTTAAACACGTCTAAAGCAATAATAGACGTGTTTGGTAAGAAACTGACCCTAAGTATAGAGGACGAGAGTGTTACCTTTTCAGTTGATAGAGCAATGCAACAACCGCAATCTGCAGATGATACATGTTATTATATTCAAACTATATAATCACATACAGAATTGTTAGAAGAATTTCCAGAATTACAAGGAACAGGAGAATGTTCTTTAGGAGAAGGAACTGAACCAATTGATGAAACTGAAATGTTAGCTACACTTATGGCTAATGGATATGAACCAACAACAGAAGAAATTCAAATGCTAAAAGAGGAAGACAGATATCGATATAAATCATCGATAGATGAACCACCGACATTAGAGTTAAAGCCATTTCCAAACCATTTGGAATATGCTTATTTACATGGTGAATCTGAATTACATGGAAGATTCATGATATTAAAGGAATAAGTCCTTCGTATTGCACACATAAAATCCTTATGGAAGAAGGTCATAAAACTATGTGCAACGCCAACGAAGACTAAATCCTAATATGCAAGATGTTGTTAAGAAAGAAATTATTAAACTTTTTGATGCAGATTTAATTTATCCAATCTCTGATAGTCCATGTGTAAACCCAGTTCAATGCGTACCTAAGAAGGGTGGCATGACTGTCATCACAAATGAAAAAAATGAGTTTATTCCTACTAGGACTATAACAGGATGGTGTGTCTGTATTGATTATAGAAAATTAAATTATGCCACCAGAAAAGATCACTTTCCCTTACCTTTCATTGATCAAATGTTGGAAAGATTAGCCGGAAATAGTTACTATTATTTTCTTGATGGTTTTTCCGGATACTTTCAAATTCCAATAGCACCCGAGGACCAAGAAAAAACCACATTCACGTGCCCCTATGGTACTTTTGCTTACAAACGCATGCCATTTGGACTTTGCAACGCCCCTGCAACCTTTCAAAGGTGCATGATGGCGATTTTTCACAACATGATAGAAGAATGCATGGAAGTTTTCATGGATGACTTTTCAGTCTTCGGTGATACTTTTGAATCATGTCTAGTTAATCTTGAACGAATGCTTATTAGATGCTAACAATCAAATCTAGTACTTAATTGGGAGAAATGCCATTTCATGGTTAAAGAAGGCATCGTTCTTGGTCATAAAATTTTAAAGGAAGGAATTGAAGTGGATAGAGCTAAAGTAGATGTAATTGCTAAACTTCCACATCCCACCAATGTTAGAGGAGTTAGGAGTTTTCTAGGGCATGCCGGTTTTTACCGACGTTTCATAAAAGATTTTTCTAAAATTGCCACTCCTATGAATAAACTCCTAGAAAAGGATGCTCCATTCATCTTTTCAGATGAATGCATCAAATCTTTTAATATTCTTAAAGAGAAACTCACTAATGCGCCGATCATGATAACTTCAAATTGGAATCTACCATTTGAACTAATGTGCGATGCAAGTGATTTTGCAATGGGAGCTGTTTTAGGACAAAGGATTGAAAAACGATTTCAACCCATTTATTATGCTAGTAAGACGTTACAAGGAGCACAAACGAATTATACAACTACTGAAAAAGAACTCCTTTCTATTGTCTTTGCTTTTGACAAATTTCGTTCATATCTCGTTCTAGCTAAAACGGTGGTCTATACCGACCATTCTGCCCTTAGATACCTTTTCTCAAAACAAGATGCTAAACCACGATTAATCCGTTGGATCTTACTCTTACAAGGGTTCGATATTGAAATCCGAGATAAAAAGGGAGCAGAAAATCTCGCAGCTGATCATCTTTCTCGTCTTAAAAATCCCGAATTAGAAGTTCTAAATGAATCGGCCATACAAGACAACTTTCCTGATGAATATCTATTGAAGATAGATTATAATGAAATTCCATAGTTTGTAGACTATGCAAACTACTTAGTATGTGGATTCCTTGAAAAAGGATTATCGTACCAAAAACAAAAGAAATTCTTTAGTGATATAAAACACTATTTTTAGGAAGATCCACATTTGTTTAAAAGTTGTCCCGATGGAATAGTACGCCGATGTGTATTCAGAGATGAAGCTAGTCAAATCTTAAACCATTGTCACACAGGACCAACAGGAGGGCATTATGGGCCTCAACTCACAGCAAGAAAAGTTTACAATGCTGGATTCTATTGGCCTACAATTTTTAAAGACGCACACCTCCTTTGCAAATCCTGTGATGCTTGTCAAAGGGCTGGAAAAATAAGTCAACGTGATGAAATGCCACAAAATGTCATTCAAGTATGTGAAGTATTTGACATTTGGGGTATTGACTTTATGGGTCCATTTCTAAAATCTCATAATAATCTCTACATTCTCGTTGCCATTGATTATGTATCTAAATGGGCGGAAGTACAAGCTCTCCCAACTAACGATGCACGAGTTGTAGTCAACTTTTAAAAACGTCTTTTTGCAAGGTTTGGAACACCGAAAGCTTTAATAAGTGATCGGGGTACTCATTTTTGTAATAATCAACTTGAGAAAGTTCTCAAAAGATATGGAGTAACTCATAAAATCTCCACTGCTTATCATCCACAAACAAGTGGACAAGTTGAAAATACCAACCGAGCTTTAAAACGTATTCTAGAGAAAACCGTAGGATCAAATCTGAAGAAATGGTCCATTAAATTGGAGGATGCACTCTGGGCTTTTAGAACAGCCTGTAAAACTCCAATTGGTACCACACCTTTTAAACTCGTTTACGGAAAAGCATGTCATCTTTCAGTAGAAATTGAACACAAAGCATTTTGGGCTTTGAAGACATGTAATCTTGATTTACATGAAGCCGGACGTCTACGGTTAAGTCAATTAAACGAATTAGAAGAATTGAGACATGAAGCATACGAAAATTCGTTAATCTATAAAGAAAGAACGAAGAAATGGCATGATAAAAGAATCAGAAGTTCAAAAGAATTTAAAGAAGGAGATAGAGTTCTTCTTTTCAATTCAAGATTCAAGCTATTTCCTGGAAAATTGAAATCAAGATGGTGTGGACCATTCATAGTCAAAAGAGTTTTCCCGTACGGAACTGTAGAATTAATAAATTCAAATGGGATTGAATTTAAAGTTAATGGTCACAGAGTTAGACATTACATACATGGTCCGATGGAAGTTGACAACGAAGTTAATCACAATTTCCACACCACATCTAACTAAGTGTGGGGAGGTTCGAATCTTTTTAGGGTAATACATATTTCTGTTAGAGTTAGATATTCTGTTTTCGTGTAGTTCTCGAGAATGGAATTCGAATGGTCTTTCCCTAGCAGGCCCTAAAGAACTAGTCTTCTCCCCCCATTCTGAATTTTTATTTTTTTTAGGTTTTACGAGATGAAGACTTCATGTGAATTAAACCATGGTCTAATTCTACATGCTTTGATCACTAAACGTAATAATGACACCCTTCCAAGTGAATTGGTATCATTAATCAGAGGTAAATTGGACGGAGTAAGAAAAGAATCCAGGAACGAAAATAATAAGTTACATTTTGGTAAAGGAAAATCAAAATCCGCAGTGAAAAGAGGAGCTCGACACCTTGAAAGATGTCACAAATGCGGAAAATGGTCACACGAAGAAAAATGCTCGATGAATCAGACATATTCCAATACCGAATTCGTTACTTTATGCAGAGATGGACCGTTCATATGTTTCGAAGAAAAAACGTTGAATGCTCGAGGTTACGCCTATGTAGCTATGGAAAACCAATTAGTCCGACTATCTTATGAGTGGGTTAAAGCAGGTCACTAACAATTCTATTTCACATGTAAGTATGTACAGTTTTTATTTTTATTTTTATTGCTTTGAACCTTTTGATAATAAACGCTAAATCGTTCGCTATAAAGTATTAAATTGGTATTCAATAAAATTAGGTTTTGCGACCGAAATTATTGATGTCATACAAAAATTTATTACATCACTGCGAAATTTACCGTTTATTCTTAAGGTATAAATATCTTTAATCAATCAACCCAAAATATTTCAGAAATTCGTCAGGAGTAAAACTAGGTAATATAGCTGAAATTACTTTACCGAAAAGAGGGGCGTATATTTTTGATAATATTTTATTGGTTAAAGCGGGATAAAAGACCAAAAAGATTTTTAATTTAATTTTTACTTTATTTTTAAAATTAATATTAAATTAATATTGTAAACCTTTTAAAATTAATATATTTAAATTTGTAAATATTTGAAAAATTAATATTTTTAATATAAGTTTGTATGTATAAAAACAAAAATATAATATAAGTTTGATGTGAATTTTTAATTTTCATAATATGAATTTTTAATTTTATGCATTTTAAATATAAGTTTGGTGTGAATTTAAAAACAAAAATGTACTTTATTTCGCTAAGTTAAAAATTTGATATTTAAAATTCGTCGTGAGTTGAAGACTAGGTCGTTGAACCGAAATTGCTCTACCCAAGGGAGGGACGAGAACTTTTATTATCATTATTTTTAATCTTATTGAATTAAAGTATGCCAAAAATATTAAAAAAACCCAAAAATCTTTACTTTTAAAACAATCGCTTTAAAAACGACAAATTTTAAATTTTGTCGAGGGACGGACTAGGACAACGATCCGAAACGCCCTCATCCTAAAAAGAAACAAATTTTTTAAAATTTAATTTGATTATATGTCTTAAAAGTTATAAGGTTTAAAAAAAAAAAAAAAAGAAGGGGAAAGCACTGTACCCGAACCCCATGCGATCGCATGGGGTTTGTACTGCAACTCCATGCGATCGCATGGAGCTGGAAAACAGGCCAGATACAAGAGCTCCAGCGAGCTATTCTGTCTCTTCCACACCACACACATATACACATGAACACACACTCAAATCCTCACCAAAAATCACCATTTTTCGCCCAAATTTCACCGTAATTCGTCAAATTTCTTGCTCTAATCATGCCTAGGTTCGGATTCTTCAACAAAAAGGTAAAAATTACACCCCTAAACTCATAAATTTTCTAGTTTTTGTGATAATTACCAATTTTTTACCTAATGCAATTTTGTTAATTTCTAGTGTAATTAGTGTTAAATTGTTAGTATTTTATTCATGTATAACCAAGATTGATGCTATTTAACATGATTTGAAGCTAAAAACTTCAAAATTCTTAGAAATCTAGGGTTTGTGTTCTTGAGCAATTTGGGGCTTTTTGATATAAACAGGTTATGGCCGATTTTTGTCATGAATTATTGCTAAATTAAGTAGTGTAACATGTTTAGGTAGTTAAATGATCCAAACTTTGATCCTAAACATGATTTTTGAAGATTAAAGTGGACTTTTTAGGTACAAAATTCATGAACTTGATTAATTTGATATAATTGCCATTTGAGACTTGTTTAATTGCTAGTAAAGGTTGTTTTAACATGTTATTTAAGTTAAATGCTTATGAACTTTGTATACATTTTCATATGTGCTTATTTGAAAAAATGTAGAATTGTAAAAAATGTAAAAATGTGTATAAGTTTAATTTTGATTGAACATGTTATTGTGGTTAATTTAAATTGTTATTTTGCTAATACTAATGCATATTTGGATGCATAAATTTTGTGTTTAATATGTTTTGCAGAAAACCGATACTGCTGGTGCTTCATCATCATCTGGACAACCACAACAAGAACCTGAACCAGAATATGAGCCGCAATACGAGCCAGAACCCGAACAAGAACCAAAACAGGAACAACAACATCAGCCTGATCAACATGTACCTTATTATGATCCGCTACAGTTTGTTAATGAATTCATAGCAGTTCCGATGCATCCGCCAGTAGAATACCCAACGATTCCTGAACACACGTTGCATCCTAATCTGAGATTCGACAGAAGCTAGAGAGATTACCCGGCATATCAAAGTAATAAATTCAAATTAGTAATGAAAGATGTAGAGGTGCCTAGGGTAATTAATTGGGATCCTTTGGAAAGGGTACATCTAGCTGACCGTGTTAGACAACATTTGATCCAAAGGAATGGTAGCACTTCTTTTACTGATTGGGAATGTTTATTCACCATTCGTAGACCTGTATATAAGGAATGGTGTGTTGAGCTGATGAGTACTATAGCATTAAATGTAGATGTAGATAGATTAGATGATAGAAGTTTTCTTAGATTTATACTTGGCCGTAGGATGTACAGGATGTTCATGCTGGACATGGCCAGGGCTTTGCAGATATATACGCCCGCTGAATTGCTACTACCCGATTGTATGAATTTGATTTATCGTGGTGAAAGGGTAGATAGGAATTTTGATGCAAACGCCGTCTGGAGGCGTATGTCAGATTATAATGTTTTTGGGCGGGCAGGAACACATACCTACTTACATATTAACAGAGCCGAGCTTCGTATAATTCATAGATTTTTAGCTAACTCGATTACACAGAGAGGTCACAACAAGGAAAAATTGACCTTACATGATTTATTTTACCTAAAGTGTATTCGAGACCCAAGAGGCTTTGTTAATATCCCTTACTGTGTTGGTTTTTATTTGTCTAAGATGGTGGAAGGAATATAGGAAGGGGGGATAATTGGAGGAGGTATTTTTTGTTACTCTCATTGGAGAGTATTTAGGTGTAGATAGGGATCAAGGGGGTCCACTTAGGGTATGTAGAGAACAGGTTGAGCTTTTAGGATTGAGAGTTTATGCGGGTGCTAAGGTATTAAAGAGTAGACGCAATCAACCAGTACCCTATGAAGGTAATCATCCTCAGGTAGAGAACGGTTCAGACGAGGAGATGGAGGAAGCAGATGACATTAGGGATGTCATTCGGGAGGCTATGACTGATGTCTACCAGCGTGTATATGAGGTAGATATGACAAACGCGGAGAGATTTCGTCGGATGGAGCAGTGGCAAGCCCGAAATGATTATGAGCATTCCAGGCAACGACAGCATGATAGATGGGACTATCATCAGCGTTAGATTATGAGCCGGCTGTCACCTCAGGATCACTACGTTTCGACCCGACCCGCTTACTATCCTCCACACCAGCCCGAGATGAGACCGCCATTTACTCTCTACGACCCTAACCAGGCATACCAATACACTTATCACCAACCATGGAACCCGGATGACGACATGAACTGGAACCCTTATCCAGATTGATTTAGTTCCAGTTGGTAATTTATATGATTTTTAATTTTTATTATTTCTGTTTATTTATGATTAAACATAATATATTGTGATAATTTTATTGTAATCTTTAATATTTTTATTATGTTGTACCAATATTTCATATTTGATTTGAAAGTGGGATTTTAAGTCCCATTTTAAATTACCATGCATGTTTATATTTGTATTGTATGTATTTTATTTCATGTACACAACAGGGTAAAACAGCAAAATTTTCAAAGACTGGCATTAAGTTCAGCAAAAGCT
This sequence comes from Rutidosis leptorrhynchoides, assembly GCF_046630445.1. Lineage (NCBI taxonomy): Eukaryota > Viridiplantae > Streptophyta > Magnoliopsida > Asterales > Asteraceae > Rutidosis > Rutidosis leptorrhynchoides. Next base: position 256,577,317 of record NC_092338.1, on the reverse strand, counting down.
ATTGCTTTTGACGATAAAACGAAAAAAATGTGATGTAACAACAAGACGGAATGAACAAATGATGTGCACCATTTATCATTCAATAAACAAACGCCAATATGTTTGGAAACTTTGGTAAAATTTAATCATTTTTCTACGCTAATCACCCTCAATAATTTAAATTGTTACTGATTTCTTGCAAATGAGGGCATTGCAAGATCTTAAGTGTGGGGAAGGGTTAAATTCTTACGAATTTTAAAATTTTTTGACTTATACACTTGGTTACCATTAGAAATACTAGTAACGTCGTAGTTGTATTAGAATCTAGTGCTCTCTGATAATAAAGAACAGCCCTAGTCTTATATACTGACTACCCAATTCTAGTAAAATTTTCAAAATTTTCAATTAAATGAATTCAAAATCATGTTTATACATATTTATCAACGATAAAACTAGGTGTTAATACCGAAATTATTGTTACCTTGGAAAGGACATAAATTGAGAAACAACTCAAAATATTAGAATTCATTTAAAATGGAATAGAGGACAATAAAAAGGCAAATAAAGGAAAATAAAAGCCAAGTGTGGGAAAAAAATTACCAAATTATTTAAAACATATATCACATATTTTTGTACAAATAACTGAAGATACTTTTGTTTTGGACAAAAGTAAATATTTTACCCGAAAAACTTTAATACATTTGAAAGAAAGATGGATCTACACGATGAATCAATTCCATCATTAAAAGGAAGTAAAGTCTTTCGAAAAAGACACGCGCTTCTTGATTTAGGTCATTAAGTTGTCGTCCAGACCAGCTGTAGGTTGACAAAAAATCTAGAAAAGCCATCACTAAAATCAGCTGGAAATCCACGGACCTCAGCATCAAACAGGGTCGCCAAGTGGTCAGACTTATCCTAACCATGAGAGGATCTGTCTCGTAAAATGGGGAGGACGCCGTGGAAATTTGCTTGATAAGACTAATGAATCAGACCTCCAGAAAGGATAATCTCCTTAAAGATTAAAAATCAGCTTTTAAGACTGATATTACTCAATCCTTGAGATTGACTTTTAAAGATTGAGAATTACAAACTCATGGAATTCAATGATATCTAAACTCGAGCTTGAACGAGAAAATATTTTGATCAAAATTACAAACCGATTTGTTTTCTGAAAACCCATTTTCAATGCGTTCATTACCATTGAACGTAAAATCCTAGGAATTCACCTGGAATTCATTAGGTCACCTGAACTAAATCGGGTGTCAACCGTAAGAACGGTGGTTGCATAGCATGGTCAAAGACAGGACCTTGTGCCAGACCGAAAAATCATAAGGGTGAGCTTTACTATTGCTCCTACCAAGGATAGTAATTGCGTCCGGCACGTTATAGACCATAATTAAAAGCATGTCAGGGGACATTGCCTTAACAGTTGCTTGTTAAACGCTTTCCTGTACAACCGGACGGTAGTTTACCAAAAGGTAATATACGGAGCAAGTATACTGGACGTGTTGCTTTCGCAATACAAGGTTAGCAAGTGAGTGACTCAAAACCACAAGTTTTGAGCTAAAGTTTTCAAATCTGAAACCCACCAAACCCAAAAAAACAATTTGCAAACACCGGTGAAGGGTTATTCCCGAAAACTTATCTAGGGTAAACGCCAGATTTAATTTTCAAAAGATCAAATGTTTTCATAAAGATCCAATTTCCTTGATGGATTTAAATTTTTATAGTCATGTGGGACTGTAAACCACATCGTTACTACCATTGTTTATATCGCCGTAAAGAATTCAATGATGTACAAAGTGTGAAGAATAAAGAAGTGATTCTAGTATTTTTTTCAAGACTATATTGCTTGAGGACAAGCAACGCTCAAGTGTGGGAATATTTGATAATGCTAAAAACGAACATATATTTCATAGCATTATCCCTCCAGAAAGACAAGCTTTTAGTTGCAATTGTTCTATTTACAAGTGATATTCGTTTAAATAATAAAAGGTGAAGACAAAAGACAGATTCGACGTTTGAAGACGCAAACGACCAAAAAGCTCAAAAGTACAAAGTACAATCAAAGTAGTTCAAATTATTGATGAGAAACATCTCCAAATTACAAGAGTACAAGACGCGAAACGCAAAATACAAGATATTAAATTGTACGCAAGGACGTTCGAAAAACCAGAACCGAGAACAAAGTCAACTCTCAACGCTCGACGCAACGGACTAAAAATTACAAGTCAACTATGCACATAAATATAATATAATATTTAAATAATTCTTAAAATTATTTATATATTATATATATTTATATAAATCGTCGGTAGAATGCAAACAAAGACATGTGACCTGGAAAAGCTGGCCATGCGATCGCATGGTGAACAGGGACAGGTCTGGTCCTATAAAGTTCGCGAGTTTTGGACGAATTTTTACATCTTTTTCTTTCCTTTCTATCTATCACGTATATATATATATATATATATATATATATATATATATATATATATATATATATATATATATATATATATTATAATTTTAATTTTAATTTTAATTTTAAATTCTAATAATAAGGGTATGTTAGCGAATGTTGTAAGGGTGTAAGTCGAAATTCTGTCCGTGTAACGCTACGCTATTTTTAATCACTGTAAGTTATGGTTAATGTTATTTTTAAATTAATGTCTCGTAGCTAAGTTATTATTATGCTTATTTAATGCCGAAGTAATCGTGATGTTGGGCTAAATATTAAAATTGGGTAATTGGGCTTTATACCATAATTGGGGTTTGGACAAAAGAACGACACTTATGGAAATCAGACTATGGGCTATTAATGGGCTTTATATTAACTAAACGATACCTCGTTAATTTAATATATAGACTTATAATTTGACGTATTTATATATAACCACATACGCTTGACTAGGCACGGTGGGCGGGATATCTATAAATACCAATAATTGTTTATTTTACCGGACACGGAACTGGATTAATAGTTAATAGACTTGTTGAAACAGGGGTGGATTACATTCAAGGGTAATTGGTGTAATTTTTAACAAAGTAGTAAAACCTTGGTTTACACACAGTCGATAACCTGGTGTATTTATTAAACAAAGTATTAAGACCTTGTTAAAATTCGAATCCCCAATTAGTTAGAATATTTGACTTCGGGAATAAGAATAATTTGACGAAGACTTCCGCATTTTATGATTATGACTGATGGACTATTATTGACAAATCCGTATGGACATATTGAATAATCCAGGACAAAGAACAATTAACCCATGGGAATAAACTAAAAATCAACACGTCAAACATCATGATTATGGAAGTTTAAATAAGCATAATTCCTTTATTTCATATTTAATTGCACTTTTAATTATCGCACTTTTATTTATTGTCATTGTATTTAATCGTACTCTTTAATTATCGCAATTTTATTTTATCGCACTTTTATTTATCGCAATTTCATTATCGTTATTTATTTTACGCTTTAAATTAAGTCTTTTATTTATTTAATATTTTACATTATGTTTTAACTGCGACTAAAGATTTAAAATCGACAAACGGGTCATTAAACGGTAAAAACCCCCTTTTATAATAATAATATTACTTATATATATTTTTGTATTTTTACAAATATAGTATAAGTTAAAAATATAGCGTTAAGCTTGTTTAAAAGATTCATGTGGAATGAACCGGACTTACTAAAAACTGCACTACTGTACGATTAGGTACACTGCCTATAAGTGTTGTAGCAAGGTTTAGGTATATCCATTCTATAAATAAATAAATATCTTGTGTAAAATTGTAACGTATTTAATAGTATTTTGTAGCAAAAATATAACTATTTCCTAGTACGCCTCGCACACATCAATATTACTATAACAACTAAATTTTTTAACTTGTAATAAGATTTCATATTTTAACCTTATATGTTATAAATTATTTAATACTTATGTTATATAATAACATATTTGAATATGTAATATTTGTATAATTTATATATAATACAATGTACATATGTTATTAATTATATAGAAATCATTCATATACATATATATATATTCATTCTAATAGCAACTTAGCAATTATATATATTATTTTACATTTTTTAACTTTAATGTTTATATTATATTTTATTATTTTCAATTATTATTATTATATATACTTACATATGTAATTACATATTTATTTACACACAATAGTTCGTGAATCGTCGGGAATAGTCAAAGGGTTATTTGAATTCGTGTAAATAGCTCCAAAAATTTTGAGACTCAACATTACATACTTTGATTATCGTGTCAAAATCATATAAAGATTAAGTTTAAATTTGGTCAAAAATTCCCGGGTCGTCACAGTACCTACCCATAAATGCAAGTTCGTCTTAACCGGTGACGTAGTCACGGTTGATTTCTGGAATTTAAGGGTTTTAGAGAAAATATTCGTAATCCTTAAAAGATTTGATTCTTCAAAAATTAAGGAATTTAGGATCCTCTTGGTTAAACGTGATAATCTGTCTCGATTGTTCTGTCGGATATTTTACTATATATCCACTCTCTTCATTTTCTTTATATTTTGGAGTTCAATACTTTTGTTTTCTCTTCCCGACTTTAAGTCAAGCGAATAATGGTCCAGAATTCGTATGTATGAAGTTTTGAATGAACATGACTAATATTCTACGAGAGAGATTGTTTATATATTAGATAAAATGTAAGAGTCGTGTAACATGGCACATGATGACATTATGATCTGTGAATCATCACGTTCCATTAGAAACTCAACATGACTTACTGTAATATAATCACGTTGATCAAATGTCATTATATTATACTAACTCATGCATCAATTTCTAACATTACTTCAAGAACATTCGAATATTTCAGAATTTAGAAACTAAAATAATTTCCTTTTATGAAATAACACAGATAGCACGGAGAGATAATTAATATCGGACGAGAATATTTATGAAGATATCTTCAGAAATATTGAGGATATTTTCAATGAAAGATACGATGATATCTAAGAATTTTAGAATCACGGTGTGATGAAGAAATTCATTCACAATGATTTAGAATGATTAAGGAGCAAGGTAATCGCTAAAGATTTCATCAGAAACAGAATCATTAGGATTCTTTATGTACACGTTTAGTACTTGTGATTTATCCACAGTCTCCTTCATAATTTCGCATAATCCGCTTTTTGGTACTAATTTTCTATTGAGCGTTTCCAACACTCCATTCTTTATCATCAAACTTTTGGTCATTTCGACCATCTACAATTTTTCTGTTTCCTCTACATTTAATGCTACGATATCTGAATCATCGGTTATCAATCCGAGGTGGTTTTAAGAGAATTATCTTTTTAGATGATTAAACGCTGATGATAATATGGTGGAATATAAAAGGTTCTCCGGTAACGATGATGAAAGGCAACTTATATATCAAGGTTCAAATAGAGCTTATTCGAACGAAAAGTTGAAATTGATTTGTTGAAGCTGTGACAAAATTGGCTAATTTTGGAAAAGGATTGCAAAGTTATTTTCGGTAATAACAACGCCAAATGAGCTAGCACAGATATGTGTTAAACGTTTACTCAGGTTTCGAGTGTTTTCAAGTGCATAAATATATGCATCAATCTTTTCTTCCATATATGAAGTGCGGTTGATTCATTCTCTCGATTGAGGTGTTTTCAAGAATCATGAAAGGTTTGAACGCAGATTGTAATCGTCAAGATACAAATAAGGTTTAAGATGAAATCAAGTGGCAAACTTGAAGAAATGTTTAGTTTCATATGTTATAATCAATATTTTATTTCATTTTAATTGTCCAATGTTATTAGGCCACAGTCGATAGTCCACAGTTAACAGTCCAATAATTCATATATAGTTTAATATATAATATTCGAATTAATTAATACGTATCATGACCCGTGTACATGTCTCAGACTCGATCACAACTCAAAGTATATATATTATTGTAGAATCAACCTCAACCCTGTATAGTTAACTCCAGAATTACTGCATATAGAGTGTCTATGGTTATTCCAAATAATATATATAGATGCGTCGATATGATATGTCAAAACATTGTATACGTGTCCCGATATTTAAAATGCGTAAAATAAATAACAGAAATTAAATGACGATAAATAAAATTGCGAGAATTAAAATTGCTATAATTAAATTGCGAAAAATAAATGTAATAAGGAATTAACAGTTAGCTAGGAACTGTCAGCTAGGACTTTGTTAGCGTGGATTCTTAATAGAATTTCTCATAGTTAATTTGTTTGTTTCTAACAAATTTTGTTTTTGTCCAATGTTTTCTTCATTATGCCACTTGTTGGATCCTGATAAGTCAAAATCCAAATATGAAATTGAATAAAAATGATTATTCTGTGGTGAACGGATTCGTATATATGTGGATGTAATGTCACGACCCGGAAAATTTTGACTAATTTTGAACCAAACTATCAATACGATTTCATATTTTCTACACGATAAGCAAAGTCTGTTAGGTTGAGTCTCAAAAATTTTGAACTGTTTCATTTATTCAATTACCCTTTGACTGTGCTCGACAATTCACGAACATTTACTTGTAAATAGATATGCATATATATAGATATAATAAATTAAAATATAATTTGAAGTATTGTATGATGTGAGTGATAGAATTAATTATGTAAAAATAAAGCAATATATAATAATTAAAGAGACTATCACTATTAAGTCAATAATGCTACAGTGAACCTTTTAACTTATATATATATATATATATATATGCAAGTTTACATCTACAATACAATATGAAAAGCACACAAGTTGTTTTTATTAACCCAAGAATCACCGAATCACTTGTTTATTTTTTTTTAATGTTACAATTATCAATATATGTCTTGATCAAATATGAAAACAAGATGTCTCCAACTCTGCATACTATTCGAAATCCATCTTAACCAGTTGTTTGATGTTTGTTAATCAACATGTGATAAGTATCGAATATTATAAATAAATCATATGATATATTATATAAAATATAAATGTAACTCTCTATATATAGATACAAAATACAGAAGAAGTTAATCAACTTTCTAAATTTTCTTTCCATGTGTTTTTATGTCGATGGTATACTGATAAAGTGATGGCTTCACTATTTAAAAAGTTATGTTTCCACTGAATGTTTCATTTTCTCATTCATGATATTACTAATTACTATATGATTATATATCTACATACACATATGAATCATAGGCAGAGAAAATATATTCATATAGACTTCTTCTTCTCCTATTCTTTTCTTGACAACCGGCTACCATCAATCTTCATCTAAAACCGCCATCTTATTCTTCCTATTTCAGCCGGAACAACCTTCATCTTCCATTATGATCCACTCTCACCATCTTCTCTGTGTTTTTCCTCATTACAAGCAAAACCATAGAACTACCCTCACCACCATCTAGTCTGCCACTTTCATCACCTCAATCACCTACAACTACCACCGAAACCACTATACTCCACCACCCTTCTGCAACCCTCGTGTCCGCCATCATCAACCATCACCTTTCTCTCTCTCTAACTATCTCTTTTTCTTCTACTATCTTTCTTGAAACGATCAACCATGGAAACCACCATTTTCTCTTCCTCTCCTACTTCTGTCTTGACTGAATCCACGAACAACCACCATGGATTGCTGCTATGTTTAATAAACCGAGACCTTCTACTATCAAACAAACTCAAATCACCACAAACCCATGTCACTACCATCATCATCGTTGTAATTAATCCGTTCCTGTTTCTATAAACACCACAACCTAACGAAGGTTTTTACCTCTTGTTCTTTGTTTAAATAATCACTAAAATCTCCACAAGACCCAAAATCACCCAACCATCGCCACTATCACCTGCTATATTTTTTATAAAAACAAGATCACCAACCCTTAATTACGATAATATGATCCTGTTTCCTTTTATTACTTGAAATAACTAGTTGATCAACCATCATAACCCAACAGCTCGATCACATGAACCCTCAAAAACATGACCTTTTGTTTCCACCGCTAGTACGTTGTTTCTTCTGTGCTGTTTCGATTCATCATCAACTCAACCACAAAACCATCATCATCCTCATCGCTCTTTATTTATTTTCTGTCCAAGGACACCATCGTGGTTACTCTAATCTTTCTGTTTCTATCCGAACAAAACGACAAGATGTTACTCATGTTTCAGGGTTTACAAACCCATCCACAAACCCTACGAAACAATTTTCCTGCAATATTTTTCTTACTGAACTGTTGTTGCTGCAGTACTTTCCTTCTCGTGTTATAATTAGACGCGTAAAGATGATGATTTAATGATGGCCGACACTTTTCTATTATAAATTATAAAACAAACAAACCCTACTTGTTAGTGGATTATTAAAGTAAATCGCGTTTTTTTTTCTTCCCTTTCTTTCGTCATTCCCATCGACAGAAACAGATATATTATTTGGATTATAAAAGGGATAGTGGACTGCTTGATTATGGGCTGCTGTGTGGGCCGAATGCTTTTTCTTTTGGAGATTTACAGTTTCGGCTCCTTAAACGAATCATTACTAGATGATGGAAACTTGTGATCGTATTGATAACACAGGGAGGGGGTGACGGGTTATATGATGATCAAGTATTGATGAGGGTAATAATTAAGAAAGATGATCGTATGATTATGATGTTGAGGGAAGACGATAATGATTGATGATGTAAATGATAATAATAGATATGATGTACATGGAGTGATGAGTATTATAATGATAAAATGATCATGACAATATGGTGAGGATGATAATGATATACGCTATGTTGATGATGATGCATGAAATGAATCGGATGGTATAATATTATAACTCTTATGATTATTATTATAATTATTATTATTTATATTATTATTATTATTAATATTATTATTATTAATATTAATAATATTATCATTACTATAATTATTAAGATTATCATATTCAATAATATTATTCTTATTATAATTGTAAAAAAAAATTATTATAAATATTATCATTGATATAATTAGTATTATCATTATTATTATTATTATTATTATCATTATTATTATTTTCATAACAAATAAATATTTTGTATATAAAAGTATACTTATAGTAATACTACATATAATTATATATTGAACATAATTATATAGCAAATTATTGATTTTTGATAAAATATTAATTATATATAAATATATATACAAAATAAATATAGATGACAAATAATTTAAGATATAAAATATACATAAAATATAGGTATTAATTAGGATTTATAATAAATTTCATATAACTACAACACTTAATATATAAATATTATAAGATTAATAAGTGAAATTATTTGATTACTAGTATATGTGTTAATATACATAATTGATATAGGTTTGTGAATCCGAGGCCAACCCTACACATGTTCAATGTCGTCATATGTATTTTTTACTACAAAATACAGTATGGTGAGTTTCATTTGCTCCCTTTTTAATTGCTTTTGCAATATATATTTTGGGCTGAGAATACATGCGCTGCTTTTATAAATATTTACGAAATAGACACAAGTACTTAAAAATACATTCTACGTTGAGTTGTACCACTGGCATACTTCCCTGTAGCTTGGTAACTACTATTTACATGGGTATTGTAAACGCAAATCCTGTTGATAGATCTATCGGGCCTGACAATCCCAACCGGACTGGACGACCAGTATTCAACGGTTGCACAGTACTTCGTTTCAGTGACTACACTTGGTACGGTGTAGTGAGATTTCATAATAAAGGGAATATGCAACGTGATTAAATGTTAAGTATGGTTACCAAGTGCTCAACCACTTAGAATGCTTTACATACACTTGCGAGTGTATTATGTTTATGATTATGAAATCTTGTGGTCTATTAACATATTGAAATGATTGTTATGATAAACCTATGAACTCACCAACCTTTTGGTTGATACTTTTAAGCATGTTTATTCTCAGGTACGAACTAAGTCTTCCGCTGTGCATTTGCTCATTTTAAGGACATTACTTGGAGTCGATCATCGCAATGGGACCAAATGTTGATGACTTCGTCCAGGTGGATAAGGACGGGTCCTCACAGGTGGTATCAGAGCGTTGGTCCTAGCGAACCAGGTCTTGCATTAATGTGTCTAACTGATAGTTATTAGGATGCATTAGCAAGTCTGAACTTCGACCTTAGCTGCATATTATAAGTATTGTTTGTCATTCCTAGTGGAAAGTTACCTGCTTATCATTCCTAAGTCTAGACACGACTTCCTGCACTTATTTGATAGATAGTGTACAGATAAATTCATATCTTAGCGTATCTGTTACTGTAGACTTTATCTGACACGTTTCCTTAATTCCCACCGTAATCTACGGGATCTTCTATACTAAATATAGGTATTCTATGTAATTAGAATATTATTCGATATCCGAAAATCATTTCATATCAAAAAAAAAATTCCTTTATTCAATCATACGAAATGGAACTCACAACTAGTTCAAGTCCCCCGGATTCCGAGATGAGGTCCCACTCCAGCTCCGAAAGTAGCGTCACCAGAATGAATCAATCAATCAGCCATCCCTAATTCATATGATGGGTTCAAAGTTGACTTAATCAATGGAAACGCGAAGAAGGCGATCCTTTCCGTCAACCGAATTCACCTCTTGACGAAGAACCTGAAGCATTCACCGACGAACTTGTTCGAAACACCATTTTCACCCTCATTTCCTGAATATCTCGCCACGATTATATTCTGTCTAAAATTCTAAATCTAATTCATTCGCTCGTTCCGACCGACAATCATCCCGGAGTAATAGAAGAAGTCAACGAGCTTCGTGCTCGAGAAGTGGCTTTGGAGAATATGGTGCAAAACTTACCAGCTTCACCAACATCACTGACACCAACAGTACCATCAACAACCCAAGTTTCAACATCACATGCCTCAACATATCATTTTGTACCTCGAGCATAATCAATCATTCTACATCGATTATTTCCGCTCGATATGGCGATTATGTAAATTCTAAAAGTTTTAGAGATTATGTAATCTAGAACTAACGATAAATCAATGAGTTTAATATCATATTAACTCATTAAATCCATGATTGCATCTGAAGAAAATATATATGTAAGTATATTTTCATAAAGATTGTAATTAAAAATTCTTTTGTACAAACTGTTAATGGTGAAAATATTTTAACGGGTAGGTAATACCCGAGGAATATTTGGGTCTCACATTAATAAGTTACACTGTACATTCTTCAAATTTGATTCAACAGTCATTTACTATCCTACTTACATCCACAAAGATACGAATCCGATCACCGCAGAATAACCATTTTTATTCAATTTCATATTTGGATTTTGACTTCTCAGAATCCAACAAGTGGCATAATGAAGAAAACATTGAACAAAATAAAATTTGTTAGAAACAAACGAATTAACTAATTGAAATATTGTTAAGAATCCACGCTAACTGTTCCTAGATAATTGTTCCTAGTTAACTGATTACATTTTATTTATCGCAATTTACATTCTCACAATTTTATTTATCGTCATTTAATTTCTGTTATTTAATTTACGCACTTTATTTATCGTCATTTAATTTCTGTTATTTATTTTACGCACTTTAAATATCGGGACACGTATACAAGGTTTTGACATATCATATCGACGCATCTATATATATTATTTGGAATAACCATAGACACTCTATATGCAGTAATGCGGGAGTTAGCTATACAGGGTTGAGGTTGATTCTACAATAATATATATAGTTTGAGTTGTGATCGAGTCTGAGACGTATACGGGTCACGAAATGTATTAATTAATTCGAATATTATATATTAAACTATATATGAATTATTGGACTGTTAACTGTGGACTATCGACTGTGGACTAATAATATTGGACAATTAAAATGAATTAAAATATTGATTATAACATATGAAACTAAACATTTCTTCAAGTTTGCCACTTGATCTCATCTTAAACCTCATTTGTATCTTGACGATTCCAATCCATGTTCAAATCTTTCACGAATCTTGAAAACACCCCAATCGAGAGGATGAACCAGCCGCACTTCATCTACGAAAGAAAAGATTGATACATATAGTTATGCACCTGAAAAACTCTCAGAAACTGAGTAAACGTTTAACACATAGCTGTGTTAATTCCTTTAATGTTATTATTACCCAAAATAACTTTGCAGTTCTTTTTCAAAATAGCAAATTTTGTCACAGCTCCAGCAAGTCAACTCTGACTTTTCATCTGAAACAACCTTATTATAACCTTGTTATATATGATTGTTCTTTTATTGTTACCGGGGAACCTTTCATATTCCACCATATTACCATCAGCGTTTAATCATCTAAAAACACTATTCTCTTGAAACCACCTCGGATTGATAACCGATGATTCAAATATGGTTACATTAAATGCAGAGGAAACAAGAAAATTGTAGATGGTTTAAACGGCCAAAAGTTTGATGATAAAGAAGGGAATGTTAGGAACACTCGATAGAAAATTTGGTACTGAAAAACGGAATGAGCTAACCATGAAGGAGACCAAGGATAAATACAAGGACTAAACCCTATATTCAAAGAATCCAAGTAATTCTAGATCTGATGAAATCTTTATAGAATACCTAGCTCCGAAGTCATGTTAAAATCTTGCGGAAAATTTTTCTTCATCAACTTTCGAACTTAGAAATTCCAAAATATCATCATAAATATCTTCGATATTTCTGAATATATTTTCATAAATACTCTCATCCGAAATTATCTACCTCTTTGTGTTTTCTGTATTCCATTATATTGGAAACTTCTGTAAAATCTAAGTATAAACTATAAATGAATAGTGGAGAAGTGTTAGGAATTGAAGCATGAGTTAGTATAATATAATGACGTCAGGCCAACGTGATTATATTACAGTAAGTCATGCTAAATTTCTAATGTAACGTGATGATGATTCACAGACCTTATCCTCATCGTGTATCATGTTACACGACTCTTTCATTCTACTTAATTTCTAAGCATATCACGGAAATATTTCCTTGATATTTCTATTCTTCCGTAATTCCGACAGTTTGCTAATAAATCGTGCGATTTCATTCTAATTAGAAGATTTCTTTAAATACCTTGGATTCCGGAATTCAACAGTGACTACATCAAAAGTTAAGACGAATCTCTATTTCTTCATTTCACAATTTTGTGATAGCTTCATTCGTATTCTTCGAATAATCGAATTGTTACTCAGTAATGATAAAACTCTATTTATCAACTCATATTCATCATGAAAACAATTTTTATTGTTAGACATGACGAACACGATCAAATTTCGGGGATGAAATTTCTTTAACGGGTAGGTACTGTCACGACCCGGAAAATTTTGACTAATTTTGAACCAAACTATCAATACGATTTCATATTTTCTACACGATAAGCAAAGTCTTTTAGGTTGAGTCTCAAAAATTTTGAACTATTTCATTTATTCAATTACCCTTTGACTGTGCTCGACAATTCACGAACATTTACTTGTAAATAGATATGCATATATATAGATATAATAAATTAAAATATAATTTGAAGTATTGTATGATGTGAGTGATAGAATTAATTATGTAAAAATAAAGCAATATATAATAATTAAAGAGACTATCACTACTACGTCAATAATGCTACAGTGAACCTTTTAACTTATATATATGCAAGTTTACATCTACAATACAATATGAAAAGCACACAAGTTGTTTTTATTAACCCAAGAATCACCAAATCACTTGTTTATTTTTTTTAATGTTACAATTATCAATATATGTCTGGATCAAATATGAAAACAAGATGTCTCCAACTCTGCATACTATTCGAAATCCATCTTAACCAGTTGTTTGATGTTTGTTAATTAACATGTGATAAGTATCGAATATTATAAATAAATCATATGATATATTATATAAAATATAAATGTAACTCTCTATATATAGATACAAAAGACAGAAGAAGTTAATTAACTTTCTAAATTTTCTTTCCATGTGTTTTTATGTCGATGGTATACTGACAAAGTGATGGCTTCACTATTTAAAAAGTTATGTTTCCACTGAACGTTTCATTTTCTCATTCATGATATTACTAATTACTATATGATTATATATCTACATACACATATGAATCATAGGCAGAGAAAATATATTCATATAGACTTCTTCTTCTCCTATTCTTTTCTTGACAACCGGCTACCATCAATCTTAATCTAAAACCGCCATCTTATTCTTCCTATTTCAGCCGGAACAACCTTCATCTTCCATTATGATCCACTCTCACCATCTTCTCTGTGTTTTTCCTCATTACAAGCAAAACCATAGAACTACCCTCACCACCATCTAGTCTGCCACTTTCATCACCTCAATCACCTACAACTACCACCGGAGCCACTATACTCCACCACCCTTCTGCAACCCTCGTGTCCGCCATCATCAACCATCACCTTTCTCTCTCTCTAACTATCTCTTTTTCTTCTACTATCTTTCTTGAAACTATCAACCATGGAAACCACCATTTTCTCTTCCTCTCTTACTTCTGTCTTGACTGAATCCACGAACAACCACCATGGATTGCTGCTATGTTTAATAAACTGAGACCTTCTACTATCAAACAAACTCAAATCACCACAAACCCATGTCACTACCATCATCATCGTTGTAATTAATCCGTTCCTGTTTCTATAAACACCACAACCTAACGAAGGTTTTTACCTCTTGTTCTTTGCTTAAATAATCACTAAAATCTCCACAAGACCCAAAATCACCCAACCATCGCCACTATCACCTGCTATATTTTTTATAAAAACAAGATCACCAACCCTTAATACGATAATATGATCCTGTTTCCTTTTATTACATGAAATAACTAGTTGATCAACCATCATAACCCAACAGCTCGATCACATAAACCCTCAAAAGATTGACCTTTTGTTGCCACCGCTAGTACGTTGTTTCTTCTGTGCTGTTTCGATTCATCATCAACTCAACCACAAAACCATCATCATCCTCATCGCTCTTTATTTATTTTCTGTCCAAGGACACCATCGTGGCTACTCTAATCTTTATGTTTCTATCCGAACAAAACCACAAGATGTTACTCATGTTTCAGGGTTTACAAACCCATCCACAAACCCTACGAAACAATTTTGCTGCAATATTTTTCTTACTGAACTGTTGTTGCTGCAGTACTTTCCTTCTCGTGTTATAATTAGACGCGTAAAGATGATGATTTAATGATGGCCGACACTTTTCTATTATAAATTATAAAACAAACAAACCCTACTTGTTAGTGGATTATTAAAGTAAACCGCGTTTTTTTTTCTTCCCTTTCTTTCGTCATTCCCATCGACAGAAACAGATATATTATTTGGATTATAAAAGGGATAGTGGACTGCTTGATTATGGGCTGCTGTGTGGGCCGAATGATTTTTCTTTTAGAGATTTACAGTTTGGGCTCCTTAAACGAATCATTACTATATGATGGAAACTTGTGATCGTATTGATAACACAGGGAGGGGGTGACGGGTTATATGATGATCAAGTATTGATGAGGGTAATAATTAAGAAAGATGATCGTATGATTATGATGTTGAGGGAAGACGATAATGATTGATGATGTAAATGATAATAATAGATATGATGTACATGGAGTGATGAGTATTATAATGATAAAATGATCATGACGATATGGTGAGGATGATAATGATATACGCTATGTTGATGATGATGCATGAAATGAATCGGATGGTATAATACTATAACTCTTATGATTATTATTATAATTATTATTATTTATATTATTATTATTATTAATATTATTATTATTAATATTAATAATATTATCATTACTATAATTATTAAGATTATCATATTCAATAATATTATTCTTATTATAATTGTAAAAAAAAATTATTATAAATATTATCATTGATATAATTAGTATTATCATTATTATTATTATTATCATTATTATTATTTTCATAACAAATAAATATTTTGTATATAAAAGTATACTTATAGTAATACTACATATAATTATATATTGAACATAATTATATAGCAAATTATTGATTTTTGATAAAATATTAATTATACATAAATATATATACAAAATAAATATAGATGACAAATAATTTAAGATACAAAATATACATAAAATATAGGTATTACTTAGGATTTATAATAAATTTCATATAACTACAACACTTAATATATAAATATTATAAGATTAATAAGTGAAATTATTTGATTACTAGTATATGTGTTAATATACATAATTGATATAGGTTCGTGAATCCGAGGCCAACCCTACACATGTTCAATGTCGTCATATGTATTTTTTACTACAAAATACAGTATGGTGAGTTTCATTTGCTCCCTTTTTAATTGTTTTTGCAATATATATTTTGGGCTGAGAATACATGCGCTGCTTTTATAAATATTTACGAAATAGACACAAGTACTTAAAAATACATTCTACGTTGAGTTGTACCACTGGCATACTTCCCTGTAGCTTGGTAACTACTATTTACATGGGTATTGTAAACGCGAATCCTGTTGATAAATCTATCGGGCCTGACAACCCCAACCGGACTGGACGACCAGTATTCAACGGTTGCACATTACTTCATTTTGGTGACTACACTTGGTACGGTGTAGTGAGATTTCATAATAAAGGGAATATGCGACGTGATTAAATGTTAAGTATGGTTACCAAGTGCTCAACCACTTAGAATGCTTTACATACACTTGCGAGTGTATTATGTTTATGATTATGAAATCTTGTTGTCTATTAACATATTGAAATGATTGTTATGATAAACCTATGAACTCACCAACCTTTTGGTTGATACTTTTAAGCATGTTTATTCTCAGGTACGAACTAAGTCTTCCGCTGTGCATTTGCTCATTTTAAGGACATTACTTGGAGTCGATCATCGCAATGGGACCAAATGTTGATGACTTCGTCCAGGTGGATAAGGACAGGTCCTCACATGTAAGTAGGATAGTAAATGACCGTTGAATCAGATTCGAAGAATGTACAGTGTAACTTATTAACGTGAAATCTAAATATTCCTCGGGTATTACCTACCCGTTAAAATGTTTTCACCATTAATAGTTTGTACAAAAGAATTTTTAATTACAACCTTTATGAAAACATATATACATATATATTTTCTTCAGATGTAATCATGGATTTAATGAGTTAATATGATATTAATCTCATTTGCTTTTCGATTTGAACTAGAATAAATAATCTCTAAGACTTTGGAGATTACATAATCGCCATGTTCAGTGAAGATAAATGATATAGAATGGTTATGTAGAACAAAGATAATCGATGTAGAACAGATATGTAGAACGATGATTATACTCGAGGTACAAAATGAGTTGTTGAGGCATGGATTGTTGATGGTACTGGTACTATTGGTGCCGGTGATGTTGCTGAAGCTGGTAAATTTTGCACAATATTTTTAAAGGCTACAACTCGGGCGCGAAGCTCGTTGACTTCTTCTATTACACCGGAATGGTTGTCGGTTCGGACGAGTGGATGAATAAGATCTAGAATTTTTTTGATAGAATATAATCGTGACGAGATACTCTGGAAATGAGTGTGAAAATCGTGTTTCGGACTGGTTCACCGGTAAGTGCTTCAGGTTCTTCGTCAAGAGGTGAATTTGGTTGATGGAAAGGATCGCCTTCTTTTTGTCTCCAATGATTAAGTAGGCTACGAACCCATCAGCTGAATTGGTTGATTTATTCTGGTGACACTGCTTTCGGAGCTTAGGTGAAACTCCATATCGGAATAGCTGTCGGAATCTGAAGAATTTGAACTGGTTGAGGGATTCATCTCATACGATCAGATGAAGGATTTTCGATAAGAAATAGATTATAGGATGTAGATTAGTACCCTGCAATACATAATTTACATATGCATATATAATACTAAAATCCCATAAGTTACGGAGGAATCTACGGAAGCTGTCAGGCAAAGGTAACAATAACAGATACGCTAAGATATGAATTTATCTATACACTGTCTATGCAACAGAGGCAGTAAGACGTGTCTAGACTTTAAGGATGATAAGCAAATAATTTTTGACACTAAATGATAAGCAAAACTTTTGACATGCAGACACGGTCGAAGTCCAAACCCACTAATGCATCTAACCAACTATCAGTTAAACACACTAATGCAAGACCTGGTTCGCTAAGACCATCGCTCTGATACCAACTGAAAGGACCCGTTCATATACCTTATAAATGATTCACAATAGTTGATTACATCGCGATGTATTTAACCTCTATATGATACATTTTACAAACATTGCATTCGTTTCTAAAAGACAAACTTTCTTTACAACGAAAGTTGACGGCATGCATACCATTTCATAATACACCCAACTATAGTTGACTTAATAATAATCTTGATGAATTTCAACGACTCGAATGCAACGTCTTTCAAAATATGCCATGAATGACTCCAAGTAATATATCTAAAATAAGCAAATGCATAGCGAAAGATTTTTTTAACACCTGAGAATAAACATGCTTTAAAGTTTCAACCAAAAGGTTGGTGAGTTTATTAGTTTATCATAATCATTCATTTCCATTATTTTAATAGACCACAAGAATTTCATTTCCAGTTCTCATAAATATACGTCCCATGCATAGAGACAAAAATCATTCATATGGTGAACACCTGGTAACTGACCTTAACAAGATGCATATAGAATATCCCCATCATTCCGGGACTCCCTTCGGACATGATAAATTCAAAGTACTAAAGCATCCGGTACTTTGGATGGAGCTTGTTGGGCCCAATAGATCTATCTTTAGGATTCGCGTCAATTAGGGTGTCTGTTCCCTAATTCTTAGATTACCAGACTAAATAGGGCATATTCGGTTTAATAATCCAGCCATAGAATGTAGTTTTAAGTACTTGTGTCTATTTCGTCAAACATTTATAAAGCAGCGCATGTATTCTCAGTCCCAAAAATATATATTGCAAAAGCATTTAAAAGGGGAGCAAATGAAAATTACAATACTGTATTTTGTAGTAAAAATACATATGACGATATTGAACAATGCAAGGTTGGCCTCGGATTCACGAACCTATATCATTCATATATATCTTAATACATATACTTGTAATCGAACAAATTTATATATATGTAAATTTATTAGTTATATCGTTTTTACATTAATAACATACATATTTCATATATTCATTTTTATATATAAATATAAATTTTGTTATGTTATAAATATTAAATATATTTTGTATATATATATCATTTATTTGTTAAGATAATTATTATAATAATACAAGAATAATATTTGATATCATAAAAATGATAATAAAGGTAATACTTGATATTAATAATAGTAACAATATTGATGATTCTATTAATGATGTCATTAATGATAGTTTTATTAATAATCTTATATTAATGATAATAACAGTAATTTTTAATAAAAATGAAAATTTTAATAATAATGAAATTAATGATTTTTGATAATAATTCATAATACTTAATAATAATAATTATTATAACAATCTTATTACAAATGATGATTTTAATAATACTAATAAGTCTAAAATGATACTAATAATAATATTTACTAAAATAATAATAATTTGTATTATTTTCATGATAATAATAATAATAATAATAATCATAATAATCATAATAATAGTAACAATAATATATATATATATATATATATATATATATATATATATATATATATATATATATATATATATACATATATACATATATACATATATATACCTTAATGGATTTTGGAAGTCCATATCACTAAAACCCAAGAATACAAGTCCATTATCATTTACAAGCAACCCAATTTCAATTGGACCAAACACAGCAGGCCTAGTATCGATCTTAAACCAACAAAAGTTTTCGGGTTTGAGTTTTTGTTTGATGCAAGTATCAAACGGTAGCACAACTCAATCAATGGTTTCATTCGGTTATATATTGATCCAAAATATCATTGAGCCGTCACTGTAACCACAAACAATAACCAATTCTACCTTGATTCATCATCGTATTTATCTTAACCTTAAAATAATCATAATCATAACATAGTTATAATCATATCATAATCATTATTATAACATGATCATAATCATAATCATAACATAGTCATAATCATATCATAATCATTATCATAACATGATCATAATCAGAATCATAACATAATTATAATATGATCCTAATCCTATCATAATACACACATATCATATATCATCTTTTATCATTACCACCATAATCTATCTTCATCATCATCTATATTATATATCTATCATCATCATCTTACTAAACTATCATTAACATCGACATACCATCATGATTTCATTTTTATAACATAACTCGAACTGAGCAACAGCAAAAAGGAAAAATAAAGCTGCAGCAATCTCATATGTTCATCATTACCCTCTTCACATTTCAATTGAAAAAAAATATTGCAGTAGTAGAATATCAATACAACAGCAGAGTTGTAAGAATTTTGCGAGGTTGTTTTGAATTCTAACAAGATTAGCAAGGGTTTAACACCATCAACAGTCATCATTTAAATGTGCTGGTTGCCCTAAAAATAGATATACACATATATCTGTAACACAGCCGAACAGAACTCATACCCTTTTAATTTGATTCATCAAATCTACCCGTTTCAGCCTATAATCCTAACATAAAAGTTGTTATAAACTACTCCTCAAATGCTCAACACTAGAAATTAAAACCCTAAAACAACCTGTAATTCCCTACTTCGAATAAAGAGTTCGGTTTGACTTTTTAAACATAAAATTTTGACTATCAAAATTAACAATCAATACGATAATTTAATGATTGGAAATTTACAGAGAACTTCACTAGATGATTCATAATAACTCTACATTATTAGATTTGGAGAACTGATTCGAATTCGTGTTCTTGGACAAAATCGATCGTGTAAGCAAAACCGGAGTGGTTCCTTTCAATTTCCCTTAAATCCTTCGATCAATAGCAATTCTTTGTAGTGTGTAATGATAATAAAATAATTGTTGCAGCAGGACATGTGATGATTGATCGGTGTTTATAGTGGAGATTGAGGTTGAATGGATTCACGAGCATAATAGAAATAGAGAAAAGGGGAAAGATGATAATGAAATAATCAGTTAAATGTCACGCGTTATTTTCTAATTTTATATTATATTTAATATTAAATAATAATTAAAAGTTATATTATCAATATAACAATTAATTTTAAATATTAATTAATAATTATATTATTAGTATAACAATACTATCATTTAAAATTAATTGTAATAATAATTATGAAAGTAGTAATAATAATATTAGTAAGACAACTATATTTTTAGTTATTCATAATAATAATAATCATGAAAGTAATAATAATAATATTAGTAAAGATAACAAGTTTAATGTACTAAATTTCATATCTATATATTATCCATTAAAAATAATAATATAACTAATACTGATATTAATATTAATGTTAACATTATTTAGAATATTGAAAGTAATAATAATATTACTATAACAACTTAATTTTTAACTTGTAATAAGATTTCATATTTTAACCTTATATGTTATAAATTATTTAATACTTATGTTATATAATAACATATTTGAATATGTAATATTTGTATAATTTATATATAATACAATGTACATATGTTATTAATTATATAGAAATCATTCATATACATATATATATTCATTCTAATAGCAACTTAGCTATTATATATATTATTTTACATTTTTTAACTTTAATGTTTATATTATATTTTATTATTTTCAATTATTATTATAATATATACTTACATTTATATTTACATATTTATTTACACACAATTGTTCGTAAATCGTCGGGAATAGTCAAAGGGTTATTTTAATTCATGTAAATAACTCCAAAAATTGTGAGACTTAACATTACATACTTTGCTTATCGTGTCAAAATCATATAAAGATTAAGTTTAAATTTGGTCAAAAATTCCCGGGTCGTCACAGTACCTACCCGTTAAAGAAATTTCGTCCCGAAATTTGATCGAGGTCGTCATGTTGGTCAATAACTGTCTAACAATTTAGGTCAGGTCGTAGTGTATCGCAATCCTAATGCTCGAGACTAATATGCAAAAGTCAACAAAAGTTATTTTGACCAAAATAATTTCCAAAATCTATACATGATTATTATATAATTTAATATACTCGTTTTATATATTTAAATATTTTTAGTAGATTTTATTATAGTAAATAATAAAAGTCATTTATTAATAAAAATTTATACTAAAAAATATATATGATAAAAAATATACTTTTATATATCTTAAATAATAAAATTTATAAAGTTCATTTATTATCATAAAAATATAATGATAGGTATTATTAATGTAATTATATTACATGTAGTAAAATATCTTTGTATCACATATTTATAAAATAATATTGATAATAAAAATAATTATTAAAAGTTGTATTATTTTGTAATAATAATTATTATTATTCTACTAATTAAAATAACAATATTTATTTTTACTAAAAATTATATTAATTATGATAAAATGATAATTTTTATTAATTATAATATGAAAATGATAATGATATTTTATAATAACAATGATATAATAATTTTAGTAAAAATGATAGTTTTAATATTAATAATACTTTTCAATAATAATAATAGTGATAAAATAATGAAAATGATATTTTTTATTTAAATCAATAACTTACAATATTTTTATTTCATCATGATATTTATACTCATTATTTCCTAATCGATTTGTTTAATAGCTTTTAATACACATTTATCGCATTCATAATAATGATAATAATAACAATCATAATAATTAGATGATACTAATATTAGTTTTGATGATGATGATATTAATAAGTATTATAATAATATAAATGATTTATATAAAAAAAATGATAACATTAATAATAATTTCTAATGTTAATAACAATAATAATAGTAATGACAATAATAATTTTTAATAATAATACTTATATTAATAATGATAATAATAATAATAATAATAATAATAATAATAATAATAATAATAATAATAATAATAATAATAATAATAATAATAATAATAATAATAATAATAATTACTAGATAATAACGACGATAATAACGATGATAGCAATAATAATCATTTTAACAATAATACTAAGATTCAGTTGTCTATAACTTCTAATCCGTTTATCGAAATCACACGAGTTCTAAATGAAAAGTTTTTAATTTTTTGCTAGCATTCCAACGACATGCATATCATGTACCTTATCTTAGTAGCATATGTATCTAATTCAGGATTCAACATAACCTATTTAACGACAGAATTAATCATACAGGCATGCATAATCCTATCTCCTCGAGCACTAGTAAGGGATACACTAATAATATATAAAAGTTAAGTTATGAGTGCTCACGTATCAATATTGAGATTTAATATTGCAGGAAGGTACATAGACGCGACGGAGATGATAAACACTAAGTTGGCCTCACAAGCATACCCCTGAACATTACCCATCACCTTCATAGCTATAACCCATAATTTTCTTAGCCCTATCCTACTCGAAAACCAGTTTTGAAATTACATGCGAGCAGAACCTCGTCGTAGTATTTTATGTATAATACTAATAATATTATTATCCAATAATATTAATACTAATACTAATAATATTAATATTGATAATCTTAATATTAATAATATTAATATAAATATATATATATGTAGAGAGAAAGATATCGAGAGTTGAGAGAAATGAATGACTCAGGAAAACGAATTCGACCAAAATATAAGGAGTTTGCCTCACCCTCTTCACCATGCGATCGCATGGTTCAGTGAGGCAATGGCCATGCGATCGCATGGCTGCCTCTTCCAGCTCACAAAGCCTCAAAAGTCTTGCCGACACTCGCATATAATATATAATAATAATATATATTTAATTTATATAATTATTTATATAATATATTATATTTATGTTTATAGTTAATTTGAAATTTTTGTTCCGATGACACGTACGTTGTCTCTCAATTTATGTTCCGGTTTCAGTTTCTCGAACGCTAACTCGTACGCGGAGAAAACTTGTACTAAACGATACGCGACGTGTACCTTTATAAATAATTAAACTTACATTGTCAATAAACTATATCATTTTAAATGTAACTTGATCATTTGAGTGATTTGGTCATTTGCTTCTATAAATCCTCATCTCGTTGTATATACATATTATCGAAACGTTTTATGACTAAGTTAAAATATATTTATATTTATTTTTTCATTTCGAAATATAAATTTGGAATATTTATTTAACAATATATAATGTATAGTTTTTCAAAACTAATTATATTCAAAACTTATATATTTTGAAATCGTTTAAATAATAAGAGATATTATTTCGTAACATTTGTATTTTTAAAGTTTAAAATTGATATACTTCATTTATATACAAACGTTTACAAAGACATTTTAATAATCAAATTATTTTATATTCAAAATCATTTTATTACAAAGGTTATAATAGTAGAAGTTGTTATGTCATAATACGTTCTTAATAATAAAAGTCTATTATATCGAAAAACATTTTCGTTTAAGGAACACTATATATATATATATATATATATATATATATATATATATATATATATATATATATATATATATATATATATATACACACACACACACATACCCCTTTATAATATAAAGCTTAAATTTTGCTTTCTATATAATTAATTTACCTTTATAAATAATAGATTACAATAACTTAGTTTTTGAAATCATTTTCATACATTTGAAAATAGATCAGTCGAACATTATGAAAACTAGTTTTCCACTAACTTTTGTCTAACCCACGTCAATTGACACATTTGTTCTTACTTGTAAATGACTTTACCATTTATTTCGAATATCGTTAAAAATGAACGATTTTTCAAATCAACGTGGACCTTACCCCAAAGAATTATAATAATATCATAATGTAATGGATAACTCAATCATTTGACATTATCTTCTAATTCCGTCGATAAATATATTGAAACAAATACGTTCATGTAAAGTATTGTTCATCTAATACTTAGTTAACGTTTTCAAGTTATAATATATATACATATACATATATAATCATAATCATTTATATAATGGTTCGTGAATCATCAAAATTTGGTCGAGGTTAAATGAATGTATGAACACAGTTTAAATTTCTTGAGATTTAACATTACAGACTTTGCTTATCGTGTCGGAAACATATAAAGATCAAGTTTAAATTTGTTCAGAAATTTCCGGGTTGTCACATGACATGTCAGTCCTCTGACACGAGCGGTAGGACCAATATAATGGGTAAAGGGTTATCAACTATTCATGAGCCATTATTACATAAATCAATAATGTAACTAACGAAATCATAGCATGTACACCTGTAACCTTATCTGAAATACAATTTTACCTATATGTATTTATTTATCCTTTAGAAAATTAGAAAACCTAAAATAGAAACACAAATACTCCTTGTTAATTATTTTTTTCAGGTTTTCGGTTTGATCCTGTAGACTTCTTTAAAAAAATGACCCTAGGTCATACTTCCCTTACTCACCCTAAGGAGTAGTGGATTTAGACACCGACCTTATAAATCTAAAACACGGGTACATACCTGCTGGGAGACCTCGACCGACAACCGTGTAGCCCGACGACACTGCACACTAAAACATAACCATCCATTTTAGGCACATTAGTAGGGAACCTAAGTTTTGGGCGCCGCTGCCGGGGATCACTGTTATCAGATAATACTGTTTCAACTAATTATGTTTTAAGACTTTGAGTAGTGTCTAAGAAAGACTATTATACATGGACTTGGTGGTCGGATTTTCCAAACAGTCTCCAATTATATTGGAACCAAAAGGATCCTGCCTCTCCGTAAGTCGGCCTAGCTGCGTAGTCTGATAATTACAGTTATACGAAACTCTGTTGTCGAAGTAGCAGGGGAATCTGCCGCAAGAACCAAAAATTAAACCCACCAAAAATAACTAACCCTAGTTTAGCTTAGATTGCTTTAGGAATACCTATAGAACTAACTGTAGCTTAGATTAGATTTCCTTAGATTAACTTTAGGACTAACTTTAGAATAACCTTAGGACTAGCTTAGCTTAGATAAAATTGGACCTTTCAAGAATCCTTTTTGGATTCCCTATCTAAAATTTACAACATACCTATGACCCACACTCGATCCAGACCAGGACCGTTGCTATCTACACCTGATCCGGAATCTATTATATCAAAAGCACGTAAGGAGAGAAGACTCAGAGAGCTCAATCCAATGGCGCTACGCGTCACCCTTACGGATAATACCAAACCCTCGATTCAAGGTCGAGGAGGACCAATCAGATATCCGGAGACCCGAGGTCACTCGTTCGAGTTAAAACATCACATTGTGCAGCTTATCCAAAACAGCTGTCAATTTCATGGATTACCGAACAATGATTCTAACTCTTATCTTGATAAATTTATCTCTCTTTCGAACTCCTACAAGCAGCAAGGAGTGGGCCAAGATATAGTCCGACTATACGTGTTCCCCTATTCTCTCACTCATTATGCGTAGACATGATTTGAAGGACTGGAGAACGATTCCATCACCACATGGACGGAAATGGCTACTAAATTCCTAACCAAATATTTCCCTCCATCCAAACAAACCAAGCTTAAAAATGACACCATTAACTTTCGTCAAAGTTATGATGAATCTTTGTACACTGCATGGGAGCAATTCAAAACCCGAACCACCAGTTGGAGAAGTCAGCCCAAATCTGCACCTTCTACAATGATATTATGGTAAATCATAGGACGATGATCGATGCAGCAGCTCAAGGGAATTTGATGAATCAAATAGCAGATGAAGCATGGGAATTGCTCAAAAATATGACAATGCATCATCATTACTGGAAGGTGCTAAAAGCCTTTCATTATCTGCACCTCTCTCCACACTTAACAATCAAACAGAGGCCATTAATTCCCTCATGGATAAGATAGAATCTCTAGTCAAACAACCCGAAGAATTGAAGACGCAACCGCAGCAGGTTAATCAGGCTCGGGCCTGTACAAACTGTGACAGCCCGCCAAAATCCCTATTGACGCAGCACATCATTCATCGGTCCCATTGTGAGGTTTGCCCTCTATATGATACGTTTTACAAACATTGCATTCTTTTCAAAAGACGCGCTTTCTATATAAGAAAGTTTTTAAATCTGTATACATTTTTAAAGCATGTACATAAATGTTTTTGACCTGTGGTGATTTCTACATATAGACAATCCCAATAAATGATAGTTCATAATAATACATCAGTTGACTAAACAGTCAAAATATAATACATATTAATGTTTGAATGCAAAGTTTCCTTGAAAAATATGTCATGTACGACTCCATGCACATAGCAGTTAAACAGCGGAAGCTTCTTTAATACCTGAGAATAAACATCCTTAAAAGTGTCAACCAAAAAGGTTGGTGAGTTCATAGTTTTATCATAAATAATGATTTTCAATAATTTTAATAGACCACAAGATTTCAGTTTCATAAATAATCATACATCGTAGTCTACAAAAGCATTCTATAAGTTGTGGACACCCGGCAACAAGCCTTAACGTTCATGTTTTACCCTCTGAAGTACACCGGATCAGGTGCGTTTAAAATAACCTCGAAGTACTAAAGCATCCCAGAGTCAGGATGGGGTTTGTCAGACCCAATAGATCTATCTTTAGGATTCGCGCCAACCAGTCATACACCAGTAGTTATAGTTACCAAGCTAAGGAGATATTTCTTGTTTAAACCCACGTAGAATTAGTTTTAGTACTTGTACATATTTTGTAAAACAGTTATAAAATACGCATTTATTCTCAGTCCAAAAATATATAATGCAAAAGCATTTAAAAAGGGAGCTATGAAAACTCACGTATCAATATTGTAGTTCAATATTGCAGGAATATCATGCAGACGCAACGCAAATGATAAATGCAAGGTTGGCCTTTGATTCACGAACAATACCCCCGAACAATACCCATAATTTCTTTAGCTTTAACCCATTTGAAAACCCGTTTCGAAATCACTTGAACATAACCCTGTCGTAGTATTTTATGTGTAATACTAATAATAATACTTCTTAATAATAAGATTAATATTAATAATTTTAATATTAATAATATTTATAATATTAATAATATAAATATAAATAATAACAATAATAATACGGTGGAAGTAATATATACATATATATATATATATATATATATATATATATATATATATATATATATATATATATATGAATGTAAAATGTGTGTGTGTGTGTTATCAATCGATCGACGTTCATATATATAGTTAGAAAATAATATTATAATAATAAAAGGAATCAAACGTGTTTAATTATAATAATATAATAAAATAATAAAATAATAATATAATAATAAAAGGAATCGTACGTTTATAATTATAATAATATAATAATATAATAATATAATAAAGTAATAATATAATAATAAAATAATAACATAATAAAGTAAAATATAATAATATAATAATAAAATCGAATCGAATCGAATAATATTTTGAAAGTCGTATTTTTAAATTACTTCAGGGGTATTTTATGTAACTTATAATTAATAATTTCAATCATGTCGCTTTCATGTGAATAGTAAATGAATTAATTTTGTTTCATTTACTATTCAATGAATAATGAATTAATTAATTTAAATTCAACTATTTAAGCTACACGTTGTTGTACGTTGTGCTTTACAAATTGTACATTTTTAATTTAACTTCGTTTCTTAAAAAAATTACAAAAATTATATCATAAAAATAAAACGACTTAATACGTAAAGTTTTTAATTTGAAATAGCATCGTTTAATAGTAAATTTTTATCATTTCATATATAAATATTATAAAATTTAGTTTTCTAGAACTAATTATATTCAAAATCATTTTATTAAGAGGTTATAATAACAGAAATTATTATATCATAAAACGTCTTCGTTTAAGAAAGTAAAATCATATATAAATCATGACGGATTCGAGTTTTAAATTACAGCATGTTCATGAATCGCAGGGTAAAGTCTAAAGGTTAATTAAATGTATGAAAACATTTTAATGCAAAATATCAATTTGCTTATTTTGTCGGAGTTATCAGAGTTTAAATATGACCAAAATTTCCGGGTCATGAAAGTACCTACCCGTTAAAAGAAATTTCGTCCTGAAATTTGGCTAAGGGAAGTTGATAACGAAAACAAGGATATTTTCATATCACGAAATATGATATAACTTGAATTCTTAAAATGAATTCGTTTGTTCATATAATAATCATTAAAGAAATGATAAAATTGATGGATAGAGCACTTTGAATACCTCAAATGGTCGAGTTCTGTTTTATGATAAGCACGAGTTCAATAAATATAGAATTTCTTACCCTTGAGAAATAGGAATGAAATGATTAATGTAAGACCCAAATATTTATTGTACATAATGTATTTATGGTGTACGATGCGTGTATGAAGTGTACGTGTTGCTTGCTCGAACGCCGAAGGAAACTGGACGTTGTCTGAAGTGACAAGGTGTGTACGTATCTTTTCAACCCCAAATAAATTTGTGTTGATGTTTCAAAGCCTTACCATTGGAAAGGAAATCTTATTACGTTTCCAACGATATTTGATTCATCGAAAACGAAGTTACGGTCAAAAAGTTATGGCCAAAACAAGTTTCTGAAAACTGACCTGTAGGTTGGAGCGGCGCTCCACCTTTCGGCGCGGCGCGCCGAACCCGTCTGATGCAATTTTTAGCCTTTTTAAAAGGTCTAAATGAGGGGTACTTTGGTCTTTTCATTTAGGGTCGGTTTAGGGTCATCAAGACTGATCTAGAACTCCATTGGAGCTCATTTCTCATCCACACAAACACTCTCATCCACATCTAGAGAGAGAGGAAGAGTTCTAGAGTGAGAGAGCTTGATTTGGAGAAGAAGGAGTCGAATTCTCGCCAAAGATCGGGTATTAAAGTTGTTCTACTCGTCAACGACATCATTTTGGCAGTATTGGTAAGTTCAAACTCCGAACTTCATCTTTGTAATTTGATATTCAAGTTTAGGGTTTTGAGCTAGTTAGTTATGAAACTCATTTAGGAGGTGAAATGGGTAATTGTAACTAGTTATGGTTGATGTTGGTGGGTTTGGGTTGGTTAATTATTTAACCATGTTTAAGACTTGTAAATGGTGTATAATCACTAGCGTTAGTGATTATTGGTGTTTTGGAAACCATTAGGGTTCTTATGGTTGACTAATTTTGACTAGAGTTAAAATTAGGGTTTGCTGGTGATTATGACTCAATTGTCGATTTAATAAGGTTTATAAACTTAAAATGGATTAAGTTGAAGCATAGAACCTAGTTAAATATGTTTTGGTGTCAAAACTTGCTAATGGCGTGATATTGACTTCTTATGGGTCAAATTAGGGTTTAAGTGTCATTTTGGGCAAGATAGGTGTTTAACACCTATGTTTGGGTTTTATTGGCATATTAGGACAATTCTCACTTATGTTAGTGATTATTGGTTAGTGTGGGCGCGATTTGTGCTTGGAAGTGCATTTGGGTCGAAATTGCACTAGTTGTCAATTTGGGTTGATTTGTATATCCACCCTAATTGTGTTACTTGTTATGTGATAAATAGAATAGGTACATTCCATCGGCGATTGTGGATTATTCAGTGGCATTCTTCAAGGCGACAATATGAGTGGAATATTTATACATGTATGTATGTGGTTTATTTACTCGTACGCGATGTGGGCCTTAGGCACCACATCGTGAGTATTGGGAGTTGTGTCACGAGACGGTGACTTATTGAGGTTATGTGTGAAGAGGATTATGTGTCGGTAGTGTCTCGTTAGGAGACTCTTAAGTCGGTGACACCTCACGGTGGTTCACGAGGCGGTGACCCTTAGTAGTTGGTTGGTGTTTCACAAGTCGGTGGCAACATAAGTTGGGGAAGTGATTCACAAGATGGTATTATTTCATAGTGTCCACAAGTCGGTGACACTAGGTGGTGCTTCACAAGTCAATGATGCCACATGGAGGTTCACAAGTCAGTGACCTCGTATGTATTGGCGGGTGATTCACAAGTCAGTGACACCCTATAGTGCTTCACAAGTAGGTGACACTTATTGGTGGCGCTTCACAAGTCGGTGATGTCACATGGCGTTCACAAGTCGGTGACCCATAGATATTGGTGGGTAGTTCACAAGTCGGTGACACCCTTTGGTGATTCACAAGTCGGTGACACCATATGATGAGTCACAAGTCGATGACATCATACGAGCGAGACTCGACGTTATTGGTCATCTACAAGTCGGTAGTGCCATAGCTGGGAACGGTATGTTATATTTATGCATTGTTGTGATTTAGTATATTATTGTGGCGATTTATATACTAACGTTGTTGCTACCTCGTTTATGCATTTTGTTTGCATGGTATTGTAAGTGGATGCGTGTAGGTAAATTACATATGTATATGTATAAGTATTGCATTCACTAAGCGTTAGCTTACCCTCTCGTTGTTTACCTTTTTATAGATTTGCATGGATGCGGTGGCTCGGGTAAGCGTGGGACTAGTGGACTCGCGTAGTTGCTTTAGAAGGCTTGCTTTTGGATTGATTAGGATTGGGTAGCGTATCCCCAATCGCCATGCTCGGACTTTATTTTGTATTACAAATCATGTGGTTGAAAAATTGTATTTTGGTACGAAAGTCGTAAAACGGTCGATGTGGGCCCGGTCTTCGTAAAACTAATTTTATTAATGGGACGTGTTAGTTCTACATATATTAATGTATGGTTAAAAGCATTTTGTCTAAATACGTCGGGAAGTGGTCAAACATTTTCGCATTTCATGACTTTTTGGACATGCCAGTTTGGCGCGCCGCGCGACCATATGGCACGCCGCGCCATATGCTGTTCCAGCAAAAAAAAAATTAATTGATATTTCCGCGTGATCGTTTGTATTACGGGTTGGGATGTTACAAGTGGTATCAGAGCATGGTCTAAGGGATTTAGGTGACTTGAGATAGGTGCCTTGACTTAGACTTTTGTGTGTGCTAAATTTGTTGCGGGACTTGTAGGATTACGGGTCGGAATGGGTTTAGTTAGTGCCTTGTTTATAGGTTGACTAACATTTATATTAGTAATGCGGATATTATTAATATGCTATTGTGCTGTGATAATGATTCTTGTGTTATGTTTTGTTTGTGTTTGTGGTTGCATATATCATCAAGAGAGGCGGTCGTTGTACTAACGAGTCGATACGACGTGTATGCGTAATAAGGACTTGCAAACCTTATTACGGGTGTAAATCGTGTCTAGAAAGTGATGTACGACGAGTGTTTAGCAAGATGGCGTGATATTGTGTGTGTGCTTTATACGTTCGTGATCTAATCGCTTTGCATTCCTTAGAATGGCGACGGGAAATGGGATCGAGACGAACGACCCTGAGTTTAATGCTAGAGTTACACGTATGTTAGGCGATTGTAGTAGTATTCGGATGTTAGAGCATGTTCGCTTTCGTGTTGAAGTTGATGATCCATGAGGTTCGTCGGGTGGATGAAACCCCTGAGATCAAGTGTTTGATCTAGATGAATGTTGGTAATGGAGTCTACGGGATGCAACGTTAGGTGCCTCTTTCATACCTACTAGCGTGGTATTCGACTCCGATGGTGTTACGGTTACATTGAGCATAGGGTACCGGCAAGAAAACCCTTAGGTGTTCGAGTGGCGGTGTGGAAGTTACAAGCGATAGCAACTCGATGATTGCTAGAGTAATACCCGTACGGTTTGGTTGGAGCAGAGGATAATCCGAAATCCTTCGTATGCTCAAGGTTGGAGCAAGGTTTGTTGACGTACGTATTAAGAGATGCAAGACGGGTGAACCTCGTCTTTCTTTTAGGAGTTAAGATAATGCGATTGGCGCATTAGTTGTCGGATTAGTGTCCGTGAGAGTGAGCATATGTTTATCGTCGGGAGCTATTGTTGGAGACGAATTCGTGAGAATTCGAGGACTATGACCAATGAAGATATTGGTTGTGTATGTTGATGAGTGGCCATTCCATGGGATGCTATTATTTCGACGATGTGTTTACGGAACGGAGTTTTAGGTGGGGGAGTTTATACTCTCGCACGAAGGTATTCTAGTGTGATGTAGTGACTAGCTAGGTCGAGTTAGTCCATTGCAGTTTGACTAACCGAGTCAGGTTAATCAATTAGATGTTAGGTGTTGACCGAGGCGAGTTAACCAAGTGAGTTTGACTAACCGGGTCGGGTTAATCAATTAGATGTTAGGTGTTGACCGAGTCGGGTTAACCAAGTGAGTTTGACTAACCGAGTCGGGTTAATCAATTAGATGTTAGGTGTTGATCGAGGCGGGTTAACCAAGCGAGTTTGACTAACCAAGTCGGGTTAATCAATTAGATGATAGGCATTGACCGAGTCGGGTTAACTTAGGGTATTTGACTAACCGAGTCGGGTTAATCAATTTGATGTTAGGTATTGACCGAATGAGTTTGACTAACCAAGTTGGGTTAATCATTTGTCGTTAGAGGTTTGACCGAGGCGGGTTAACCAAGTGAGTTTTACTAACCGGGTCGGGTTAATCAATTAGATGTTAGGTGTTGACCGAGTCGGGTTAACCAAGTAAGTTTGACTAACCGAGTCGGGTTAATCAATTAGATGTTAGGTGTTGACCGAGGCGGGTTAACCAAGCGAGTTTGACTAACCGAGTCGGGTTAATCAATTAGATGTTAGGTGTTGACCAAGGCGGGTTAACCAAGTGAGTTTGACTAATCGGGTCGAGTTAATCAATTAGATGATAGGCATTGACCGAGTCGGGTTGACCTAGGGTATTTGACTAACCGAGTCGGGTTAATCAGTTTGATGTTAGGTATTGACCGAATGCGTTTGACTAACCAAGTTGGGTTAATCATTTGTCGTTAGAGGTTTGACCAAGTCGGGTTGACCAAGTAAGTTTGACTTAACCAAGTCGGGTTAATCAATTAGGTGATAGGTGTTGATCGAGGTAGGTTGACCAAGCGTGTTTGACTAACCAGTTCGGGTTAATTGTTTTGGTGTGGAGGCTTAACCAAGTTGGGTGTAACCATGAGGTGATTAGAGGGTTACTTGTATTGTTCTCCATAATGGTTAGCGTGGAAATGGTATGCTGGTCGAGAGGCGTTTACGTTGACCAAGTATGTGTGCAAGAAGAGTCACGGATGTTGACTATCTTTGATGTGTGTAGTTTTCGGCCAGTCTTCATGATTGTTGGATGTGTGATCTATTGGTGGTTTTATACGCCGAGAGTGGGGTCGTGAGGACCACGTCGTGGGATTAGTGAGGCGATAGCCGTGTTTCGCTCACATGTTATTACGGGTGTGACAATAGTCGATTTTGTGCACCTTAGGTTTAGCGTTGCCATAGTCGTTTTGGGCGCTTTTGGTTTTAGCCGTTGCTTATGATGTTAGGATAGTGGCGTATTGGTTGTATTGCACACTACAAAGGATGTTTAGTGGTAAGTGTAATCCGTAAGGATTCATGTGGTTCGATCTTCAACGTTCGGATCGTTGACTTTAGGTTGAGACTTGGTCACTTTTAGCGTTGTCCTTGGTAAAGGTACGCTAAGGAATTGATATCTCGGTACGAGAATGGTTGAGTTTTTCCCTATATGGGGAAAAGAGCAGGTTTTAGTGCTCGGATGGTGGTTTTGTTAAATCGCGGGTGACGATTTAGTTGTTAAAGGCGATTCATTGGGAAGGATTGCCGAAGAAAGTTCGGATTGAAACTTAGGATTGAGGGTCGTTGAGTAGTTCCAGATTGGTTAAGTGGAGAAGATCACGAGGACGTGATCGAGTTTAAGTGGGGGAGAGTTATAAGACCCAAATATTTATTGTACATAATGTATTTATGGTGTACGATGCGTGTATGAAGTGTACGTGTTGCTTGCTCGAACGCTGAAGGAAACTGGACGTTGTCTGAAGTGACAAGGTGTGTACGTATCTTTTTAACCCCAAATAAAGTTTGTGTTGATTTGTGTTGATATTTTAAAGCCTTACCATTGGAAAGGAAATCTTATTACGTTTCCAACAATATTTGATTCATCGAAAACGGAGTTACGGTCAAAAAGTTATGGCCAAAACAAGTTTCTGAAAACTGACCTGTAGGTTGGAGCAGCGCTCCACCTTTCGGCGCGGCGCGCCGAACCCGTCTGATGCAATTTTCAGCCTTTTTAAAAGGTCTAAATGAGGGGTACTTTGGTCTTTTCATTAAGGGTCGGTTTAGGGTCATCAAAACTGATCTAGAACTCCATTGGAGCTCATTTCTCACCCACACAAACACTCTAATCCACATCTAGAGAGAGAGAGGAAGAGTTCTAGAGTGAGAGAGCTTGATTTGGAGAAGAAGGAGTCAAATTCTCACCAAAGCTCGAGTATTAAAGTTGTTCTACTCGTCAACGGCATCATTTTGGCGGTATTGGTAAGTTCAAACTCCGAACTTCATCTTTGTAATTTGATATTCAAGTTTAGGGTTTTGAGCTAGTTAGTTATAAAACTCATTTAGGAGGTGAAATGGGTAATTGTAACTAGTTATGGTTGATGTTGGTGGGTTTGGGTGGGTTAATGATTTAACCATGTTTAAGACTTGTAAATGGTGTATAATCACTAGTGTTAGTGATTATTGGTGTTTTGGAAACCATTAGGGTTCTTTTGGTTGACTAATTTTGACTAGAGTCAAAATTAGGGTTTGTTGGTGATTATGACTCAATTGCCGATTTAATAAGGTTTATAAACTTAAAATGGATTAAGTTGAAGCATAGAGCCGAGTTAAATATGTTTTGGTGTCAAAACTTGCTAATGGCGTGATATTGACTTCTTATGGGTCAAATTAGGGTTTAAGTGTCATTTTAGGCAAGATAGGTGTTTAACACCTATGTTTGGGTTTGATTGGCATATTTGGACCATTCTCACTTGTGTTAGTGATTATTGGTTAGTGTGGGCACAATTTGTGCTTGGAAGTGCATTTGGGTCGAAATTGCACTAGTTGTCAATTTGGGTTGATTTGTATATCCACCCTAATTGTGTTACTTGTTATGTGATAAATGGAATAGGTACATTCCATCGGCGATTGTAGATTATTCGGTGGCATTCTTCAAGGCGACAAGGTGAGTGGAATATTTATACATGTATGTATGTGGTTTATTTACTCGTACGCGATGTGGGCCTTAGGCGCCACATTGTGAGTATTGGGCGTTGTGTCATGAGACGGTGACTTATTGAGGTTATGTGTGAAGAGGATTATGTGTCGGTAGTGTCTCGTTAGGAGACTCTTAAGTCGATGACACCTCACGGTGGTTCACGAGGCAGTGACCCTTAGTAGTTGGTTGGTGTTTCACAAGTCGGTGGCACCATAAGTTAGGGAAGTGATTCACGAGATGGTATTACGTCATAGTGTCCACAAGTCGGTGACACTAGGTGGTGCTTCACAAGTCGGTGATGCCACATGGAGGTTCACAAGTCGGTGACCTCGTATGTATTGGCGGGTGATTCACAAGTCGGTGACACCCTATAGTGCTTCACAAGTCGGTGACACCCTATAGTGCTTTACAAGTCGGTGACACTTATTGGTGGCGCTTCACAAGTCGGTGATGTCACATGGCGTTCACAAGTCGGTGACCCATAGATATTGGTGGGTAGTTCACAAGTCGGTGACACCCTTTGGTGATTCACAAGTCGGTGACACCTTATGATGAGTCACAAGTCGGTGACATCATACGAGCGAGACTCGACGTTATTGGTCGTCTACAAGTCGGTAGTGCCATAGCGGGGAACGGTATGTTATATTTATGCATTGTTGTGATTTAGTATATTATTGTGGCGATTTATATACTGTTGCTAGTCGTATGTTTGGTGTTGCTAGCTCGTTTATGCATTTTGTTTGCATGGAATTGTAAGTGGATGCGTGTAGGTAAATTACATATGTATATGTATAAGTATTGCATTCACTAAGCATTAGCTTACCCTCTCGTTGTTTACCTTTTTATAGATTTGCATGGATGCGGTGGCTCGGGTAAGCGTGGGACTAGTGGACTCGCGTAGTTGCTTTAGAAGGCTTGCTTTTGGATTGATTAGGATTGGGTAGTGTATCCCCAATCGCCATGCTCGGCCTTTATTTTGTATTACAAATCATGTGGTTGAAAACTTGTATTTTCGTACGAAAGTCGTAAAACGGCCGATGTGGGCCCGGTCTTCATAAAACTAATTTTATTAATGGGACGTGTTAGTTCTACATATATTAATGTATGGTTAAAAGCGTTTTGTCTAAATAAGTCGGGAAGTGGTCAAACATTTTCGCATTTCATGACTTTTTGGACATGCCAGTTTGGCGCGCCGCGCGGCCATATGGCGTGCCGCGCCATATGCTGTTCCAGTAAAAAAAAATTAATTGATATTTCCGCGTGATCGTTTGTATTACGGGTTAGGATGTTACAATTAATTTACGAGAGATAAGATTTCAAAAGAGTGTAGGAAGTAATAATTAATTGCGAATCCTTATAATTCAAACATGTTGAATTTCTGAATTTAAAGATTTTACAGGAAATCTTCATAATTATTATAGAATTTGATTCTCCGATAATCAAGGAAATTAGGATCTCTTCGAATCGGTAAGATTTGGTTTACGGAGAATAAGAAAAAAATTAAGACCTTCTGTAATTAAATATAGTGATCTGCAGCGATTGTCATACCTGATTCTTTTACTATAAATTTACCACCTTTGTATCATTATTTTCTCAACTCCTATCTTCTCTTTCTTAATTCTTATTCCTTTTTAAAAAAAAATCTTGAAGATGCTCAATCCAGCCCAGGTCCTTGATCTTATCCTGACCATTGCAACAATCGTCCTACTTTTTCAACTTCCGCCGGAGGAATCTGTCTACTTTTACTATGCTCTAGGGATTGTTGTATTTATCATTATCCTGTGTCTTTATGTTGCGATTCGCATAGATATACACGGTTTGTAAATTCTTGTTTGCTATCGTTTATATTCTTGCTTATGTTCCGAAGCTCCATGCTTTTGTTTTTCTTCCCGACTTGAAATAAATCGATTAAGACGTCTAGAATTCGTAGTTATTCTTTGAATTTTCGAACGAGCATAACTAGTGTTATAAGCAGAAAGAAAAAAAATGTAATGGCACGATTATATTAGCAAACTGCTAGAATCACGGAAAGTATAGAACAATCAAGAAAATATATTCTTGATATGTTCAGATGTTAAGTAAAATAAAAGAGTCGTGTAACATGGTAAATGGTGAGGGTAATGATGATCAAGTACTACCTTCCTCACGTGCTATTAGAACTTCCGCATGGCTTACTGTAATATAATCATGTTGATCGGGCGTCATTATATTACAATAACTCATGCTTTCATTCCAACACTACTCCAAATATCAAGAATTTTAAATTCGAATGTTACCGAAATTTAGGAATTAAAATAGTTTACTTTATGATTTAATACATATAGCGTGAAGAGATAATTAATTTCGGACAAGAATGGTTATGGAGGTATTTTTCAGAAATATTGAGGATATTTATAATCGAATATACGATGATATCTTAGAATTTAAAAATAAAATAAAATCAAAGGATAATGAGGAAAATTCTTCCGCAAGGATTTAGAATACGTAAAGAGATTGCATATCTTCTGAGATTTCCATCAGAAACTGAATCATCTAAATTCTTTAGGTGCGGGTTTAGTCCTTGTGACTTGTCAACAGCCTCCTTCATAGTTTGCTCAATCCTTTTTTCAGTTCCAAATTTCTTTTCTAACATACTTTTCTTTATTATCAACTTTTGACTATTAAGACCATCAACAGCTTTGGCTGCTTCATCCTCATTTTCATATATAACGAGTCCGAATCGTTGATTTTCAATCTGAGGTGCTTTCAAGAATTTTGAATTGGAGTGTTTGAACGCAGGTTGTATCCGTTAGTATATGATGGTGGAGGTGAAATCATCGCGAATTATGTAAGATACGAATAATATTCTCCTGGGTTTTATGAATAACATTTTGAATTCAAAGTATGGTTTCGAAGGATGTAGCAATTTAAGATTGATGACACTTCTTAAATCTTGACTTAGATTCTGGTCTGTTAAAATCAGAATATGTAATTGAATTGGCATGAAAAATGGTTGTCTTGATTTTTGTAAAATGATGTATATTGCTATGAAAGAAGAGAGTATAATTAACGATTGTCAAAACATCATTGAAAATGTACAGTGTAACATATTAATGTGAACTTAAGTATTTCTCGGGTATTACCTACCCGTTAAAATAAAATTTCACAAGTAATATTTTGTACAAAAGAATTTTTATTACAGTCTTTATGAAAATATATGTATGTATATTTTCTTCAGATGTAATATGGATTTAATGAGTTAATATTATATTAATCTCATTTGGTTTACGGTTGGAACTAAAAATGAATAATCCCTAAAACTTTAGAGATTACATAATCGCAGCGAAATATTTCTTCAACGTAAATGAAATAATGAATTAATACTTCATCACTCATTATTGTTGGTATCCCTCAGTGCCTGCGGTATGTATGATGTTGATGCTCGTAATGCAGCTTGTGATGTTGAGGCTTGTGATGTTGTTGGTACTGCTGGTGCTGGTGCTGGTGGTGGTTTGATGTGAGTATAGATGATGAGAATTTGTTTTGTTTTGTATTGTGAAAGAAGATGTTTAAAGTTTCTTGAATAAAAAGAGAGGTCAAGAGCTTTATAAAGGGAATGAAATGATGTAGGATGCACTTGCTAATGAAGTTTTGCTTTCTATGACAGTAATTTTTTTTTTACTAAATAATTCACCATGCAAGATACGGAGTAAAGGCCGGATAGCCTCAATAATATTAGTAATATTATACTCATTGCGGCATATCCTGGAAAGGAGAGAGAAAATGGTGTTACGAACGGGTTCGCCAGTAAGTGCCTCATGTTTTCCACCGAGAGACGAATTAGATTCATGAAAGAGATCGTCTTCTTCTTGTCTAAATTGATTGATTCTTCTACGAACCCACCCTCAATTCATCCAGAAAAGGTGATGACTAATTGGTTGGTTCATTCCGATTAAAATGCTCTCGGATCTCAAATAAAATTCCATATTGGAATAGCTTTTAGAATCCGATGAACTCGAGCTTTGTGAAAGATCTACCTTACACGATCAGAGAAATGATTGTTAATATGATAAAAGATTTAGGACTTAGATTGATATTCTTAATACATAATTTACATATGTATATTTGATGCCAAAATCCCATAAGTTACGAAGGAATTTACGGAAGATGTCAGGCAGAGTCTACCGTGATAGATATGATAAGATATGAATATGTCTATACACTATCTATTCAATAATTGCAGTAAAATGTGTCTAGATTAAAAATGATAAGCAGGTAATTTCTGACAAAAATGATAAGCAAAATTTATAATATGCAGATACGATCGAAGTCCAGACTCACTAATGCATCCTAACAACTACTGGTTAGACACACTAATGCAAATTCTGGTTCGCTAAGACCAACGCTCTGATGCCAACTGTGTTGTTAAGGACTCATCCCACTCAGTGCCTTCCCAGCTAACCGCCTGGTGACCACTGAGTGTACCTCAGACACTGATTTTACAGCCCTGCCTCTCGGCAAAGCCAACCATAATCGGACCGCGAGGAGTAAGAGGCAATGCTTCGTCACAGGTAACACTGTGAGAACCCCCTCTACGATTAAGCCGACGAGACAGCTTAAACCAGCTCTGATACCAACTGTGACAGCCCGCCAAAATCCCTATTGACGTAACACATCACTCATCGGTCCCATTGCGAGGTTTGCCCTCTATATGATACGTTTTACAAACATTGCATTCTTTTCAAAAGACGCGCTTTCTATATAAGAAAGTTTTTAAATCTGTATACATTTTTAAAGCATGTACATAAATGTTTTCGACCTGTGGTGATTTCTACATATAGACAATCCCAATAAATGCTAGTTCATAATAATACATCAGTTGACTAAACAGTCAAAATATAATACCTATTAATGTTTGAATGCAAAGTTTCCTTGAAAAATATGCCATGTAAGACTCCATGCACATAGCAGTTAAACAGCTGAAGCTTCTTTA
Source organism: Rutidosis leptorrhynchoides (assembly GCF_046630445.1). Taxonomy (NCBI): domain Eukaryota; kingdom Viridiplantae; phylum Streptophyta; class Magnoliopsida; order Asterales; family Asteraceae; genus Rutidosis; species Rutidosis leptorrhynchoides. The sequence continues at coordinate 256,536,030 of NC_092338.1, read as the reverse complement.
ATACCTGAGAATAAACATGCTTAAAAGTGTCAACCAAAAAGGTTGGTGAGTTCATAGTTTTATCATAAATAATGATTTTCAATAGTTTTAATAGACCACAAGATTTCAGTTTCATAAATAATCATACACCGCTGTGTACAAAAGCATTCTATAAATTGTGGACACCCGGTAACAAGCCTTAACGTTCATGTTTTACCCTCTGAAGTACACCGGATCAGGTGCGTTTAAAATAACCTCGAAGTATTAAAGCATCCCATAGTCAGGATGGGGTTTGTCAGACCCAATAGATCTATCTTTAGGATTCGCGCCTACCAGTCATACACCAGTAGTTATAGTTACCAAGCTAAGGGGATATTTCTGGTTTAAACCCACGTAGAATTAGTTTTAGTACTTGTGCATATTTCGTAAAATAGTTATACAATACGCATGTATTCTCAGTCCAAAAATATATAATGCAAAAGCATTTAAAAGGGGAGCTATGAAAACTCACGTATCAATATTGTGGTTCAACATTGCAGGAAAAGTATGCAGACGCAACACAAATGATAAATGCAAGGTTGGTCTTTGATTCACGAACAATACCCCCGAACAATACCCATAATTTCCTTAGCTTTAACCCATTTGAAAACCTGTTTTAAAATCACTTGAACATAACCCCGTCGTAGTATTTTATGTGTAATACTAATAATAATACTTCTTAATAATAAGATTAATATTAATAATTTTAATATTAATAATATTTATAATATTAATAATATAAATATAAATAATAACAATAATAATACGGTGGGAGTAATATATATATGAATGTAAAATGTGTGTGTGTGTTATCGATCGATCGACGTTCATATATATAGTTAGAAAATAATATTATAATAATAAAAGGAATCAAACGTGTTTAATTATAATAATATAATAATATAATAAAGTAATAAAATAATAATATAATAATAAAAGGAATCGTACGTTTATAATTTTAATAATATAATAATATAATAAAGTAATAATATAATAATAAAATAATAATATAATAATAAAATAAAGTAAAATATAATAATAAAATTGAATCGAATAATATTTTGAAAGTCGTATTTTTAAATTACTTCAGGGATATTTTATGTAACTTATAATTAATAATTTCAATCATGTCGCTTTCATGTGAATAGTAAATGAATTAATTTCGTTTCATTTACTATTCAATGAATAGTAAATTAATTAATTTAAATTCAACTATTTAAGCTACACGTTGTTGTACGTTGTGCTTTATAAATTGTACATTTTAATTTAACTTCGTTTCTTAAAAAAATTACAAAAATTATATCATAAAAATAAAATGACTTAATACTAAAATTTTTAATTTGAAATAGCATCGTTTAATAGTAAATTTTTATCATTTCATATATAAATATTATAAAATTTAGTTTTCTAGAACTAATTATATTCAAAATCATTTTATTAAGAGGTTATAATAACAGAAATTATTATATCATAAAACGTCTTCGTTTAAGAAAGTAAAATCATATATAAATCATGACGGGTTCGAGTTTTAAATTACAGTATGTTCGTGAATCGCAGGGTAAAGTCTAAAGGTTAATTAAATGTATGAAAACATTTTAATGCAACATATCAATTTGCTTATCTTGTCGGAGTTATCAGAGTTTAAATTTGACCGAAATTTCCGGGTCATGAAACAAACTGTACCAACCCGCAACCTATTGAAGATTACCAAGTTGAGTACGATAACCCTGACGGATCAGTCTATTACGTCCAATACCTGCCCATCCGCAAAACCCTTGAGATAACCAAACCAGGACTAACCAATTTCAAAGGAATAATCAATCGTTCCAACCTCGTGTTTGAAAACCACCTTACCCTCAACAGCAATTAACATACGATTAACCTTTACCTCTTACTGGACCAGCACCCGAAGAAAACCTTCCTGGTAACCAGGTTACGAAAGCAACTAACTTGAGTACTGAAGATCAGTTGAACCAGTTCATTCAAGGGCAGCACCAGCTGAATCGGAGAACTGCATCTAGACAAGATCAGACGGAGGAACTCATGTAAAATCAATTCGCGCTACTGAAAAGTCTGGATTTGCAACTCGGACAGTTATCACAACAACTTGAGACTAGGCCACAAGGAAGATTGCCTAGTAATACCATCCAAAACTCCCACATAGAGGAAGCTAAACAAATGGATTCTATCCTGCCGAACGAAGTACCTGCGCCTCGGAGGCGGTCAACAAGGCTAAAGAATAAGAATGCAACACTTAGCAGCTGCACAAACCGAATCCAGTTCGTCTACCATATCCTGGAAGATTAAAGGAGAAGCCTGAAAAGCTTGGCACCTTCAAGCTTGATAGAAAATTCGTAGACTCTATGTCCATAGTTCCTAACCAGAATAGATACATACGAAGACTTCTCTCTACAAAGGAGCGGATGCCGGATTCCAACAAAATTCCAGTGAGTGGCGAATGCATGACATTACTCAGAGACTCTCTACCCACGAAACTAGGAGATACGGGGAGATTCACATTCCCGTGTTCTATCTACCAATCTGGAACCATTCACGCTTTGGCTAATTTAGGAGCAAGCATTAATCTTATGCCTTACTCTCTTTTTAAGAGAGTTGAGCTAGGAGACTTGTTACCAACCAAAGTGACGATTCAACTTGCTAATCATACAATTCTTTGTCCCAAAGGCATAGTTGAGAACGTCTTTGTATAAGTCGACCGATTCTTGTATCCTACGAATTTCGTAGTGATGGACATCAAGGAAGACCTAAATACCCCTATCGTCTTAGGACGACCATTCATGAATACGGCTAGGACAGTCATCGACGTTTAAAATCAAACCTTGGTCTTACGATCACATGGGGAGTGCGTTACGTTCAAAATTGACCAACCTACCTATTTATTTGAACATGAAGAGATGTTTACTATTTCCAGTAGTCGGATCACTTCCGATGACGAATCTCCACCATCAGCCGCCGGCACAGAGATGAGCATTACGCCACCTGATCCAAAGTCTGATGAAGATCCCGATATGGAAGAAGAAGTTCCCGAAGAAGAAATAGAGGAAGAATTTGAGGAGGAAATGGAAGTAGAAGAAATTGAGGAGGAGATGGAAGAAACGAAGCAAGAGACTGATATAGCCCCGCTCAACTCAGTAGCTATTCAAGAACACCATGAAGAGATTATGCAGCTTGAGACGGAAGGTCATAGCAAAGGTTTGGTGATTCGATTCCGTAAAACAAATGAAGAGACGACCGATGTCAAAGATATAAAGATTGATCCAATTAGCAGAGAAGCAAGACACCAGAACACAGACACACCTCATTCACCTGCTGTAAAGACCCATCCTAATCCATCCAGACGAGGTCCATATCGATTGTAAACGATTCACAACAGTTGATTACATCGCGAGGTACTTGACCTCTATATGATACATTTTACAAACATTGCATTCGTTTTTGAAAAGACAATCTTTCATTACATCGAAAGTTCACGGCATGCATACCATTTTATAATATATCTAACTATAATTGACTTAATAATAATCTTGATGAACTCAACGACTCGAATGCAATGTCTTTTGAAATATGTCATGAATGACTCCAAGTAATATCTCTAAGATGATCAAATGTACAGCGGAAGATTTCTTTCGTACCTGAGAATAAACATGCTTTAAAGTGTCAACCAAAAGGTTGGTGAGTTCATTAGTTTAACATAAATAATCATTTTCATCATTTTAATAGACCACAAGATTTTCATTTTTTAGTTCTCATAAATATACGTCCCATGCATAGAACACCTGGTAACCGACATTCACAATATGCATATAAGAATATCCCCATCATTCCGGGATCCTCCTTCGGACATGATATAAATTTTGAAGTACTAAAGCATCCGGTACTTTGGATGGGGCTTGTTGGTCCCGATAGATCTATCTTTAGAGTTCGCATCAATTAGGGTGTCTGTTCCCTAATTCTTAGATTACAGACTAAAAGGGGGCATATTCAGTTTCGATCATTCAACCATAGAACGTAATTTCGATTACTTGTGTCTATTTCGTAAAACAGTTATAAAAGTTGCGCATGTATTCTCAGCCCAAAAATATAAAGGGTAAAAAGGCAAATGATACTCACGCATATAAATATTGCAAAACAGTTATTAAAACATTTCATGTATTCTCAGCCCAAAAATATAAAGGGTAAAAAGGCAAATGAAACTCACGCATATAAATATTGCAAAACAGTTATTAAAACATTTCATGTATTCTCAGCCCAAAAATATAAAGGGTAAAAAGGCAAATGAAATTCACCTAATGTATTTTGTAGTAAAAATACATATGACTATGTTGAACAATGCAGGGTTGGCCTTGAATTCACGAACCTATATCATTTATATATATATTAAACTGTATAATCGTAATTAAACAAGTTTATATATTATACCTTAGATTATATATTATATATATTTAATTTGTGTATATATATATTCAAAATGTTTACTATTAATATAGTTATATTAATATATATATGATTAGTATTTTAATAAAAGTCCTAACTTGTTATTTATATGAATAATTATATAAACATTGTTAATATGATTAAAACGTACTTATAACCTTAATAATATCCTTAAAACTTTTATTTTCATAAACGTAATGATTTATATATAATACTGATAATAATGAAAGTTTTAATGAAAATAAAATAATACTTTTTTAATTTATGATCTTTACTAAATTTTAATTATATCATTCTTAATTCATAACCTATTTATAATATTTTTAGTTCATACCACTCTTACTAATATTCTAATATCTTCATATAAGAATAATACAAATAATGCTTAATGTTAGTACTAATCTTAGTAATAATGATAATAATGGTAATGTTTAATAAAATGAAAAGTTTATTAGTAATGATAATGAATATAGTAACTTTTATAAATATACATAATAATAAATAATAAACAATATTAATAATAATACATATGTTAATCATAATCATAGTCTTCATGTTTAATTTCCAAACTAGTAACTAAAGCTGCTATGACATAATTTTGTAACCCTAATCATAATGATAATAGTAATACTTATATTAATAATATTCCTAATAATAATTATTTTTAGTGATAATACTAGTATTAATAATGATAATGATATTAATTGTCAGTGATAATAATAACAAATATCTAATACTTATTTTTGGAACAATAATAATCATTATAATTACAATATTAAATGATATTACTAGTGATAACAATAATCAATGACAATAATAATAATATCAATAATAATAATGATAATAATGATAATAAATAAGCTACCTTGATGAGATAGCTAAAAAAACGAAACTGCCATCAGTGGGGTTCGAACCCCCGACCTCTTGTTAAACCACTAACCCTCTAACCAACTGATCTGTACCCGTTTTTCTGAAATACTACAGAGCCAAAATAGATTTAACCCCAAATCAATTTCTGTTTTCACCATCTCCTTCTCCATAACCCAATCGACCAGTGGAGGTTGAAAATACAAAAGCGATTTTTATGATTTTATTTAAAGCTTGTAAACAAAAATAAAACCATAAATGTAATCTTAAAAAAAAAAGGCGAAACGAATAGAAACAGCAAAGCTGCTGTTCGTTGTTTATGTTAAAAAAAAAAAAGAAATTGATTTCACTAATTAGAACGTTTTAGACGAAATTTATAATACAAAACATATTAAAAATCAATACTAGAAACTATTGGAAACATTAATTTAACTCAAATTGAAACAGAAAAATTGAATTTGGCTCAAGAACAAGAGTTGACTTTTTGAAACATAAACTTTGACTTCGAAATTGGAGTTCGTTTTAAAGAATTGGAAACTAAAATTTTGAAGATAGTTTGAGTGTGAAATTCCTAACACAACTGCATTATTACATTTTTACAATTGATTCGAATTTGAGATGTGACCAAAAAAATTGTAAAACAGAAGTGACGAGTTACAAAAGGTTTTTCTGTTTTAAAATTTACACTCTTAATCTGTCTAAACTAGCTGTAATTGTTATTGAGAGATGATAGTTGATTGAGCTGTCAATAATTTGAGAGTAATCCTTTGATTTTATAACACAGTGATCGAACATATATTGAATCAGACAGAGATAATAAAAAATAAAAGGTGATGTTGATATGCAACTGATTTTGGCTCAATCTGACTTACGGGATTCGATTAACAGACAAATTTGATATTCAGATAGTGATATCAACAGCATTTGATTCTTTTTCTTTTTCTTTATATATATATATATATATATATATATATATATATATATATATATATATATATATACACATATGTAATCAATATTTATAATTTGTAAATATAATTGTATTAGTAATGATTATACTTTTATTAATATTACCTAGTATATTAACAATAATGTTAATATTAAGTCTAATGATAATTATTTATAAATATGTTAATAATGATATTAACAATAATAATATTAATGATTTTAATAGTAATTATAAAGATGATAATAATAATATTATTAATGATATAAAATAATGTTTATTAATGATAAAGGAACTAATAATATCTAATGATAATATAAATAATAATTTGAATATAATAAATTACATATATCAAATCTCATATCTATGTCTTTTATATTAGGAATAATAATATATAAGAAAAATTTTAATATAATAATTATATTTAACTTTACATTTTGATAAATATGTAATACTTATTTTATATAATAAGATATTTGAATGTTTAATTTTTTTTTATGTATTTTATATATATACATTACAATATATATAATATTAATTATATATATAGATGTCATTTTAATAACAGTTTAGTTATTTTATATATTACTTTACATTTCAATTCAAATGATTAAATTGTATCTTATTACTTTAAATATATATATACACTTATATATTAGTTATATATACATATATACATATATATATTAACAACAATTGTTCGTGAATCATCAAGCACAGTCAAAAGGGTAATTGATTATATGAATTAATTTCCAAAACTTTCGAGACTCAACATTACAGACTTTACTTATCGTATCGGAACATTCAAAGATTAAGTTTAAATTTGGTCGGAAATTTTCGGGTCGTCACACCCGCCACTTCAGTTGAAATCCCATCCTACAACTCAGCTTCAGATGATGATGAGGATGATCAGCCATGCCTAGATATTCTGGTCGACACTCGCTCTCTTCCGACAGTATCAGCTCAAGAGGAGCCGGACTCTTCTTCAGAACTTTTCGAAGTTCTAATCATATCAACCCATGCTGATATGATTTCATTCATCAATGATAATGATGAATTCATTGAAGACATTCTCGAAGCCATCCGACACTCGATAATCGAATTGACGACTTAGTTAACAGAACATATTAAAGCTATTGAAGATGTGTATACCCGACATGAGCAGAGAAATAATGATGATACGGCATTATTGGAAGAGAGACTTCAGAACTTTATCGTTGCACTTCACGATCATATTCACCGAGAGGAATGGGAAAGGGAGCACAATTCAGTAGTTCGTACCATGCACGAGACAAGGTTTTGCCGAGATCAGAAGATCATCTACACCAAAGTGTACAATGTTTTGGCAGGATCAGCACTTTATTCCACTACTCAGAGATCGCTACTGTCCCTTATGTGACGACCCGGAAATTTCTGACTAAATTTAAACTTAAACTTATATGATTTCGACAAGATAAGTAAAATCTGTAATATTGAGTTACAAAATTTTGAAACTATTTACATGAATTCATTTAACCTTTGACTTTTCCCGACGACTCACGATACGATTGCTTGTAAATGGATATGCATATATTTAAAATATACACATATATTTGTATATATTAATATGAAATAGTATATATAGTAATTCTTATAATTAATTTTGTAAAAATAATAATATATATAAAAAGTATCTATATATAAATAAAATATATATAATATATATTTTGTAATTTCGAAGTTATTTAGTAAGCAAAGGTAATGCTCAATTGTTATTCAGTTGATAGTAAATGAGTTAAAAAGGAACTTACATAATTTTAGAATAAACGATGATCCGAAAATGGGTTATATGAATTATAGACTTATTAAAAATATATTTAGGGACTATTTGTTGAATTTTAAAATTTTTTATATTTTACTTGGGGTTGAGAGTGAATAATTAATGTAATTTTTATTTAATAATTAATGATTGAATTTGATACCATAATGACCAAAATAAATAAAGGAAGTTAATTTAAAAATTTGGGATTTTTCCGAAGACTTTTAATCCGCCACTAATTATCAACGGAGCACGATATGTATCCGTAAACTAAATAAATGTCGACATATATAAAGATATAATTACAGGTAGTGTCATGATCCTTCTGTTAAACATTTTGTTTCATTTAGTTTAACATATTATTAGTGTTAGAATCTTATGAATTATTAATTTCTTTGTGAGCTGTAAAGATTGTTTCTATAATTGAGTGTTAGAGTGAATGTACCATTATTATTATTACTTGACTTTATCTGCATATACATACATATTAACTTAGATGGCTTCATTCACTAAGCCATTCACTAACCAACACAAAAACCCCAAGTAATCTTCTTCTTCATGATCGAGAACACCATCCACCGGTACAACTTCGGCTACTACCACCAAATATCATCCCCACCATCTTACTTGGTTCTTATTCCTTTACGGCTACAACCTTCACCACCATCTCCGGCAACCTCCACACTAGCCATCATCGTACGCCACCTTGAAATACCACCACAACCCTAAACCGCCATATCTCTCTTTATGCCTCTCTCTCTCTCTCTCTCTCTCTCTCTCTCTCTCTCTCTCTCTCTTTCTTTCCTACTTACTATCGAACCACAAGTAAATCACAAATTCTATTTTTGCAACTCGATCACCACACCTCCACCCTTCATCTTCATCATTTTCAACCACCGACACCATCATCACAGACGACAATCTTCCATCACCTTAACACCACTTTCCTTGTTTACAAGTTCTGTTTTAATGAACCCTATTACCTTCTAAATCCCAATTGTTATCGATTGAACCGAGACAGGAGTCAAAACACCCTCAAGTTAATTTTTGTTTGTTTTCTGTTCCGTTAATGTAGCCACCTAAAAATCATAACCACACGCCACCATGAATGACCCCATACAAACCGTAACTTCTTGCTACTACTGTTTCTTTTCTATATTCAATCCGTCATCACACAATCCTTCAGACTACTACAACTGTTGTTCGATGTTGTTATTTTCGATTCAAAATCCATCATCACGGACCCATATAATCACCATGAACAGCAGTAATCTCCCTCTCACCCTCATCCTCTCTCTCTAATATTCATGTTTGATCGTCATTACTACGGTTCCGGATTCTGTTCAATTATGTTTCAATCATCAAGAATCATTACCAAAAATCTTTTTGTTATCGTCGTGATCAACTACAGCCGAGCTGTATACTTTTTCTTCCTTGCCTGTTCGTGTACACAAATAATAAAGAAGATAATGATGAAGATTGGAGGAAGTTAAAAAGATAATGAAAAGCCGGTAATGAAAATGGTATTACTGTACGATTTCGATGAGGATAAGATAATAGAGTTTAGTGCGTTTGTCGTTTCTGGGTCCAGACAAAAACCATCAGTATTAAATTAAAACATGTTTCATTATTATAAATGGGACCGTGAGATGATATATTATTGGGTTATGAATTTGTTTACATTGATTGGGTCAGTATTTATATTTGGGCCGTAACTTTGCCAGGCCATGAGCCATTTCCTGATGTTTTATTGGGCTGCCACAATTTAGATTCTTAAGTTGGGCCGAAATCTTAAAAGCAATTAGATTACGTATGGTTGTGATAATAATAAGGATGGTTACGTACGAGTGTTGTCACGATGAAGATGAGATTGTGATACTTGATGATAAGTAATTAGTTGATGATTTTGGATGAGGAGGAAGAATCAATTACACGGTTTTGTACATGTTATATATTTTAAACGCGAGTAAAAATCAGAAAAACAACAGATGGATAGATGTTTAGAGGTGTTGGGGTTAAGCGAGAGGTCTCGGGTTCGAGCCCGGGCATGGGCTTTTATTTTTGGGACTTTTCTTGAAGGTAGTTTACTCATTTTAATTAGTTTTATTATTACAATCATTATTATTATTATTATCATTATTGATATTATTATTATGATTATGAGTACATGACTAAAATATAAAAAAAAAAGTGACTAAAAGATTATATATAAGATGATTATGAAAAACTTAAGTATTATTATTAGTAAAATCATTATTTTTATAATTATCATTATTAGTAGTAATATTATTATCATAGTTAGTAATATAAATATTAGTATTATTATTGTTAATATTATGATTAGTAAAATAAGCATTATTAAGTATCGTTTTTAAAATTATTATTATTATTATTATAATTATTAATTTCACAATCACATTATTCATATAAAAATATATTTAAAATACATAACTTAACTATATTAATATTTTTATATATAAAATGAATATAATTGATAATGAAATATATAAGTTATTAATTACATCACTAATAATAATATATGTATTTGTTTGATTACCGTTATATGTGTTAATATATATACTTGTTATAGGTTCGTGAATCCGAGGCCAACCCTACAATTTTTTAATATCATCATATGTATTTTTACTACAAAATACAGTATGGTAAGTTTCATTTGCCTTTTTACCCTTTATATTTTTGGGCTGAGAATACATGCGCAATTTTTATAAATGTTTTACGAAATAGACACAAGTAATCGAAACTACATTATATGGTTGAATGATCGAAGCCGAATATGCCCCTTTTAGCTTGGTAGCCTAAGAATTAGGGAACAGACCCCCTAATTGACGGAATCCTAAAGATAGATCTATCGGGCCCAACAAGCCCCATTCTAGAATTTGGAATGCTTTAGTACTTCAAAATTATCATGTCCGATGGGTGTCCCGGAATGATGGGGATATTCTATATGCATATTGTTAATGTCGGTTACCAGGTGTTCAATCCATATGAATGATTTTTGTCTCTATGCATGGGACGTATATTTATGAAAAATGAAAAATGAAAATCTTGTGGTCTATTAAAATGATGGAAATGATTATTTATGTTAAACTAATGAACTTACCAACCTTTTGGTTGATACTTCAAAGCATGTTTATTCTCAGGTATTAAGGAAATCTTCCGCTGTGCATTAGCTCATTTTAGGGATATTACTTGGAGTCATTCATGGCATATTTTGAAAGACGTTGCATTCGAGTCATTGAATTCAACAAGATTATTATTAAGTCATTTATAGTTGGATGTATTATGAAATGGTATGCATGCCGTCCACTTTCGATGTAATGAAAGTTTGTCTTTTAAAAACGAATGCAATGTTTGTAAAATTGTATCATATAGAGGTTAAGTACCTCGCGATGTAACCAACTATTGTGAATCGTTTGTAATCGATATGGACTTCGTCCGGATGGATTAGGACAGGTCGCTTCACCTTATCCGTCGAAACATGGAGCTTTCAACTGGACGCCCAACTTCCCACTCTGATTCACATATGATCGAAGACATTAAAAGCCTCTTCACTCTCTTAGCTCAAGACGATTTCGAAAGCACAACTGATAGATTTGTGATCTATGTTACTATCGATCACCACTTTGATCTGATTATCAAAGAGTTAGAAGCCGCTGTTATGGAAGAAGAACATCGCAACAATATTTTCTCCCATTTGGATCTCGACCGAGTTAACCTTGCCACATTCGTGACATTCGAGCTCAGACGTATCTTCAATGAGTCAATGGATCCGAGCTCCACATTCAAAGCTGGATGCCGTGAGATCTACCAAAAAGCAGCCACCTTGCTTCTCGACTCAAGATTGCTATTTACCTCCTTCCAGCTCTGACTGATAACTAATCTATGCCGAACTGTCAACAGTTTTTGCGGAGATCCCCATTCTGAAGATTTTGAGATCATGAAGATACAGTTCCTGGCATTATTTAAGGACCTCGGACATGAGGATCCGAGACGAGAGACTATCACCACCAGTACCACATCAATGACTGACGTATATGGGACCGTCAGTAGGGCTGTGGAAAACATCCTTGTCGGACTTCAGGACTTATCCAGAGCTATGACTGCCCACTACCTCTCCTTCAGAAGATCGGCACGAGACATTCCAGACCTTCTCCACTTTTTGGTCCATCACTTTCTCAAGATCTACCCACCGAGATATGTTCACCCTCAGCTTAACGAAGAAATCCGCAGGAGGGATTTGTCTACTTTACCATGATAGAAAGAGTATTGGTAGAGCCAATGTCGTTAAACAAAAGCGCTTCTTGGGTGGCAACCCAGGAATAAAGTAGAGTAGAAGATAATAAAGGAATGAAGATGACAAAGAGCCTATTAGAGACCAAGAGCTGAGAGATCATCGAAGCCTTCTGCCTCTCCAAAGTTAGCCAGCTTCTTAATCCGCTTTCTCAGCAGCCAACAAAGGGTACTCGTTTCTTGTTTTTATCGTATTAGATCTAGTTTCTAGACAAATAAATCGCATCCTTGCTTATCACTAAGCGTGGGATTCCATCCCAAATAACCACTAAGACAAATGTGTCCCAAAAATCTTTATTAAAAACCCTAAGTGTGGGATTCCACAGTAGGAATATTAGGGACAATTGTAACAACCTGACTTTTTCCCTTATATTTTGCTAACAACTATTAAAAATTTTGACGAAACTTAAACTTAGGAGTTGAGTCCTAAGCTATTCGAAGAGAGAAAACAAAACACTTTCGGTTAGGAAACCGAGACTGGGTCATTTGAGACCGACAAAAGTTTCGATAATTTTGCAACCCACTTAACGACCTTAGATCATCATCATTAACTTAATGAAATAAAACAAGATTAAAATGTACAAGGATTAAATTGTACATTCGACAAAATAACAAAAATCAATTAAATATAAATTAATATATAATTTGCCGATAGTTAAACCAAAACAATCTATTACTCCGTATTACTACTTATCAATGTGAATACATGATAATTGGCCAAACTTAAATAATTAAATAAATAAATAAATTCAATAATTATAGGAGTAAATAAATAGAAATAAGAAATCGGCCATTTTATTTTGTAAATAAATGTGACTTGATCTTTTAACTATAAGAGTCCTAACCCAACACAAACTATATCCTTAAACTAACTTGAACTCTATCCTAACCCTCATTCAAATTTTTAACTTGACTATATCCAAATTTTGTGGAATTCAAGTCCCACTCTAACCCAAACTCTTCGGTTATAAATAAAGTCCCAAACATCACCAATTATCTCATTCATTCACCATAAAAAAAAACAAAAACAAAAACCCTTGAGTTCCTGCTGTTTTTGTCGACCCAAAACAACACCAAACAGCCCCACTTGCTACTGCCCAATTCGCCTGTTTCAGCTTCTGTCTTGACTTCAATTCAGGTTAGTCTTTCCTGCTACATTCGACCTCCGGCTGCTCGATAAAACTGCCATCCAAAGGTTGTTGAGAACAGCCACTGTTGCTGCCCTATTACTGTTACTAAGCTGCTATTTTCTGCTCAGTTTCGCCACCCAAACCACCACCTTTGCTGCTGTCTTTGCAGCCATTAACCACCACAAATCACCACCATCGAACACCACAAAACCACCAATTTTGATCGCGGTTACTGCTACTAAACTACTCCTCTGCTATCACGAATTGTAGCAGCTTCTACTGCTGCTATTTGGGTCGAATTTCTCCCCTTGTTGGGCGACCTTGCTGCTGCAAATATGCTGTTGTGTCTGCTCCCGTTTTCTACTGTAAACCGAGACCCATGATCACCATTCACTCTTTCTCGAAGGTATACCGTTATCCTAACTTGAGTATTAATTAGTTAATGACTTTCTTTAATTAGTTATTGTTCATAATGTTGATCGAAACTAACCAACATTAACTGAGATAAACTTGTAAAGCCATATGTTCGGTTAAAATATATATTAGGAAGTTCAAGCCTTAAAGTGAATTGGTTATAAGCTATATGGAGTCCAAGATATCTTAACCTTGTATAAATTATGATATGTAATACTCGGTAATTAGATGAAAGAGATGGGGATAAACTAATTACAATATATATATATATATATATATATATATATATATATATATATATATATATATATATATATATATATATATATATATACATACTCTGTTGTGTTTCGAATTCACGTATAAAGAAGATGAAAATCTTAACCAAAATTTAATATTAATCTGCTACTAAGTTTTAATAATCCTATAGTGTTTATAACTATGATTGAATGTAACCGAGACCAACCGTTAAACTCATCGTTCGATGGCTATACTTAATGTTTCGTGATTTAAAATTTCAACATAATGCTAACTTGGAACCTAATAATTTAAACTCATACATCATTATATGTTGGTACTTGGTACTTGCTTACTAGTAATTTATAATCAACTTTTTCTTAGTAATTTATAATCAACTTTTTCTTAAAATGAAAGACACTAATATATGTTAAACTTGTTGAAACATCATATGACGATGACTTGATTTGTTTATGAAGTTACGCTTCAAGTCTTTAAAATGTAGTTTGGTATACATTCTTGATGGATAAATTAAAGACAAATTGATTGATTATTAATAGTAATAATTTAATGGTATAAATAATTCAGAATTGATAAATATTGAGAAAGATGAGATTCATGAGATCTAATTAAATATACATTATCACCTATGGAGTATATTATACCTACAATATGTTATATCACATTTCCTATAACTAGTTGAAATTAAATTAAATCAAGAACTCAAGACATCCACATATACACTCATGAGTTTAATGTTAACGAAATAATGAGATGGAACATTAAATAATTATTTTTTTATTTTTAGTCCCTGAAGTATTAACATAGTTACAAAACTAAATATATAGAATTACCTATTTACATGTTAAACCCTAAATTATACATATACATAGCAATAACAATAAAATCGTACTTAATATTTCTATATTAAGGACACATATACAACACGTATTGTAGAAAAGTATAATATACAACATGGAACTATAATCATACCGATAACGTATGGCTTATACGAATCTCACCGCTACTTACTTGATAGTACCGAGGTTTGGGTAGGTCATACGATGTCTAAACTTGATTATAGTGAACACAACTTGTTAAACAAACTCAACAACTCATAAAACTCTTATGAACACTTACTCGTTAGATTGAACAAACTAATGACCAAGTTCATATCTCTAGGTTGAGATTCCGGTCATTTACTCCAGTTCATTCTTCTCTTTCGTGGAAATAACTTCAACAGCTGTTAAGGTGAACTTCATAGCCCCTCTTTTTACTATTTCTTAACTGTTTTATAAACTTTGGGGTGAGACACATGCTTGCTTTTAAACTGTTTTACGCTTAGACACAAGTACCTGAAAACTGTTTAACTATGCTGACATGCTTTGATTCATGCTAAATCCCTACCATGATATCGTTAATTGCTATGTATAAAGGCAAGCTTAGTTATTGTGGATAGCACTATTGAGAGTGACGTCTCTAACCATTTGACCATTGGTCTTTGGTTACATAATAATGATTAAATGACACTGACAGTTCAAGGTGTCCTGGGTAACTTTGTTTACGTTTCGATATCATAACTTCAGCATTTACTTTTGATAACTAAATGTTGTGGTCTAAAAAACAACTTGGTTATTATTTATAAACCTATGAATTCACTCAACCTCTTTGGTTGACACTTTTAAGCATGTTTTGTCTCAGGTACTTAGATACTTTGCTTCCGCTGTAGAACTCTGCTGTTACTTAGAAGTCAAGCCAAGCACTGGGACCAGAGTTAACATCCGCGTCAATGGTAATTTTGGCGGGGTGTTAAAGTTGGTATCAGAGCTTTGGTCGTAGGGAACTAGGCTACCTTAGTGCGTCTGACAGGATAGCGTTCGGATGCATTAAGTCTAGACTACGACTGAATTTATTTTTTGCCTTAGTTAGAAGCGTTACGTACTTTAGGTTTACTTTACGGTATTAATATATACTACTACTAGAAGCATACCTTCCAATAAATTAGGATGTCTATTCCTGCTCATACTTGTAAAAAAAAAAAAAAACAACGATGTGTCTAAAAAGAACGTTAACTTGGAGTTACCGGAGTGCCTGAACCGTTGACAGCAATTCTGCCTAATGTTCTATTGAAGAATGAACCTGTCGCGAAGTATTCACTACTGGTCACTGAACCTTACTTTTTCGATCTTACTAAACTCGAATCTACAACCTTGAATGAAATGCAAACCTACGGGGAACCTTATTCACCGATGACTTACATCACTAAAACCAACTTTACCCGTTACTTTTTAAACAACCACCTTAATCGAGGAGAATCGTTTTCTTTTCGTGAACCTTGTACTCGATTTCGCACCAAATAAACCTTTGAGAAACCATATTCAATATTATGAACCCAAATCTTTATTCACCCCTATTGTTTATAACTTCACTCTCGTCTTAGTATGACAGCCCCGATGGGACACTCAAACAGTATAATACATTGAAGAAATTTTTTTTATGCTGCTTGTAAAACTCAACTTCAAACTTTTTCAAGTGACTTGAGAGTAACCTCATCATACTACATCCATACTGTCTGCCTTAGACAACAAATTGTTGGAGGACGTTATCGAAAAATCTTTTTACATAAACTACCCAAGCTTCTTTAAAAACGCACACGTTCAGAAATCGCATAATTTCTTTTGACTAAATCTAAAACCGTGTCAGAGGTAGCACTACACCTTATTGATTGTCATAAATTTTTCACTACTCTTCAAACAAAGATATTATCCGTTTACTTCATGTTTAAAATTTTTATATAATATGGTCCTTTTCAAAACTTTACGCTTAAGGACATTCTTCGCATGATGCTCAACCAGTTTCATCGCTACTCTCGTATTTTACTTTTCACCACTCACCGAGGATTCAAAGCCTGAGGTTGGACTTACTTTCTTAAATCCCCAAGCATCTGGAGATCCACATTATCATAACCCATAATAACAAACGATCATTTTTCTCTATACATTTCAGACGGAATTGAACACATTGACAGGAACTACAATTCATTCATCTTTCGTGAGACACATACGTTTGGAAGTCTGTAACAATTCTTTTAATTGAAAATGAGATTTTATTCGAGATGTTATTACACCTTGTTCGATTTTCGTAATGATATTATTTTAGACTTTATGGAGTGAGGTTGGGATGGAAGTATGAGTTAATGTAATATAATGGCGCCTGATCAACGTGATTATATTACAGTAAATCATACCAAAGTTCTAGTGGATCGTGATAGTAACAGGCTTGATCAATCTTATTACTACCATGTACCATGTTACGTAACTCCTTTATTTTCTCTATTGTTATTTGAAAATATAAACCTTAGATGTCACACCATCTGAGGCTATTACTTTTTGACGTTAACAAAACATCCTCATATTTCAAGCAAAGATATTCATTTTATCTCGTTTTCACTCATCTTCCGACTACAATATGCTCGATTTGGCCACATTAAAGCAAACATTTATGTCCTCATTGTACCCATTTGAGATTTTTTCTTTCATATATTCCGTGTAACAGAATCGCCTTCTTTATATTTCTCAATGATGAGGAATCCTACACTTATTATCCTAGCATTTCTACGCGAGAGCAAACTCTTTCAAAAAACTTTTACTACAAGGAACGCCTGAGAGAAAAAAAGACTTTATGAAATGCATTTAGATGACAAACAATATTTCATGATACGTCTATAGGAACTCGAGACCATGAGGTCAAACAACTCGAATATAGAGAAATCCTTATCGTCAAATTTTGTTCGAACACTCGTAAGCAACTACAAAAAAATATCCTCACCGTTTGTGAACAAAACGCCGACCGATGGCAACGACTGAATTTCAGGACGAAATTTCCAATAACAGGTGGGTAATGTAACAACCGACTTTTTCCCTTATATTTTGCTAACGACTATTAAGAATTTTGACGAAACTTAAACTTAGGAGTTGAGTCCTAAGCTATTCGAAGCGAGAAAACTAAACACTTTCGGTTAGGAAACCGAGACTGGGTCATTTGAGACCGACAAAAGTTTTGATAATTTTGCTACCCACTTAACGACCTTAGATCATCATCATTAACTTAACGAAATAAAACAAGATTAAAATGTACAAGGATTAAATTGTACAGTCGACAAAATAACATAAATCAATTAAATATAAATTAATATATAATTTTTCGATAGTTAAACCAAAACAATCTATTACTCCGTATTACTACTTATCAATGTGAATACATGATAATTGGCCAAACTTAAATAATTAAATAAATAAATAAATTCAATAATTATAGGAGTAAATAAATAGAAATAAGAAATCGGCCATTTTATTTTGTAAATAAATGTGACTTGATCTTTTAACTATAAGAGTCCTAACCCAACACAAACTATATCCTTAAACTAACTTGAACTCTATCCTAACCCTCATTCAAATTTTTAACTTGACTATATCCAAATTTTGTGGAATTCAAGTCCCACTCTAACCCAAACTCTTAGGTTATAAATAAAGTCCCAAACATCACCAATTATCTCATTCATTCACCATAAAAAAACAAAAACAAAAACCCTTGAGTTCCTGCTGTTTTTGTCGACCCAAAACAACACCAAACAGCCCCACTTGCTACTGCCCAAGTCGCCTGTTTCTGCTTCTGTTTCGACTTCAATTCAGGTTAGTCTTTCCTGCTACATTCGACCTCCTGATGCTCAATAAAACTGCCATCCAAAGGTTGTTGAGAACATCCACTGTTGCCGCCCTATTACTGCTACTAAGCTGCTATTTTCTGCTCAGTTTCACCACCCAAACCACCACCTTTGCTGCTGTCTTTGCAGCCACGAACCACCACAAATCGCCACCATCGAACACCACAAAACCACCAATTTTGATCGCGGTTACTGCTACTAAACTGCTCCTCTGCTATCGCGAATTGTAGCAGCTTCTGCTGCTGCTATTTGGGTCGAATTTGACCCCTTGTTGGGCGACCTTGCTGCTGCAAATATGCTGTTGTGTCTGCTCCCATTTTCTGCTGTAAACCGAGACCCATGATCACCATTAACTCGTCTTTCTTGAAGGTATACCGTTATCCTAACTTGAGTATTAATTGGTTAATGACTTTCTTTAATTAGTTATTATTCATAATGTTGATCGAAACTAACCAACATTAACTGAGATAAACTTGTAAAGCCATATGTTCGGTTAAAATATATATTAGGAAGTTCAAGCCTTAAAGTGAATTGGTTATAAGCTATATGGAGTCCAAGATATCTTAACCTTGTATAAATTATGATATGTAATACTCGGTAATTAGATGAAAGAGATGGGGATAAACTAATTACAATATATATATATATATATATATATATATATATATATATATACTCTGTTGTGTTTCGAATTCACGTATAAAGAAGATGAAAATCTTAACCAAAATTTAATATTAATCTGCTACTAAGTGTTAATAACTATGATTGAATGTAACCCAGACCAACCGTTAAACTCATCGTTCGATGACTATACTTAATGTTTCGTGATTTAAAATTTCAACATAATGCTAACTTGGAACCTAATAATTTAAACTCATACATCATTATATGTTGGTACTTGGTACTTGCTTACTAGTAATTTATAATCAACTTTTTCTTAGTAATTTATAATCAACTTTTTCTTAAAATGAAATTTACTAATATATGTTAAACTTGTTGAAACATCATATGACGATGACTTGATTTGTTTATGAAGTTACGCTTCAAGTCTTTAAAATATATTTTGGTATACATTCTTGATGGATAAATTAAAGACAAATTGATTGATTATTAATAGTAATAATTTAACGGTATAAATAATTCAGAATTGATAAATATTGAGAAAGATGAGATTCATGAGATCTAATTAAATATACATTATCACCTATGGAGTATATTATACCTACAATATGTTATATCACATTTCATATAACTAGTTGAAATTAAATTAAATCAAGAACTCAAGACATCCACATATACACTCATGAGTTTAATGTTAATGAAATAATGAGATGGAACACTAAATTATTATTTTTTTATTTTTAGTCCCTGAAGTATTAACATAGTTACGAAACTAAATATATAGAATTACCTATTTACATGTTAAACCCTAAATTATACATATACATAGCAATAACAATAAAATCGTACTTAATATTTCTATATTAAGGACACATATACAACACGTATTGTAGAAAAGTATAATATACAACATGGAACTATAATCATACCGATAACGTATGGCTTATACGAATCTCACCGCTACTTAATTGATAGCACCGAGGTTTGGGTAGGTCGTACGATGTCTAAACTTGATTATAGTGAACACAACTTGTTAAACAAACTCAACAACTCATAAAACTCTTATGAACACTTACTCATTAGATTGAACAAACTAATGACCAAGTTCATATCTCTAGGTTGAGATTCCGGTCGTTTACTCCAGTTCATTCTTCTCTTTCGTGGAAATAACTTCAACAGCTGTTAAGGTGAACTTCATAGCCCCTCTTTTTACTATTTCTTAACTGTTTTATAAACTTTGGGGTGAGACACATGCTTGCTTTTAAACTGTTTTACGCTTAGACACAAGTACCTGAAAACTGTTTAACTGTGCTGACATGCTTTGATTCATGCTAAATCCCTACCATGATATCGTTAATTGCTACGTATAAAGGCAAGCTTAGTTATTGTGAATAGCGCTATTGAGAGTGATGTCTCTAACCATTTGACCGTTGGTCTTTGGTTACATAATAATGATTAAACGACACTGACAGTTCAAGGTGTCCTGGGGTAACTTTGTTTACGTTTCGATATCATAACTTCAGCATTTACTTTTGATAACTAAATCTTGTGGTCTAAAAACAACTTGGTTATTATTTATAAACCTATGAATTCACTCAACCTCTTTGGTTGACACTTTTAAGCATGTTTTGTCTCAGGTACTTAGATACTTTGCTTCCGCTGTAGAACTCTGCTGTTACTTGGAAGTCAAGCCAAGCACTGGGACCAGAGTTAACATCCGCGTCAATGGCGATTTTGGCGGGGTGTTAAAGTTGGTATCAGAGCTTTGGTCGTAGGGAACTAGGCTACCTTAGTGCGTCTGATAGGATAGCGTTCGGATGCATTAAGTCTAGACTACGACTGAATTTATTTTTTGCCTTAGTTAGAAGCGTTACGTACTTTAGGTTTACTTTACGGTATTAATATATACTACTACTAGAAGCATACCTTTCAATAATTAGGACGTCTATTCCTGCTCATACTTGCAAAAAAAAAAAAACAATGATGTGTCTAAAAAGAACGTTAACTTGGAGTTACCGGAGTGCCTGAACCGTTGACAGCAATTCTGCCTAATGTTCTGTTGAAGAATGAACCTGTCGCGAAGTATTCACTACTGGTCACTGAACCTTACTTTTTCGATCTTACTAAACTCGAATCTACAACCTTGAATGAAATGCAAACCTACGGGGACCCTTATTCTCCGATGACTTACGTCACTAAAACCAACTTTACCCGTTCCTTTTTAAATAACCACCTTAATCGAGGAGAATCGTTTTCTTTTCGTGAACCTTGTACTAGATTTCGCACCAAATAAACCTTTGAGAAACCATATACAATATTATGAACCCAAATCTTTATTCACCCCTATTGTTTATAACTTCACTCTCGTCTTAGTATGACAGCCCCGATGGGACACTAAACGGTATAATACATTGAAGAAATTTTTTTTATGCCGCTTGTAAAACTCAACTTCAAACTTTTTCAAGTGACTTGAGAGTAACCTCATCATACTACATCCATACTGTCTGCCTTAGACAACAAACTGTTGGAGGACGTTATCGAAAAATCTTTTTACATAAACTACCCAAGCTTCTTTAAAAACGCACGTTCAGAAATCGCATAATTTCTTTTGACTAAATCTAAAACCGTGTCAGAGGTAGCACTACACCTTATTGATTGTCATAAATTTTTCTCTACTCTTCAAACCAAGATGACTTGGCATATTTGACATAAATTGATTATGGTGAGGCACCCAAATAAGAACATGAAAAACATTCATTTTTAATGCTTCACTATTTTTCGTTGAGTGTGCCGATGTTTGTGCTAGGAATCAGAACTTGCTCCTGATCTACATTTCTGAGCAAGCGAAGTGTGACATAGGTATACACCAGAAGAGCTAGCCGTTTGTCAAGAAACCACTCACACCCCTTCATTCATTTCCCTTTATCATCCATCATCCACCTTCACCACCTACTCTTCCCAGAAAATGAAAATCACCTCGTACGAAATTCCAAAAATAGTCACTGGAAAGATTATGGCAACAATCTTGAAAGAAAACTACCCGCAGAAGCTCCCCGAGATGGTATTCGAAAAAAAAAAGTTATAATACATCTCGATTCAAAGTTCTGAATAAAGGAGCAGAATTTATAAAACTCAAAATGAAAACCGCTGAAGTTCCAAGAGCCTAATTCAAAGGAGAAACTCCTAGAACGAAGTTCAAAAGAACTCAAGTGCTTCACAAAATTATTCGCACTCCTATCTATCCCTTTTTTTCAAATATATCAATATAGTCTTTGAAAAGACTATTCTACCCTTTTCACCTATTCCACCACCAAAAGTCAAAACTCCACTCTCCAAACACCTTCATTAACCCTTTTTGACAAATGAGTTACAAGATATGGGTATCACCGTCGACATACCTAGCACGCGAAGGATTTGAGTCTCGACCAAACCTATGACGAAAGGTACAAATATGACTAGCTATGAGTGAGCATAATTCTAGATCTATAGCGAACCCCATACACTTGTGTGAATGAGTGACCCATGAGAGATAGCCAAAAGTCATGTAACCTCCCCTCATGCTTGCAGAGATAGCTTCAAACCCTAACAAAACGATTATTTTATGTTACGCTCTTATAATAAAAATCAAACCGCTTAGTTGATTAAAAGGAAACTTTGGAAGATTTCTTGAAGTTAAAAATGAGAAATTTACTTAAGAACAAGCAAAGCCTAAGCGTGGAATATTTTGATATCGGCTAAAAAGTCATGTTTTTACCCCCGATATCAGGCCCATATTTAACAAAGTAATCTACTTTATTACCAAAATATGCATCTTTTTCGTAGATTGGTACATTTGGTAATTACGAAGGCAATGCAAAAAGAATCAGCGAAAACGGACTTAAAACGAAGAATCTAGAGTGAAAACGGAAAAATATCAGAAAACATTCAAAAAACGGCCTGCCAGTAAGAGAGAAAAACGGCATACCACACTATGTGGATGGCCTGCCTGGTTGAAAACGGCCTGCCATTTA